>NW_026775577.1:45015000-45640000 GCF_030987335.1 Cornus florida | reverse complement strand
GGGTGAGCTTTATAATTACAAGGCTGGATGGGAATTGCTTCCTGAATTGCTTGAGTGCGCACCACAACTTGAAACCCTTGTTTGTCAGGTGACATGCTAAGCAATTTGATTAGGCTATTTTATTTAGATTAAATTCAATGTTATTTGTGCAATTACACTATAGTTGAGAATATATATATTTCTTTTCTGGTTAGGCACTTCTATATAATGGAAATTATTATGGCATTAAAGAACATCAATTTGGCTGGCAAATGCTAAGGACTGTGCCTTCTTGTTTGTTGTTTCACCTCAAGGTAATACAAATTAGGGACGTTTCAGGGAGGAGTGATGAGCTGAAAACGTAAAGTATTTCTTGAAGAATGCTAAAGTTTTGAAGAGATTGATAATACATTCTGCTCACGGTAAAAACTCTAAAATTTGCAATATATTATTGAGTGTGATTGAAATATGTGGTCAAATTATTAAATGTTCGTTATTTTTTTTGTACGCCCGTATCAATTTCAGTCATGGTGGAGGATATTCAATTTCATGCTTTTGGAAAGAATTTGCTTCCTGAAACTGAAATACAGTCGCTGAGGCAGTATGCTTTCAGCAGTTGATATTGTGCTTTGTTTTGTAATCTACCATGGATGCTTTAAACACTATTGACTGTAATTCTTAAGTTCAGAATCATTAGTTATATCTTATTTTACTTAGTTGTGTTGAACTATCTGAATGATGAGTGTATCTTATTTTATTTCACTTAACTAACTATTGATGGATATTACTCTGTATTTGATTAGTCTGAGAGGTAGTTCGGGATTAACTTTATGATGACTCTACTGGGCATGATCTGGGATCAGCTTATTTGGGAGTGCACTACCCTTGTTGTTATATGGCCATTGTGCTCAACATGCCCTTACGATGTAGACGTGGTCCCACCATTTGGTTGTGCATACGTACAAACTCAGCTACATGTGTGTTTTCCTCGGTCCGGGATTCTCAAGTTTGAAGTTAGTTCAAATGTAAGAGTGCAACTGACTTTTATTCTGATAACTGCAAACTGTTGTAAGCAAAAACACTTTCAAGTTAAATTTGTGTGCTGCGTCATGTGAAAGTGGCTAGTTAATTTAGTGTAATATGATGTTTCTGTATACTTGAAGGGGTTGAATGTGTCTTATTATTTATTTATTTTTCATGGCAAATATATTAAATTATTAATCAAACCAACTAAACATCTAAAAATTTTATTATTCTGGTTTTACTTGGCGAAAATTATTTCTCAGGACGAATGGCGCCTCACAACCACAGCATCGCGTGGGAAGAAGGCTGCGTCACATTGCACTTGAGAGGCCCAGCAAGTGGTGCTGTATAAGGTTACAACTTAGGCAGGTTTGAGGTAGAATTCACGTTCAATTCGACATATAAAATATTGAACTCTAATCCAAACCTAACCTGACCTCTAATCCTAACTACTAACTCGAACGATTTTTAAAATTTTTTAGTCTGGCTTAGAACTTGGATTGAGATTTTGCGATTTTTAAAATCGGGTTATTTCAGGTTGCCCTTATTGCCAATTTCCACATCTAAAATTAATGTAATCTTCTATTAGTTTCAGATTAAATTAATTCTAGGAATAAAAAATTTAAAAACTTAATGCAAGTTTCAAAAAAATAGAGACAAATTTTTAGGAAATTAATTTCCTCCAAAATATTAACATACAAAAAAAAGTATTTACTCTTACAAGAGCACCCTCGTGACAAGAGTTGAAAACTTACCGGAGATTAATATAAAAAATAAAAATAAAAAAGAAAAAAAACCGTATAGGCTCAAGAGCAGAATACCCCCATGTTTCAGGCCCAATCCCATGAACATTAAAGAAACAAAATCTTTATATATATATATATATATATATATATAATTCTAATTCCGCTGCCGGACTCTAACCCGGGACTCTCTCTCTCTCTCTCTCGAGCCGAATAACCAGTTTTTATTATTATTTTTATTTTATTATTTTATTTATTTATTTATTTATGATTTAATAAAAAAGAAGGAAGATAAATTTAATTAGAATATCCACATATATAGAGATTCTAAAATTAAAAATAGAAGATTCTAACGTACCAACTTAAAAAAACCCATCTTATTTATTTTTTTGAAAATATAAGATATAAATAAAATCGAAATAGGCATCTCGTACCATGCAAACCATGAACATAATGGATAGAACCTAATTCTATTTGAAGAAATAGATTAATTAGAAAATCACGGAAGATTTATTTATTATTAATTTTTTTTATAACAAAAAAATTATGGACTTAAAAATAAAAATAATAGATTACCCATCCTGCCCCTATTAGAAACTTGAAAATAGAAAAGGAAAAGAAGTGAAATACAAAGAAAATGAAATAAAGTCGTACACTAGAAATGTAAACCTGGAAATGAGTAGGGGTCAATTATCATGCAATATCAATTTACATTATCACGGAGTAACATTCAAACCAATATAATGATGTCATTATAACGCCATTAAATATAATGATGTCATGATAACATCACCCTTACTCCTAAATTGAATGTGTTCAATTCTTTGTTGAATTGAATCTGTATCATCAATGCTCATCAAAAAAAACAAAAATAAATTCACCATTGAGACTCATTCTGGGAAGAAAATCTTATCATGCGTCTTATTCCGTCTAATGTAGAATGCATCTTACAAAAAAGTTGGGACAAACATCCCAACCTTTTTCTAACGTGCATTCCAAACTGGAAGGAACAAGATGCACTATTCCACTAGAGAAGATCCAGATCCGTCATTCAAACCTAAGTCTCTCGTATGAGAAAAACAATTACAAAACACCCACTGGCCACTCTGCAAGATACTTGTGTGGACACGGATACCGTGAAAGGATAAAATAAAAACAATAATACTAAAATTTAAAAATTTGCCACCCCTAGTGTCATAGTTGAACAATTAACAAGCAATCTAAAAATAATTTCACCATTGTTCCAGTTGATTAGAGCAGGGGTGGTGAAATGATCTATCTTAGTAGAGTCATTCCTCTTAAAAGTTGATTCCACACATTACGTTTTTATTTTCTTTTTTCCTTTTAATCCTTAGAATTTGAATAGAACTTTTGAATACTAATTGAAGGCCACAAGGAAGCCACTGAAATCATCAGTATTCGGAAACCAAGTTGAGTTTGAATCGAATTATGTTCAGAGATACAAGCCTATAAAATACGAAAACATGCTCGGTAAATATATGCAGATTACATACGAATTATGACATTCAAGCCCACCTCCCTCGAGGAGCGGATTGGTCGTCAGCTCAAACCTCATCTATTTGCTCCTGCATAAACCAAACGGATTGGGTCTTAGACTTCAAATGAATTTAGGTGAAAAAGAAATGAAGTTTTAGAACCTCCAGACATATTATAATCAGTCAAAAGTTTTCACAAGCCAGGGGAATCCCCATAGACATATTATAATCAGTATATATATATATGTATATATACTATACATATAGTAAGCATGTCTAGAGTGTAGTTCAATTCACATCATCTATAGAAAACATTGTGAGAGCATTCTCTCCAAAAAGGAAACCAAATCTCGTTTGATTCGATGGATATTTTTGGTTCAAGAGTTTGATTATGAGATCCGGGATAAAAAAGGATTACCTTCCTTCATACAAAGGGTAGAGTCTTTGTTTCAAGTAAAGTCCATTGGCGAGAGATTTCGTCTTTTTCTTTATCTTTTTAATTTTATTTTCAACTCATTCATTACTAAATTTTAGGGGAAGGACAAGCCCGATCCTTGCACTCCTTTGGTGATGCTCCTGTTACTTCATATTTTCACTTCCTGGGTAATGATTTTATTTTTAAGAATTCGGAGTAGAGTGAATTTGTGCTTTCTGATGCTATATGATGTTCCAATATGAATGAGTATGTTTGTTGACATTCATGTTGAGATAGTCGGAGTATTATTAATGCCATCGACATGTAAAAAATCTTCTAGAACAAGTAAATTTTGCCTTAGTTATAGACGCGAAAGAAAGTTGCAGGTCATTTGGGTAATTATATAATCATGAACAAAAAATCAAATAAATGGAACCTTATCCCAGGAGAATTTTTGGACAGTAAATGAAGATTATAGGGTGAAGTACAGCCACATCTCCTGAGGTTTGACAAAAAGACACTCAGACCTATTTTTTGGACAAAGACACCCTTTTACATGAGAAATTGACCAAATTACCCTTTAATCATTTATGAGACTTTTTTAACTTTACAATTTAATAAATTGGACCAAATTACCCTCATGAACAATTTATGCATAAAAAAAATAATAGTAAATAATTTTTTTTTTTTTTTTTTTTACTTTATAAATGTCCCAACTTCTTAAAATTGTAGACGTCTAAAATGATTTTTTGATCCAATACAAATATTTCAAATAAATTATATTTTGTTATTACCTCTTTTCTTTTCCTTTTTTATTTTTAAATTAAGATGTTTAATTCTTTCATCTAAAAAAATTAAACCAATCTCTTTTCCATAAAAATAAAAAATATAGTACCAATATAACTTTATGCATCTTAAATTATATATAAAATATTATCCATTTCCCAACATAAAAGGGGAAAAAAAATAAAACAAAGGGAAAAAATAAAGAAAAAACTACACATAGGTAAAGTTAGGAGCCATAAATAACAAATCGATCAGTTTGAAAAGTTAATTTTCTATTTTGATTAGATTAAGCGAAATAATTACAAATACATCAATATTTATTACTCAGGTCCAAAATATCCTCACAATCTTATTTCAAAATCCCAAAATATCCTCCTTAAAATTATATATATTTTCAATATAATAAAATAAATAATTAAAAATTAGTTTGACTAGCGAATACTAATTCTCTATCACTTACCTTCATCGTCAATCAGCCACCAACGTGCAGGGCATCACCCACTTCGTAGGTCTTCTAGGTCCCCCACCCTCTCTCTCTTCACACACACATATAAATATAAAAATGTTATATTTTTGTTTAGGAGTTTCAGATCTAGGACTCCGTAGGCTTTAGAGGTATGTTATATCTTATGAATTTAGGGTTCTTGCAGAGGGTTATTAATTTGGCATCTCAAAATTTATTATGATTTTTTATAATTGATTGAAGAAGGAACAACTAGAGAGATCTGGACAAGAAAAAAGAAAGGCACGTGGATATTTCAATACTTCATTACCCTACTGCTAGGATATGAAATCCTTCATAAATCCCGTTTTGGCATCTTCTAATATATTAACAATAATAATAGCTTCTTTTAGGTTTGAAAAATCTTCTATGTGATATACCATCACTACCATAGTAAGCTTGTAGAGCTTTCCTTTTCAATTCTTACCTTTCAGATCAGATGACATCAATTCTAAAGGGCAATCCAATGGCGATGGACGAAGAAGAGAAGAGATGGAGAATTTTTATTTGCTAGTTAAACTAATTTTAATTATTTATTTTAATATTTTAAATTAGATAATTTTAAGAAGGATATTTTTGTATTTTGTAATAAGAGTGTGAGGCCATTACGGACCTTAGCAATAATTCTTATGCATTTGTAATTATTTTGTTTAATTCAATCGATATGAAAAATTAATTTTAAAAATTGATCAATTTGTTATTTTTTAATCCTACTTATATGTAATTTTCCCAAAAATAAATATAACAAAGGAAAAAAAAAAAAACACAAAGGCATGCATAAAGTTAAGATGTATAAAGTTATATTGGTATCTATTTTCTTTTATGTTGGGAAATGCATAATATTTGATAAATAATTTAAGATGCATAAAGTTATACTGGTACTATATTTTTTATTTTTAAGTAAAAGAGATTGGTTTAATTTTTTTAGATGAAAGAATTAATCATTTTAATTTAAAAATAAAAAAGAAAAAGAAAAGAAGTAATAACAAAATATAATTTATTTGAAATATATGTATTGGATCAAAAAATCATTTTAGACGTCTAAATTTTTAAGAAGTAATGACATTTAAACCAACAAAAAAAAAAAAAAAAAAGTGAACAATATAAAGTTTATTTATTTATTTTATTTTATTTTTTATGCATAAATTGTTCATGAGGGTAGATTGGTCAAATTTATTAAATTGTAAAGTTAAAAAAATATCCTAAACGGTCAAAGGGTAATTTTGTCAATTTTTCATGTAAAGGGTGTCTTTGTCCATTTTTGAACCTTCAGGGGTATCTTTGTCCAAAAAATAGGTAAGTTTCCTCTTAGTATCCCTTTACCCAAGATTTTATGAGCAGATCAGACTAGGACTGTTTGTTTTATAGGTTATTTCCTTTGGATCACCAAAAAAAACAAAAAAATGCCATCTACCAATAATCTGCGCTTGCCTGCATATCCGAAGTCCAAAGAGTGAGATTGTCCCTGAGGAGTTGCATGATAAGAGTGATGTCCTTATAAGACTCCACACCCAGCGTGTCGAGCTCAGCAATAGCTTCCTCAAAAGCTTGTACACACAAAAATAATCTAAGAATGAAGTGATGGTAATGTAATATATTTTCAAATCAAGCACCACAACAACTCTGTGTTTCAACCTTATGGCAATATATACTGCTCCCATCATTAACATACACTTCTATTTTGATAAGTAATAATAAATGTCAGGTTCGACAAAGCACCCCAAAATCTAGAGACAATGACATTGTTATACATGTGTGATTTTGAATCAATGATATTGACGTGTATTTCTATTAATGTCCAAATTGGACGTGTATATTGTTGGAAAACATGCTAGTTTTAAAAACTTTTCGAGAGATTTTGATTCATAGATCTTGATTTATCACATAGAGACAAGTTTTATGCAAAAATAAAATATGATGTATGATTCAATTAATAGATTGAATACTTACATCAAAGGTCTGAGTAAACCTTTAAATCTTTCCTCTAAAGTGAATGTTCTCACTTATTGTAAATCCCTTAGCAAGATGCCTTCTCCTTGGATCTCCATCTTCTTGGTAATTGTTTTACCTTTAGGAATCACTCATAAGCCACCATGAATGACCTTGGAAAATTAGGCTTGTGGTAACCTCCATTAGATGAGAAAGCAAACCCTAAATCTAGAGAGAAAAAAATATATATATTCCTTTTCTTTCTACTAAAAATCACCTTTCAAATATATATAGACCATGTATATATATAGGAAAAAAAAATAAAGAAAAGAAAATAATAAATTCTTCTCAATCTCTAATTCACATGTCTCAAATCTAATAGGATTCCAATATCAAGTTGGGCTATGAGTGAGAATCCTTTGGGCTTATTATTTTATTGGCTACAATGAATTAATAATTGGCCCAGTCCATGGACCCAATTCAATTAATTCATAAATTAATTTCTACTCCACTAAAAGAAATTAATTGAACTCCAATTAAATAATAAATAACCTCTAAGTCAATGTTGCACTTTGACCCCTCTATGCATAATTAGTTATCGGATAAATAAAACCATCAATCCGACTACTTAATTAATATATTTATTTTGGTACCTTTGATTATTTCTGACTCGATCACAATAAAACATTTGTTTGGCAAAAATAATAATTTAAATAAATAAATATATAATAAATCATTTTGTCTAAAAACACACGAAGGCCTTCGAATTTACTTTGTAATCAACCATAATCAATACAAAATAAATACAAGTAGCAATGATGCAAATATTGAAAATATAACCCTCTAACTATTAATTACATAACTACCCAAAGTGTCAGTCTAAGGATCCCGAAGTATCCGCCGAACAATTTAAAGTAATTATTAATTAATAAAAGAGTTTATACTTTTCTCATGCTTAAGAGTCAAATGCCACGACAGTGATAGGGAGCAATTGCATACGACGACTCTCGCAATATATCTCAACCTAACGCGGATCCAGTTCAAGTCTTAATTAAATATGAGTCCATCCATAATTACCGACTATGAACAATTTATGATTACTATTTATATTCATGTATTGATCGCCATCACATACTTACATAAATATCTCTTGTAATCAAGTGGACACTATCAATTCTATAATGAATCAAAACATAATACATTGAATTCACCAATTGTATCAAGTATAAATATTTCAGAAACGTCAGGAACATATGTCACTATAATCCAAATAGGGATTTGCTATGCCAGGGCATATAAATCCCAACAGCTCCCACTTGCCCTTATAGCCAATTCAAATTGCATCTAACTCCAATGTTATCTAGCTGATTATCAAAACTATTGATCGATAACACCTTTATTAATGGATCGACAAAGTTGTGTTCCAATGCAATGTTCTATCCATGAGCATATTTTCTTGCTGGACAATATCATGTTGGACATGATACTTTCCTCTCTGTGTACATTGTTCCTCTATGGAACCTTGGGTCATTGGTTTGGACTACTTCTGCACTATTGTTATAATATAGCTCGATAGGCAGCCTAGTATGCTCCATAATCTCTAAATCAGTGAGATCAAACCAAAAGGCTTCCCTTTGCCGCTTTTAAGGCTGTAATATACTTCCCCTGCAGGTTTGAGTCAGTAGTTGAAATTTGCTTAACAATTTACTAACTGATTTCCCTTCCATTTAGAGAACATACACTAAGGCATGGACCTTATATAACTGATTTGAAATCAGAACTATCAAACCTGACTGGAACCACATCATCACATCTATAAATGAGTATGAGATCATTGGTTTTCCTAAGGTACTTAATGATATTTTTCACAACAGACCAGTTATCAAGTCCAGGATTGGACTAATATCTTCTGAGTATCCCTACAATGCAGCGGATGTCCTGTCTGGTATAGACCATGGCATATATGAGACTCCCATATGCCAAAACATATAGTTCCAATCTCATTTGCTCAATCTCCTCTTCTAGTCTTGGAAAACTACTTACTAGAAAGAGCAATCCATATCAATAAAGCAAGAACTCATTCTTTGAGTTATGCATACCAAACCTGGTCAAAAATTTATTAATGTAGGATTATTAAGATAAGCTTATTTTCCTTTTAACCTGATCTTGCAAAAGTTTGATCTTAGGAATATAGCTTACATCTTGAAGATCCTCCATTTAAAAGTAATTGAACAACTACCTGTTTATTGATGACAATACCTCCACGTCATTATAAATGAGTAAGATGTCATCAATATATATAATTAAGAAAAATAATGACATTCCCTTATACACTCATGATTTAATTACTAAGAAATCTTCTGGTATCCTTTTGTAGATTAACTTGCCTTCCATAGGTATCACCCTACTAGAAAGTTCTACAAGATCCTAGATTTTATTAGAATATATAGATTCCAACTCTGATTTCATAGCAACTCACCAAAACGATCTGTATCCATATCGGTTCACACTTCCGTGTAACTTACTGGGTCCAACTCATGTTTAACAGGGATATCCATAACGGTCTCACCTAAAAACATGATTCTATCGGATTGGATGATAATCCTCCCACTACAATAATGTACCGATGCAGGAATCTGTGTATTAGATGATACTAACGCATCAATAGGGAATTCATATATTATTCTCAATCTCTATTATAAGTGTGTTCACATGTGGTACATAAGGTACTAATACCATATTCTCAAACATTATGCTACTAGGTATATGATTCATAATATGATCCTCCTATAGATAAACAGTGAATATAAACAATCAACTTTTATCATTGAGATCATAAAATAATCCACTATAGTGCCTTTAGAGTAGCTATCAAATCTATCATGCATATGATTTGCTTCCAACTTACTTATCCATATCAAGTGCACATGTGCATGACTACCCTATATGTGCATGTGATTTAAACTAAGATTTAGTAAAAAACACAGCTCAAAAGATATCCTTGAGATAGACTAAGATGGAATGCAGTTCATAATACGCATCGATATCATTAACGCTAAACTCTTAAATGAAAGAGATAATGTGGCATAACTGATCATAGATCTAACCATGTTAAGCGGAATTCTGTTATTCCTATTTGACACCTCCATTTAGCATCAATTGTGGAAAACTGGTACACAACACCCTTATTGACCATATAGTCTTTGCACTATCCCAAGAAATACTTATACCCATGATCAGATCGAAGTGTTTTGATAAGTTTACCTAATCTGTACTCCATATCAGTCTTGACACTTTCAAAATATACCAAAAGTTTAAGACTCGTGTCGCATCAGATAAATTTATCCAAAACGTGAGTAATCTTGCTTGGATGTTCATAAGATCACACGTGTCTGTGTGTACCGACTCCAATTGTCCTTTATGTCTATTTCATTTGGCTGATTAAGCCCTTAGAGTTATCTATCCTTCAAAACAGGATTCACAAGTTTGGTTTAGGCTCCTCTGCCTCACTCGGTTATAAACCTTCTTTGACTAATCTTTGAATCTTATTTTGACTGATTATAACCTAAAAATAGACACTAAAAATATAATGAGTTAGGAACAACAAATCTTCTCTTAACATTCAATCCAGAAAATGCAACATTAGTTTCTACATCATGCAAATATTAAGAGTTTGTGATTATAGTATATCAACCATCTTTCAATGCACCAGAAGTAATCGCACATCTATTCAATTTTATAAAACCAGTTTTACAAAATAACAATACAGTTTTTATAAACCAAAAGTGAAACAAGAATTAGATTGCGTCTAACATCTGTGCATAAAAATAATTCTTTAATACTAATATCCTCATAGTCTCTAATTTCAGATGTAATACTCCCACTGACTTAGCTACAACCTTGGCATTAGGTCAAAAGACAAATATATATACATATCATCGAGGCTTCTAGATTCCTGAAATCTTTGCAATGAATTGCAAACATGCTTAGTGGCTCCAGAATCTATCCATCAGGAATTAATAGATACAACCACATAACATGGCTCAATGATTAAATATACATTTTCTTATGCCAAGTCATTGCTTAGACAGTTCTCTCCTTTAGTGTGTTAGTTAACGGCAAAAGAAACAGTTTCCTTCACCCTCAACATACACTGCCTTATTCCTTTTAATTTTTTGGATACCCATGTTTTGTGCTAGCCTAGTCCTATTATCATCCTTTTTCTTTCCTTCGCCTATCCACTTGGGCCTAGAAGAAGATGGTATAGACTAGGTTAGATTGATAGGAATGCCCATACTCTTGATTATCCCTTCATCTGTTACCAATTCTATAAGAATATCAGCGAGTGTGAACTCAAACTGATTCCTTATTTAGTTTACTCTGAAAGAGCCGAACCAGTTTGGTAACAAGACAATAATCATGTCAATTTGAAACTTACCATTCAAGTCAGCCCTATTGACCTCCAGTTCAATTTTTAAATAATAAACAATCATTTTTAAAATACGATCTCATACTGGAGTTCCTTAGACTATCTTAATGGTATTCAAGTCTGACATAGTATTTAAACATCTCCTCTATCTAATTTCACTAAAACATCTCATTGATATTTAACATAATGCTTGAAGAAAATAAAATAAGGTAAATGTTAGCTTTGGAACGTATTCGACGTAAACTCTAGAATATTGCACCAAGTCCTATCATTTGCCTTAGTTCACTTATTAAAAGCATTAATGTTCTCTTGGGTATCTTAAAGTAAAATGATTAGGTTTAGGAGTAGTAAATATATTTTGTACCACTACGTTGTGAATAAAAATATCTAAGTTCCTTTTCCAGTCAATATTAATAAGGTCCAGTATCATTGAATATGTGTAATGACCCGGTCATTTTCATTTCTTTCCCTTTCTCAGATTTTCACGGATATTTTTTTTTTTCCGTTGATCTTTTCCTTTCTGAGTTCAGTTCCTCGTCGCTTAGTTTCGTGTCGAGTGCTCTGGAGTGATTTCTGAGACTCTTTTCTTTGGATTGACAACTTCCTTTAAGGACCGAGTCATTTCCACATTTTTCGTTTTTCGACACTATTCACTTTTTGTCTTTTTCCCTATTTCGTCTTTTTCCTTATTTTATCTTTTCCTCATTTGTCACTTTGTTGGTATAACCATTCTTCTTGCGTTTGGAGTTGGGTTTTGACTTCACGTATCTTCATTAACAGTGGTTTCCATGAAATACGTATCTTTACTTTTGCAAGAAAGTACTCTAGTTGCTCCTGGTGTCCATAGGGGCATGGTTGCAAAGTTCTTTGGGAACTTTTTCTTTTCTTGGGGTGTTTTTCGTAAATATTTTTTGAAGATATTTTATTTCAGGGGTTTTTAAGAAAATATTTTTGGAAGATATTTTCATTCTGGGCCATTAGTGCAGTTTTCACTTTTTGGATAGGCCATTGTGCAATTAATGAAAGTTATTGGTAAATGCCTTGTTTTGAGCTTGGATCCTCGTACGTGATTCATTTTCACTTTTCGTCAGGTCATGTACTCTTGAAATTTCCTCCTGGTCGATATTTTCCAGTTTCAGGGTTTCTGGCCCCTATTAGCGCCAAACTTGTTTAGGGCATAACTTTCTGTTCGGGTTTTGGTTTTTGACGCCATTTCTTCCGTTGTTCATATTTTCTTATTTTAAATCTTTTTCATTCACGGAGTTTTTCCGTTCGAGCGCGTCTGCTCAAATTTCACTTTTCCAGACCCAGCGGGGCCCTTTCGGGACACTTTTAGGGTTTTTCTATAAATAGGAGCACTTAAGAGAAAATATTAGATTTTTCTCTCTCTCTCTCCTCTCTTCTAGTCGGAATCCATGGCAGCCATGGCTGCCATCTTCTCTCTCCTCTTTTGGTTAACTTTTCCTTAATGAAAAGTCTTCGACCTTAACGTTTATTGTTCCCCTCGACGTGCTCTATCATTCCCCCTTATTAGAAACCATTTCTGACCATTTTTCAAGTTCGGGTTTGAAGCCATGTTGTGATTTTGATGGGGCTTCCTTGGGGGTTATGTTCACGGTGTTGTCCCCGACAAAACCTAGAAGTTTCGTCGGATTTGGAGCACATTCATTTTGGTTGGGATTTGAGATTTAATCTCAAATGGAGGTAGGGGATGTTTTAGGATTATTTGTGTGTTGTATTATGTGTTTTTCATGATTATACAACTTATATGTATGCCTTGTATCAAATTTAGAAAGTTAGTAATAATTAATTCTTTGTATAAGATTTAATTTTCATGATGATGTATAACTTGGATTTGAATTGTGGCATGCTAGAAAGTTTAGTTTTAATATGTTGGTTAACATATATTATGTTTGGATTATTTGGGAAAGAATTACAACTTTTATTTAAATATTTTTCTTTTATGAAAGATTAATTATCATGGTTGTGCCTTGCATGAAATTAAGTTGTAATATGCTTTTAAATTAAGTCTTGGCATGTTGTTTAACATACTTTAATTAGAGAGCATTTGGATAAGTATGAAAATCTAGAGACTTTAATTAAAAGAATTAATTAAAATCTATTTCATGGTTTCATTGGCCTAATTTAGCTTTTGAATGAATATATGTAATGACCATGATATGTCTTTTAACATATATTATATTGAGGCCATTTGGAAATGAATTGAAATCTAGAGAATTTGATTATTTTCATCTAATTAAATTCTATCTTGTTTATCTATGGATTCAATCATATTTTAGAAGTTGCTTCTATGTTAAGATCATGGATTTGGACTTGTGGTGTATTCACTTGATTATGTTTTAAGCATTGAAGAGCATTGTGGTTAAGTTTATATTTATGAGAGTATGTTTCTGTTGAATATATGATTGACTTGTGTAATGAATTATGCACTTTGTGTTGACATTATGTATGTCATTTTAGAATTGAAATTCTAAAGCATGGATTGTGTGGTTTCAACCTACTTGTGCATGGAAGGTGATTTCGTGCATTATATAAATTAAGTATAAGTTGTGAACTTGTTTGGTTTATTTTTGGAGTCTTGGGACATTGTTGTTATATGTGACATGGCTAGAGTTTGGCTCTAGTGCGGGAGGTATGAGTTCTCTCCAATTGAGATAGTGCACACTTAGGGTGGTCATTCCCTGCGGGTTAGTGCCCGGAATAACCTTTGAGGTCTCAGCAGAATTCCGAACGTAATGTCCAAGTCTTCCACTATCTGTTTTCGCATTCAATTCCAAGTTAACAATCATGTTTATATTGTAACTTGTGGTTTTGGCTATTGGTTATTTTGATGTTGTCAAGTACATCTATGTTTTATGATTTTAGTGAATCATTTTGATGTTGTTAAGTACATCTATGTTTTATGATTTTAGTGAATCATTGTGAACTTTGATGTTGTTAAGTACATTATGCCTTATATGTTCAAATGTGGTTTAGGAATGATCCTATAGATTCATTTGGAACATAGACGTTAGGTGGCATGACCCACTTTGGTTATTCTAGCATTTTAGATTTCAAGTTGATAACTTTGAGAATCTATATCTTGTTACTTTGTATAACATGTTCTTATGTTATTGAATCGCATGAATAATGTGATTTATGCTAGAAATAATCTAGGATAGTTTAGGATGCTCTCTGAGTCTCATTTTGACATAGACGTTAGGTGGCATGAGCCCCTTTAACATGTTTCACCTTAAGGTGATAAAATTGTAAAATGTAGGTCGATGCATGTTCATTTCCTACGAGTAGCTTTATGTTACTCACCCACGTAGTGGGAACATTTTTCAGGTACAAGAATTAAAGTTAAAACTCTCATTATGCTTGGATGACTTGTGGACTTGAAGATTTACATTTTTGTGAAGATTGTCTTGAAATGCCTTCGTAGCTTTTTATGTCAAAAACATGTATATTTGATTCTAATCATGTAAAGTGTACATGAGTACACTCCTTTTTAATGTATTTGATATGTACGACATGAGGCCAAGGGCCATAGACTTTAAATTTCAAGTGTATGTACTTAAATTCCAAGTTTTGCCCTTGAAATGTAAACTTTTCCAACTTTGAGGTTTGGCATGTGAATTTGAGTAAATGACATGTAATGAGGCCATAGGCCATTGTAATACGTTTCATTATGTAAAGTACACTTGTTAGCATGTTCATAGAGCTTAAAATCATGTTTTTAGACCAATATCATGTTGGGGTTTGAGACTTGGGTGAAGTCTCAACAATTCTTGATCATAACAGGTCTTATAGCAGGTTTTTGTGGTGTTTCAGTCATCCAAAACTTCATTTCGGTTGACCGATGGTTTTTAGAATCATCAAGGCACAGTAAAAACTCATTTCCAGTAGCCATTTCTACTGTTCAGGGCCATTTCGGTCAATCGATGGCTTATTTCGGTCGACTGATGGTTTATTTCGGTCTACCGAAGTAACCACACCTCAAAACATGTTTTCAGCACAAATTTTGTTCATTTCGGTCGTCTGATGAGTCATTTCGGTTGACCGAAATAGGTAGATCCCGAGCACAGCTTCCGTTCAGTTTTAACACTGTTCTTCCGACTTTGAATGGCCATAACTCCTTCGTTTTAAATCCAAATGGGGTGATTCTTGAGTCTAAATTCATGGATTTTGAGTCAGCTTTCTAGTGGTACCAATGCTATTCTCAGATTCCAATCACAGTGGGAGTTATTTATGTTTTAGTGGGAGGCTGTCAGTTTTTGCTTAAACCGGGAAAAGGGCATTTTGTGCGATTCTTGTCCAATATTCTTAGAACTTTTTCGAATGTTGTGAAGTGATTAAATTAAATTGTATTCACCTTATTTGACCTGTTTAGAGTCAAACTTCTCTTTTTATTTGTGAGTTGACCATTTTGCCCCTTAGTTCACGGTTTTTGCCCATTTTGAGCTTTTGTTTTCGTTTTCGTTCTTTTGAGCTTCATGACTTCATGGAAGGTCACATTAGTGTCTTAGAGATGGTTTATATCTCTAAAGACTTTTGTTTCATCTTTTGCTTCTACATTTTGGACTCGTTACTGGGTCAACTTTTGGTTCATCACTGACGCACGAGGTTGAAAAACTTGGGCCTTCACAGGTGGTATCAAAGCACTAGATTTGAAAACCTTAGGATGATGGGTTTTGGGTGCATATCATATTTTTCTGATAACATATTTATGTGCTTATGTGCTACATGTGGTATGCCGTTTGCTTAGCATGATTTAAATTCTATGTAAAGATCATGACATATGATGTATGCTAGATCTGATTTGTATATGCATGATTGTTTTGCATATTTGGCGGGACTTGGGATTAGTCGTGGGATGTTTGAGTTAAGATTGAGCCGTTTGGTGAGTTTTCACTTAGTACGATGGTTGATGTGTTTGGCTTTATTTAGGCACTCTTCCTTGAGGTTGTTGGTGATTGTCCACATGGTTTTATGGTAGTGTAGGTGGTGAGACACCTTTTGTTTAGGCTCTCGTGAGGTGAGTCATTTGGCGTTGCTATAGTGCTGGATTTGTTGGTTTTGGGCCATTATGAGGTTATGGACCTCTTAGGATCCTTGATTGTTTGGGATGATTCCTCTAGGATTGCGTTTTTCATGGGCGGGTACATTGCGGGCAGGTGCATGGCACTGTCATGCTACCGTACTAGCTAGCTACAAGTGTAGTTCAAATGAAATCAGGGTTGGTTTTCGTTTTGATAGGCGTTGCCCTTTGATCGATGATGATGATGGTTGTTTTGGGGATCAGTTGTAGTGATTGATTTGGTTGTTGTTAGTATGGCTATAGTTGCCATTTTCTTGGAGTTCTCCTTGCGTGATGACGCTTTTGGGATCAAGTCGATTGATTGATGCTTCGGGTAGAGAGAGCATTGCATTGTTAGTGTCACTTGTAGTGTCACCTTTAGATTCAGAGATGGATTGTTAGAGTCTTACCGTTATGGTAAGGGCTCACGTTTGTTTTGAGACAAGTTGTTATCGCATTCGCTTTTGGAGTCAGTTTATGGTTAGGACTGGTCCTTCCTTTTACCTAGACACTCTAGGACACGATGTCCATAGGGTTCATTGTTGCATCATTTTTATCTTCTGTAGTTTTGTTTTCTACCATGTTAGTAGTTTGACTATGATATTGTGATGCATGAGTAGGTAGAGGTCTATCCACATTTGCCTTTTTGTTGTGTGGCATTAGCATGCCTTCTTTATATGCTTAGAGATGCCATGTTGTTATTGTGCTTTAGTGACATGCTTTTGTGCTTACGTGGAGACGTGTTGCATGTACCTTTAATTTTTATCTATGCGAGTAGATTTACTTCTTGGTAGTTGCATTTCCTTGTCATATGCATGACTTCTAGGTTTGGTTTCCCTTTCGTTCTTCCCTCGGTTGCACGTAGTGTGTATGTGGGTTTTTGTAAGGGTTCATTGTGAAATTCCTTGTAGAGGAGTTGTCACATTTGTTTTGTTTTGAGCTGTCTACTTCCCTAAGGTGGGAAGGATGCTCCATTTTTGTGGTTGTTATATCGACACTTGTGGGAGGATCGGGTTTCGTCTCTTCTCTGGTTCGTGTTAGGGACCTCTCACAAGGAGTGAGTCTCTTTTCTTTGTTGTGTTATGCACTGTTTTGGGGTTGGTTGGTCCGTGAGGATCACTATCATTGTCTTGAGTCCTTGGTGATGATTTGATGGATTTTGGTCGACTTACTTCCATGTAGGGGGTGAAGTCTTTGACTTTGTTGTCTTTTATTTCATAGATAGAGTCGTGGTGTTGTCCTTTTTAGGATTGGTGGTTCCCTTTCTTTCATGTCTTCCCTTAGGGAGTTTTTGCCATGGTTGTTGACGGTTGTAGTGCTCAGAGTGAGTTGATTGGTGTGAGATCATTTTATGAGGACTTGTGTCCATACCATCGAGGATTTGTTTGATCCGAGAGACGAGCTCGATGCTCTTTTGGGAATGTCTTTTAGAGACTTATTTCCATTTTGGAGACCTGGATGTGGTTGACTCTTAGGAGGAGTTTTGGAGGATCGCTGTTGGATATAGCTTGTTTGTGGAATTTCCCGTCCTAGTTATGACTAGGCGTGGTTTTGAGGAATGGTAGTTCCGATGATTAGTTGTAGATAGAAATTGAGGAATTTTGATTTAGCTTGGTGTTGCCAAGCACGGTTTTGAGAGATTCATTTTGTGACCTTGGTTGTTGGTATTTTGATATGTGTGCCACTTGGTGGACTTGTGTTTCGAGGATTTAGTTATCCATGATAGGGTTGTGGATCCGATGTTTGATTTCAGTGTAATCTTGTGGTTGATATGTTTCAAGGAGATGTGTAGGACTTTCGATGAAATATATTGTGATGGGGTTCATTTTGGTTTTTGGAGGTTTTGATTCGCTTGTCGGGCTTTGAATTCTTGATTGATGTTGTTAATAGGAGTATTTTAATACATTGGAGTTGTTAGTTTTGTTGTATTGAGGATTTAAGGCCTTAAGCATAGCGTTACCTATGACTTTGTTGTCAGAGTTTGGGATTGGCCAAGATGGTCCGGCCGGACGTCCTTGGACCATATCTCAACTCTCACAAAATGTCTGGCCTCCGTGGTGCTTTTGGTAATAATCATTTTTGACATTGATGTCATTTGTATCGAGAGGTTTCATGGGTAGACCTAGTGGGGGGCAGGTTATGAACTAGTGTCTTATACTGTTATGTTATCGTACAAAGTTGTGTGTTGTGGATGAGTGCTAGTTGCCGTCGATTCTACCTTACTGACGAGTAAGTGTGGGCGGGCGCTGTGCACTGTCTTTGCTACCGCACATTTGAGTACGCCGTAGGCGAGTTCTAGTCGTTATTCGTACTGCCATGTCGTCTTTATTCGGTACCCTGATTTGATATGTGGTTATCTTGAAGTTCCTTTGATGGTTGTTTTCGAATTGGTTTGATGGTTCAGTAGGAGGGATGGTTACAGTTGTTGTTTTCCGTTCCTTTGTCTGGCCTTGGGTTCAGTGTGTGAGTTCTGACTTGTCGTGTGGCCATGTGGTCACATTTTCTTTAAGAGGTTGTCTTGTCATGAGCACGTGGGTGCAAATGACACTGGTTTGTGTGTTCCTTTTAGCTTTGAGGTCGCTGGTGTGGCATGTTGTGTGGGGTACTCGGAGATGTACTCCGTAGTTATCCTAGTTTCACCTTTTGTTTTGTTTAGGGTTGGATTTCGGGGATGAAATCCCTTTAAGGTGGGAAGGTTGTAATGACCCGGTTATTTTCATTCCTTTCCCTTTCTCAGATTTTCACGGATATATATATATATTTTTCCGTTGATCTTTTCCTTTCTAAGTTCAGTTCCTCGTCGCTTAGTGTCGTCTCGAGTAATCTGGAGTGATTTATGAGACTCTTTTCTTTGGATTGACAACTTCCTTTGAGGACCGAGTCATTTCCACATTTTTCGTTTTTAAACACTATTCACTTTTTGTCCTTTTCCCTATTTCGTCTTTTTCTCTATTTTGTCTTTTCCCCGTTTGTCACTTTATTGGCATAACCATACTTCTTGCGTTTAGAGTTGGGTTTTGACTTCACGTATCTTCATTCACAGTGGTTTCCATGAAATACGTATTTTTACTTTTGCAAGAAAGTACTCTAGTTGCTCCCGGTGTCCATAGGGGCATGGTTGCAAAGTTCTTTGGGAACTTTTTCTTTTCTTGGGGTGTATTTCATAAATATCTTTTGAAGATATTTTATTTTAGGGGTTTTTAAGAAAATATTTTTGGAATATATTTTCATTCTGGGCCATTAGTGCAGTTTTCACTTTTTAGAGGGGCCATTGTGCAATTAATGAAAGTTATTGCTAAATTCCTTGTTTTGAGCCTGGATCCTCGTACGGGATTCATTTTCACTTTTCATCATGTCGTGTACTCTTGGAATTTTCTCCTGGTCGATGTTTTCCAGTTTCAGGGTTTTCGGCCCTAGTTAGCGCCAAATTTGTTTGGGGAATAACTTTCTGTTCGGGACTCAGTTTTTGACGCCGTTTATTCCGTTATTTATATTTTATCATTTTGAATCTTTTTCATTCATGGAGTTTTACCGTTTAAGCGCGTCTGCTCAAATTTCACTTTTCCGGACCTAGCGGGGCCCTTTCGAGACACTTTTAGGGTTTTTCTATAAATAGGAGCACTTAAAAGAAAATATCAGATTTTTCTCTCTATTTCCTCTCTTCTGGTCGGAATCCATGGCAGCCATGGCTGCCATTTTCTCTTTCCTCTTTTGGTTCACTTTTCCTTGATGAAAAGTCTTCGACCTTAACGTTTATTGTTCCCCTCGACGTGCTCTATCATTCCCCCTTATTAGAAATCATTTTTGACCATTTTTTGAGTTTGGGTTTGAAGCCATGTTGTGATTTTGATGGGGCTTCCTTGGGGGTTATGTTCACGGTGTTGTCCTCGATAAAACCTAGAAGTTTCTTCAGGTTTGGAGAACATTCATTTTGGTGGGGATTTGAGATTTCATCTCAAATGGAGGTAGGGGATGTTTTAGGATTATTTGTGTGTTGTATTGTGTGTTTCCCATGACTATACAACTTATATGTATGCCTTGTATCAAATCTAGAAAGTTAGTAATAATTAATTCTTTGTAAAAGATTTAATTTTCATGATGATGTATAACTTGGATTTGAATTGTGGCATGCTAGAAAGTTTAGTTTTAATATGTTGGTTAACATATATTAAGTTTGGATTTTTTGGGAAAGAATTACAACTTTTATTTAAATATTTTTCTTTTGTGAAAGATTAATTATCATGGTTGTGCCTTGCATGAAATTAAGTTGTAATATACTTTTAAATGAAGTCTTGGCATGTTGTTTAACTTACTTTAATTTGAGAGCATTTGGATAAGTATAAAAATCTAGAGACTTTAATTAAAAGAATTAATTAAAATCTATTTTATGGTTTCATTGGCCTAATTTAGCTTTTGAATGAATATATGTAATGACCATGATATGTATTTTAACATATATTATATTGAGGCCATTTGGAAATGAATTGAAATCTAGAGGATTTGATTATGTTCATCTAATTAAATTCTATCTTGTTTACCCATGGATTAAATCATGTTTTAGAAGTTGCTTCTATGTTAAGATCATAGATTTGGACTTGTGGTGTATTCACTTGATTATGTTTTAACTATTGAAGAGCATTGTGGTTAAGTTTATATTCATGAGAGCATGTTTCTAATGAATATATGATTGACTTGTGTAATGAATTATGCACTTTGTGTTGACATTATGTATGTCATTTTAGAATTGAAATTCTAAAGCATGGATTGTGTGGTTTCAACCTACTTGTGCATGGAAGGTGATTTCGTGCGTTATATAAATTAAGTATAAGTTGTGAACTTATTTGGTTTATTTTTGGAGTCTGGGGACATTGATGTTACATGTGACATGGCTAGAGTTTGGTTCTAGTGCGGGAGGTATGAGTTCTCTCCAATTGAGATAGTGCACACTTAGGGTGGTCTTCCCTGCGGGTTAGTGCCCGGAATAACCAAGGAGGTCTCGGCAGAATTCCGAGCATAATGTCCAAGTCTTCCACTATTTGTTTTCACATTCAATTCCAAGTTAACAATCATGTTTATATTGTGACTTTTGGTTTTGGCTATTGGCGATTTTGATGTTGTTAAGTACATCTATGTTTTATGATTTTAGTGAATCATTTTGATGTTGTTAAGTACATCTATGTTTTATGATTTTAGTGAATCATTGTGAACTTTGACATTATGCCTTATATGTTCAAATGTGGTTTAGAAATGATCCTATAGATTCATTTGGAACATAGAAGTTAGGTGGCATGACCCACTTTGGTTATTTTAGCATTTTAGATTTCAAGTTGATAACTTTGAGAATCTATATCTTGTTGCTTTGTATAACATGTCCTTATGTTATTGAATTGCATGAATAATGTGATTTATGCTAGAAATAATCTAGGATAGCTTAGGATGCTCCCTGAGTCTTATATTGACATAGACGTTAGGTGGCATGAGCCCCTTTAACATTTTTCACCTTAAGGTGATAAAATTGTAAAACATAGGTCGATGCATGCTCATTTCCTACGAGTAGCTTTATGTTACTCACCCACATAGTAGGGACATTTTTCAAGTACAAGAATTAAAGTTGAGACTCTCATTATGCTTGGATGACTTGTGGACTTGAAGATTTCCATTTTTGTGAAGATTGGCTTGAAATGCCTTTATAGCTTTTTATGTCAAAAACATGTATATTTGATTCTAATCATGTAAAGTGTACATGAGTACACTCCTTTTCAATGTATTTGATATGTCTGGCATGAGGCTAAGGGCCATAGACTTTAAATTTCAAGTGTATATACTTAAATTCCAAGTTTTGCCTTTGAAATGTAAACTTTTCAAACTTTGAGGTTTGGCATGTGAATTTGAGTAAATGATATGTAATGAGGCCATAGGCCATTGTAATACGTTTCATTATGTAAAGTACACTTGTTAGCATGTTCAGAGAGCTTAAAATCATGTTTTTAGACCAATATCATGTTGGGGTTTGAGACTTGGGTGAAGTCTCAACAATTCTTGATCATAGCAGGTTTTTGTGGTGTTTCAGTCATCCAAAACTTCATTTCGATCGACTGATGATTTTTGGAATCATCAAGGCGCAGTAAAAACTCATTTCAAGTAGCCATTTCTACTGTTCAGGGCCATTTCGGTCGACCGATGGCTTATTTCGGTCGACCGATGGTTCATTTCAGTCTACCGAAGTAACCACACCTTAAAAACATGTTTTCAGCACAAATTTTGTTCATTTTGGTCGTGCGATGGCTCATTTCGGTCGACCGAAATAGGTAGATCCCGAGCACAGCTTCAGTTCAGTTTTAACACTGTACTTCCGACTTTGAATGGTCATAACTCCTTCGTTTTAAATCCAAATGGGTGATTTTTGAGCCTAAATTCATGGATTTTGAGTCTGATTTCCAATGGTATCAATGCCATTCTCAGATTCCAATCACAGTGGGAGTTATTTATATTTTAGTGAGAGGGTGTCAGTTTTTGCTTAAACCGGGAAATGGCATTTTGTGGGATTCTTGTCCAATGTTCTTAGAACTTCTTGGAATGTTATGAAATGATTAGATTAAGTTGTATTCACCTTGTTTAACTTGTTTAGATTCAAACTTCTCTTTTTATTTGTGAGTTGACCATTTTGCCCCTTGGTTCGCCGGTTTTGCCCGTTTTGACCTTTTGTTTTCGTTTTCATTTTCTTGAGCTTCGTGACTTCATAGAAGGTCACATTGGTGTCTTAGAGATGGTTTATATCTCTAAAAACTTTGGTTTCATCTTTTGCTTCCGCATTTCAGACTCATTACTGAGTCAACTTTTGGTTCATCACTGATGCACTGGGTTTAAAAACTTGGGCCGTCACAATATGTAAGCAAGCAGATAAAATGGATTATTCATAATTAATCTGAATATAAATGCATTCATACAATATGGAAGGTGAATTATTAATAATATCATGCATATTTAAAATTAAAATGAGTTTGTTAACCACATAATATAATAAATCTCAATAGAATAAGATTTCATTATCACTATTGGTGAACATTCCTTTTTAATTAATGTGGGTCCCTCAACTTCGTAGCATAATAAATCACACAATCAATGCGTCAATAACTTATCCTGATGGAAGAGTTCATTATTACTATTGTTGAGATTCATTTGCTATTAGGTGAGCACTTCCTTTAAAATAATAATATGTGGGTCCCTTAACTACTGCATGAAAAATCGGATAACCAATACGCCAATAACTTATTCGGTTGGCAAAGTTCATTATTGCTATTGGCAGACAAATCTCATCATTTCCATATCTCTTAAGACAATGCCTTGTCTATCATATGAAATGATTCCCGATTTTATTTATGTAACGACCCAGATTTCTCAACCCGGTGCATTAGTGATGAACCGGAAGTTGACCCGATAACAAACCCGAAATGCAGAAGCGAAAGAAGCCAAATGGCCTCAAGAGATGTACGTCATCCCTAAGGCCCCAAAATGACTCTCCATGAAGTCACGGAACTCAAATGAGCCAAGCAAATAAAGCAAGAATGCCTAACCCGAAAAGAGATGAACTAAGGGCAAAATGGTCATTTCTCACTGAAAAGGGTGTCACCGTGCACACCATTGAAAGGACAACGAAAAATGAACAAAATTAGACTCAAGAATCGTCTGATTCTGAGTCTGGGCAGAAAAGATATGAAATTCCAACACCCGATGCGAAAGTTATGAAGCAATGACTTAACATTTTTCAATATTTGCATAATAAACTTTGAAAACAAAAGTGCATAGAAAACGAGATACATGTCATTGGCCTCCGGCCTCATCTCATACATGTTAAATACATTGAAAAGAGTGCACTTACGTACACTTTACATATACGAATCAACGAATACAAGATAAAACAAATAGGGCTACAAAGAGGCATCTTATGCTAACACTTGCATAAAATAGGAACTTAGAAACTGTAAGCCATCCAAGGAGCAATGGAATCTTCAAATCCTGAGTCCTGTACCTGAAATATGCCCCATTATCGTAGGGGTGAGTAACATAAAGCTACTCGTAAGAGATGAGCATGCATCGACCTAGCATTTTACAATTTTATTACCTTATGGTAAAACATGTTAAAGGGGCTTATGCCACCTAACATCTATGTCAAGATGAGACCCAGAGAGCATCCTAAGCTACCTAGATCATTTATATCATAATCACATTGTTCATGCAATTCAAACAACATGGAAACATGTTATACAAGGCAACAAGATATAGATTCTCAAAGTCTTCAACTTGAAATCCAAAATACAAAAACAACAAGTGTGGGTCATGCCACCTAACGTTTATGTTCAAAATGAATCTATAAGGTCATTCCTAAACTACATTTGAACATCAAAACACAAATTATGATATCGATGCAATTTAACCAACAATGGAACTTCCAATACAACGCATGAAGCATGCTTTTACAAAGCTACATCTTAAGCTCAAAATAGGAAATCAAATAAGGAACAACAAGTTACGATATCATCTAGTTATCAACTTGAAATGAAATACGAAATCAAACAAAGTGGATACTCGGACGTCACGCTGGATCAGACCGACAACATAGTTACTTTAGGGTTACTAGCCCATGGGTAACTTTCCTATACGCGCACTAGTCTATATAGAGGGACAATCCCCCGTACTAGAACCAAGTCCTAGCCGTAGCCAAACAACGACATCCCCAAGTTTCTAAAATTAACAAATTGTGCAACAACGTATATATATATATATCAACATGTATATACAAGATATCAACTATTTACCAAGCACAATCCAAATTTTGGAAACTTATACAATACATGCTCAAAATTCATAACTACTATGGCATGTAAGATGTCAAATACAAAGTGTGCAATTCCTTACACATAGCAACAATATATTCAATAAGGAAAAACATATTCTCATAAATATAAAAGTAACAACTATGTTATCCAATGCTCAAAAGTAATCAAGTGAACATACATTAAATCCAAATCCATGATTTAAATATAGAAACAACTTTCAAAATGCAATTAAATCCATGGAGTAATAAGGTAGAATTTAATTAAATATAAATAGTTAAATTCTCTAAATTCCAAGTTAATCCAAATAACCTCAATTTAATATGTATTGAAAGACATGTCATGGTCATCATATATATAACATCAAATGACAAGTTAAGTGATTAAAACACTTAAAACAAAATTAATCAAGCTAATTAATTAATTTCCTCTAGATTTTTAAACAATTCTAAATGCCCTCAATTTGATCAATGTTAGAGAACATGCCAAAGCCTATTTAAATACCACATTACAACTTGATTTAATGCTTGATACAACCATGTGAATTAAACTTTCACTAAAGATAAATATTAAATAAAAGTTGTAATTCTTAATCAAATGATCCAAATTTAATATATGTTAACCAACATATCTAAGCATAATTTCCTAGCATGTTACAATTCAAATCAAAGTTATACATCATCATAAATTTTAAATCTTATACAAAGAAATAAAAATTATTAACTTTCTAGATTTGATACAAGGCATACATATATGTTGTATAATCATGGCAAACACACAATATAATACACAAATAATCCTAAAACATTCCCTACCTTAATTGGAATGAAAATCCCAATTCCCACCGAAATGAAATCGCCCCAAATTTTCGGTCCGCAAAACAGATTTTTCAGCTTGCTATCTTCAACTTGTAAAATTCATAAAAAATTCAATTCTAACCCAAATTGAATGAATCCAAAGCCCAATGAAAGCTTAAACACTGTAATTTGATAATATCAATTTAGTTTAACAAAATATTTTCCCAATTGAAAAAGTTTTGCCCCACAACTTTGAAACAAATTCTGCCCAGAAAACACATTTTTAGCTTGTAACTTCTAACTTTGAAAATTCATGAAAAATTCATTTGACATCCAAATTGGGCAAACCTAATTTATTTTGGAAGTAAACATATGAGAGTGTAAAACTAAAAATTTAAGCCATGATCCAATGTCAAAAGGTTAGTGAAATAAATCATCTAAAAATTTGTTTTCCAGCTGCAATAAAAACATGGATAGCAGATAGTTTCGGATTTCTAAAAACATTTAGAAATGCTCTAAAATCGTGAAAAAATTCTAAGTAGTGTAAAACCCATGGGGGAAGTTCCAGTAAAAATTTCAAGGCAATTGAAGCACTACAGCTCCATATAAAAATTCATTTCCGGACCAAAAGGGAAAAGTTTCAAATTTCCAGCAACTAGCTTGCAACTTCAAAAATTCATAACTAATTCATTTTAAATCCAAATTACATTAAACCAAAACTAAATGAAAGATAATTGAGTATATTTTCATATTCTATATTTAATTTGACAAGATTAATTTTAAGTTAAAACAGTTTAAGGGTAAAATACAAGTCATTCTCTTCCATGCATGTAAAACACTCAATAATGACATAAAAATACTTCAAAATAAATGATCAATTCCTCACTAGAGAATTGAATCTCTAGATACCAAAGCAAAACTAGGAGTTAGGCTAGATCCTTCAAGGGTTTTGAAGAGGAGGATGAAGGGAACAAAAAATATTCCAAACTTTATGGTCTAAAGTAAGTGGAAGGGCCTCAAAGATCAAGGTCAATGCCTAAGGCTTCAAGCTCTATCCATGGAGGCTAGGGTTTTCTTGTAAGGAAGAGAATGAAATAATGTGATTAAGTGTGAGTGGAGGAAATATAAATCCTCCACTCACTATGTGCTTTTACACTGACGACGGCCGTTCCAATACGCTAAACTGAATGTAGTGAATGTGTGGTTCAAGAAAAGCCTATTATGTCAAATTTAAATTTATAAAAACCACTACCAACACTACTGCTAACGTAGCAAGAGTGAGTAGGGATCGTCCCAAGGGATTATACGTGTTGGAATTTCAACTTCGACTCTAGCGTACCAAATGATTGCAAAAGAGAATTGGGTTGGTTGTTACTTCTAGAAAAGAATTAATTAAAATGCATTAAGATAAAGAGTAAGTAAGAAGGAAAGGTCTTGGGGTGTAGAGATCAACACCAACCAATACTATTCCAAACCATAATCAAGTGACTAATGAGGGAAATGAATGTGTTGCAACAATGTTGTGTGTATAAAAGACATTCAATTGGTAAGGGTGACTCAACAAGTGCAAATTGTCTCAATCAACATGTGTGAGGCCACAATACATCTATTGGTAGAGGAATATATTGTCTAGACATCATGTGAAGAGAACAAAATATCAAATCAAGTCATTGAACCTTTCACTAAGCTCATAGTCCAAATAATTCACAAGGATGACTTAGTTAAACATGTATGGTCTAAACATCATGTGAGAGGCCAAAATATATCTATTGGGAGAGGAATATATTGTCTAAACACATGTGAAAGATACAATATATCATAACAAGTCATTAATCCTTCATTAAGCTCAAAATTCCATTACACCACAATATTAGAGCATATGCTTCTTGCATTCAAAAGCATGGAACATCAAACATCAAGAGTGGATTGTCCTCCCATCTAACATTACACTACAACTACACTACTAGCATGAAAATAAACTAAGGGAGAGGTACAATCCATCAAGGAATAAGTATGAACCATCAAAATACATAACAAGAGCATTCCATTAAGCATATTATTTTGATAATCTCTAGATCTATAGCATCAATACACATAGACATGCATCAAAAATACTAAATCTAGAGATAAGCACATGAATATCCTACTCTAGCATACATAGACATATGGATAGAATAGAATAGTCAATTGGAAGCATTAAACTACACAAACCATGAAATAATCAAGATTTATATATACATGAATATCAAGATGTATCATACAACACTAATCCCTCAATAATACACAAGATTAGAGTATAGAAAGCATGCTTGGGGCTAACTCTAGCCCCAAGAGGATGTCTAGCCACTCATGGTAGTGATGATCCAACCCTCAAGGGCTAACTCCATGGCTGCTCCTTGTTGGTGAAGATCTCTTCCAATGGTGCTCTAGCTTCCCTCATTCCTCCTCTCCAAGGAGAGCCTCCAAGATGATTTTCAATGTGTGACAAGAGACTCTAGGCTCTAGACTCTAGACTCCTCTCCAAAAAGTGTATCATATTCCTTATATAGGTAGGTCAAATACACCCTATGATGAGTTGTGGTCGTGCAAGGCATATTCTCCAATGATTGGGTGAAGGACGGAATAAATGAGCTGGACTTTAACTTTTTCTCGCTGGAGGAAGTTCGATCGATCGAACCTTAACTTGGATCGATCGAAGATGGGTTCGATCGATCGAACTGCATCTTGGATCGATCGAAGTGGTCTGACTCCTCCGGATAAGAACAAGGCTGAGATATTTCGAAGATATTTATGGGGAAAAGGACAAAAGTGGTTGGTAGGCGTACAGCTGTGGATAAGATCAATCATTTGAATATGACAAAATAGGGTTCGATCGATCGAAGGTTATGTTCGATCGATCGAACTTGGAATTTCAGCAGAGGCCAAGGTTGGATCTATCGAGAAGTACTGTGATTGATCATAGATGTTCGATCGATCGAACTCTAAGTTGGATCGATCAAACTTTTCAGCTGCACAACTTTGATTCCTTTTTGCTTCTTTCTTTCTCCACTTTGCTCCCTCCTTTGGTTTATCTCAGGATTGCTTCAATTAAGCTCTTATTTGGCTGAGTTAGCTCAATTTTGGGATTAGTGCCTGAAAATATAAATAACACGTAATAAGTCTAAAACGGCAAAGTAAGATAGATAAAGGTACTAGAATGCTTAAGCTTAACGGGTTTAAATGCGCACTTTTCAGTGCTCATCACACCCCCAAACTTAAATATTGCTAGTCCCTAGCAATGAACTAAGAAGTAAAGGAATGAAATGAACAACTAAACAAGTATAAATTGGAAAGCAAGTAAAATGATAGCGCCACTTTCGTAGGGAACACGATTGCATTTAGCATATGCAACAAGCCTTTTAAACCCCTAGGTTACCCCTAGTGGACGAGTAAAGTCTCGTGAGGGTTTCCAGAATTGGTACCCACAAACATTAAGCTCATTCTTTCAAAAGAGGCACCAATATTGCAAACAAGCATTGGGAGAAAACTACCTCAAGTATGCAATTTTTCAACCATTTCCAAGCAATCTCCTAAAATTTCAATATCAAGCAAGCAAGTATGGTCCTCCACATATCAAGAAAATGATCATGAAAATCGAAACAAGTCTAGAATCCATGTGAGAGGTCCGGCATCAAGTGTATTGCTATCTTAGCCAACTAGAGAAGTAATCACATCCTTACCCTCAAACTAGCACACAAATCTAGTACCGATCATCAAGATAAGAGAGTGGACCTTTTATTAAAACTTTATTGTTCTAGGTGCACTTATTCTTTTCACTCTATTTTTTTCTTCTTTTTTTTTAATTTTTATTTTTATTTTATTGAGGATCAAAGATGGAAGTATTGTGCAATGTGTTGATCTCTTAAGCTTTCTAGAAGATTCATGTAGCGAGCTTTAGGTCAATGACTCCCAAACCAGATGGCTTTAGGGCATTAGGTGTTAAGACACCCCTACGGACTTACAAACTCAAATCAACTAGGCTACAAATCAAGACAACAACTATCTAATCATTTCCCACTTCTCACCTTTTGGGAGAAGTCCTCACTTTTATTGCTTTTTGCAACTTCTTCTTTTTTCTTTTTTTTTTCTTTTTTTTTTTTTTCTTTTTTTTTTCTCAATTCAATTATTAACCTAGAGTTTGGGCCCTCCACCTTTCGGCGCGAGAAGTTCACTGCTTAATGAGGCAAGAATCCCGGCTACTCAATGAAAAGGGGTTGTTATCCACCTTTATCAAGAATGAAAGCTTTCAATGCACTACTAGCCCAATTGGGATATAACCAATTCAATAATCAACAAAGCATGTACCCCACAATTGAATGCTAGCGTGCGCCGGTGCTAGTGTAGAATCCTAGAATGAATCTCAAAACAATCACAAAATCAGGATGATGTGGACCACAAATGCAAGCAAGATATCAATCTTTTGAAAAAAATTACTCCTAAATGGCATCCTCAAGGCATACAAGGAGTATTGGACTCTCAAGTCAAGCAATTTTTAAATTTTAAGCAATATAGTCCTCAAAAGATCAAAATCATAGCTAGAAATGGACCAAGTATAGAAATATCCCTCAAATACACAAGACATGCTCAAAATTTGAATTTTAAAGTAACACTGAAATATACACCAATACCCCCAAACTTAAACTGCACATTGTCCTCAATGTGTGAAGAGAACAAAGGAAAGAGTATACCAGTGCTTTAGACATGAATGATCGGGATAGAAGTATCCAAAGTGGGTGGCATGGCCCCTCCAAACTTGGGATAAACTATACGCCTGAAAAGTTTGCACTCGGATAAACTCATTAGATAGCAAGATAGGATAATCAGTGCACAGTGGACATGCAAGTGTAAAATGGGATAAATAGTTAATAGAGAGAGAGGTGTAAGAGTGGTCCTGAAAAATTAGGCAGCACTCTCTCACTGAAGTCACTGTAGTGTACCTGATGGAGTCAAACATACAAATATGAGATACTAAGAGACATCCATAATCAAAAAGCAATATATAAAGAATATAAAGTGCAGGTACATCAATAAAATAATAAAGCCGACAGATCGGCCGCAAAGTATAATACAGTAACAGTGACAGTATAATACAGATCCAGAATAAAAGAAATGAAAGCATAGAACAACTGGAGGTGAAGTCTCAGGAGGCCTGATCGTGAAGATCTGCAGTGGCTGGAGGTGCAGGTGCAGGGATTCGGCTGGAGAGATCGGCAAAGCAAGCCATGACATCCGCCCTGAAAGAGGTGAACTCAGCTCGGTGGGCAGTGATGTCGGCTCGCATGGCTGCTACGTCCTCCTCCAGTGTCTGCAAGTGTGCTCCGAATCCAGGAGTGGGAACTAGAGACTCAAGCAGAGATGCCTCTGAAGAAGACTCCCGAACTCGCTCCTGAGCAGCGGCTCGATCACTGGTATCATCGGCATCAGCATACTCCTCCGCAGGTCGCTCCAGGTCAATGTCCATGTGATCGGTAGCCGGACCGACTGGTGTGTCGTCCGCTGCGATATCTGTTGCTGCTGGAGGTGTAGGCTGTGCCTGGGCTGCCTCCTCCTCCTCTAGTTCAGCTGCTGCCTCTACAGCTGGCTCCTGAAGACTCCGAATAAGAGCATTGTAGCTCTTATTCCAGTCGCTCCTCCTATAGAAGCTGGACCGTGCAAGGGGCTCCTCATCTGGGGGCACTCTGTAGCGCTGGTCAAGAAGGATCTGCGTGATGAGGTGTCCGAAGGGCAGGACCTTGGACCGCTTAGGGTCCTTCCTGGAAATGAAAGAATCATACAGCAACCTCATCACGCTCCAGATAAGGACTGGGATAGATACCCAGCAGCCCGTGTAAAAAGCGTAAAGAGCTGTCAAGTAGTCATGACGCCTCTGGATCTTGTGGCCCGCCATGTAAATGTTCTGGAAAAGAACTGTGTCAATGAACCAGAGGTCGTCAGGCAAGAAGGTCCTGGTGGTGAATGTCTGACCACCAGTATGATGGCCTGTCGAGGAGACAGCCATGTCAGAAAATGAAGGCCTATGCAGCCTCGGGTATGTCTCTGCAAGCTCAGGTGGACACCGGTGTGGGCACCGGCAAGCACGGGCCAGAGTGTCAACTGTGATGACAATCTCGTGGCCGTCCAGTGTAGTGATCATCTCTGCGGTAGATCGTGGCGAGGGCCGGAGATGCTGAAAGAATAACCGCACCAGTCGCGGGTATACAAGGCCGGTGACTGGGGCAAAGATGGCTGAGAGGCCCCGCTGCATGATATCCTGATAGCCAGACCGGGTCAGGATAGACTCGGAGAAGTACGCAGTATCGAAGTACGACTCCTGAGCCACGGTCATAGCTGCATATCTCGGCAGCAACTGGTCACGGCGCTGAGCCGGTAGAGGTGGCTGCGGTGATGGCAAGGCGGCTGCATCTGCCTGATGGCGCACAGGAGAAGGTGATGGTGTGAAGGCTGGAGGAGCCTGGGATGTAAATGGCATGTGGTCAGCTCCCTCCTCAGCCTCGTGGGATGGGGACTGAGGGGGAGTAGCCTGTGCGGGCTCCGCCTGAGCATGAGATGGCTCTGCAACCATCTCTATCCTGGGCCGTATATGTCTGCGGGGTCGCTGTGGCCCCGAAGATCTCCTGGCTGTACTCTTGTACCGCGGAGGCATGATCTGTAAAAAGATAAGAAAATTTCAATATAAGTCAGTGCCAGATATATAAGAATTTAAGTGCATAATAGAAACATGTATGTCAAATAAGATAGACAAAATACGGATGACATGAATCTATGATGATGATGATAAGTGAATCATGCTAAGCAATGTAGGTATGAAATGCATCCAATGTGGAATATCACAGGCATTGTGCATATAAAGATAACATGAAGACAACATAAGATGAATGGAGTGTGTATGTATGATCTGTGAAAGTTCGATCGATCGAACATTAAGTTCGATCGATCACAGAAATTTTTGATCGATCGAAGTGAAAAATGTTCAAAAGTTGGATCGATCGAAGTGAATTGGATCAATCCAACACTTGGATAGATCGAAGTATGAAAGTGCACAAGATTGGATCGATCGAAGATAGTGAAATGAAGCTCACTACTTCGATCGATCGAAGAACAAGTTCGATCGATCGAACTGTGCGAATGCCGAATCTGAAAAGTCACAAATCTGTGAGATCTAGAGCACGGGGCCCACACAAACGTGTTTGTGGGCCCATCTACACACCAAACATCCCATCCTCAACACCCAAACACTCCCCAAATGCCAAATGAAATAAAAAATCCCCATTTTGGTTCGGCCGAATGCATGTGTGTATATGTATATCATAATCACGAAATTGATTCTTCAAAATGGAAGATTAATACACATACAACATAAATCAATATAGAAAATCATGAATCATGCATCGATTAAACTTTTAAATCAAGAAATGGCTCACGGTTTACCTCAAAATCGAGAGGGATGAGATGAGAGAGAGAGGGCGAAGCCGTGGTGAAAATAAAGCTCTACCTCGCCGGAATTGGCTCGCCGGAGATGGGGAAGATGATTGGAATGGAGGTTGGCCGGATTGAGATGAGATTGAGAGAAGAGGGAGACTAGGGTTTGGTTTTCTTTTGAAGTTGGATCGATCCAAAGTGATCGATCCAACTCGGTTATATTTTAAAAACACGATATGCAGAGTTCGATCGATCGAAGATGGAGTTCGATCGATCGAACTTAGGTCTCCACTCTTAATGGCATTTTTTTTTTTTTTTAAAATAAATTTTGAAAAATCAAAGGGAATTAAATTAATGAAATGCAAATTTCGGTCAATCGAAGAAAGATTTCGATCGATCGAAGAGGATAAAGAATGTACAAGTTTAAGGGTTCAAGAGTTGATACGTGTTGGAACCTTGGATCGATCGAACTTGGAATTCGATCGATCGAACATGAAAAATTTTGAAATGTCCCGAGAGCATGCATTTTGGAATTTGGATGCAGGTCCAAAATTTTTCTAAGTGTTGGGACTTATGATCGATCAAACCACATGTTGGATCAATCGAAATGTAGTTCGATCGATCGAAATGGTTTACGATCGATCGAACTTTTGAAAATTTGGAGATCCCGAGAGCATGCATTTTGGAGGTTGGATGCAGGTCCAAAATTTTTCTAAGTGTTGGGTGCAAAATGAAAGCTGGATCGATCGAGTCCATAGTTGGCTCGATCGAACCAAAGTTCGATCGATCGAACCAAGACTTGGATCGATCGAAATTATGTCTAAATGCTCAAAATGACTTGAATGCTCATGCAATCCCTTACTCAGTTCCTTCCAATGTATGTGAACCACAAAAACAGTATCTAGACTTCGCAAGAATCAAAATGCAAGATAGAAATGAGGGAGGAATAGAGTTGTGAAACTCTACGAATACTAGTGTTTAATGTCTCTAGTAAGACGTTAGGTCAACTCACTAATCAAATGAATCAAAAACTGGATATGAAACATCCTTATTGACCCTCTTTTCACTTTTCTCATTTAATGTCCCACTTATGACAATGAAATCATCCTCCAAAAGAATGACTTGAAAAGAAATAAAAGAGATGATATTGTTCCTTTCATCTACGGTCTTGAAAACAAAATCAATCATGGTTAGGCTTGCCTCTTTGTTGTGTTCTTGAAACACATTCAAATGATCATCCATATTGATAATTGGTGAGGCATTGTCTTTCAAAGACTCATTTGGATTAATAAGAAACACCCTCTCTTCATCCCTCTTCTCCTCCTCATAAATTACAATTTCCTCACCTTCTAAGTAAGCTAAGGAGTCCATTAGAGAGTTTATTTCATTTTTAGAGCTTTTAAAGTCAAAACCACAATTTTTATACATTTCCAAAAGACATTCCTCAAGAGGGTCATTAGAGATAATAGAAGGAAGGCCCTCTTCAACAAGTTCCTCCTCCTTCTCTCCTACCTCAAGTATGGTCAACATCTCCTCACTCTCTAGAGTAGCCATATCATAGATAGAATCATAATCAAAACAAGGAAAGTCCTCATTAATCATGTTATGTTCTATTGGATTAGCCACTAACTCACTTGCCACTTCCTCCTCTATACAAGATAGAGTGCTAGGCATTAGCTCACTTGTTTCATTCTCCTCACTCTCATCATCCTCATCTATATACATTGAAGTTCTTGCCATTTTTTCATTTGCCTCTTCCTCCTCCTCTTGATGAGAAAGAGTACTTGCAATTTGCTCAACTTGAGCTTCTAAGTTGGCTAAAGCTTGAGAAGGAGAATTAATAAGTGAAGTGTGTGAAATATGCATATCAAGTAAAGCTAACACTTTTTCTTCAAATCCGGGTGAGTACTTAGAAGGTGGTGGAATTGATTCATCATAAAATGGTGGTGGAGGGCAATAGTCATAAGAAGGATTAAATGAGTGATCAAGTCCATAATAAGATGATGCATGAAATGAATTGGACTCAATCTCATAAGGATTAAAATGTGATGAAGGAGCATAAGGTGAAGGGATGTAATTCCCCCCCAAACTTGGATCAAACAATTCCTCCATTCACAATTAAAACCCAAATGCAAGAAAAAATTGGCCTCAACAAGGGCCTATGCTTGGACAAAAATTTAGCAATAAAATGAGCCTCAACGAGGGCTATCCCAAGCATACAAAGAAGTGAGACAATTAAAATACAAGAGAGCCAAGAATTGGTCACAATGGTCCTTTAGCACTTCAACTCCAAATTTAGCTTTTAAGCTCCAATGATTGCTTTAAGTTCCAAAGTTCGCCTTCCTTGTAGTCAAGTACCTAATTGAACAAATAATAATGAGAATCAAGAGAAAAGAATATACAATGGAAAATAAAATAAAAATAGAAGCAATCTAATGAACACTATTGTCTAGTTTAATTCCAACAAAACCGTTAATCCCCGGCAACGGCGCCAAAATCGGACGACGGCCGTTCCAATACGCCAAACTGAATGTAGTGAATGTGTGGTTCAAGAAAAGCCTTTTATGTAAAATTTAAATTTATAAAAACCACTACCAACACTACTACTAACGTAGCAAGAGTGAGTAGGGATCGTCCCAAGGGATTATACGTGTTGGAATTTCAACTTCGACTCTAGCATACCAAATGATTGCAAAAGAGAATTGGGTTGGTTGATTACTTCTAGAAAAGAATTAATTAAAATGCATTAAGATAAAGAGTAAGTAAAAAGGAAAGGTCTTGGGGTGTAGAGATCACCACAAAACAATACTATTCCAAACCATAATCAAGTGACTAATGAGGGAAATGAATGTGTTGCAACAATGTTGTGTGTATAAAAGACATTCAATTGGTAAGGGTGACTCAACAAGTGCAAATTGTCTCAATCAACATGTGTGAGGCCACAATACATCTATTGGTAGAGGAATATATTGTCTAGACATCATGTGAAGAGAACAAAATATCAAATCAAGTCATTGAACCTTTCACTAAGCTCATAGTCCAAATAATTCACAAGGATGACTTAGTTAAATATGTATTGTCTAAACATCATGTGAGAGGCCAAAATATATCTATTGGGAGAGGAATATATTGTCTAAACACATGTGAAAGATACAATATATCATAACAAGTCATTAATCCTTCATTAAGCTCAAAATTCCATTACACCACAATATTAGAGCATATGCTTCTTGCATTCAAAAGCATGGAACATCAAACATCAAGAGTGGATTGTCCTCCCATCTAACATTACACTACAACTACACTACTAGCATGAAAATAAACTAAGGGAGAGGTACAATCCATCAAGGAATAAGTATGAACCATCAAAAGACATAACAAGAGCATTCCATTAAGCATATTATTTTGATAATCTCTAGATCTATAGCATCAATACACGTAGACATGCATCAAAAACACTAAATCTAGAGATAAGCACATGAATATCCTACTCTAGCACACATAGACATATGGATAGAATAAAATAGTCAATTGGAAGCATTAAACCGTACAAACCATGAAATAATCAAGATTTATAAATACATGAATATCAAGATGTATCATACAACACTAATCCCTCAATAATACACAAGATTAGAGTATAGAAAGCATGCTTGGGGCTAACTCTAGCCCCAAGAGGATGTCTAGCCACTCATGGTAGTGATGATCCAACCCTCAAGGGCTAACTCCATGGCTGCTCCTTGTTGGTGAAGATCTCCTCCAATGGTGCTCTAGCTTCCCTCCTTCCTCCTCTCCAAGGAGAGCCTCCAAGATGATTTTCAATGTGTGACAAGAGACTCTAGGCTCTAGACTCTAGACTCCTCTCCAAAAAGTGTATCATATTCCTTATATAGGTAAGTCAAATACACCCTATGATGAGCTGTGGTCGTGCAAGGCATATTCTCCAATGATTGGGTGAAGGACGGAATAAATGAGCTGGACTTTAACTTTTTCTCGCTGGAGGAAGTTCGATCGATCGAACCTTAACTTGGATCGATCGAAGATGGGTTCGATCGATCAAACTGCATCTTGGATCGATCGAAGTGGTCTGACTCCTCCGGATAAGAACAAGGCTGAGATATTTCGAAGATATTTATGGGGAAAAGGACAAAAGTGGTTGGTAGGCGTACAGCTGTGGATAAGATCAATCATTTGAATATGACAAAATAGGGTTCGATCGATCGAAGGTTATGTTCGATCGATCAAACTTGGAATTTCAGCAAAGGCTAAGGTTAGATCTATCGAGAAGTACTGTGATCGATCATAGATGTTCGATCGATCGAACTCTAAGTTGGATCGATCGAACTTTTCAGCTGCACAATTTTGATTCCTTTTTGCTCCTTTCTTTCTCCACTTTGCTCCCTCCTTTGGTTTATCTCAGGATTGCTTCAATTAAGCTCTTATTTGGCTGAGTTAGCTCAATTTTGGGATTAGTGCCTGAAAATATAAATAACACGTAATAAGTCTAAAACGGCAAAGTAAGATAGATAAAGGTACTAGAATGCTTAAGCTTAACGGGTTTAAATGCGCACTTTTCAGTGCTCATCACACCCCCAAACTTAAATATTGCTAGTCCCTAGCAATGAACTAAGAAGTAAAGGAATGAAATGAACAACTAAACAAGTATAAACTGGAAAGCAAGTAAAATGATAGCGCCACTTTCGTAGGGAACACGATTGCATTTAGCATATGCAACAAGCTTTTTAATCCCCTAGGTTACCCCTAGTGGACGAGTAAAGTCTCGTGAGAGTTTCTAGAAATGGTACCCACAAACATTAAGCTCATTCTTTCAAAAGAGGCACCAATATTGCAAACTAGCATTGGGAGAAAACTACCTCAAGTATGCAATTTTTCAACCATTTCCAAGCAATCTCCCAAAATTTCAATATCAAGCAAGCAAGTATGGTCCTCCACATATCAAGAAAATGATCATGAAAATCGAAACAAGTCTAGAATCCATGTGAGAGGTCCGGCATCAAGTGTGTTGCTATCTTAGCCAACTAGAGAAGTAATCACATCCTTACCCTCAAACTAGCACACAAATCTAGTACCGATCATCAAGATAAGAGAGTGGACCTTTTATTAAAGCTTTATTGTTCTAGGTGCGCTTATTCTTTTCACTCTATTTTTTTCTTCTTTTTTTTTTTTTATTTTATATTTTTTTTTTATTGAGGATCAAAGATGGAAGTATTGTGCAATGTGTTGATCTCTTAAGCTTTCTAGAAAATTCATGTAGCGAGCTTTAGGTCAATGACTCCCAAACCAAATGGCTTTAGGGCATTAGGTGTTAAGACACCCCTACGGACTTACAAACTCAAATCAACTAGGCTACAAATCAAGACAACAACCATCTAATCATTTCCCACTTCTCACCTTTTGGGAGAAGTCCTCACTTTTATTGCTTTTTGCAACTTCTTTTTTTTTTTTTTTTTTTTCCTTTTTTTTTTCTTTTTTTTTTTTTTCAATTCAATTATTAACCTAGAGTTTGGGCCCTCCACCTTTCGGCGCGAGAAGTTCACTGCTTAATGAGGCAAGAATCCCGGCTACTCAATGAAAAGGGGTTGTTATCCACCTTTATCAAGAATGAAAGCTTTCAATGCACTACTAGCCCAATTGGGATATAACCAATTCAATAATCAACAAAGCATGTACCCCACAATTGAATGCTAGCGTGCGCCGGTGCTAGTGTAGAATCCTAGAATGAATCTCAAAACAATCACAAAATCAGGATGATGTGGACCACAAATGCAAGCAAGATATCAATCTTTTGAAAAAAATTACTCCTAAATGGCATCCTCAAGGCATACAAGGAGTATTGGACTCTCAAGTTAAGCAATTTTTAAATTTTAAGCAATATAGTCCTCAAAAGATCAAAATCATAGCTAGAAATGGACCAAGTATAGAAATATCCCTCAAATACACAAGACATGCTCAAAATTTGAATTTTAAAGTAACACTGAAATATACACCAATACCCCCAAACTTAAACTGCACATTGTCCTCAATGTGTGAAGAGAACAAAGGAAAGAGTATACCAGTGCTTTAGACATGAATGATCAGGATAGAAGTATCCAAAGTGGGTGGCATGGCCCCTCCAAACTTAGGATAAACTATGGGCCTGAAAAGTTTGCACTCAGATAAACTCATTAGATAACAAGATAGGATAATCAGTGCACAGTGGACATGCAAGTGTAAAATGGGATAAATAGATAAAAGAGAGAGAAGTGTAAGAGTGGTCCTGAAAAATTAGGCAGCACTCTCTCACTGAAGTCACTGTAGTGTACCTGATGGAGTCAAACATACAAATATGAGATACTAAGAGACATCCATAATCAAAAAGCATTATATAGAGAATATAAAGTGCAGGTACATCAATAAAATAATAAAGCCGACAGATCGGCCGCAAAGTATAATATAGTAACAGTGACAGTATAATACAGATCCAGAATAAAAGAAATGAAAGCATAGAACAACTGGAGGTGAAGTCTCAGGAGGCCTGATCGTGAAGATCTGCAGTGGCTGGAGGTGCAGGTGCGGGTGCAGGTGCAGGGAGTCGGCTGGAGAGATCGGCAAAGCAAGCCATGACATCCGCCCTGAAAGAGGTGAACTCAGCTCGGTGGGCAGTGATGTCTGCTCGCATGGCTGCTACGTCCTCCTCCAGTGTCTGCAAGTGCGCTCCGAATCCGGGAGTGGGAACTGGAGACTCAGGGAGAGATGCCTCTGAAGAAGACTCCCGAACTCGCTCTTGAGCAGCGGCTCGATCACTGGTATCATCGGCATCAGCATACTCCTCCGCAGGTCGCTCCAGGTCAATGTCCATGTGATCGGTAGCCGGACCGACTGGTGTGTCGTCCGCTGCGATATCTGTTGCTGCTGGAGGTGTCGGCTGTGCCTGGGCTGCCTCCTCCTCCTCTAGTTCAGCTGCTGCCTCTACAGCTGGCTCCTGAAGACTCCGAATAAGAGCATTGTAGCTCTTATTCCAGTCGCTCCTCCTATAGAAGCTAGACCGTGCAAGGGGCTCCTCATCTGGGGGCACTCTGTAGCGCTGGTCAAGAAGGATCTGCGTGATGAGGTGTCCGAAGGGCAGGACCTTGGACCGCTTAGGGTCCTTCCTGGAAATGAAAGAATCATACAGCAACCTCATCACGCTCCAGATGAGGACTGGGATAGATACCCAGCAGCCCGTGTAAAAAGCGTAAAGAGCTGTCAAGTAGTCATGACGCCTTTGGATCTTGTGGCCCGCCATGTAAATGTTCTAAAAAAGAACTGTGTCAATGAACCAGAGGTCGTCAGGCAAGAAGGTCCTGGTGGCGAATGTCTGACCACCGGCATGATGGCCTGTCGAGGAGACAGCCATGTCAGAAAATGAAGGCCTATGCAGCCTCGGGTATGTCTCTGCAAGCTCAGGTGGACACCGGTGTGGGCACCGGCAAGCACGGGCCAGAGTGTCAACTGTGATGACAATCTCATGGCCGTCCAGTGTAGTGATCATCTCTGCGGTAGATCGTGGCGAGGGCCGGAGATGTTGAAAGAATAACCGCACCAGTCGCGGGTATACAAGGCCGGTGACTGGGGCAAAGATGGCTGAGAGGCCCCGCTGCATGATATCCTGATAGCCAGACCGGGTCAGGATAGACTCGGAGAAGTACGCAGTATCAAAGTACGACTCCTGAGCCACGGTCATAGCTGCATATCTCGGCAGCAACTGGTCACGGCGCTGAACCGGTAGAGGTGGCTGCGGTGATGGCATGGCGGCTGCATCTGCCTGATGGCGCACAGGAGAAGTTGATGGTGTGAAGGCTGGAGGAGCCTGGGATGTAGATGGCATGTGGTCAGCTCCTTCCTCAGCCTCGTGGGATGGGGACTGAGGGGGAGTAGCCTGTGCGGGCTCCGCCTGAGCATGAGATGGCTCTGCAACCATCTCTATCCTGGGTCGTATATGTCTGCGGGGTCGCTGTGGCCCCGAAGATCTCCTGGCTGTACTCTTGTACCGCGGAGGCATGATCTATAAAAAGACAAGAAAATTTTAATATAAACATGTATGTCAAATAAGATAGACAAAATACGGATGACATGAATCTATGATGATGATGATATGTGAATCATGCTAAGCAATGTAGGTATGAAATGCATCCAATGTGGAATATCACAGGCATTGTGCATATAAAGATAGCATGAAGACAACACAAGATGAATGGAGTGTGTATGTATGATCTGTGAAAGTTCGATCGATCGAACTTTAAGTTCGATCGATCACAGAAATTTTCGATCGATCGAAGTGAAAAATGTTCAAAAGTTGGATCGATCGAAGTGAATTGGATCAATCCAACACTTGGATCGATCGAAGCATGAAAGTGCACAAGATTGGATTGATCGAAGATAGTGAAATGAAGTTCACTACTTTGATCGATCGAAGAACAAGTTCGATCGATCGAACTGTGCGAATGCCGAATCTGAAAATTCGCAGATCTGTGAGATCTAGAGCACGGGGCCCACACAAACGTGTTTGTGGGCCCATCTACACACCAAACATCCCATCCTCAACACCCAAACACTCCCCAAATGCCAAATCAAATCAAAAATCCCCATTTTGGTTCGGCCGAATGCATGTGTGTATATGTATATCATAATCATGAAATTGATGCTTCAAAATGGATGATTAATACACATACAACATAAATCAATATAGAAAATCATGAATCATGCATCGATTAAACTTTTAAATCAAGAAATGGCTCGCGGTTTACCTCAAAATCGAGAGGGATGAGATGAGAGAGAGAGGGCGAAGCCGCGGTGAAAATAAAGCTCTACCTTGCCGAATTGGCTCGCCGGAGATGGGGAAGATGATTGGAATGGAGGTTGGCCGGATTGAGATGAGATTGAGAGAAGAGGGAGACTAGGGTTTGGTTTTCTTTTGAAGTTGGATCGATCCAAAGTGATCGATCCAACTCGGTTATATTTTAAAAACACGATATGCAGAGTTTGATCGATCGAAGATGGAGTTCGATTGATCGAACTTAGGTCTCCACTCTTAATGGCATTTTTTTTTTTTTTTTTGAAATAAATTTTGAAAAATCAAAGGGAATTAAATTAATGAAATGCAAATTTCGGTCAATTGAAGAAAGATTTCGATCGATCGAAGAGGATAAAGAATGTACAAGTTTAAGGGTTCAAGAGTTGATACGTGTTGGAACCTTGGATCGATCGAACTTGGAATTCGATCGATCGAACATGAAAAATTTTGAAAAGTCCCGAGAGCATGCATTTTGGAATTTGGATGCAGGTCCAAAATTTTTCTAAGTGTTGGGACTCATGATCGATCGAACCACATGTTGGATCGATCGAAATGTAGTTCGATCGATCAAAATGGTTTACGATCGATCGAACTTTTGAAAATTTGGAGATCCCGAGAGCATGCATTTTGGAGGTTGGATGCAGGTCCAAAATTTTTCTAAGTGTTGGGTGCAAAATGAAAGCTGGATCGATCGAGTCCATAGTTGGATCGATCGAACCAAAGTTCGATCGATCGAACCAAGACTTGGATCGATCGAAATTATGTCAAAATGCTCAAAATGACTTGAATGCTCATGCAATCCCTTACTCAGTTCCTTCCAATGTATGTGAACCACAAAAACAGTATCTAGACTTCGCAAGAATCAAAATGCAAGATAGAAATGAGGGAGGAATAGAGTTGTGAAACTCTACGAATACTAGTGTTTAACGTCTCTAGTAAGACGTTAGGTCAACTCACTAATCAAATGAATCAAAAACTGGATATGAAACATCCTTATTGACCCTCTTTTCACTTTTCTCATTTAATGTCCCACTTATGACAATGAAATCATCCTCCAAAAGAATGACTTGAAAAGAAATAAAAGAGATGATATTGTTCCTTTCATCCACGGTCTTGAAAACAAAATCAATCATGGTTAGGCTTGCCTCTTTGTTGTGTTCTTGAAACACATTCAAATGATCATCCATATTGATAATTGGTGAGGCATTGTCTTTCAAAGACTCATTTGGATTAATAAGAAACACCCTCTCTTCATCCCTCTTCTCCTCCTCATAAATTACAATTTCCTCACCTTCTAAGTAAGCTAAGGAGTCCATTAGAGAGTTTATTTCATTTTTAGAGCTTTTAAAGTCAAAACCACAATTTTTATACATTTCCAAAAGACATTCCTCAAGAGGGTCATTAGAGATAATAGAAGGAAGGCCCTCTTCAACAAGTTCCTCCTCCTTCTCTCCTACCTCAAGTGTGGTCAACATCTCCTCACTCTCTAGAGTAGCCATATCATAGATAAAATCATAATCAAAACAAGGAAAGTCCTCATTAATCATGTTATGTTCTATTGGATTAGCCACTAACTCACTTGCCACTTCCTCCTCTATACAAGATAGAGTGCTAGGCATTAGCTCACTTGTTTCATTCTCCTCACTCTCATCATCCTCATCTATATACATTGAAGTTCTTGCCATTTTTTCATTTGCCTCTTCCTCCTCCTCTTGATGAGAAAGAGTACTTGCAATTTGCTCAACTTGAGCTTCTAAGTTGGCTAAAGCTTGAGAAGGAGAATTAATAAGTGAAGTGTGTGAAATATGCATATCAAGTAAAGCTAACACTTTTTCTTCAAATCCGGGTGAGTACTTAGAAGGTGGTGGAATTGATTCATCATAAAATGGTGGTGGAGGGCAATAGTCATAAGAAGGATTAAATGAGTGATCAAGTCCATAATAAGATGATGCATGAAATGAATTGGACTCAATCTCATAAGGATTAAAATGTGATGAAGGAGCATAAGGTGAAGGGATGTAATTCCCCCCCAAACTTGGATCAAACAATTCCTCCATTCACAATTAAAACCCAAATGCAAGAAAAAATTGGCCTCAACAAGGGCCTATGCTTGGACAAAAATTTAGCAATAAAATGAGCCTCAACGAGGGCTATCACAAGCATACAAAGAAGTGAGACAATTCAAATACAAGAGAGCCAAGAATTGGTCACAATGGTCCTTTAGCACTTCAACTCCAAATTTAGCTTTTAAGCTCCAATGATTGCTTTAAGTTCCAAAGTTCGCCTTCCTTGTAGTCAAGTACCTAATTGAACAAATAATAATGAGAATCAAGAGAAAAGAATATACAATGGAAAATAAAATAAAAATAGAAGCAATCTAATGAACACTATTGTCTAGTTTAATTCCAACAAAACTGTTAATCCCCGGCAACGACGCCAAAATCTGACGACGGCCGTTCCAATACGCCAAACTGAATGTAGTGAATGTGTGGTTCAAGAAAAGCCTTTTATGTCAAATTTAAATTTATAAAAACCACTACCAACACTACTACTAACGTAGCAAGAGTGAGTAGGGATCGTCCCAAGGGATTATACGTGTTGGAATTTCAACTTCGACTCTAGCGTACCAAATGATTGCAAAAGAGAATTGGGTTGGTTGATTACTTCTAGAAAAGAATTAATTAAAATGCATTAAGATAAAGAGTAAGTAAGAAGGAAAGGTCTTGGGGTGTAGAGATCACCGCCAAACAATACTATTCCAAACCATAATCAAGAGACTAATGAGGGAAATGAATGTGTTGCAACAATGTTGTGTGTATAAAAGACATTCAATTGGTAAGGGTGACTCAACAAGTGCAAATTGTCTCAATCAACATGTGTGAGGCCACAATACATCTATTGGTAGAGGAATATATTGTCTAGACATCATGTGAAGAGAACAAAATATCAAATCAAGTCATTGAACCTTTCATTAAGCTCATAGTCCAAATAATTCACAAGGATGACTTAGTTAAACATGTATTGTCTAAACATCATGTGAGAGGCCACAATATATCTATTGGGAGAGGAATATATTGTCTAAACACATGTGAAAGATACAATATATCATAACAAGTTATTAATCCTTCATTAAGCTCAAAATTCCATTACACCACAATATTAGAGCATATGTTTCTTGCATTCAAAAGCATGGAACATCAAACATCAAGAGTGGATTGTCCTCCCATCTAACATTACACTACAACTACACTACTAGCATGAAAATAAACTAAGGGAGAGGTACAATCCATCAAGGAATAAGTATGAACCATCAAAAGACATAACAAGAGCATTCCATTAAGCATATTATTTTGATAATCTCTAGATCTATAGCATCAATACACATAGACATGTATCAAAAACACTAAATCTAGAGATAAGCACATGAATATCCTACTCTAGCATACATAGACATATGGATAGAATAGAATAGTCAATTGGAAGCATTAAACCATACAACCATGAAATAATCAAGATTTATATATACATGAATATCAAGATGTATCATACAACACTAATCCCTCAATAATACACAAGATTAGAGTATAGAAAGCATGCTTGGGGCTAACTCTAGCCCCAAGAGGATGTCTAGCCACTCATGGTAGTGATGATCCAACCCTCAAGGGCTAACTCCATGGCTGTTCCTTGTTGGTGAAGATCTCCTCCAATGGTGCTCTAGCTTCCCTCATTCCTCCTCTCCAAGGAGAGCCTCCAAGATGATTTTCAATGTGGGACAAGAGACTCTAGGCTCTAGACTCTAGACTCCTCTCCAAAAAGTGTATCATATTCCTTATATAGGTAGGTCAAATACACCCTATGATGAGCTGTGGTCGTGCAAGGCATATTCTCCAATGATTGGGTGAAGGACGGAATAAATGAGCTGGACTTTAACTTTTTCTCGCTGGAGGAAGTTCGATCGATAGAACCTTAACTTGGATCGATCGAAGATGGGTTCGATCGATCGAACTGCATCTTGGATCGATCGAAGTGGTCTGACTCCTCCGGATAAGAACAAGGTTGAGATATTTCGAAGATATTTATGGGGAAAAGGACAAAAGTGGTTGGTAGGCGTACAGCTATGGATAAGATCAATCATTTGAATAGGACAAAATAGGGTTCGATCGATCGAAGGTTATGTTCGATCGATCGAACTTGGAATTTCAGCAAAGGCCAAGGTTGGATCTATCGAAAAGTACTGTGATCGATCATAGATGTTCGATCGATCGAACTCTAAGTTGGATCGATCGAACTTTTCAGCTGCACAACTTTGATTCCTTTTTGCTCCTTTCTTTCTCCACTTTGCTCCCTCCTTTGGTTTATCTCAGGATTGCTTCAATTAAGCTCTTATTTGACTGTGTTAGCTCAATTTTGGGATTAGTGCCTGAAAATATAAATAACACGTAATAAGTCTAAAACGGCAAAGTAAGATAGATAAAGGTACTAGAATGCTTAAGCTGAACGGGTTTAAATGCGCACTTTTCAGTGCTCATCACACACCATAGTCAACACACACATCTATGGTCAATTGCACAAAAACCCTCCTTTAAAACCATAATCCCAAAGTGGCCCAAAGATATTTGCAAGACTAAATTGTGAACCTACATTTGTCACCAATCCATGGCTCCTTCGTAGGCTTAATCCCACACCTACACTTATCAACCATCCAAGCCAACAAGTGCACCAATCCTAGGCCAATAAGTGGGTGAATCCTCACCCTCCAAATGTCATTATCCAATGCATTAAAGTGTTTGCACACAAATGTCAACAAGTGGACCAATGAGAGTGTGACACTTGTCACACTTTTCAAAAATTGCAAAAAGGTCATTTTTGAAAATATCTTCCAAATTTAATTGCAAAATGGTCCCCAAGATGAAAAATAATTACTTGATTTAATTACACTAAAACCCCATAAGTTAAGAATAATTACACTAAAGTATGTATTAATGCCCCTTTATGAAAGAAGTAAGCAATCAACATGCTTTTCTAGCAAAGTAAAAATACCACCATCATGGAAATCAAATATCATGAATGCATGCAAAATCAGAATCAAATCCGAGCACAAAATTCTTATTATTTATTTATTATTCTTATTATTTTATTACTTTAATTTGCATATTTAATTAAATATCTAGTTGAATATTTAATTAATGATTTCTTAGCATATTGTTAATTATCTCATGACGTATTAGTATACGGTTTGTTATATCTTAAATGTCACATGAAGTATATATTTACAAATAATCTTAAAACAGATTCATTCCTTGTGTAGATTTTATTATATGCTTCCATTTGAGATATAAAGAAATAGAAATTATACTAATAATTGAGATATAATAAAATAATGTTATATATATTATTATATGATAATATACTAAATATTGATGTGTTCAATATTAAATGAAATTGTGACATGTAATATAAGTAGATTATTGAATTATTTATATAATTCAATATTGATTGAATTATTTTTATTTTGTAATATAATATTATGTAGTATATTATATTATCTTAAATTTGTGCTAACTAGAGGTAGAAAAAGGTATTTCATTCTTTTTATCAATGATTGCACAAGATGATGTTATCTATATTTACTACGAAGTAAAGATAAAGCTTTAGAAATGTTTAAACATTACAAAATGAGGTTGAGAATCAACTTGGCATAAAGGTCAATGTGTTAAGAAATGATAGAAGTGGTGAATACAAAACATCATGTGCTGACATTTGTTCAGAATATGGTATTTTTCACTAAACTACCGCTCCTTATTCGCCTCAACGGAACGGTGTTGCTGAACGCAAAAATCGTACTTTAAAAGAAATATTGAATGCTATGTTGACAAGTTTTGATTTAACTCAGAATTTGTGGGGTAAAGTTTTGTTTTCCGCAAACTATGTTCTCAATAAAATACCTTTAAAGAAAACGAATGTAACATCCTATGAATTATGAAAATGTTGAAAATTTTCCTATAAATTCTTAAAAGTGTAGGGGTGTCTAGCTAAAGTTGCAGTTCCTACTGCTAAGAAAGTTAAAATGGGACCTAAAATGTGGTGACCTTATAGGTGGGTGTGCAATGGGCAAGTGCAAAAGGTACTGACAGGTTACTACATTATGCGAGCTACAAGTTCACAGTCCCACATCGCTTAGGTAAAAGAAATGTGAAGTGCTTTTATGTGGTGGCATTATCTCCAATTGGTATGAAGGCCTTCTGCGATAAAATCCAAGAACAAAATCATGCGGATTCGGGTCTAAAGCGGATAATATAATACCATGTGATGAGTGGATCGTTACATAAAACCTTTGATAAATTATGCTCATAAAGATGAGCTTAGACGTAGCAAAAAGGCTAGAACGTCTAAATCTTTTATTACTAATTTTCTAGCATGTTTATTGGAGAATGAGCCACAAAGTTTTAAGGAAGCAAAGTTTTGTCCTGATTATTATTATTTCTTAATTTAATTATGTGATATAATTAATCATGCAATATAATATTAAACTATATTATTATATTTATTTATGTGTGTTCAATATTATTTTTTTCTATAATATTGAGTAATGTTGTTGAATTACTTAATGTTCAAAATTTGTATAAGTTCATGACTAGTTTGTGTATGTAATACAACAAACAAAAATTGATTAGTCGAGCTATGTCAATTCTCTTGATAGTCAAGGGAAAAGATCTATACTAATGTCCAAGAGACGTATAGTTGTGAATGGGCTGAATAAGAGAGATTTTTCGATAACTCAAAGGAGTTCAATGAAATTTTTTATGGATACACTAAGCTAGTACACTGACCTAAAAGTGGACAAGCTAATTAAAACTAGCAGTTATAAAGTATAATTTAGCTAAAAGCTAAAATTTTATTGAGGTGCAAGCTAGTTAGCAATAGAGTAAAAGTTAGCCAGTTATAAGCTAAAACGATTACTGAGATGTACAGAACCTAAGGGGAAGATGAAAATCTGTTAGTTGGTTCTAACTCTCAACTTGGTAGTAAAAAACACGAGGGTGATGAGTAGGTATTTTAGCCATAAGCTATTTAAGCTATACATCATATTTACTCATGTAGAAGGGAATAATACTACTTGTAAAGTAGTAGTTTTAAAAGAATATTCTTCAAAACAAATTACTCTACTACCAAGGTAGACTATTTAAATAAGTGTGTACTAAAGCTATGAGCTACTAGAATTGATAGCTAAACAAACTTAACTTCAAGCTAGCGGTAATAGCTAAGAAGTGGGTTCTCATCATAACCTAGTAGTGAGATATGAGAAGAGTGGTTAATCTAAGCTAATAATGATAGCTATAAACTCACTTTTAACTAGAAACTATAGCTGAGAAGTGAGTGCTCACTCTGTGGTGATTGTATCCAAAGCTTAAATAATAAGATAATTATTTACTTAAATATTGAATCCACATATAGCGCGTGCACACATGTATATATATATATAGTTAAAATATAATTTAAAAAAGGAAATAAAATAATCCATTCCCATAATATAATTTGTTTTGGCAATCCAATGATATAAGGGATAAACTGAGGAGAAGAGAATAAAAAGAGAAAGATATATAAGAAAAGGTTAAAAGATAATTTTTTTACTAATTTTCTAACATGTTTATTGGAGAATGAGCCACAAAGTTTTAAGGAAGCAAAGTTTTGTCCTGATTATTATTATTTCTTAATTTAATTATGTGATATAATTAATCATGCAATATAATATTAAACTATATTATTATATTTATTTATGTGTGTTCAATATTATTTTTTACTATAATATTGAGTAATGTAGTTGAATTATTTAATGTTCAAAATTTGTATGAGTTCATGACTAGTTTGTGTATGTAATACAACAAACAAAAATTGACTAGTCGAGCTATGTTAATTCTCCTGATAGTCAAGGGAAAAGATCTATACTAATGTCTAAGAGACGTATAGTTGTGAATGGGCTGAATAAGAGACATTTTTCGATAACTCAAAGGAGTTCAATGAAAATTTTTATGGATACACTAAGCTAGAACACTGAGCTAAAAGTGGACAAGCTAATTAAAACTAGCAGTTATAAAGTATAATTTAGCTAAAAGCTAAAATTTTACTGAGGTGCAAGCTAGTTAGCTATAGAGTAAAAGTTAGCCAGTTATAAGCTAAAACGATTACAGAGATGCACAGAACCTAAGGGAAAGATGAAAATCTGTTAGTTAGTTCTAACTCTCAACTTGGTAGTAAAAAACACGATGGTGATGAGTAAGTATTTTAGCCATAAGCTATTTAAGGTATACATCTTATCTGCTCATGTAGAAGGGAATAAAACTACTTGTAAAGTAGTAGTTTTTAAAGAATATTCTTCAAAACAAATTACTCTACTACCAAGGTAGACTATTTAAATAAGTGTGTACTAAAACTATGAGCTACTAGAATTGATAGCTAAACAAATTTAACTTCAAGGTAGCGGTAATAGCTAAGAAGTGGGTTCTCATCATAACCTAGTAGTGAGATATGAGAAGAGTGGTTAATCTAAGCTAGTAATGATAGCTATGAACTCATTTTTAACTAGGAACTATAGCTGAGAAGTGAGTGCTCACTCTGTGGTGATTGTATCCAAAGCTTAAATAATAAGATAATTATTTGCTTAAATATTGAATCCGCATATAGCGCGCGCACACACGTATATATATAGTTATAAAATAATTTTAAAAAGGAAATAAAATAATTCATTCCCATAATATAATTTGTTTTGGCAATCCAAAAAGAAAGAAAATAGTATATTCTCTTTTTTTTGTAATGATATAAGGGATAAACTGAGGAGAAGAGAATAAAAAGAGAAAGATATATAAGAAAAGGTTAAAAGATAATTTTGTCTTAAAAATTTATATTTTTAATTTTCTTAAAGGCAAGAAATATCTCATAAATGAACGTGTAATTATAAGAATTATAAGAATATATATATATATATATATATAATATTTTTAGGAAAAGGCGGGAAAATTTTGTGCCCAAAATTTTTGTTCGGCCTTGTTTGTCTGGACCGTACGCACAAGAACATAATGCACATGATTATTTTATTTTGCAAAAACTATAAAGGGTATTAAACTACACCATTTTATGTAAAAAAATTATAAACCTATAATTGTAAATCACTTTCTTCATCGATTGATCTAAAAAACCCTTCTTAAGAGTACTCAACCCTTTGCTCCTTTTCTCAATGGTGTGTATGCCTCTTTGATCTACGATTTAGCTGGAAGACAGAGTGAGAGGATGGCTTCATTGTCGCGGACTGACATTCAAGCTCTACCCACTGGTAATAGTGAACATATCCGAACACTACACAAGGGTCAAGTCCCAGTCCCACCTGCTTCACGCCGCCCCTGATAGCGGTGACGAAATGCCGCCGCCTCTGTATTCGCCGAGAGGGGACACGTGGTTGACATCTTCAACAACTCCGAGCTTCTCTACCGTCTTTCCACCCATTCTGGTGACCAAACCTTCCTCTTGAAGAAGCAAGAACTCTGTTGGTACTTTCTCAAATTCTCTCACCCCCCTTTTTCTCTCCCTCTATATTTAGGCGCTTTTTGAAAAAAATTCTTGGGTTTGCCTAGAAATTGAAGAAATAAAGATCTTTTTATAAATTAGATAGGAAAGTTTTTCCCCAATTTTATATTCTTGAGTGGTATTCTACTGGGATTGATTCTCAAGAATTAGATATACTTCTTATAATTATTCCCTGCATTCATCGGTGGCAAGTTTTATTTCGACCACATTGACCATTCGACCATCTTCGGCTTAGGGTTAAGGTTTCTGATTATCATCTCCAACAATTGTGAGTTCTTTCTACTTTTCCATGAAGGCCCGTCTTTCTCTCTCTATACACACACTTGTGTATATGCTTATATCGCTTTCTACTTTTCCAGAGACCGATGTGGCGGTAGAAATGCCAAAGAAGAGGACGTTCAAGAAGTTCAGCTTCAGGGGTGTTGATCTTGATGCTTTATGTGACATGTCTACCGATGAGCATTTCAAACTTAACCTAATAGTATAATTACATCTACAATTCTGATTCACATATATGATAGGATTCTGAGCTCATACACACCCACATCTGTAACAGGAATACATATTGTGTTCTGAGCATGAATTATCTTTCACTCATCTACATTGACACAATGATAGGTTCAAGAGATGTCTGAAGAGAGAGCCAATGGCATTGATTAAGATGCTGCGCAAGGCGTTAAGTATTTTGATTGATAACTTTCTTGGTCTGATGTTTTGGATTTGATTTGTGCTTAGTTCATGCTGGTTTAGGATGAATGTTGTGTTTATAAATTTTGCAATTAGCATAAGATGTGTTTGTGTGTGTGATGTTCTGCACTTGCTTTTACATGAATGGGTTATTGATGGTTGTTATATGTAGGTGTATTTTAGGTCTGGAAGTTGACTGTTAAATAGTTCATTTCTGGGAGCATGAGATTATTGATAAGAATTATCAGCATATTTGTAGTTAGCCTGTGTTGATTGGAAAAGTTAGTTGTAGAATTTGGCATTTATAACATTATACTAAAATAATGTATAAATGTTATTGAATTTACCCCACAATAAAATGTTACATCCTTACCTCCTTTATGTGATATATTATGTTGCTTGTTTGATACTCTGTTTTCTGAATCATATTTTAAGTGTTGAAAGTAGATTATTTACAATTAAAAAGGATAGTCATAGTACCTAAAGACCTCTTAAAAGTCCACAAAATGTAGATTGTCAGGCTTCTGTAGATAAAATAAACATTAACAAAGGATACCCTTTGCTTTTGTTTGGAAAATGAATGTCTTATCTTTTAGGCATTGTTTGATAACCCCTTTTATGACTTAATTCTTAGCACTTATTTAATTAAAGGATGATTATTTTGGATTGATGACCTAGACTCCAGATAATTTCTGTATTTACTTTCTCTATTTTTTCTTCTGCTTTATAGTACTGTATGAAAGTTCTCCGTAGTTTTTACTATTGTCTCCTGGTAAAACATTGTTCTTCTAAAATTCTTTTTTTCTTTTCTATATGTACTTGGTGTAGATAACAATTGATTGAATGGAATGCAGAAAAGAAGCAGGACTAATATTGTGAATAGGTCAAAGAATTTGCTCAATCACTGTGCTGGCTCAAATCCTTTTGTGGTGCTCCGACATGAGCTGGTTTGTTTTATATTTGAATTTTACTTCCTTAAATTAAATTATTTGATTGATTATTTCTTGTAAGTGGTTTAATTTGTTGTTCAATTTTGATAACGTTAGGGGATAATTCACTACAAGAACCCAAAATAGCAACAAAAAAATAAATAAAATTATGCAACAATAGAATCAAAATCCAAAACAACTTAATTAAACCTGACCAGTAACATCATCACCAACCAAACCATGATGTATAGAAATTAACAATATACAAATGTTCAACCCATAGAATTTATTCATAACAAGAAAAGTGGTTCAGAAAGTCAAAAAAACTGTGCCAAATGGAAGCAACAAAAGGGCAGGAAAGAATACATGATCCACCTCATCCACCTTATATCTTTACTTAACCGAAACAAAACAAAAATTCCTCATATATATTTGTTCTTCTTCTTGCTCTCTTTTAATCTTTCTCTTCCAACTTCTTCATGAGCCATACACAGTCGCAAGATAATAGCTACAGAACCAAGGTCGAAAAGATTGAAAAAATTAGTCATTTACAACCACTTATGAAGGATTCCTCGAAAAGTTAAGGATTAGTAATCCTTTTTAGAAATCGAATGAATTCGGTCTTATACATACGCGAGGAAGGTAATCAAAAAAAAAGAAGAACTCATCTTCTTTCTTTTATCACTTAGGAGCCGTGTGAGATGAAAGTCTCATACGCGGTTTTGAATGAGAGAAAGTGAACTACTTAACAGCCTTTCCCCGTATACATGGATTTATGCTCTATGTTAGATAGAGTTTATAAATTTGTATATCACCTCTCAACGCATAGTACTAGTCACAGTTGTGTAGTCTTTGGAGAGAGTTCAGGCTTATGGGTTACTTTGTGAAGTAGTTCCTTATTTTGTTTTATATTCATTTTGCTATAAAATATTTATTAATAAATTATATGGTGTACTTACATAGTTAAATATTTTATATTTTTTTTCATACAACATGCAACCAAAGTTCTGGATAACAGCCATAGTTATGTCCTGCAACTATGTAATAGTTTAAGTAAGAGAATATAAGACAAGTTCAAAATCTACTAAAACCTGCTTAGAAAGCGTAACCCATCCAAAGCACAAAAAAAAAAAAAAAAATAAAAAAATAAATAAATAATAATACTAATAATAATAATAATCCAAGTAAACACAAAAGCTACTGAGAACAACAAATATAAATACAAGGAACACCAAACTGCAATCAGTTAACCATATTTAAATGATAAGAGAAATGGGTATAAGGTTAAAATCTTAATGGAAAGAATGGAAGAAGATTATTGCTTACCCTATAGTTCCGAAGAAGTCCTAAGGAAATAAATTTGAGAGCAATAAAAATAAATTACTTGTTTCATTCTTCAACTAATAATTTCAAATTTGAATGATTATGTACTTAATTAGATATGTTCAGAGAGATATTTGAGTTTTCATTTCTAGATTCTACTTGTATTAATTGTCCCCTACTTTAAATAATAAACATGAAAATGTAAAATTAAAGTGAGAAAAGATGACAACAAAGCTTCAATTGACCGGATCCATATATGAGGCAAGAATTTAAATGAAAACTATATCTCAAGGTAACATCTCAACTAGTTTATCATTCCAAACCTTAGGATCTAAAATATAAATTTCCCTACCTGAAAGTGTCCGGTAAAGATCGTAAAGAGAAACCTGTTTTGTTTTCCTTTACCGTGGCTCTCCTTGAAACTAAAGATGAGACTTTTCTGTGTACCCGGCTCCTAAACTCACTGTTTTTCCTCCTCTCTTTTTTCCCCTCATTTTGTTTTTAAACTGTGTGTGTACTAGAACAATTAAGCCCTCTAGAGAGTGGGTTTAGAAGGCTTTAGTAACCCCCTATGTACTGGAACGGTAAAACGTCCTCAAGTGTGTTACGAAAGTTTTTTCGCAACTTATCATTCTATGCTGTACTAGTATAAGTGCATGTGTAAATTAAGTATGTGTCATGTGTAACTAATCAAAAAAAAAAAAAAAGTATGTGTCATGTGTACATGAATGCACTTGCCACTACCTTAGATTAAGCTTTGCTCCACTTATAATATACTAATGTATAACTATTAGTTAGTCACAAAGTTGCTCTCATAAGATTGGAACTACATTAATATAAACAATACTAAATACTCAAAAGTTTCACTACTTATCACCTAGCAAATATCTTTCTCACACACACACTTCATTTTACATTCACCCAACACAGCTACCCCATGTACAGAGAGTTCTAATAACATGAAATTGAATAAAATATAATTTTTTTTATTTTTTATTTTCCCTAACTCAACTAACTAATCAATTTTAGCTCAAAATATTAACTATGAAATTTAAGCTCAAATAGCCATTAATATGCTCATATACTAAATAAGGAATTAAATAAAACCAATTAAAAAATATGGTGTTGTTGCAACATCATGGTGTCGAAGTAGCAACATGGGAGTTGGAAACGGAAATTCAACAAAACCAAAACCAAAATTTGCATTCGTATCTTCTTTACTCAGTTCTCTAACCACCAATCCTCGAACTCTAGACTACACAAACCAACTTCTATTCCAAAAAGTCCAAGAGTGAATTAGTAATTTGCATCTGTATCATTCTGGATTTCTTTGATTGATACATATTCATGAATTTATTGCCTCAAACTTTAGTCCTCTTATGTTGTATTCATTAATGTAGCAAAAGTATACTTAAAATACCTTTGAATTTACTTTTTTCTTGAACACAAGTGTGACGACCCTAGATTTTTCAACCCAGCGTGTCCTGTGATGACCCGAAGTGGATCCAAAATGCGGAAGCAAAACGAAAACAAGTCCATAGAGATGTACATTATCCCTAGAACACAGGAATGGACTTTCAAAGAGTTTCGAGACTCAACGGAAGCAAAAATGGAACCAAGGGTATTAAAACCCTACGAGAGAAGGACCAAGGGTAAAACGGTCATTTTACCCTAAGAGGAAGGAATTTAACTTCCAACAAGTCAAATAAGGTTAAAAACATCCTTTGGTAACTTCACATGAAGTCCCAAGGCCAAAGGAAGTGAACACCCAAAAGAACCCTACCCCGGTTTGAACCAAATCCGACACTCTCTCACTAAAATAAGGATATCTCAATCTAGAAAAAGAATATGAATCTAAAATTGATACCATTGGAAACTTACTTCGACGCAGTCAATTTAGACTCAAGAACGGACCAATTCGGAGTTGAAACAAAGAAGTTACATCAGTTCAAAGTTGGAAGACCAAAGCTGAACCTACAATAGGATGTAGAGGACTTGAACCGGTTCAGCATTCTTAAACTAGTTCAACATGGGCAATAAACTCATGCTGGGCCAAAAACTGACTCTTGAACCGGTTCAACTTGACCAGAACACCAAAATGAAGTAGAAACAGTGAAAAATGAGTTTGCAACGCAGTTTTCGAGACCAAGATGTCATTTTTCGGAAAAATGTTTTGAAGAAACTATCCCTAAAATCACATTTTCTATGTGACAGAGTTGAAAACGGAATTTATTTTTCAAAGAAAATTCCCAAAATGCCCTTAACCTAAATTTTTTAACAAAATGTGAAAATGAGTCCATAGAAGGCTCATTTCACTAACGAAAGGGTTTTTCCTAGAAACGACCATACACACAGACGTAACTTACATATTCGGACGTGCTACAATGATCCATAGCTTAAAAATACCACCGATGCAAAATCCGACCCCCCGACAGCCAAAAAGGCGAAAATGAACTTGAAATGGAAATTTTGAATTCTAAAATTAACAAATGACCTCAAATTACCGTTTGGCCCTTGGCCACACTTCATACATGAATAATGAGACCCTATGAAAGAATAAAAATGGAATTCCCACACTCGATGCACCCATGGTGAAATAATAACTTATCATTTTTCAATATTTTCATAACATTTCATGAAATCGAAAGTTACATAGGATACAAATTACATATCATTGGCCTCCGGCCTCATCTCATACATGTCAAATATATTGTAAATGGTGTACTTACGTATACATTACATAAATGGAATCAAATACACACATTTTGACATAAAAGGCTACAAGTGGCATTTCAAGCCAACCTTTACAAGAATTAAAAACCTTTAAGTTTATAATTATCCAAGCAATGATGAACTTCACGAATCAAGTCTTCGTACCTGAACAAAACCCCTAGTAACTTAGGGGTAAGTAAACAAGTTTACTTGTAGAGAATGAGCATACATAGACTCGATTTCTTTAAGATTTTTACATTAACTTGAAACAATTCATAAGGGGTTATGTCACCTAACGTCTATGTCAAGATGAGATTCAGGGAGCATCCTAAGCTACTCATGCAATTGAAATGAACCACGACATATAAGTATACATCCTCAAGTATACTAAACGATGCTAAAACATGGTATACGACATATAGGCGTACATTTTCAAATATACTAAACCATATTAAGACAAGTCATGCAATGTCTAAGTATACCTGCACAAGTATATAATTAATATGGAAAACTCGTGAATCAAGTATACATACACAAGTATACTAAACAAGATGAGTTGTACATGAAACAAGTATACATAACACAAATATACTAAATGAAACCTACGCATAAGGAATAAGTATACTAGCTCAAGTACACTAAAATAGGCTGGAATACACAAACAAGTACACTAGTCCAAGTATACTAAATGAGGTCGAAAATACACGAAGCAAGTATACAGTTTCAAGTATACTAAATGAGATCAAATTACACAAAACAAGTATATAATCACAAATATACTAAATGAGATCCAAATACACAAGGCAAGCACCAATTCACAAGTTACAAGTAATCCATGATTAACAACTTGGAATGGAATGCGAAATCAAGAGTGGAAAGACTAGGACATGCAGTCACTAGACTGAGCAAGTGTCTCCGGGTAATTACGACCCACAAGGCACTACCTAGTGCCCACATGCATAAGTTTTGGGCAATTACGACCCACAAGGTACCACCTAGTGCGCACTTATGACTTAGAAGACTCTTGTCTCCGTACTAAAGTCAAACCCTAGCCATCACGTGAATTATGTCCTCACAAGCTTTCCAAAACCAATAAGTTCAAAACTTATATAAAATTAAATTCAAGTTACCATATTCCATGCACAAGTAAGGTTGAATCCATACAATTCGTGTCCTAGGATTCAAGTTTAAATAGCGTATGACAAGTCATGTCCTCAATATGCAATTTATACACAAAGCAAGAATATTTTACAACAATTGAGCCACATTACAATCCTAAGTCACAAGTACTAAATAAGCCTCAATTTAGTAACTAGCTTCCAAGGTAAACAATTGTAATATTCTAACAAGCTATATACCTACACAAGATATATCTAAACAAGCTATTTAAGACAATGATATCACATATCATGCTAAGTCAAATTACCATCTTAAGAGGCCACAAGTACTAATTCTAGAAAAAGTTAATAGTATATTCACAGGGTAATTAAACATATTACATTTCAAGAGACTATCAACCTAACATGAAAAGTCTCTAGATTCCTAATTGATTCCAAATAACCTCAAATTAATATATGTTGAACAACATAGCATGCTCATTACATATATCAAATCAAAAGAGCAAAATGAGTAAGACATCATCGTGTAGAATTTAATTAATTTAAATTAATTAAATGTCTAATTTTCAAAAGTTATTCAAATGATCCCAAATAAATATATAACAAGGACTAAGTCATGGTCATGCCATATATCAAATCAAAAATGGAATACAAGCAAGGTACAATTTAGTAGAATTTAAATCAATTTAAATTCATTTAATCTCTAGATTTGAAAACTCATTTAAATTATCCTAATTTATTATATAACAAAGATCAAGTCATGGCCATGCCATATATCAAGTCAAAAATGAGTTCTATGCAAGTTATGATACATCATTAATTTCTCAAATCAACAAGAGACATGCATACAACTTGTATTTCATACAAAAGTGAGTAAAACCATTTGGAAAATAAATTATAACACCCCCTACCTCACTAGAGAAGAGTCTCTCTAGAATCCAAGGTAAATCAACACAAAATGGCAAACCCTTCAAGGGTTATGAAGAGGAGGATGAGGGGAACAAAAAGTATTCCTAAGGTCAAGCTTGGAAATCAATAGAAGGCCCTCAAAAATTAAGATCAAGGCCTAAGGCTTCAAGCTCCATCTATAGAGGTTAGGGTTTTCTTTACAAGAGAGGGAAATAATAAAATCAAGTGTGAAAGAATGTGAGTGGAGGAAATAAAAATCCTCCACTCATTATGTGGTCTTACACCAAGGTCAATACACACAAGTTTGGTTAATTGCACAAGAACCCTTCTTTAAGACCATAATCCCAAAGTGGCCCAAAAATAATTGCAAGACTTAATTGTGAGTCTATAATTGTCACAAATCTAAGGCTCCATCCTAGGCTTAATCTCAAACTTACACTTGTCAACCATCCAAGCTAACAAGTGCACCAATCCTAGGCCAACAAGTGGGTGAATCTCCACCCTCCACATGTCATCATTCAAGGCATCAAAGTGTTTCCACACAAATGTCAACAAATGGACCAATGAGAGTGTGACACTTGTTACACTTTCCAAAAATTGTAAAAAAGTCCTTTTTGAAAATATCCTCCAAATTAAATTGCAAAATGGTCCTTAAGATGAAAAATAATTATTTATAGTAATTACACAAAAACCCCACAAGTTAAGAATATTACAAAAAGGTTATGCATCCATACCCTTTACAAGAAAAGTAAACACTTACCATGCTTTTCTAAGAAAGTAAAAATACACATGGTATGGAATTTAAATATCGTGGATGCATGCAAAAATTGGGATCAAATCCGAACACGAAAAGTGAAGTTGTGCCAACAAAATGATAAACGGGAAAAAGATGAAAAGTGAATAGTGTCCAAAAATGAAAAATGTGGAAATGATTTGGTCCTTAAAGGAAGTTATTAATTCAAAGGAAAGAGTCTTAGAAGTCATTTTTGAGCACTTGAGACGATACTAAGTGACGAGAAACTAAACTCCGAAAAGAAATTTCAACGAAAAAAAATTTATCCGTAAAATTCTGAGGAAAAAGGAAAGGAAGAAAATGACCGGGTCATTACAACAAGATTTTATTGCCTATAGGATAGATATATGATAATTTTTGACAATAGGAAGCTGCAAGACTTACTATTCCTCCCTTCTTCTATGAAGATTCTAAATGCTTCATAATAACTCCAACACAGATTACAATAACTCTAATTCCTGTATTATTGACCTACATAGTAGTTAATTTTGCACAGAATATGCATTAACAATAAATTTGGTAGCCAAAATTTCTTATACACACTATATAGTCTCGTTGTTCAACTCTTCATTTGTCTATATGTTATCAAATTGAATATATTATACTAAGTTGTGTGTGTGTATAAATTGTTTGATATAATAAGAAAAGCCAAGTCACTTAATTTCGAAGAAATATGTTGTTCTCACCCGGATATCAAGTTTTCTAAAATGCTCTTTAAAAAATTTATTTTGAGTCCATGAATGAATCAGTAATTTGCATCTGTATCATTCTGGATTTCTTCGATTGATATATATACATGAATTTATTGCCTTAAACTTCAATCCTCTTATGCTGGATCGATTAATGTAGTAAAAGTTTACTTAAAATACCCTTTAATTTACTTTTTTCTTGAACACAAGATTTTGTTGCCAATATATAGGATAGATATATGATAATTTTTGACAACAGGAAGCTGCAATACTTACTATTCCCCCTTCTTTTATGGAGATTCTAAATGCTTCATAATAACTCCAACACAGATTACAATAACTCCAATTCCTGCATTATTAACCTGCATAGCAGTTAATTTTGCACAGAATACGCATTAGCAATAAATTTGGTAGCCAAAATTTTTTATACACACTATATAGTCTCATTGTTCAACTCTTCATTTGTCTATATGTTATCAAATTGAATACATTATACTAAGTTGTGTGTGTGTGTGTGTAAATTTCTTGATATAACAAGAAAGACAAAGTTACTTAATTTCGAAGGAATATCTTGTTTTCACTCGGATATCTAGTTTTCTTAAATACTCTTTAAAAAATTTATTTCAATCTTCAAATTCTAATCTCAAATTTTTTCTTCTTCGTATTTATTTTATTTTATTTTGCAGGTTACACACTGATTACAATCTGGCTCCCCTTTGGGATTCGGATCTCAGATTTCTTTCAAAATTTTGATATGTGAATTTGATTAGTTGTGTAATATTGGATTTGGATATTAGCATTTTGATATGTGTTGGAATTAGTATTTTAGACTTTGGATGATTTGCACATTTTAATATCTAAATTCCTAATAAAATGTGTTTTATATTCTATGATTGATTATCAAATATATTGATTTTGAGTGAGATGCTTGGATCTTAGTTTAGATTGTTTAGTTTATTAATATTTTAATTGTTCTAAATTTCATGTTTCAAATAGGTGAAAACAAAAATATATTATTGTATTTGTTGTAGGATATGTTATTTTGTCACAATAAAATAGCTTATAGTGATAATAATTTTGTCGTAACATGGTAAATATATTATGATAAAGGATTTTGTCACAATAAAATAATTTAAAGCGACAATACTTTAGTCGCAACATGGCACATATATTGTGACAAAGGACTTTGTCACAATAAAACAGTTTAAAGCGACAATACTTTTGTCGCAACATGGCATATATAATGTGACAAAGGATTTTGTCACAATAAAATAGTTTAAAGTGACAATACTTTTGTCGCAACATGGTACATATATTGTGATAAAGGATTTTGTCACAATAAACCAATTTAAAACGACAATACTGTTGTCGCAGCATGGTACATATATTGTGACAAAGGATTTTGTCACAATAAAATAGTTTAAAGCGACAATACTTTTGTCGCAACATGGCACATATATTGTGACAAAATATTTTGTCATAATAAAACAGCTTATAGCGACAATATTTTTGTCGTAACATGGTATTTTTTTTGTGACAAAATATTTTGTCACAATAAAGCAGCTTATAGTGACAATATTTTTGTCACAACATGGTATTTTTATTGCGATAAAACATTTTGTCACAATAAAGCGGCTTATAGTGACAATATTTTTGTCACAACATGGTACTTTTATTGCAACCAAACATTTTGTCACAATAAAGCAGCTTATAGTGACAATTTTTGTCACAAAAGAGTATACAAATAGTGACAAAAATTCTTTTCATCACAAAATAGTGATGAATAACGACAAATTTCATACATATTGGAGGGTATAAGACGACAATTTTTTAATATTTTATGACAAATGTTTTGTCGCAATTTTTTCTCATTTAATGACGAAAAGTAATTTGTCATAATATACCATACTTCTAGCGACAAATCAAAATTTGTCACGAAAAACATATTGTGACCGGCTTTTAGCAACGACCCGGTGACAAAATATGTACTTTTAGTGACAAACTCTTTTGTCGCCAAAGGTCAAATTTGTTGTAGTGAATTAGTGAATTATTGAATTATGTGATGTATGACACATGAAAGATTTTGATATGTTAATATGACTGACTTAACATGAACCTAAACATGAATAACTCAATTCATAAATACAAGAAATGTAGAAACAAATATTAATTAAAGTCCATTGTAATTAATATCTCTAACATTAATTCACAGTAACGTTTATGACATATTATAAGAACAAGTTAGAGATAAAGTGAATACATATGCATTAGAGATTGTTATACATGCTTGTTGAGAAGCGAATATAGAACCTTGGAAAGGTAGATGAGGTGAAATATTTAATATATGGTATTTCAAAGTTGGAAAATCATAAAAAATATATCATATACAAAATTTTAGGATTATCCTAAAGTTGTTGGGGGATATTGTCCATAGATGAAATTTGTTACGAGTTACCTAATTAAATAAGAAATACTTATAAATATGGAGGTTCTTAATCCTAAGAGATTTTGGATAGAACCAAAAATCATTTGTAGTATTATAACAATAGTGCATGTTGTTTCTTACGAGGAAAATATTATGGAACAATTAAAATAGTTCTTTTTATAGCTGAATAGCTGAGTTATTTGTTCTAATTGAAAAGTCAAGTGTGCAAGCTTATAAGTCCTTGAGTGGATTAGAGCAAGAACCGAGACAATGACATAACTATGATGCACAAGTTATTGTACGCCTTAAAAAATTAATGATATACTAATATGAAAGATTTAACATCTGATAACATAATATATTCTCAATAGAGTGAGATTGGGATAATACTAGTTATGACAACAAAAGCATAGCTAACTTTTGTAGATGTAAATCTCAAATATAAATATTAGTCAAAGTATATCATTGGTTGAGATTGCAAGGTATCTTAATAACTTTGTTTAATTACACATTTTCAATCGAGGATAAGATCACTGAAAAGCAACAAATTGGGTAGTTGAGATACACCCTAAGGCCAATATTGCATAGATCGAGGTATCTAACTAAATTGGAGGTGTAACAGTGATGCAATTTCGATTTGGGATATTAAAGACTTCAAATTCAAGAGTGGATATGTCTTTAATATTAAAGGTGTAGTTATATGTTCTTTTAAAGAATCAAAGTTAGAAACTTTGAATAAATCAAACAGAAAAGTCAATAGACTTAACTTAGAGGACATTTCAAAATAAGTCTACACCTGTGCCACTAAAGAAAAGGATATTGCTAACAATAAGCAGTTTTAGGGCACAAAGTATACAGTTGCTCTCAATTGGAGAAATCTCTGTAGAGTGTAATATTTTTAAACACAACTTTGTGGCCACATATAAAATTGAGGGCTGTATTAGAGAACAATTGTACAGATTATCGAGGGGAATGAGGTTTAAAGCCAAAAGCTAACGAGTCACCTTAATGGAAACCCAACCTAGCTGACTGGAGATCCCAAGATTTAGGTTTAAAGGGATAACAGAAATTCTGAGTGACTCACCAGAAGCACTGGGAATATATAAATCTTTTACCCATTTCTATGATGAGATAGTGCTACCTACAGTGATGATTAGGATAAGCTACGCTTTTAATGACTCTTATACCTTGAAAATTCAAGTGGGGTATGGTAGGATACTCTTAATAAGAAGTCACCTATATGAGTGTGAAGTGGGGCCTCTTTATAAGAACTATAAAGGCTAAGTTTTCTAAAGCACTCATAAATACCAGGAGTTGTTCAGGGCCAAAATGAACACAACAATGAGAACCAACTTTGTGAGAAAGGGTACTGTGTGTTTGTTATTGTCTTGGTTTACACAAATGGCTGAACAGTTTAAGCCATCGCGTTCACTGGTTAGCTAGTAAATCCGATAGCAATACATTAGGGAAGGGTCAAAGCCAAAAGCTACCTATCCTGATGCAGTAACTTTCCGACTATACTCTCTCTAATGTCTGCATAATCATCTTTTGTATTTAAGCAGCCAATTTCCATTCATGTGGGGGATTATTGGAAACGGGGGCATTAAAAACATAAACTTTAGATGAGATTTGGAATAGATTCCGCTAAGAATTTTTTGTAGATCTCTAGATGAGCGCGTTTCTCTTCGTAAGGAGATGAACGCGATATATTTACTTTCTCAAATCCATTTCCAGATGAATGGAAAATTAGCTCCAAAGTGTGGTGTTTTGATAATCCTAAATGGGTATGCAAAGTGTGGGAAGTGTTTGTCCCATATGAAAAAAATGTTGAAACTAATTAAAATTTAAATAAGCCAGATTTGGGTTTGGGCTTGGGCTTGGGCCTAATTATAAAGTCCAATTATTCTTTTAGTATTTGGATTGGGCCTTTATTTTTGGGCTGGGTTTATTTAAATAGGTGGTTGGTTTTTGAATTTAAATTAAAAGTTAGTTTTTTTTCCAAAGGGTTGTATCTATTTCCAAAGGGTTGCACCTGTTTTCGAAAGAGTTGCATCTGTTTCTAAAGGGTTGTAACTTATTGGAGTGGATGTGTTTATTGGTGAACAGACACCATGTGAACCATTGCAACCAATTAGAGGGATGTGTCCTGCGACGACCCTGGATTTTTCAACCTAGTGTGTCTGACGACCCTGGATTTTTTAACCCAGTGTATCCTGTGATGACCCGAATTGGATCCAGAATGTGGAAGCAAAAGATAGAACAACATTCTCTAGAGATAAAACGCATCTCTAAGACATTAATGTGACACTCAATGAGGTCACGGAACCCAAAGGAAACAAATGCGGAAGCTCATTTCAAAAACGGACAAGAATGGACCTAGGGGAAAAACAGTCATTTGTAACCTGAAAGTGGGTGCTACTGAGCACACCATTGGAAAGATAACAAAAAATTAATGAACTTAGACTCAAAAATCACTTGATTTGGAGTCCGGATGAAGAAGATATGGCTAATGGAAGAAAGAAGGGCAAAAAGGTCAAAAGGAGCAAACCCTAGAACATCTAACCGGTTACCAAGCCTTTCTAATTGGTTAGAAGGCCAAAAATGATGACCAAAACACTGCCCACACTCATCTAACCGGTTACGAGGACCCTTCTAACCGGTTACGAAGCGAAAACCAGTAAGCTCAACCCAAAAACCTGGCAGCAGGGGTTTTTCAGCAAAAATTGGATTTTTGAGGGCCAAGACGACATTTTTTAGAAAAATACAAAGAAGAAACCCCCTTCAAAATTGAGTTTTCTACATGACATTAAAGAAGGAATCGAGAAAAACTCATTGTAAAATGCCTAAAATGCCCCTCCATGAAATCAGGTCATGAGGGTCCAAAAAGCTGCTAAATGAAAAACAGAAAACTGAACTTTGCATTTGATTTCCGGTACCAATATTGAAAGCATAACTCATAAATCCATTACAAGTCTAAATCATGTTTCAAACATACTACCAATGTTAAACACATGATTTAATCAATAATGCAATAGAAACAAAAATTAATCAAGTAAACTAATTAATTTCTCTAAGTTTCAAATCTCGATTAAATGATCCCTAATTAACACATGTTATACAACATAGCATGGTCATTACATATACCACATGAAAAACTTAATTAGATTATTAAAACAATATGATGAAATTTAATTAAATCAGGATAATTAAATTCCTAGATTCTAAAACAACATCAAATGGTCCCAATTTAACATATGCTAGTGTACAAGTCCTAGTCATCACAAATATCAAATCAAAAACTCGATTAAGCCATTGGAACCTTTAAAATAGATTTTAATTAGCCCTTTTAATTAAAATCTCTAGATTTTCATGCTCATCCAAATACTCTCAAATTAAAGTATGTTAAACAACATACCAAGACTTAATTTAAAAGCATGCTACAAGTTAATTTCATGCAAGGTACATCCATGAGAATTAAACTTTTACCAAAGATAATTATTAAAAAAAAAATGCAATTTTTATTCAAATAATTCCAATCTAATATATGTTAACAAATATATCAAAACATAATTTATCATCATGCCACAATTCAATTCTAAGCTATATATATCCATGTAAATTAAATTTCATACAAAGAAATAAATATTACTAATTTTCTATATTTGATACAAGGCATGCAAATAAGTTGTATAATAATGAAAAACACCCCATACAACACATACAAAATCCTAAAACATCCCCTACCTCCATTTGAGATGAAATCTCAAATCCTCACCGTAATGAAAGTGTTCCGAATCCGACGAAACTTCGGGGTTTTGTCGGGGACAACACGGTGAACAAGAATCCCAAGGAAGCCCCATGCAAATCACAACTTGACTTCAAACCCGAACTCAAGAAATGGCCAAAACGAGATTCCAATTGGTGGAATCAATGGCCTCGCCAAGACGAACACAAAATACTAAGGCACTATAACATTTCATTGAAGGGAAGAAGCCCAAAATAAGAGAGAGAAGATGGCAGCCATGGCTGCCATGAGATCCGGCCAAGAGAGAGGAGAGAGAGAGAAAAATCTGATATCTCTTTCTAAGACCCCCTATTTATAGAAAAACTCAAAAAGTGTCCCGAACGGGCCCCGCCGGGTCCGGAAAAGTGGAATTTGAGTAGACACGCTCAAACGGCATAACTCCATGAACAAAAAAGAACCAAAATGAGAAAATATGAACAATGAAATAAATGGCGTAAAAAACCGAGTCCCGAGCAGAGAGATATGCCCCAAACAAAAAAACTCAAAAAGTGTCTCGAACGGGCCCCGCCGGGTCCGAAAAAGTGGAATTTGAGTAGACACGCTCAAACGGCAAAACTCCATGAACAAAAAAGAACCAAAATGAGAAAATATGAACAATGAAATAAATGGCGTAAAAAACCGAGTCCCGAGCAGAGAGATATGCCCCAAACAAGTTTGGCGGCAACTAGGGCCAAAAACCCTAGAACTAGAGAAAAACAACCAGAAGGAAATTCTAAGAGTACACGACTCGATGAAAAGTGAAAATGAATCCCGTACAAGGATCCAGGATCAAAACGAGGCATTTAGCAATAAATTTCATTAATTGCATAATGGCCCCTCCAAAAAGTGAAAACTGTAAAATTACCCCAAAATGAGAATATCTTCCAAAAGATATTTTCTTAGATACCCTTGAAATAAAATATCTTCAAAATATATTTATGAAAAACACCCTAAGAAAAGAAAAGGTTTTCAAAAAACTTTGCATCCATGCCCCTATGGACACCGAGAACAACCAGAGTACTTTTCTGCAAAAGTAAAGATACGTATTTCGTGGAAACCCAGTTAGAATGAAGATACATGAAGTCAAAAACCAACTCTGAACACAAGAAGTGTGGTTATGCGAAAAAGTGACAAATGGGGAAAAAAAACGAAATTGGGAAAATGACAAAATAATGAATAGTGTCCGAAAAATGAAAATGTGGAAATGACATGGTCCTCAAAGGAAGTTGTCAATCCAAAGAAAAGAGTCTCAGAAACTATTTTCGAGTACTCGAGATGACACTAAGTGACGAGAAACTGAGCTCAGAAAGGAAAAGAACAACGGAAAAAAAATATCCGTGAAAATCTGAGAAAAAGGAAAGGAAGAAAAATGACCGGGTCATTACAGTGTATCCTGTGATGACCCTGGATTTTTCAACCCAGTGTGTCTTATGATGACCCGAAATGGATCCAAAATCGGAAGCAAAAGAAGAAAGGTGACCTCTAGAGATGTACGTCATCCCTAAGGCACCAAAATGACTCTACATGAAGCCACGCGACTCAAATGAGCCAAGCAATGAAGCAAGAATGCTAAACCTTAAAAGAAATGAACCAAGGGCAAAATGGTCATTCAACAGTAAAATGGGTGCCACCATGTAGACAATTGGAAAGATAATGAAAAATCAAAAAAGATAGACTCAAGAATCACTTGATTCAAAGTTTGGATGACAAAGATATGAAGATAGAACAAAGCGGCGTCCTGCGACTAAGCGACACCGGGAACCTATCTCACTAAAACCATCATAACTCTCACTACGGTTGGAGTTTCAAGGTATAGTTGGTACCATTGGAAATCTAACTTCAAGCTCTTGAGTTTAGGCTTAAAAAAGACCTAATTTGGACCTTGTATGAGCAAGTTATGACCATTTAAAAATAGGTCATCGCTGTAGCCAAACTTAGTCGGCTCAGTTGAGAACTTAGTTGGCTGAGTTAGGTCGAAAGCAACCGAGTCGGCTGAGTTGAGAACTTAGTGGGCTGAGTTAGGCCGAGAGCATAAAAATGATGCCCAAATGAATTTAGTTGGCTCTTTTGTGAACCTAGTCGGTTGGGTTGATGAGAGAGTCGGCTCTTTTGGAACCGAGACGGCTCTTTTGGGCTGAGGCATGCTGCAACCTGTTACTTTGGAAAAAAATAGCAGAAACAAAAAAATGGAAGGGATTTGGGATTTTTGAGGCTAAGATGACATTTTTTGGAAAAATACTGTGAAAAAACTAGCCATAAAATCAAATTTTCTATGTGACAGTCAAGACCAAAATTTATTTCCTGAAGGAAAACCCCAAAATGCCCTTAAACCCTAATATGCAAGAAAAATGTGAAATGAATCCAAAGGAGGCTCATTTCACCAAGGAAGGGGCTTTTCTCGAAAACTATTAAGCATGCAAATGTAACTTACCAATTAGGATGCGCTGCCATGATCCACGGCTTAAAAATACCGCCGATGCAAAATTTGACTTCTCAAACCTCAAATGCGTGAAAAATGCCTTTTAAGGACAAACCATGCAACAACCGGACTTAAATGCTTTCAAAAGACTGTTTGGCCTTTGGCCACACTTCATGCATACCAAATAGGTCCTAGTGGATGTGCCAGAATACACTTTGCACCACCCGATTTGAAAATGAACTCTTAAAGGTTCGGATAAATATGAAACTAAAATGCAAAAATGAAAACTAAATGGTGTTTGGCCCTTGGCCACACCTTATACATGATAAATGAATGGCAAATAATGAATTTTATACCCAATGCACACTTCAGTGCAAAATAGCATACTAAAACGCATAGTTTTCATAATATTCTCATTAAATGCAAAATTCTACATTTGTGAATATACATGAATTTCAAATATTGTTTGTCTCTTAGCCTCATATCATATACACAAAATAAGCGTCAAAAAGTGTGCTTAGGCACACATAACAAGTTTGGAATCAAATAATACAAGTTTTGATACATAAAGCTACAAAATGATATTTCATGCTAACATTTGCATGAAATCGAAACTTAAAAGTTACAAGTCATCTAAGGAGCAACAAGCATCACGAACCAAGTCTTCGTACCTGAAAAATGTCCTCACTACGTGGGTCAGTAACATAAAGCTACTCGTAGGAGATGAGCATGCATGGACCTAGTATTTTACAATTATATCACCTTAAAGTGAAACATATTAAAGGGGCTCATGCTACCTAACGTCTATGTCAAAGTGAGACTCAGGGATTATCCTAAGCTACTCATGTAATTGAAATGAACAACGACATACAAGCATGCATACTCAAGCACATTAAACCGTATTAAAACATGGTACACGACATACAAGCATACATGTTCAAGTACTCTAAATCATGTTAAACAAGAAAAGTAATATCCAACATACATATACAAGTATTCGATATACATATAGAGGACTCATAAATCAAGTACACAAACACGAGTATACTAAGTTAAACAAATACGCACAACACGAGTATACATGGTACAGGTATACTAAGCTAAACAATTACGCACAAGACAAGTATACATGGCACAAGCATACTAAAATGAAACATGGAGCAAGTATACAGGTTCAAGTATACTAAATAGGATTCAAATAGCTAAAGTAAGTATCAATTCTCAAGTTACAAGTAATCCATAATTAACAACTTGAAATTAAATACGAAATCAAGCAAGTATTTTTGGGTAATTACGACCCACAAGATACTACTTAGTGCGCACTTATGAATTAGAGGACACTTATCTACGTGGTAAAGCCAAACCCTAGCCATCACATAAATTATGTCCTCGCAAGCTTTTTAAAATCAATAAGTTCAAAACTTATACAAAATCAAATGCAAGCTACCACATTTCATGCACAAATAAGGTTGAGTCTACACAAACCATGTCCTAGAATTTAAGTCTAACTAGCATATGACATGTCAAGTCTCCAATATGCAATTTATACACAAGGTAAGAATATTTTACAATAATTGAGCCACATCACCATCCTAAGCCACAAGTACTAAATAAGCTTCAATTTAGTAACTAGCTTCCAAGATAAATAATTGTAATATTCTAACAAGCTATATACCTACACAAGATATATTTAAACAAGCTTTAAAAGACAATGATATCCTATATCATGCTAAGTCCAATTACCATTTCAAGAGGCCACAAGTACTAATTTTTACATCCAATAGTACTATGCTCACAAGGTGATTAAACGGACTACATTTCAAGGGATTATCTACCTATTACATCCAATATCAATTTAAGTGATTAAAACACTTCAAATAAAATTAATTAAGCTCATTAATTAATTTTTCTCTAGATTTTTAAACAACTCTAACTGTCCTCAATTTAACATATGTTAAAGGACTCACCAATGCCTACTTTAATCTCACATTAGGAGTTGATTTCATGTTTGTTTCAACTATGTGAATTAAACTTTCACTAAAGATAAATATTAAATAAGTTTTGCAATTCTTATTCAAATGCTCCAAATTTAATATATATTACTCAATATATCAAGGCTTAATTTCCTAGCATGCCACAATTCAATTCTAAGCCACATACATCCATTAGAATTAAATCCTATACAAGATAATAATTAAATTAAATTCTAAGATTTTTACAAAGCATGCATACAAGTTGTATAAGTTCATAAAATCATCAATACAATACATATATAATCCTAATACATCCCCTACCTAAATTTGAGATGAAAATCTCAAAAGCCACCAAAATGAAACCTCTCCAAATCCGACGATACTTCGGGGTTTTGTCGGGGACAACACGGTGAACATTAAACTCCAAAGAGGACCTACAAAAATTCTAACTTGACCTCAAACCCAAACTCAAAATTTGGCCAAAAATGGGTTCTAATAAGGGTGAAAGATGCGTGTCGTCAAGACAAGCATTAAACGTTAAGGTACTACGATGTTTCAGCAAAGGGAAGTGGCCGAAAAATGAAGAAGAAGGGTGGCAGCCCCTTGGTTGCCATGGCTGTCGGCCAAGAGAGAGGAGAGAGAGAGAAAAATCTAATTTTTCATCTTTAAGTCCCCTATTTATAGAAAAACCTTAAAAGTGCCCCGAAAGGGCCTCACCAGGTCCGAAAAAGTGGAATTTGAGCAGATGGACTCAAATAGTGAAACTCTGTGAATGAAAAAGATTCAAAATGAGAAAATATGAACAACGAAAGAAATGACGTCAAAAACTGAGTCCCGAGCAGAGAGATATACCCCGAACAAGTTCGGCGGCAACCGGGGCCAAAAACCCTAAGACTCGAGAAAAACAACCAGAAGGAAATTCTAAAAGTACACGACTCGACGAAATGTGAAATTAAATCTTGTACGAGGATCTAGACTCAAAACAAGACATTTAGCAATAACTTTCCTAATTGCACAATGGCCTCTCAAAAAAGTAAAAACTGCACTAATGACCCAAAATGAAAATATCTTCCAAAAATATTTTCTTAAAAACTCTTGAAATAAAATATCTTCAAAAGATATTTACGAAAAACACCCCAAGAAACAAAAATATTTTTGAAGACCGGGAGCAACCATAGTATTTTCTTGCAAAAGTAAAGATACGTATTTCGTGGAAACCACTTAGGATGAAGGTACATGAAGTCAAAAACCAACTCCGAACACAAGAGTGAGGCTATGCCAACAAAGTGACAAACGGGGAAAAGACAAAATAGGGAAAAAGGACGAAAAGTGAATAGTGTCGAAAAACGAAAAATGTGGAAATGACTCGGTCCTCAAAGGAAGTTATCTATCCAAAGGAAAGAGTCTCAGAAACCATTTTCGAGCACTCAAGACAATACTAAATGACAAGAAACCAAACTCAGAAAAGAAATTTCAGCGAAAAAAATTCATCCGCAAAATTCTGAGGAAAAAGGAAAGGAAAGGAAGGAAATGACTGGGTCATTACAACCTACCCTCCTTAAAGAGATTTTATCCTCGAAATCAGGAACATTTCCAGCAGAACCAAACAAGGATCGTACACAAGGTCACACCGAGGAATAGATCATAGAGTCCCAAAGGAAAACTCTAAAGGTTTCAAAATCAACGAAAAGACACGAAACCACGAACTGTGAGACACCTCTCTAACGAATTGACATACTAACCCAATGTCAACCACCTAAAAGAGATCAAGGCAACTACACATCGAAACAAGGAACACAACCAGAAGCAAAATGGCAGCACGAATAGTGACTAGAACTCACCCACAACGTACCCAAGGTGTGGTAGCATCCATAGTGTCAAGTGCTCGCCCACACTCACATTATTAGCTAGGTAATGCAAGGTAGCATCGACGGCAACTAGCACTCGCCCACACACAACCTGTACGGTAGCATGATAGTATAAAGCCCTAATTCATCACCTGCCCCCAATAAGCTTACCTATGAAACCTATCGATACAAATGACATCAATGTCAAACAATCATTACCAAAAGCACCACGGGAACCAGGCATTCTGTGAGAGTTGCGATATGGTCCAAAATGTCCGGCCGGACCATTCTGGTCAATCCAAAACTTTGACAACAATGTCATAGGTACCGCTACGCTAAAGGCCTTAAATCCTCAATACAGGAAAAACTGACAATCCTATGTCTAAAACACCGTTGTCAACCACATCAGTCACGAATCCAAAGCCTGACAAGTCTATGCCCTCAAGCCAATGGATCAAACTTTACAAAATCAAACGATATCATCATCGCCCTAGTCACAACAACTCCTAACAAAACAATGCACCCAAAATCCTCTATGTCATCCTATAGCTGACCTACTACAAGGCTATACCTAGGAATCAAGACATCGGATCAAGCTCACACACACAATCCTGACAACCAAGGTCATACGACCCCAAGCACAGTGCGGAATGATAAAGGAAATAAACTAATAAAATAATTAGTCATGAAACATATATATATATCTATGCAAGTATACATTCACAAGTATACTGAGAAATGTCAAAACGGACACGCAATATATGTATATGTACAAGTATACACTCATAAGTATACTAAGTAGTATTAAATCTATGGTAGACAAGTATATGGGCTCAAGTATACTAAACCAAAATGAAATGAAATGAACAACGTGCAAGCATACTAGGTACAAGTATACTAAACGTAAGTAAAAATCCACACACCATACAACTAAACACATAGTGTACAAGGGCAATCAAATATGCTACTTATCACATAGGGGTCAGGCAATAGAGAAACGCTACACATCACCTATGACGCTAGTATGACAAACAGATGTAGTAATTGAAAAACAAATCATCTAAAATGAAACATGGAGTAAGTATACAAGTTCAAGTATACAAAATAGGATTCAAATACCCAAGGTAAGCATCAATTCTCAAGCTACAAGTAATCCATGATTAACAACTTGAAATTAAATGCGAAATCAAATAGTGGAAAAACTAGGACATGTGGTCGCTAGACCAAGCAAGTATTTTCGGGTAATTACGACCCACAAGGTACCACCTAGTGCGCACTTATGACTTAGAGGACACTTGTCCACGTACTTGAGCCAAATGAGGGTTTTAAAGGAGGGTTTTTGTGCAATTGACCATAAATGTGTGTGTTGACCATGGTGTACGATCACATAGTGAGTGGAGGATTTCTATTTCCTCCACTCACACTTCATTCATTGTTTTCATTATCTTCCTCACCATAAACCCTAGCCTCTATGGATGAAGCTTAAAGCCTTAAGCTTTGACTTTGATTTTTGAGAGCCTTACATTGATTTCCAAGCTTAACCTTGTGAATACTTTTTGTTCCCCTCATCCTTCTCTTCATAACCCTAGAAGGGTTTGCCATTTTGAGCTTGCTTGCCTTGGATTCAAGAGGAACAATCCTCTTATGAGGTAAGGGATGTTATAGGGTTATATGTTTGTTATCTTGCATGTTTTTTATGCTTATATGACTTTTATGCTTGAATTGTGTTAATTTGAGAAATTATGATTAATGGTAGTTTGCTTATAACTCACTTTTGACTTGGTATATGGTATGGCCATGACTTGATCTTTGTTGTATGTTAATTTGGAATGATTTGAATAGGTTCTCAAATCTAAAGATTTAATGAATTTAATTTGATTTAAATTCTAGTAAATTGTGTATTGTTTGTATCCCATTTTGGACTTGATATATGGTATGACTATGACTTAGTGCTTGTTATATATTTATTTGGGATCATTTGAGTGAATTTTGAAAATTAGAGATTTAATTAATTTAGGATTAATTAAATTCTACATGATGGTATCTTGCCCACTTTGCACTTTTGATTTGATATATGTAATGACCATGATATATCTTTTAACATATATTATTTTGAGGCCATTTGGAAATGAATTGAAATCTAGAGAGTTTAATTATTTTCATTTAATTAAATTATATCTTATTGTTCCATGGATTCAAACATGTTCTAGAAATTGCTTCTATATTAGGATCATGGACTTAGATTTGTTGTATGTTCACTTGGTTATATTTTGAGCATCGGATAACATAGTTGTTATATTAATATTCATGAGAATGTGTTTTTCTTAATGAATATGTTGTTGCCTTATGTAAGAAATTGCACTATTTGTATTGGACATTTTTCATGCCATAATAGTTAAAGACTTGTGCATGTATTGTATATGTTTCCAAATTTGGTTGTGCTTGGTAGATAGTTGATATCTTGTATATACATGTTGATATATACGTTGTTGCACAACTTGTTGATTTTGGAAACTTGGGGATGTCGTTGTTTAGCTACGGCTAAGACTTGGTTCTAGTACGGGAGATTGTTCCTCTATATAGTCTAGTGCGCACATAGGGAGGTTACCCATGGGCTAGTAACCCTAAAGCAACTATGGTGTCGGTCTGATCTGGCGTGACGTCCAAGTATCCACTTTGGTTGATTTCACATTTCGTTTCAAGTTGATAACTATATGATGTTATAACTTACTGTTTCTTATTTGATTCTCCATATTTTGTTGCAAGATGTTAACTTTGTGAAATCATGCTTTATGCGTCGTATCGGAAGTTCCAATATTGGTTAAATTGTATTGATATCATGATTTTTATTTTGGTGTTCAAATGTGGCTTAGGAATGACCCTATAAATTCATTTGGAACATAGACGTTAGGTGGCATGACCCATTTTGGTAGTTCTTGTGTTTTAAACTTCAAGTCGATAACCTTGAGAATCTATATGTTGTTGCTTTGTGTAAGCATGACCCTATGTTGCTAAAATTGCATGAATGAGGTGATTGATGCTAGAAATGATCTTAGGTAGCTAGGATGCTCCTTGAGTCTCACCTTTGACATAGACGTTAGGTGGAATGAACCACAATAATTAAATCATGCAAACTTATAAAACGTAGGTCGATGCATGCTCATTTCCTACGAGTAGCTTTATGTTACTCACCCCTACGATACTGGGGCATATTTCAGGTATAAGAATCAAAGTTGAGGCCTTTATTATGTTTGGATGGTTTGTGGACTTGGAGACTTCCATTTTTGTGAAGGTTGGCTTAGAATGCCAATTGTAGTCTTATATGTCAACATGTATACATTTGATTCCTTATATGTAATATGTACATGAGTACACTCTTTACGATGTATTTGACATGTATGAGATGAGGCCGGAGGCCAATGACATGTAATTTGTATCCTATGTAAATTTTGACTTCTTGGAATATTATGAAAGTATTGAAAAATATTGAGTTTTTTGCTCCACTATGTTTGCATTGGGTGTGGGAATTCCATTTTGATTCTTCCATTAGCATTCATTCACCATGTATGAAGTGTGGCCAAGGGCTAAGTGGCATTTTGAAACCATCTCATGATTTTGAATTCCAAGTTTTCATTCCAAATTACATTTTTGGCATTTTGGCCGTTGGGGGGTCATATTTTGCATCGGCCATATTTTTGGGCCATGAACCATTGTAACACATCTTACTAGGTAAGTTACGTTTACGTGCATAGTCATTTCTGGGCAAAGCTTCTTCTTTGGTGAAATGAGCCGCCTACGGACTTATTTTACACTTTTGTTGCATAACCTGACCTAAGGGTATTTTGGAAATTTCTTTTGGGAAATAAATTCCGTTCTTCACATAGTTGAATAGAAAACATGTTTTTAGGGGGGGGGGGGGGGGTTTATTTTTCGTATTTCTCTACAAAATGTCGTCTTAGCATTGGAAATCGCATTTGAAGTTCAGCTCTCAGTTTTTAAATTTAGCAGCTTTTTGGACCCTCTAGATCAGTTTTCTTCAGAGGGCATTTTGGCCATTTCACAGTGAGTTTTTTTCAATTTTTCTTGCGTGTCACGTAGAAAACTCAATTTTGAGGGGGGTTTCTTCTTTGAGTTTTTCCAGAAAATGCCATCTTGGTCCTCAAATTTCATTTTTCTCGGAAAAACCCCTACTGCCAGGTTTTTGGGTCGCACCCTTACTGCTCCTTCACATCTAAACGTTTAGATGGGGCTTCGTAACCGGTTACATGTGCATGGGCAGTGTTTTGGTCAAATTTTTTGGCTTTCTAACCGGTTAGAAGGATCTCCTAACCGGTTATATGCTCTTGGGTTGGTATTTTTTGACCGTTTGACCCCTGTTTCTTCCGTTAGCCATATCTTCTTCATCTGGACTCCGAATCAAGCGAATTTTGAGTCTAAGTTTATTAATTTTTTGTTGTATTTCCAATGGTGTGCTCGGTGGCACCCAATTTTAAGCTAGAAATGACAATTTTACCCCTAGGTTCATTCTTGTCCCTTTTTGAAACGTTGCTTCCACAATTGTTTCCTTTGGGTTCCGTGACCTCATTGAGTGTCACATTGGTGTCTTAGAGATGCGTGGTATCTCTAAAGATCTTGTTTCATCTTTTTTTTTCGCATTCTAGATCCAGTTCGGATCATCACAGGACACAATGGGTTAAAAAATCCAGGGTCGTCACATTTACAACAACTGAGCCACATCACCATCATAAGCCACAAGTACTAAATAAGCTTCAATTTAGTAACTAGCTTCCAAGGTAAACAATTTTAATATTCTAACAAGTTATATACCTACACAAGATATATTTAAACAAGCTTTATAAGACAATGATATCTTGTATCATGCTAAGTCCAATTACCACATCAAGAGGCCACAGGTACTAATTTTTACATCCAATGGTAATATGCTCACAAGGTGATTAAATGGAGTACATTCCAAGGGATTATCTACCTATTACATCCAATATCAATTTAAGTGATTAAAACACTTCAAATAAATTTAATTAAGCTCATTAATTAATTTTTCTCTAGATTTTTAAACAACTCCAATTGTCCTCAATTTAACATATGTTAAAGGACTCACCAAGGCCTGCTTTAATCTTCCATTATGAGTTGATTTCATGCTTGCTTCAACTATGTGAATTAAACTTTCACTAAAGATAAATTTTAAATAAGTTTTGTAATTTTTATTCAAATGCTCCAAATATAATATATGTTACTCAATATATCAAGGCTTAATTTCCTAGCATGCCACAATTTATTTCTAAGCCACATACATCCATTAGAATTAAATCCTATACAAGAAAATAATTAAATTAAATTCGAGGATTTATTCAAAGCATGCATACAAGTTGTATAAGTTCATAAAACCATCAATACAACACATATATATAATCCTAATACATCCCCTACCTCAATTTGAAATGAAAGTCTCAAAAGCCACCAAACTGAAACCGCTCCGAATCCGATGATACTTCGGGGTTTTGTTGGGGACAACACGGTGAAGATTAAACTCCAAAGAGGACCTACCAAAATCCCAACTTGACCTCAAACCCGAACTCAAAATTTGGCCAAAAACGGGTTCTAATCAGGGTGAAAGATGCCCGTCGTTAAGACAAGCATTAAACGCTAAGGTACTACGATGTTTCAACAAAGGGAAGTGGCCGGAAAATGAAGAAGGTTGGCAGCCCCTTGGTGGCCATGGCTTCTGGCCAAGAGAGAGGAAAGAGAGAGAAAAATCTGATTTTTTATCTTTGAGTCCCCTATTTATAGAAAAACCTTAAAAGTGCCCCGAAAGGGCCCCGTCGGGTCCGGAAAAGTAAAATTTGAGCAGACGCACTCAAACGGTGAAATTCCATGAATAAGAAAGATTCAAAATGAGAAAATATGAACAACGGAAGAAACGGCGTAAAAAACTGAGTCCCGAGCAGAGAGATATGGCCCGAACATGTTCAGCGGCAATTGGGGCCAGAAACCCTAAAACTGGAGAAAATTGACCAGAAGGAAATTCTAAGAGTACACGACTCAACAAAATGTGAAAATGAATCCCGTACTAGGATTCAGGCTCAAAATAAGACATTTAGCAATAACTTTCATTAATTGCACAATGGCCTCTCCAAAAAGTGAAAACTACACTAATGACACAGAATGAAAATATCTTCCAAAAATATTTTCTTAAAAACCCCTAAAATAAAATATCTTCAAAAGATATTTATGAAAAATACCCCAAGAAACAAAAATATTTCTGAAGAACTATGCATCTATGCCCCTATGGATACTGGGAGCAACCAGAGTACTTTCTTGCAAAAGTAATGATACGTATTTCGTAGAAACCACATAAGATGAAGGTACATGAAGTCAAAAACCAACTCTGAACACAAGAGTGAGGTTATGCCAACAAAGTGACAAACGGGGAAAAGACATAATAGGGAAAAATGATAAAAAGTGAATAGTGTCGAAAAACGAAAAATGTGGAAATGACTCGGTCCTCAAAGGAAATTGTCAATCCGAAGGAAAGAGTCTCAGAAACTGTTTTTGAGCACTCGAGACGACACTAAATGACAAGAAACCAAACTCAGAAAAGAAATTAATTTCAATGAAAAAAATTCTTTACAAATTTCTGAGGAAAAAGGAAAGGAAGGAAATGACCGGGTCATTACATCGTACCCTCCTTAAAGAGATTTCGTCCCCAAAATCAGGAACATTTCTAGCAGAACCAAACAAAGACCGTACACAAGGTCACACCGAGGAATAGATCATGGAGTACCCAAGGACAACTCCAAAGGTCTCAAGATCAACGAAAAGACACGAAACCACGAGTCGTGGGACACCTCTCCAACGAATTGACATACTAACCTGATGAGCATTGAAAAGTGCGTATTTGAACTCCTTAAGCTTAGGTATTCTAGAACCTTTACCTATCTTATTTTACCGTTTTGTATTGATTTCGTGTTATTTCCATTTTCAGGTACATATCCCCAAAATAAGCTAACTCAGCCAAATAAGAGCATAATTGAAGCAATTTTGGAATGAATCAAAGAAATGAGCAAAGTAGAGCAAAAGGAAGTAAATGGTGGAATTTCAGCAACTTCGATCGATCTCAAGAAAAGTTCGATCGATCCAACTTTCATCGATCTCAGCACTTCAAGATAGATCCAGACCATGATGTCATCTTCAGAGATCTCACAAGTTTGATCGATCTAACATCATTATCTGATCGATCAAACTTTCTTGTCCTTATCCGCATGCCAGATCTTATCCAGCTGTACCACCCTACCAACCACTTTTTTCCTTTTCCCAAAAATATCTTCAAAATATCTCAGATTTGTTTTTATCCACCATATTCAAACTATGGTGAAATTTAAACTATGGTGAGATATTCAAACTATGGTGAAATTTAAATGCTGTTTTTGCTAATCAAAGGATGTCACCATAGTTTTTGGCGCCGTTCCCGGGGATTGATTGATTAGCAACGTCATATTTGTGGAATCAATTAGGAATTAGTACTCTTTTGATCGTGTTTTTACTTTGTTTTTAATTTTTGTTACTTATTGTGTTTGTTCTTGTTTGACTAGGAGCATTGGGCTAAGAAGGTGAGCAAAGGAGTATTCCAAGCAAAGGAGCTAAGTAAGCAAGAAAAAAGGCTAAAATCATAAATAAAAAAAATTGCTAAGCTAAAAGCTAAAAATTTGGAATTGAAGTGCTAAAGGACCTTTGTGAGCTTTTTCTTACTCAATCTCTAGTTAAATCGTCGGCTCGCGTGGAGACTTGTATTTCAATTCTTAGATAAATCGTGAGCCCATGTGGAGGCAATTTACTTTTCTTGCATATTGTTGTTTAACCATGGGAGTATGGGAACATTATGTGGAGGAAGGCTGATGATTGTTGACTTGTTGTGAAGGTGAAGTTTTCTTTGTTATTGCTTGTTGTGTTGCATTGTGCATGCATGGTCGTAGATCATTGAGACCCACTATTGTCCTTTTAAATTTTCATCTTCAATCCATTGTTTGAAACCCTAGGGGAAGAGGTAGTTCTAGTCAATCCATTTAATCAAGGAAAAAGGCTAAAATCATAAAACACGGTCTCTCTCCGAGAGGATGCTGTCTCCATTAGAGCAGATAGTGTTTCCCTCCGTACGGATGTCATGACCGCATTCAGAGATCTATCCAGAGACATCCGCGGAGCACGACCTGCACGTCTTACCTCTTCTTCCCAATCTCTCTATCCCTTTCCTCCTGTCATTTTATATATCTGTGATCTCTGCATATTTTTGATACTATTATATTATTTTTGCAGCCGTGTCTGTCAGCTTTGATACTAGATGTATTGTACTTTATTTTTTTTTATTTTATATATATTTTCTGTATGGATGTCATATTTTCATATTCTTATAGCTATCTATTTGACTCCATTAGGTGCATCCCATTGACTTCAATAAGAGGGAGTATTACCCAAAATTTTCAGGACCATCATTTTACCTCTCTCTATTTTCAGTTGCTATCCCATTTACACTTGCATGTCCACTGTGCACTTTTATTATCCCTCTTGTTATCTGATGAGTTTATCCAAGTGCCAAATTTCAGGACCACAGTTAATCCCAAGTTTGGGGGGCTATGCCACCCACTTTGGATACTTCTGTCCTAGCCATTCTTTACCTTAATTGCACTGGTATACTCTTTCCTTTTATTCTCTTTGCACATTGAGGACATTGTGCCATTTAAGTTTGAGGGTAATGGTGCTTTGCAGTGTTTGTTTTTAAATCCAAAATTTTGAGCATGACTTGTGTATTTGAGAGATTTTCTATAATTGGTCCATAACTAGCTATGATTTTGATCTTTTGAGGACCATACTGCTTTAAATTAAAAAATTGCTTGACTTGAGAGTCCAATACTCCTTGTATGCCTTGTGGATGCCATTTATGAGTAAATTTTTCGAAAGATTGATATCTTGCTTGCACTTGTGGTCCACATCATCTTGATTTTGTGATTATTTTGAGATTCACTTTAGTATTCTACACTAGCACAGGCGCACACTAACATTCATTTGTGGGGTACATGCTTTGTTGATTACTGAATTGGTTATATCCCAATTGGGCTAGTAGTACATTGAAGGCTTTCATTCTTTATAAAGGTGGATAACAACCCCTTTTCACTAAGTAGCTGGGATTCTAGCCTCATCAAGTACTGAACTTCTCGCGCCGAAAGGTGGAGGGCCCAAACTTTAGGTTATTAATTGTTTATTCAAAAAAAAAAAAAAAAAAAAGTTGCAAAAGTAATAAAAAAGTGAGGATTTCTCCCAAAAGGTGAGAAGTGGGAAATGATTAGATGGAGATTGTTTTGATTTGTAGCCAAGTTGATTTGAGCTTGTAAGTCCGTAGGGGTGTTTGAACACCTAATTCCCTAAAGCCGTTTGGTTTGGGAGTCATTGACCTAACGCTTGACCTCATGGATCGCTAGAAAGCTGAATAGATCAACACATTGCACCATGCTTCCATCTTTGATCCTATTAAAAAAAAAAAAAAAAAAAATCGAGTGAAAAGAATAAGCGCACCTAGAACAATAAAGTTTTAATAAAATGACCACTTTTTGTCTTGATGATCGGTACTAGATTTGTGTGCTAGTTTAAGGGTAAGGATGTGATTAATTCTTTAGTTGGCTAAGATAGCAACATATTTAATGTCAGTCCACTCAAAAAGGATTCTAGTGTTGATTTGATTTTCATGATCATTTTGTTGATGTGTGGAGGACCATACTTGCTTGCTTGATGTTGAGATTTTGGGAAATTGCTTAGAAATGTTTGAAAAATTGCATACTTGAGATAGTTTTCTCCCAATGCTTGTTTGCAATATTGGTGCCTCTTTTGAAAGAATGAGCTTAATTTTTGTAGGTATCATTTCTGGAAACCCTCACGAGACTTCACTCATCCACTAGGGGTAACCTAGGGGTTTAAAAGGCTTATTGCATATGCTAAATACAATCGTGTTCCCTACAAAAGTGAAGCTATCATTTTATTGCTTTCTAGTTCATAGTTGTATAGTTGTTTATTTCATTCCTTTACTTTCTAGTTCATTGCTTGGGACTAGCAATATTTAAGTTTGGGGGTGTAATGAGCGCTGAAAAGTGCGTATTAAACCCCTTAAGCTTAGGTATTCTAGAACCTTTACCTATTTTATTTTACCGTTTTGTATTGATTTTGTGTTATTTCCACTTTCAGGTACTTATCCCCAAAATAAGCTAACTCAGCCAAATGAGAGCATAATTGAAGCAATTCTGGGATGAATAAAAAAAAGGAGCAAAGTAGAGCAAAAGGAAGCAAATGGTGGAATTTCAGCAACTTTGATCGATCTTAAGAAAAGTTCGATCGATCCAACTTTCATCGATCTCAGCACTTCAAGATAGATCCAGGCTATGATGTCATCTTTAGAGATCCCACAAGTTTGATCGATCCAACATTATTCTCTGATCAATCGAACCTTCTTGTCCTTATCGACATGGCAGATCTTATCTAGCTGTACCACCCTACCAACCACTTTGTCCTTTTCCCAAAAATATCGTCAAAATATCTCAGATTTGTTTTTATCCAAAAAGGCGCCACCATTGAGGATCGATCCAGCTTCAATTCGATAGATCTCAGCCATGTTTGATCGATCTCACCACAAGTCCAATCGATCGAACTTCCTAAATCCTGAGAAAAATCCAAATTGCAGCTCATTAAAAGTTGTCTCATATCCAATCATTAGAGGATTATTGGTGTACGAGCCCAGCTCATTTGGGGTGATTTTTGACCTACCTATATAAGGAATATGAGCCACTTTTACACATATACGCATACTTAGAGAAGATAATACTTAGTGAGGAAGTAAAAGGAGAGGAGGGGGCTACAGACACCATTGGAGACTCTTCATCAACCAAGGAGTAGATTTCTTCCATGGAGGTTGCCCTTGATGGTTGGAGGGCATCATCCATGAGTGGCTAGACATTCTCTTGGGGCTAGAGTTAGCCCTAAGCATGCTTTCAACTTCTTGATTTATGTATTTTTAAAGGATTTGTATTGTGATACATGTTTTGACACTTTTATATATATATATAGATCTTGTTTATTCAATGATTTGTATGGTTTAATGCTTCCAATTGATCATTTCATTCTATTCATATGTCTATGTATGCTAGAATAGATGTTCATGTGTATGTCTCTATTTCTTGTGTTATTGATGCATGTCTATGTGTATTGATGCTATAGATCTAGAGATTGTCAAGACATAGTGCTTAATGAAATGTTTTTGTGGTTTATTTGATGGTTCATACTCATTTCTTGATGGATTGTACCTCTCCCTTAGTTTAATTAGTTTAATTTCATTTCATTAGCTTAGTTGTAGTGTAGTTTTTAAATGGGAGGACAATCCATGCTTGTTGTTGATGTTCTATACTTATGAAAGCAAGTAACATATATTTCTAACCTTGTGATGTGTTTGGATTGTGAGCTTAAAGAAAGGATTAATGGCTTAATTTGATATGTTGTGCTATCCGCCATGTTGTTTAGACAATATATGCTTAATTTGTCATCCATACTTATTGAAACAACCACACATATACTCTTTATTTCAATACATGTTTTTCCCCTCATTAATCATTCATTAAAGGTGTAGAAAAGTATGTTTAGTGGTGATCTCTAAACCCCAAGATCTCTCTCTCTCTTTCATTCTCTTTATTGCATTATTGTTCATTTTAGTTTAAATAACTGAAAAGCGCCGAATACTGTATATTCAAGCGCCCTAAATTGCATTAGTTAAGTCCGTTGTTTGTTTAATTAAGTAGATTATCTTCATTTGTGTGTATGTATATATTTTCAGGTCCATTTTCCAAAAAAGGAGCAAAATCAAGGTTTTGTGGAGTTTTGGCCATCAAAAGGCACAAGGCCGAATTTCTGGCAGCAGTGGATCCTGAACTTTGCTCGCCATTTTGAGCTTGAAAACTTGGGAACTAGACTTCCCTCATAACATAAAAGATTTATAGATCTGAATCAGATTTCCAAATCTTCAAACGGTTTGTCATTCGGAGCTCGGAGCAGAGAGTTATGGCCTTGTTACCAGAGGCGCGCAGAACTGCCTGGCAGCAATGAAATTCTGCCTTGATCTTCATTTTCGACCAACCATCCTTGAGAATTGGATCTCCACCAAAACATGAAATATTTAGAGCTCTGAATTAGATTTCTAAATCTTCAAACAGCTCATCATTCGGAGCTCGGACCAGAGAGTTATGGCCGTTTAACCAAAGTAGGTCTGGGCAGAGCAAGTGAAGCATGGAGCTTTTTACGCTAAATTCGAGTGCTCGAGGCCTTGCTTAGAGTGCTCGAATTTTGGGCAGAATGCCCTTTGGAAATGGCTCATTTCAGCCCACTTGCACCTTGGTTTCTTCATTTTGCTTTCCTCTTTAATGAAGTGGTTGGAGATGTTGGTTGGTGGCCTTTTGGTGGTAGATAAGAGGGATATGAGCCACACAATATCATTAAGCTTGAATTTTTGCAAGATAGAGGAGAGAGAAGAGAGTAAGAAGGAGGAGTTCTTGAAGCTTCAAGGAGGGTGCACGAAAATGGAGATGAGGATCAAGCTTCTTCTTCAATCTAGGGCCACCATGGGTAACTAAACCCTCTTCTAGGGAGGTGATGAAGCCCTCTCTAGTAAGCATGTTCTAGCCTTAGTTTATTTTGGGGAAAATGATGTATATATGTGATTATTTCATAATCTAGAGTTACACTTGATGTAATGAACCTAATTTCTTATAAATGATTATGATGAATGTATTATCTTGTCTTAGATCATATTTTCTCATGATTGTATGCCTTGCATTTCTATAGTGACATTGGAAATGAGATTGTGAAATGGGTTTCTTGGCATGTTGTATGAGAATCTTGATATTCCATAGCTTAGGACCCTCCTTTGATGAACTATTCTTGACTCTTGACTTCATGTGCTCCTATCATGTGATTAAAGGCTTGATAATCTCTAACTTAGTAAGCATGTCCAAGGCTACACACTAGTTTAGGTAGTTCAAACATGTGCATCTTTGATAGGTTATACTTGCCAATGATTTCATGAATTTCTTGAAGGAATGTAGCAATTTTGGTTGTAGCATTCCATGGTCACATATTTATGTTGTTTCCCCAATTTAGCTCTAATCTAGCATGTGTTTAGGGATGGAGCAGATTCATTTCCTTAGGCTTCTCTACTTGTATTATATCTTTTTACTTCCTAGCACATTACTATTTTATGCATTCTAAGTTCTAAGTTTAAGTGACAAACAAACAAAACCCTCTATAAACCCCTTATCATTCTAAGAACAATTCTAGACACTTAGGTTACCATAGACTAGCGCAGTCCCAGTGGTTCGACTTACCCGACCAATAGCCCTATTTTACAATGATTCGTGCTATTGCGAATGTTGATGTTTAGTTGATCAACCGATCAATTTTTGGCGCCGTTGCCAGGGACTGCAAACGGTTTAGCAACCAAAGTTTAGGGTTAATTTTAGTTTGATTGTGAATATTGTGTCTTGTGAATATTCCTTGTGTGTTTTGACTATCTTTGTGTTTTAAGTGTTGTAAGATTCTAGGGACTCGAAGCTCGCCGTGGGAATGCTAGCAAATTGTAAGTTTAGAGGACCCCAGGTAAGTCTCGTGACTTCTAGTTTCCAGTTGTGAATATTGTGCATGTGTTAATTTAGTTTTAGTTTAGTTGTGAAGCCCTTGTTGAGGCTCTTATCCTGTTTAAATTTCGTGTTCAAGCATCGGTCCTTGTCGTGGCCAATTTAATTTTTGTCTTGATAATTGAGGAGAAAGGGAATATCATATGTGGAGGTTATGGTGATGAAGTGTTGTATTGATTGCTTTGTGTGTTGTTGAATTACTCCTAGATGGAGGATAATTATCTCCCAACTCAATTCTACACACCACATGCGTTTTGTGCTTTTTGCTCTAGTAATTCACATCATACAAGAGATTGTCTTCCAACGAGACAATTCTCGGATTTTTATCTAGAGCAACCAAATGAAAATTTCTTTGAACCGGGTAGTAATCCATACTTCAATGGTTACAACTCGGGTTGGGGAGACCAACAAAACTTCTTGTGGCATGACATAGGAAATTCAACCCCACAATCTCATATGCAACCTTTTCAACCCAATGATCATTCTTTCCCGCCCTCTTCTCCTTTTCCACCGTCTCCATTGGATGAGCTAATTGTTGCTAACAAACAAATGATGGAGTCTATGCACACGCAAATGATGGACTCCAACAATCAACTATTGGCTTCCCTTGCTAGCATGCAATCCACAGTAGAGTCTATCAATCAAGTGGTACCATATCACCAGTCCCAAGTTAGTGCAATGATAGATGACCAAATATCTCAAATTCAACAAAGGATTAATGCTAAAAATCATGAAGAGGAGGAAGCATTTTCATTTGAATTTATGGCCAATCCAAAAGAAAATTCTATGAATGATGAGATTACTCCTAGTAACTTTCATCATGAGAATGATCAAGTGGTTATTACATGTGAAAATGATGAAATGGTGGTTGAAGATCAAATTGTTGCCCCACATCAAAATGAAGCAATTGTGGCTCAAAATGGGAAAAATAATGATGTAGAGATTGTCTACCCTACTCCAAAACAGCCCCTACATAATCCCTTGCTTGATGCACCTCCTTTAATGGAGGATCCTCTAAAAACATGCTTAGCTCATTTTAATTATGAGGATTTTGATGTTGCCAATTTTGTTTGCGAGGTCAATTCTTTGCTTGATATTCCTCCTATTCATTCTCTTCCTTTGTCAACATCAAACGTATCTCTTTCTTGGGAGCTTGCATCTCATCCCATTCCCTCACTTGAGTTATCTCAAATTGTTGAGCCCGAACCACTGGATAAGTGTGGGGAGGATGTTGAAATTCTGAAGGATAACTTGTTGAGCATTCCCGTGCTCAATATGACCCTTCATAAGTCATTGCTTGGTGCACCCTCACCTAATCCATCTTCCTATAATCCAAATCATCCCCATAGTCCAAAGTTCTTCATTGAGAAAGAAGAGTGGGTTGAGGTCTTTCCGTTACCTCTTTTCCACTTTTGTCTTCAAAGTCTTCCTCCTCCACTTTTAAAAGAATTATCCTATTTGGGGACCTATGACTCTCTAGAGAGACATGGTATAGGGTAAGGAGGACTAACCTGATCTCGGTGCGTCTAGCTATCGACGTTAAATTTAGCACCCATGGGGAGCAATTCTTTCGACTTCAATGCCTCCCTAATGTTCAATTGTCTGAGCCATGAAATTTTATGGGAAATGGTTAAGAAATGCCAAAATTTAACTTTCTCTGGAACTATCTTAAGTTGTGTTCCACATTTTTAGACTGACTTCTTAGACCTTCTCAACTCTTGTTTTCATTCCCGGAAGTTTCTGGCTCTATCAAGCAATTTTCTCGGACTTTCGACATGGCACTCACATGCATAACCTCTCATCTTCAATGCATTGTTGGATCATGGTTTCTCAAAATCATCCATGCGTTGGAAAGGTGCTACATTTTGAAAAAATTTCCAAATTGTCCATGCATTAGAAAGAAGTTGAAAAGTTTTCAAAATTTTCCATCCATGCATTACATTGGAATGAAAGTGCAAAGTTTAAATTTTTCTATGCATTAAATTAAAATGGAGTTGCAAAGTTTTAAAAAAATATATATATATATATTTCCATGCATTTGAGATGATTGCAAAGTTTGAAAAAAAAAATTGCAAAGTTTAAAAACAAAATTTTCAAAATTTTCCATGGAATGGAATGAAGTTCATTGGAGGAAAATTGCACAATCTGAAAAATTTTCAAAATTTTCCTTGCATTGCAATGAAGTGTAGAGTTTGACAATTATCCATCCATGCATTGGATTGTATTAATATGCAAAGTTTCATTATTTTCCATGCATGCAAGGTGAAAATAATCCATCCATGCATTGATTTGGAAGCATGTTGCAAGGTTTTATCAATTCTTCAGCTCTCAGTTGATCATGTATACATTCACAATGCATAAGAATGAGGCACCTAATGGAATGACATGCAAAGTTCATCTCTCAACCTCACTGCATAATGTTACAATGCATGCAAAAATTCATCTCTCAACCTCAATGCTACTGCCTTCATTTCGAGCACTCTATTTCCTCTTTGGAGTGCTCGAAAGCTCTATGAAGCTTGCACAAAACCATTCCGAGGCTACTGCTTGTATTTCGAGCGCTCTAAGTCCATTTTCGAGTGCTCGAAATGTGAACCAATCTCATCCCAAGCTCACTGCCCTCCCTTCGAGCTCTCTAGCTTTCATTTCGAGTGCTCGAACCCTCTCTCAACCTCACCCAAGCTCTCTCACTCAACAGCCGAGCCCTCTGCCAAAATTTCGAGCACCCCAAGCTCTTATTTGGAGTGCTCGAGATTGCTCAATCTCACCACCAAACTCCCTCTCTCTCGGCAACATACCACACCACCCCTCTCGGCAAATCATCAACCCAACCTCACTTCTATCCATGCACCAACCCACAAACAAACCCCTCGGCATCACTTTCCACCTCCAAACCACCATGCCGAGTGCTCGCACCAACTTCCCTCTCCACCATGCAATCCTTAGGCAACCCAAGCAACCCACACCTCATTTCCCTCAACTTCCACCACCTCAACCCACAAACTAACCTCTCGGCAACCCCTCATCATCCTCAACCATGCATGTCTTCCACGGCCACCCTCCCAACACAATCCCAACCATTCACATCAACACCATGCACACACCAACCAAACCGACCACCACCCCAACCTTCACCCTTCTCTCATTCACCAACCAACCCTCACACCAGCCTTCTCTCTCTCGGCACCTTCACTCCCTCACCACCCACCACCCTTCACACTCAATCAACCCCATCCTCAATTCCTCCACAACACCCTCATGCATGTCTTAAAAAAAAAAAAAAAAAAAAAAAAAAAATTGGCACACTTTTGGCATTCTTTTGCTATCCATTTTACACTTGTGGCTAATGTCTGCATTTGTGTTTTGTTTGGATTTTTATCTTGCACTACAATTCAGGTTAGTGTTTTTAATTTTGTTTTAATTTTTCTTAAGAGCCTATGCTTTTACATGTGTATATTAGTTGTGTTTTGCTAGGTCTTCATGTCCAAGTTTGGGGGAAGCACTTGCATATTCACATAGATGGAAACCTTTGCCTTCCTCACTCCGCTTGGTATTATTGTTCTTTATCCTCTCTGTTCTTATTTTCATTTGCTTGTCTTCTCACATTGAGGACAATGTGACATTCAAGTTTGGGGGTGCATTTATGTATTTTTGGTTTTACATTTTTGCTAAGCAATGATAATGGAATTTGAAACCTGTTGGAGATGAAAGCATATGTTTAAAACTTTGTGCATAGAAGTAGCTGATATTTTTGAAAATAAAGAAAATTTGAGTTGAAATGATCATGTAGATTCAAGTTAGTCTGTATAAATGTCTCAATTAAATTCTCGCTGGATTTGACACTCTTTTAAGCTTCACAATGCACAGATGCACATTGGAAACTTAACTGTGAGGCATGCAACTTGATTGACCTTGACCTTGACTTTGCCCTAGTTAATCTGATTTGATGAACCTAATGGATGAATACTTTTGGCATGAATCTAAAAAAAAAAAAAAAAAAAAAAAAAAAAAAAAAACTGAGAAAGAAAGAAAATAATGATCAGTTGACGTTAGCGAGTTATTAAGCCCTAGGAGTGTCTCTACACTTAGCACCCTAAAACCGTCTGGTTTGGGAGTTGTTGGCCTAACGCTTGCTACAGGAGTTGGTTAGAAAGCTTAAGGGACTTAAACATTGCACGGTCATTCAAAAAAATAAACTGGTAATAAACATGGTTCGTTGGAGTTCGTAGCCTTTCCAACTTGAGCTATTAAGCCCTATGGAGTGTCTCTACACTTAACACCCTAAAGCCATCTGGTTTGGGAGTTGTTGGCCTAACGCTTGCTACATAGGTTGGTTAGAAAGCTTAAGAGACTTCAGCATTGCACAACCATTCTATGTTTCGCTTATGAGTTACAATAAATTGTCAACAAGCAACAAAAGTTGTCTTGTAAATAAATTCATGCCTTAGGGACTTCATTTAAAAGGGAATTCAGTGATTTGAAAACTCGTGCCTTGGAATTGGAAAAGAAAGTAAAAGCCGCATGTTGAGAATCCAATCCACTTTCACTGAAGTTAGAGTTGATTTCCATTTAAGAGATGATAATTGAGTTATTTATATGGACTATGATGTTGATACATGTATGTTGAAATGTGTTTAGTATCAATGCTTCATATATGCAAGGTAGTCTTCCCAATGACCCTATCTCCAGGTCTTTTTCTGTTTCAAGTTATTTTTGAGCTATGTATATATCTCATTTTACCATGGATGATATTTTTATAGTAGCATGCCCATGGTTGTTTTTTTTCATTAAGTTTTTCATTGTAGTTTTGCTAAGGGACTAGCAAAATGTAAGTTTGGGGGTGTGATAAGCGCCGAATACTGTATATTCAAGCGCCCTAAATTGCATTAGTTAAGTCCGTTGTTTGTTTAATTAAGTAGATTATCTTCATTTGTGTGTATGTATATATTTTCAGGTCCATTTTCCAAAAAAGGAGCAAAATCAAGGCTTTGTGGAGTTTTGGCCATCAAAAGGCACAAGGCCGAATTTCTGGCAGCAGTGGATCCTGAACTTTGCTTGCCATTTTGACCTTGAAAACTTGGGAACTGGACTTACCTCATAACATGAAAGATTTAGAGCTCTGAATCAGCTTTCCAAATCTTCAAACGGTTTGTCATTCGGAGCTCGGAGCAGAGAGTTATGGCCTTGTTACCAGAGGCGCGCAGAACTGCCTGGCAGCAATGAAATTCTGCCTTGATCTTCATTTTCGACCAACTATCCTTGAGAATTGGATCTCCACCAAAACATAAAATATTTAGATCTCTGAATTAGCTTTCTAAATCTTCAAACGGTTCATCATTCGGAGCTCGGAGTAGAGAGTTATGGCCGTTTAACCAAAGTAGGTCTGGGCGGAGCAAGTGAAGCATAGAGCTTTTTACACTAAATTCGAGTGCTCGAGGCCTTGCTTAGAGTGCTCGAATTTTGGGCAGAATGCCCTTCGGAAATGGCTCATTTCAGCCCACTTGCACCTTGGTTTCTTCATTTTGCTTTCCTCTTTAATGAAGTGGTTGGAGATGTTGGTTGGTGGCCTTTTGGTGGTAGATAAGAGGGATATGAGCCACACAATATCATTAAGCTTGAATTTTTGCAAGATAGAGGAGAGAGAAGAGAGCAAGAAGGAGGAGTTCTTGAAGCTTCAAGGAGGGTGCACGAAAATGGAGATGAGGATCAAGCTTCTTCTTCAATCTAGGGCCACCATGGGTAACTAAACCCTCTTCTAGGGAGGTGGTGAAGCCCTCTCTAGTAAGCATGTTCTAGCCTTAGTTTATTTTGGGGAAAATGATGTATATATGTGATTATTTCACAATCTAGAGTTACACTTGATGTAATGAACCTAATTTCTTATAAATGATTATGATGAATGTATTATCTTGTCTTAGATCATATTTTCTCATGATTGTATGCCTTGCATTTCTATAGTGACATTGGAAATGAGATTGTGAAATGGGTTTCTTGGCATGTTGTATGAGAATCTTGATATTCCATAGCTTAGGACCCTCCTTTGATGGACTATTCTTGACTCTTGACTTCATGTGCTCCTATCATGTGATTAAAGGCTTGATAATCTCTAACTTAGTAAGCATGTCCAAGGCTACACACTAGTTTAGGTAGTTCAAACATGTGCATCTTTGATAGGTTATACTTGCCAATGATTTCATGAATTTCTTGAAGGAATGTAGCAATTTTGGTTGTAGCATTCCATGGTCACATATTTATGTTGTTTCCCCAATTTAGCTCTAATCTAGCATGTGTTTAGGGATGGAGCGGATTCATTTCCTTAGGCTTCTCTACTTGTATTATATCTCTTTACTTCCTAGCACATTACTATTTTATGCATTTTAAGTTCTAAGTTTAAGTGACAAATAAACAAAACCCTCTATAAACCCCTTATCATTCTAAGAACAATTCTAGACACTTAGGTTACCATAGACTAGCGCAGTCCCAGTGGTTCGAATTACCCGACCAATAGCCCTATTTTACAATGATTCGTGCTATTGCGAAGGTTGATGTTTAGTTGATCAACCGATCAATAACATCTTAGTGTAATTCAACCACCAACCACTATTTTTATCACTCGACCTACTAACCCTAATCTTGATTCCTCAACCTAGTACGACCCTCAATCCCTAGGGACGATCCCTTCTCACTCATACTACATAGTATAGGTGTTAAGCGGTTTTTAAATTTAAATTATGGTGCCCACTTGACACTAATTTCCAAACTCAAAGTGTTGTGCATTGTTTTGTGCGCACGCTCGGGGTTCACCATAGTTTTTGACGCCGTTGCAAAATCTGAGATATTTAAATTTAAACTATAGTTTAATAGTTTGAATATTTCACCATAGTTTAAATTTCACTATAGTTTTTGGCGTCGTTGCTGGGGATTGATTGATTGGCAACGTCATATTTATGGAATCAATTAGGAATTAGTACTCTTTTGATCGTGTCTTTACCTTGTTTTCAATTTTTGTTACTTATTGTGTTTATTCTTGTTGACTAGGAGTATTGAGCTAGGAAGCAAACAAAGGAGCATTCAAGCAAAGGAGCTAACCAAGCAAGGAAAAAGGCTAAAATCATAAAAAATTGCTAAGCTAAAAGCTAAAAATTTGGAGTTGAAGTGCTAAAAGACCTTTGTGAGCTTTTTCTTACTCAATCTCTAGTTAAATTGTCGGCCCGCGTGGATGCTTGTATTTCAATTCTTAGATAAATCGTTAGCCAACGTGGTGGCAATTTACTTTTCTTGCATATTGTTGTTTAAGCATGGGAGTATGGGAACATTGTATGTGTAGGAAGGTTGATGATTGTTGACTTGTTGTGAAGGTGAAGTTTTCATTGTTATTGCTTGTTGTGTTGCATTGTGCATGCATGGTCGTAGATCATTAAGACCCACTCTTGTCCCTTTAAATTTTCATCTTGAATCCATTGTTCGAAACCCTAGGGGAAGAGGTAGTTTTAGTCAATCCATTTCATCAATGGAAGGACACAATGAGGACCATGTGGTGGACCTTGGTCACATAGACCAACAAGGTATCCTCCACCCCACTGTGCATCATGATAACATGCAAGTACCATTAGGCATGCCAAGGCCATTTGTTTATCCACCACAACAACAAGGCCAAGTTCCATTGGGAATGCCAAGGCCAATCTATGCTCCACCACCTCCCATCATTTAAGGCAATCAAGGTGCCCATGTTGCACCTCCAATTGCTAATCCTCCCCTTGCTTTAAGAGATTACTATGTACCTGATGAATATAATGCACCCACATGCATTCAATTGCCACCATTTAGAGCACACCACTATGAAATTAAGCCACAAACCATACAAATGCTTCCTAATTATCATGGACTTCCAAGTGAAGAACTTTACAAGCATTTGGATGAGTTTCTTGAAGTATGTTCCACCGTGAAATACACGGACATGCCGGAAGAGGTTTTAAGGCTTAAACTTTTTCCATTCACCCTTAAAGACAAGGCAAAATATTGGTTTAACAATCTTAGGCCTTTTTCAATAACTTCTTGGGCAGAAATGCAACAAGAGTTCTTGAAAAAATACTATCCGGTTTCTAAGACCAATGCCATGAGAACTTCAATTAGGGAATTTTCACATGGGGATGGGGAAACATTTCATGAGGCATGGGAACGCTTTAATGAATTACTTAGGAAGTGTCCACTTCATGACATGCCCAAATGGCAATTAGTTCAATATTTTTTTGAGAGCTTATCGGATAATTACAAGGGTATGATTGATGCTACCATGGGTGGCTCTTACATTGATAGGCATGAGGATGATGTGTGGTATCTTTATGAGAGCATGAATGAAAATTCTTTGCATCGTACTTTATCTTCGAAGAATGGTATAAATTCTAGTGGTAGGAAGAATGTTGGCTTACATCAAGTCGACCACTCCAATGAAATTGCCGCCGAAATGAAATCATTATCTCAAAGGTTTGATCAATTTTTGATCAACCAAAACTCGGTGAATCAAGTATCTTCCTTCCCTAACCATTCTCATCATGCATCTAATGAGACCTGTATGACTTGTTCAAGTGTTTTACATTCTACTTCCAATTGTCCCCATGGACATATGCAAAGTGAGCATCATGAACAAGTAAATGCAACATTTGTGAATCAAGGGAACAATCCTCATGGCAATCATTACAATCCTAGTTAGAGAAATCACCCTAATTTGTGTTGGAAAAGCCAAGGGGAGGGCTCAAACCTTTCCCAAGGTGGTTTTCAAGGAAAGTACATTCCACCTCCAATGCAAGGCCAAGGTTCCCAAGGTTTTAGATCATCATACCAATCACAAGGAAACCAATTCTCTAATTCTCATTTTCCTAATCAACCATCATATTCCCAATGAAATATTAGAAGTCTCGCTTTTGAAGAGAAAGTTTTGACCTCTTTGGGCACTTTAGAGGCAAACACACAATTACTTCATTCTCACTCTCAATGCATTGCAAAGCTAGAGACCTAAGTAGGGCAAATAGCTAGCACTTTAAATGCTAAAGAGAAAGGAAAAATGCCTTTGAATGCCCCACAAAAGCAACAATGTGTTGTGGAGACTTACTCCTCATCGGAAGGTCACACAATAGAGCATGTCAATGTGATGACTACCTTGAGAAATGGAAAGATTGTGGACAACCAAGTGGATATGTCCAATGAAGAGAGTGAACTGGTGCAACCACAAGTTGACACCTATCCCGTTTCATATCCTATTCCTCCTTTATTGCATGTGCATGACCATATAAATGAGAATATGTTGAAAAATGATGTGAAAAGTGATTTTGAAAAGAGAAATTTGCAAAATGATTTGAAAACTTCTTGTGTTGAAGAGACTTCAAAGAAAATTTTCGAAAAGGTTTTTGAACCAAAAGCTCCATTTTCGGATGCCTTAAAAGGATCCATTTCAAATAACAAGCAAAAGGCCAAAGTAAATGAAATCATGGACATGTTTAGGCAAGTGAAAGTCAATCTTCCACTTTTGGATGCAATTAAGCAAATTCTGGCTTATGCCAAATTCTTGAAAGACTTGTGCACCCAAAAGAGGAAGAACAAAAGCCAAACACCTAGAAAAGTGGTCTTAACCGAGCAAGTAAGCTCAATTTTGCAGCATAACACTCTTCTAAAGTTTAAGGACCCGGTTCACCTACCACTTCATGTATCAATGGTGATCATATCATTAATCGGACTCTTCTTGACCTAGGAGTAAGTGTTAATCTTCTTCCATACTCGGTATATGTCAAATTAGGCTTAGGAGACTTGAAACCGACGTCGGTAGTTTTACAACTTGCCGATCGATCAATCAAAAAGCCTAGGTGTATCATTGAGGACGTATTGATTAAAATTGATAAATTCTTCTTTCCCGTTGATTTCGTTGTCATTGACATGGAATCGGTCCCAAATCCTAAGTATGTCAAATTAGGTATAGGAGACTTGAAATTAGGTTTAGGAGACTTGAAACCGACGTCGGTAGTTTTACAACTTTCCGACCGATCAATTAAAAAGCCTAGGGGTATCATTGAGGACGTATTGATTAAAATTGATAAATTCTTCTTTTCCGTTGATTTCGTTGTCATTGACATGGAATCGGTCCCAAATCCTAAGAGCCAAATTCCCGTTTTCCTTGGCCATCCTTTCTTGGCAACCGTAAATGCCAACATTAATTGTAGGATGGGGATAATGAAGATTTCATTTGGCCACATGAAGGTAAAGTTGAATATTTTTAATCTAACCCCCAACTCGTTTGACAAGCATGAAGAGATTAATGTTGTAGAGAAATGTCATGACCTCAAAAGTGAAGGAATTGAGTTTTTATGTGAGACCAAAGTTCCAAAAAGTCCATCTTTAAACTTGAAACCAAAGAAAGTTGTCTCAAAATCTTGTTTTGAAAGGGCGTGGAAGCCCAAAGATTGTCTTGACCAAGGACCAAAAACGTCTTTTGAGCTTAATCCAACAAGTTCCTTAAAGAACCATTTGTTTGGTGGAGTTCAAAGCACTTATCACCCCATTGAGGAGGGGATACACTACAAGATATTTGATCCAGGCTAAAAGAGTCCAACGTCTTGCTAGAGATGTTAAAGACTTGCAAGACATTTTGTAGGGTGTCAAAGCCCTATTCCTCTCTCATTTCTCTCTTTAATTTCATTTCTTGCGAAGTCTAGATATTGGCTTTGGGTTCATATGCATTGTTAGGAACTGTGATTAGGATTGCATGCACTTTTATGTTGAAATTGAGCATTTTGCATAAGTTTGATCTATCTCAAAATGAGTTCAATCGATCGATCTTCCCACCTGCATCAAACCTGCATCCAAACCACTCTCTGTCCAATGGTTCGAACATAACCTGCATATTTCAGCTCTCTGTCCCATCGTTCGAACTTGTTCCTAGATCGATCTAAACTTCTTCGATCGATCCAACTTCATCTTGGATCGATCTGCAGTTCCAACACTTAGAAAAATTTTGAACCTGCATCCACCTGCATCCAAAAGCCTCTCTATCTCATCGATCGAACATTTCTTCAATTCTATGCATTTTCGATCGATTGAAGGTATTCTGTGATTGATCTTGGGGAGATCAATCTTTGTTCTTTATTTTTCATTTTTGACTTTGTTTTAAGAAATTCAAAAAAATAATATATATTTTATTATTTTCCAAAAATAAATTTATTTATATATTAAATATATATATATATATATATATATATATATATATATATATATCACAAAAATACTTTGTCACTTAAAAAAAGAGATCGATGTCAGTTCAATCGATCTAAGATTCAGTTCGATCGATCGAACTGGCAAGGGAATGTTTTTAAAATCGATTCAGGGTCATTCGGTCGATTCAACAAGAATCGATCTCAGACCCTCGTTTCCCCTTCACCGTTGCTCCCAACTCTTCTCCATCTCCGGCGAGACTCCGGCGAGCATCCCAGGCATCGAATCACTCTCTCTCCTCTCGTATCTTAATTCGAATCTCACCCCCTTCGCATCTCCACTTCTCTCTTGATTCCGGTGAGATCTGAATCTCATCACTATGATTTCAAGCTTCAATTTCATGAACACGTGCTCTAAATGTTAGATCTAAGTTGTTTCCATGATGAATAACTCCATTGATGAAGCTTTGAGCTCTTTGTATATATATGTATATATATGTATATATGTTTTTGTATTTTTCATGATTTTGTCTTGATTTTAGAGTTTTGGGCCGAACCAAGTGACCCAATAAGTTGATTTGTTGTGTTGATAGGCCCACGACCATGTTCGTGAAGGCCCCATGCCATCCACATTAGAGATCTGTGACTTTTCAAATTTCACTTCACAGTTCGATCAATCGAACGTTTTATTCGATCGATCTGTAACAGATCGTTCTCACTCATTCTTGATTGATCGAACTTAAATCGATCTCACATTTTTGTGATCGATTGAACTTCACAAATTTGTTTCACACATCTCACACACCATCTCTTGTGTTTCATGCCATCTCATACATGCCCAATGCCTATGTTTTCCACATTAGAAGCGTTCCATACTTTTACTGTCTAGCATGTTTCACATCATGTCACTTATTCCTTGTCACTTAAATAGATTCATGTTCCCTATCTCTTTTGTCTATCTTATTTGACATACATGATTCTATGAACTGTGCTTTAATTCTTTATATCGGCATTAACTTCCTTTGCAAGTTTTTTCCTTTTATTTTGTAGACCATGGCCAGGGTCAAGATTGTAGCCCGCGGACATTATCACTGTAGGGGCAGGCAGAGTTTGGACTATGAGGCGGGTCCATCTCATGCCCAGGAGCCCACTCCACCTCAGTCTCCAGTTGACAGCTACCTACAGTCTTCAGACGGAGCATCTTCTTCACAGGGTGATGCTGAGGCTGAGCACATACCATTTCCACCACCACAGCCAGCTCAGCCAGCCCAGGAGTTAGACCGGCTATTACATAGATACTCATGCCTTCGAGTGGCGCATGAGTCGGTCTTCGACACAGACTTCTTTTCCCAATCGGTGCTTCCCCGGTCAGCATATGATGACAACTTCAGATGGGGCATCTCAGTCATACTAGCCCCTGTCTCATACCCAGTGTACCCAAGGTTGGTCCGAATGTTCTACCAGAACCTCCGGCCTGCCTCGAGTAACCTGGCAAAGTTGCGGACCACCATTGATGTCTACTCGATCCGCATCACTGTGGACACATTGTCCAAATCTTGCCAGTGTCCACACGTCTGCCCTCTAGAGCTACAACACACATATCCCACTCTCTACAGGCCCACATATGTAGACATGGCCATTTTACTCACAGGTCACTATGCCTATGGCGAGACGTATGCCACCCGGACCTATCTTCCAGATGACCTGTGGTTTTTCGACTCTGTCCTGTTCCGTAACATCTTCATGGCCTACTATAAGATACAGAGGCGCGGTGACTATTTGACAGCTCTGTACGCATTCTATACAGGGCATTGGCTATCTATCCCAGCACTTATCTAGAGCGTCATGATAAAGCTGTATGTCGACCACATCAGCAAGGCCAAGCCCAAAAGGGCTAAATATCTTCCATTTGGCCACCTCATCACCCAAATTCTACGAGACCAGCGCTATCCCTTCCAGCCACGGGAGCAGACTGAGTCTGGGGCCTGTTCCTTCAAGAAGAAGGGCTGGGATAAGAGCTACAATGCTCTTATCAAGAGTCTGAGGGACGATGCTGTAGAGGCAGCTGAGGAGTTAGAGGTAGAGGAACAGGCAGCAGCAGTAGCAGACCCAACAGTGGATGATATACAAGTTGATCTGGCTGTCGTACAAATAGACATTGATTTGGAGCAGCCTGCAGAGGACGCAGAGCAACACTCTCCAATTGGGTAACCCATTCACAATACGGAACAGGCTCAGGATCATCATTATCCCACTCCAGCGGTACCTGAGGCTCCAGCATAGACACCAGGCTTTGGAGAGCGACTCCAGGCTTTGGAGGATGCTGTAGTATCTATTCACGCCGACACGGTCTCTCTCCGAGAGGATGCTGTCTCCATTAGAGCTGATATTACTTCCCTCCGTATGGATGTCATGTAACGACCCTGGATTTTTTTCAACCCAATGTGTCCTATGATGACCCGAACTGGATCCAAGATGCAGAAGCTAGAAATAAGACAATGGTCTCTCAAGGCATAACACACCTCTAAGACCTTAAGATGACCTTCCATGAGGTCACAGAACCCAAAGGAATAAGTGCAGAAGCAAGAGATCGGAAGGATAACAATTAAGCCCCCAGGGGAAAAATAGTCATTTCTGAGAATATAGATTCAGGTGCCACTGAGCACACCACTGGAGAAACAATGAAAAACTAATCAAGATGGACTCAAGAATCACATGATTCAGAGTCCGGATGAATGAGAAACGGCAAGATGAAGAAGAACGAGCACCTGAGGCTAAAAGGGTAAAATGGTAAATTGAATACCCCCGTGTACACCATTGGATAGACAATGAAAAATTAACAAATATGGACTCAAGAATCGCATGGTTCGGAGTCCGGATGGCAAAGATATCAAGTCCCGAAGTCGAAGGAAGGGAAACCCTATCCCGGTTCGAACCAAATCTTGACACTACTTCACTAAAACTTGAATATCTTGAGTTACAAGAAAAATATGAAGCTTTAATTAGTACCATTGGAAATCTCATTTCGACACGGTCAATTTAGACTCAAGAACGGACCAATTTGGAGTTAAAACGAGTGAGATATGGCCTGTTGAAGAAAAGTGTCCAGTGCAGGAACAGTATCCGCGGGGGCCCGCCAAAAACCTGCGGGGGCCTACCAAATATGGCAGAAAGTCGCGGGCGCCCACCAAATGGCTGCAGGGGCCCGCCAAATAGGGCAGTGGCATGGGCTGGAACCTCAAAAATTGCAGGAACAGTGCTTTTAGCAGCAAAATGAACTTGCGATGAAGTTTTCGAGGTCTAGCTGACATTTTTCGGAAAAACACAAAGAAGAAACTCCACCTAAAATCACATTTTCTATGTGGCAGAGTCAAGAATGGAATTTATTTCCCAAAGAAAATACCCAAAATGCCCTTAAGTAAGATTTTTCAACAAAAAGGTGAAATGAATCCATAGGAGGATCAAAACGCAAACGAAAGGGTTTTTCATGAAAGCAATCATGCACGCAAACGTAAATAGATATTTTGAGTGTTCGGGAATGGTCCGCGGCTTCCAGAAATGGCCGAGTCAAAATCCGACCACCCGACGGCCAAAAAGGCAAAAATGAACTTGAAATGGAGATTTTGAAAACCAAAATTAACAAATGACTTCAAATGACCATTTGGCCCTTAGCCACACTTCGTACATGACTAATGAGATCTTACGGAAGAATCAAAATGGAATTCCTACACCCAATGCAAACATGGTGACACAAAACTTGACATTTTTCAATATTTTCACGAAATCTCATGAAGTCAAAAATTTCATAGGATACAAAATACATGTCATTGGCCTCCGGCCTCATCTTATACATGTCAAATACATTGTAAAGAGTGTACTCATGTACACATTACATATATAGAATCAGATATACATATTTTGACATAAAAGGACTACAAATGGCTTTTCAAGCCCACTTTCACAAGAATGGAAGTCTTCAAGTCCACAAATCATCCAAGCATGATAAGAAACTCAACCTTGATGCCTATACCTGAAAAATGTGCCCACTACGTAGGTGAGTAACATAAAGCTACTTGTAGGAGATGAGCATGCATCGACCTAACTTTTTACAATTTTATCACCTTAAGGTGAAACATGTTAAAGGGCTCATGCCACCTAACGTCTATGTTAAGGGTGAGACTCAGGGAGCATCTTAAGCTACCATAGATCATTTCTAGCATAATTCACACCGTCCATGCAATTCAAACAACATAGAAGCATGCTATACAAGGCAACAAGACATAGATTCTCAAAGCCATCAACTTGAAATTTAAAATATGAATCAACTAAGATGGTTCATGCCACCTAGCATCTATGTTCCAAATGAGTCTATAAGATCATTCCTAAGCTACATTTGAACATAAGAACACAAATCATGATATCGATGCAATTTAACCAACATTGGAACTTCCAATACAATGCATAAAGCACGAATTCCCAAAATTAACATCTTGAAACTTAAGATGGAAAATCAAATATGGAACAACAAGTTACAACATCATCTAGTTATCAACTTGGAATTGAAATGCGAAATTAAACAAGGTGGATACTTGGAAATCACGTCGGATCAGACCGACACCAAAGTTACTTTAGGGTTACTAGCCCACGGGTAACTGCCCTATGTGCGCACTAGACTACATAGATGGACTATCCCCCGTATTAGAACCACGTCCTAGCCGTAGCCAAACAACGGCATCCCCAAGTTTCCAAAATCAACAAGTTGTGCGACAACGTATATATCAACATGTATATACAAGATAATCAACTATCAACCACGCACAACCAAATTTGTAAACACATACAATATATGCTCTAAGTCCACTACTATTATGGCATGGAAGATGTCAAAAATAAAGTGTGCAACTCATTACACAAGACAACAATATATTCCATAAAGAAAACATGATCTTATGAATATAAATATAACAATAATGTTACTCAATGCTCCACACATAACCAAGTGAATATACAACAAGTCTAAGTCCATAATCCTAATATAGAAGCAACTTCTAAAACATGCTTGAATCCATGGAACAATAAGATATAGTTTAATTAAAGGACAATAATTAAGCTCTCTAGATTTCAATTCATTTCCAAATGGCCTCAAAATAATATATGTTAAAAGACATATCATGGTCATTACATATATCAAATCAAAAATGCAAAGTGGGCAAGATACCATCATGTAGAATTTAATTAATCCTAAATTAATTAAACCTCTAATTTTCAAAAGTCACTCAAATGATTCCAAATAAGTATATAACAAGCACTAAGTCATAGTCATATCATATATCAAGTCCAAAATGGGATACAAACAATACATAATTTACTAGAATTTAAATCAAATTAAATTCATTAAATCTCTAGATTTGAAAACTTATTCAAATCATTCCAAATTAACATACAACAAAGATCAAGTCATGGCCATGCCATATACCAAGTCAAAAGTGAGTTATAAGCAAACTACCATTATTCATAATTTCTTAAATTAATATAACACAAGCATACAAGTCATATAAGCATAAAAAATATGCAAGATAATAAACATATAACCCTATAACATCCCATACCTTACTAGAGAAGTGTCTCTCTAGAACCCAAGGCAAAATCAACACAAAATGGCAAACCCTTCTAGGGTTATGAAGAGGAGGATGAGGAGAACAAAAAGTGTTCCAAGCTTCATGGTCTAAGGTGAGTGGAAGGCCCTCAATAATCAAGGTCAAAGCTTAAGGCTTCAAGCTCCATCCATGGAGGCTAGGGTTTGCGATGAGAAAGAAATGACATAAGGTGAAAAATGGGTGAGTGGAGGAAATAGAAATCCTCCACTCACTATGTGTTCCTACACCATGGTTAACACACACAACTATGGTCAATTGCACAAAAACCCCTCCTTAAAACCATAATCCCAAAGTATCCCAAAAGTAATTTGCAAGACTTAATCCCAAGCCTACACTTGTCACTCATCCAAGGCTCCATCCTAGGCTTAATCTCAAGCCTACACTTGTCAACCATCTAAGCCAACAAGTGCACCAATCCTAAGCCAACAAGTGGTTGAATCTCCACCTTCCACATGTCATCATCCAAGGCATCAAAGTGTTTCCACACAAATGTCAACAAGTGGACCAATGAGAGTGTGACACTTGTCACACTTTTCAAAAATTACAAAAAGGTCCTTTTCTAAAATATCTTCCAAATTAAATTACAAAATGGTCCCTAAGACGAAAAATAATTACTTTACAGTAATTACATAAATGGCCCAAAAGAAAGAGAAATTTGAAAGAAAGTGTGCATCCACACCCCTAAGGAAGAAAGTGCACAAATGGCATGCATTTCTAGGAAAGTAAAAATACACATAGCATGGAATTTAAATATTGTGGATGCATGCAAAGCCGGAATCAAATCCGAACACTAAAAGTGAGGTTATGCAAAGAAAAATGATAAACGAGAAAAAGATAAAAGTGAATAGTGTTCGAAAAAAATAAAAAGTGGAAATGACACAATCCCTAAAGGAAGTTGTCAATCCAAGGAAAAGAGCCTCGAAAATCATTCCAGAGCACTCAAGATGACATCAAGTGACGAAAAATCGAACACATAATGGAAAAGACAACGAAAAAAAAAATGTCCGTAAAAATCCGAGAAAAAGAAAAAGAAGAAAAATGACCGGGTCATTACATGTCATGACCGCATTCAGAGATCTATCCAGAGACATCCGCGGAGCATGACCTGCCTGTCTTACCTCTTCTTCCTGATCTCTCTATCCCTTTCCTCCTGTCATTTTATATATCTGTGATCTCTGCATATTTTTGATACTGTTATATTATTTTTGCAACCGTGTCTGTCGGCTTTGAAACTGGATGTACTATACTTTATTTTTTTTATTTTATATATGTTTTCTGTATGGATGTCATATTTTCATATTCTTATAGTTATCTGTTTGACTCCATCAGGTGTATCCCATTGACTTCAGTGAGAGAGAGTACTACCCAAAATTTTCAGGACCACCTTTTACCTCTCTCTATTTTTCAGTTGCTATCCCATTTACACTTGCATGTCCACTGTGCACTGTTATTATCCCTTTTGTTATCTGATGAGTTTATCCAAGTGCGAAATTTCAGGACCACAGCTAATCCCAACTTTGGGGGGGCTATGCCACCCACTTTGGATACTTCTGTCCTAGCCATTCTTTGCCTTAATTGCACTGGTATACTCTTTCCTTTTGTTCTCTTTGCACATTGAGGACATTGTGACATTTAAGTTTGGGGGTAATGGTGCTTTGCAGTGTTTGTTTTTAAATTCAAAATTTTGAGCACGACTTGTGTATTTGAGAGATTTTCTATGATTGGTCCATAACTAGCTATGATTTTGATGTGTTGAGGACTATATTGCTTAAAATTTAAAAATCGCTTGACTTGAGAGTCCAATACTCCTTGTATGCATTGTGGATGCCATTTATGAGTAAATTTTTCGAAAGATTGATATCTTGCTTGCACTTGTGGTCCACATCATCTTAATTTTGTGATTGTTTTGAGATTCATTCTAGGATTCTACACTAGCACAGGCGTATACTAACATTCATTTGTGGGGTACATGCTTTGCTGATTATTGAATCGGTTATATCCTAATTGGGCTAGTAGTACATTGAAAGCTTTCATTCTTGATAAAGGTAGATAACAAACCCTTTTCATTGAGTAGCCGAGATTCTAGCCTTATCAAGTACTGAATTTCTCGCGCCGAAAGGTGGAGGGCCCAAACTTTAAAAGCAATAAAAAAAAGTGAGGACTTCTCCCAAAAGGTGAGAAGTGGGAAATGATTAGATGGAGGCTATTTTGATTTGTAGCCTAGTTGATTTGAGCTTGTAAGTCCGTAGAGGTGTTCGAACACCTAGTGCCCTAAAGCCGTCTGGTTTGGGAGTCATTGACCTAATGCTCGACCTCATGAATCGCTAGAAAGCTTAATAGATCAACACATTGCACCATGCTTCCATCTTTGATCCTATTAAATAAATAAATAAATAAAATATCGAGTGAAAAGAATAAGCGCACCTAGAACAATAAAGATTTAATAAAAGGTCCACTTTTTGTCTTGATGATCGGTATTAGATTTGTGTGCTAGTTTGAGGGTAAGGATGTGATTAATTCTTTAGTTGGCTTAGATAGCAACATATTTGATGCCGGTCCACTCAAAAAGGATTCTAGTGTTGATTTGATTTCATGATCATTTTCTTGATGTGTGGAGGATCATACTTGCTTGCTTAATGTTGAGATTTTGGTAGATTGCTTGGAAATGTTTGAAAAATTGTATACTTGAGGTAGTTTTTTCCCAATGCTTGTTTGCAATATTAGTACCTCTGTTGAAAGAATGAGCTTTGTGGGTATCATTTCTGGAAACCCTCACGAGACTTCACTCGTCCACTAGGAGTAACCTAGGGATTTAAAAGGCTTGTTGCATATGATAAATGTAATCGTGTTCCCTACGAAAGTGGCGTTATCCATTTATTGCGTTCTAGTTCATAATTGTTAGTTGCTCATTGTATTCCTTTACTTGGTAGTTCATTGCTCGGGACTAGTAGTATTTAAGTCTGGGGGTATGATGAGCGCTGAAAGGTGCGTATTTAAACCCCTTAAGCTTAGTTATTCTAGAACCTTTACCTAACTTATTTTATCATTTTGTATTGATTTCGTGTTATTTCCATTTTCAGGTACTTATCCCCAAAATAAGCTAACTCAGCCAAATAAGAGCATAATTGAAGCAATTCTAGGATGAATAAAAAAAAGGAGCAAAGTAGAGCAAAGTAGAGCAAATGGTGGAATTTCAGCAATTTCGATCGATCTCAAGAAAAGTTCGATCGATCCAACTTTCATCGATTGATCTCAGCTATGTTTGATCGATCTCACCACAAGTTCGATCAATCGAACTTCCCAAATCCTGAGAAAAATCTAAATTCCAGCTTATTAAAAGTTGTCTCATATCCGATCATTAGAGGATTATTGGTGTATGAGCCCAGCTCATTTGGGGTGATTTTTGACCTACCTATATAAAAAATATGAGCCACTTTTACACATATACATATACTTAGAGAAGATAATATTTAGTGAGGAAGAAAAGGATAGGAGGACGCTAAAGACAACATTAGAGACTCTTCATCAACCAAGGAGCAGATTTCTTCCATGGAGCTTGCCCTTGAGGGTTGGAGGACATCATCCATGAGTGGCTAGACATTCTCTTGGGGCTAGAGTTAGCCCTAAGCATGCTTTCAACTTCTTGATTTATGTATTTTTGAGGGGATTTGTATTGTGATACATGTTTTGACACTTTTTTATATATATATAGATCTTGTTTATTCAATGATTTGTATGGTTTAATGCTTCCAATTGATCATTTCATTCTATTCATATGTCTATGTATGTTAGAATAGATGTTCATGTGTTTGTCTCTATTTCTTGTGTTGTTGATGCATGTCTATATGTATTGATGCTATAGATCTAGAGATTGTCAAGACATAGTGCTTAATGGAATGTTCTTGTGGTTTATTTGATGGTTCATACTCATTTCTTGATGGATTGTGCCTCTCCCTTAGTTTAATTAGTTTAATTTCATGTCATTAGCTTAATTGTAGTGTAGTTGTTAAATGGGAGGACAATCCATGCTTGTTGTTGATGTTCTATACTTATGAAAGCAAGTAACATATATTTCTAACCTTGTGATGCGTTTGGATTGTGAACTTAAAGAAAGGATTAATGGCTTAATTTGATATGTTGTGCTATCCACCATGTTGTTTAGACAATATATGCTTAATTTGTCATCCATGCTTATTGAAACGATCACACACACACTCTTTGTTGCAATACATGTTTTTCCCCTCATTAATCATTCATTAAAGGTGTAGAAAAGTATGCTTAGTGGTGATCTCTAAACCCCAAGATCTCTCTCTCTCTTTCATTCTCTTTATTGCATTATTGTTTACTTTAGTTCAATTTACATCTAGTTTAATTCAACCAATCAACCACTATTTTGATCACTCGACCTACTAACCCTAATCTTGATTCCTCAACCTAGTACGACCCTCAATCCCTTAGGACGATCCCTTCTCACTCATACTACATAGTATAGGTGTTAAGCGGCTTTTAAATTTAAATTATGATGCCCACTTGACACTAATTTCCAAACTCAAAGTGTTGTGCATTATTTTGTGCGCACGCTCGGGAAGTCACCATAACCCAATGTCAACCACCCAAAAGAGATCAAGGCAACTACACATCGAAACAAGGAACACAACCAGAAGCGACATGGCAGCACGAATAGCGACTAGAACTCGCCCACAACGTACCCAAGGTGTGGTAGCATCTATAGTGTCAAGTGCCCGCCCACACTCACATTACTAGCTAGGTAATGCAAGGTAGCATCGACGGCAACTGGCCCTCACCCACACACAACCTGTACGGTAGCATGACAGTATAAAGTCCTAATTCGTCACCTACCCCCAACAAGCTTACCTATGAAACCTATCGATACAAATGACATCATTGTCAAACAATCATTGCCCAAAGCACCACTGGAACCAGGCATTCTGTGAGATATGCAATATGGTCCAAAATGTCCGGCCGGACCATTCTGGCCAATCCAAAACTCTGATAACAATGTCATAGGCACCGCTATGCTTATGGCCTTAAATCCTCAATACTGGAAAAACTGACAATCCCAACTCTCAAAACACCATTGTCAACCATATCAGTCACGAATCTAAAGCCTGATAAGTCTATGCCCTCAAGCCAATGGATCGGACTTTACAAAATCAAACGATATCATCATCGCCCTAGTCACAACAACTCCTAACAAAACAATGCACCCAAAATCCTCCACGTCATCCTAAAGCTGACCTACTACAAGGCTACGCTTAGGAATCAAGACATCGGATCAAGCTCACACACACAATCCCGACAACCAAGGTCATACGACCCTAAGCACAGTGTGGAATGATAAAGGAAATGAACTAATAAAGCAATTAGTCATAAAACATATATATATATATCTATGCAAGTGTACATTCACAAGTATACTAAGAAATGTAAAAACGGATACGCAATATATGTATATGTACAAGTATACACTCATAAGTATACTAAGCAGTACTAAATCTATGGTAGACAAGTATACGGGCTCTAGTATACTAAACCAAAACGAAATAAAATGAACAATGTGCAAGCATACTAGGTACGAGTATACTAAACGTAAATAAAAATCCACGCACCATACAACTAAACATATAGTGTACAAGGGCAATCAAATATGCTACCTATCACATAGGGGTCAAGCAATAAAGAAATGCTACACATCACCTATGACGCTAGCATGACAAGCAGATATAGTAATTGAAAAGAACATCATCTATATCATCACACAACCACCAAATAGTCACATCCCCTAACATGTTTCTAAGGCATGCTCAAAACAACAAGGCATATAAACATGTAAGAATGACTATGCAAATAACAATCCCGCAAAATCATAAGCAAGAAGGGATGAAATGCCTCTCAAAAGGACAAACTCACTAAAAGTGAATCCCAAAAACCTGGATGAGTCCATTCCCTCACCGCAAGGAAGTGAATCATCTCCTAGAATGAACACGAAGGTTCCTGAAACAAAGAGTCCACAAGTCTTTCCCAAGACTGGCTCAAACACAAGGTGGAATCCTAACGGCACACAAAACAAATAGCAATGTAATGGATAGTCCCAATACTAACCATTACGAGACACCAACAAAAGAAATCAACTCAAGACACCGATGAGTTCGATAGGAACTCTACAGGATCCTATTGGAACCCTAAACATAACCCCAAGACTTCAACGATGAGGGAGAGTAATTGATTGCACCAATACAATTAATTATACAAAACCGCTCACATCCCAACCTTAGCTCGTATGAGCTGTCTAAGGCAAGACAAGAAGAATCCTAGGACAATGCACCTATCAAATCCCTAACCATCACTCTAAGAAGAAGAGATGCGAGGACCTCGCCATTGAGGCTCACGAAAACAAAACTCCCAATCCCCAAGGAAGGACTCGAGTCAATCCGACCTATCATCCCATGACGCTAAAGACAAGACCCCAATGACGTCACCATATCAAGGTCACCACGAAACCCCAAGAGATGATACCCTAGCATCAATCTCAACCAACCAAGCTGGAACAACCCACAATGCCTAAACAAGACATAAAAGTAAGCAGTTGACACGTAACATAGCAATAGATTACATACTCACACAAGTAGTAAGGCCATATAAGGCATGTCAATGTATGCATCATACAATCTGGCTAAGGATGACAAGCACATGCAATACGTTAAGGTAAATAAGCATAACCCACATGCTAAGTAGACAAGCATAAATTGAAATGCTAAAACAGACAATCAAAGACAAGGTACTAAAGCCGACAAATATATACAGTATGCTAAGGCAGACAAGTACATACAACAAGTTAAAACTTACAAGTATATACAATGTACTAAGGTAAACAAGAACATGTATCATATTGAGATAGTTACAGTAAACTTCTAAACATACGTCCATATAACCATGTAAGCATGTTATCAAAAAGCAACTAACAACATAGAGCATGGCAACACAAGCATGATATGCACCCAAAACCCATCGTCCTAAGGTTTTCGAACCTAGGAGCTCTGATACCACCTATGACGACCCTGGATTTTTTAACCCAGTGTGTCCTGTGATGACCCTGGATTTTTCAACCCAGTGTGTCTTGTAATGACCCGAAATGGATCCAAAATGCTAAAGCAAAAGATGAAAGGTGACCTCTAGAGATGAACATCATCCCTAAGGCGCTAAAATAACTCCACATGAAGCCATGGGACTCCAATGAGCCAAGCAATGAAGCAAGAATACCAAACCCGAAAAGAAATGAACCAAGGGAAAAATGGTCATTTCACACTGAAATGGGTGCCACCATGTACACCATTAGAAAGACAATGAAAAATCAATAAGGATAGACTCAAGAATCACTTGATTCGGAGTCCGGATGACAAAGATATGAAGATAGAACAAAGCGGCGCCCTGCGACTAAGCGACACCGGGAACCTATCTCACTAAAACTATCATAACTCTCACTACGGTTGGAGTTTCAGGGTGTGGTTGGTACCATTGGAAAGCTGACTTCAACTTCTTGAGTTTAGGCTAAAAAATAACCTAATTTGGACCTTGGATGAGCAAGTTCTGACCATTTGAAAATAGGTCATCGTTGCAGCCAAACTTAGTCGGCTCAGTTGAGAACTTAGTCGGTTGAGTTAGGCTGAGAACAACCGAGTCGGCTGAGTTGAGAACTTAGTTGGCTAAGTTAGGCCGAGAGCATAAAAATGATGCCCTGATGAATTCAGTCGGCTCTTTTGTGAACCCAGTCGGCTAGGTTGATGAGAGAGCCAGTTCTTTTGGAAACGAGCCGGCTCTTTTGGGCTGAGGCATGCTGCAACCTGCTACTTTGGTAAAAAAATAGCAGAAACAAAAAAATGGAAGGGATTTGGGATTTTCGAGGCCAAGATGACATTTTCTGGAAAAATGCTGTGAAAAAAATACCCCTAAAATCACATTTTCTATGTGACAGAGTCAAGACCGGAATTTATTTCCCGAAGGAAAACCCCAAAATGCCCTTAAACCCTAATATACAAGAAAAATGTGAAATGAATCCAAAGGAGGCTCATTTCACCAAGGAAGGGGCTTTTCTTAAAAACGATCATACATGCAGACGTAACTTACCTATTAAGACGTGCTACAATGATCCACGGCTTAAAAATACTGCCGATGCAAAATTTGACTTCTCAAACGTCAAATGCATGAAAAATGCCTTTTAAGGACAAACCATGCAACAACAGGACTTAAATGATTTCAAAAGGCCGTTTGGCCTTTGGCCACACTTTATGCATACCAACTAGGTTTTAGTGGATGTACCGAAACACACTTTGCACCACCCGATTTGAAAATGAACCCTTAAAGGCTCGGATCTCACTATTTTAGCCCAAAACGCAAAATATGAAATTAAAATGCAAAAATGAAAACTAAATGGTGTTTGGCCCTTGGCCATACCTCATACATTGTAAATGAATGCCAAATAATGAATTTTACACCCAATGCACACTCCGGTGCAAAATAGCATACTAAAATGCATAGTTTTTATAATATTCTCATTAAAGGCAAAATTCTACATTTGTGAATATACATGAATTTCGAATATGGTTTGGCCCTTGGCCTCATATCATATACACAAAATAAGCATCAAAAAGTGTGCTTAGGCACACATTACAAGTTTGGAATCAAATAATACAAGTTTTGATACATAAGGCTACAAAATGATATTTCATGCTAACATTTGCATGAAATGGAAACTTGAAAGCTACAAGTCATCCAAGGAGCAACAAGCATCATGAACCAAGTCTTCGTACCTGAAAAATGGCCCCACTACGTGGCTGAGTAACATAAAGCTACTCGTAAGAGATGAGCATGCATGGACCTAGCATTTTACAATAATATCACCTTAAGGTGAAACATGTTAAAGAGGCTCATGCCACCTAACATCTATGTCAAAGTGAGACTCAGGGATCATCCTAAGCTACTCATGCAATTGAAATGAACAACGACATACAAGCATACATACTCAAGTACACTAAACCGTATTAAAACATGGTACATGACATACAAGCATACATGTTCAAGTACTCTAAATCATGTTAAACAAGAAAAGCAATATCCAATATACATACACAAGTATTCGATATACAAATAGAGTACTCACAAATCAAGTATACAAACACGAGTATACTAAGTTAAACAAATACGCACAAGACAAGTATACATGGTACAGGTATACTAAGCTAAACAAATATGCACAAGAAAAGTATACATGACATAAGCATACTAAAATGAAATATGGAGCAAGTATACAAGTTCAAGTATACAGGTTCAAGTATACTAAATAGGATTGAAATACCCAAAGTAAGCTTCAATTCTCAAGCTACAAGTAATCCATGATTAACAACTTGAAATTAAATGCGAAATCAAATAGTGGAAAGATTAGGACATGTGGTCGTTAGACCAAGCAAGTATTTTCGGGTAATTACGACCTACAAGGTACCACCTAGTGTGCACTTATGACTTTGAGGACACTTGTCCACGTACTAGAGCCAAACCCTAGCCATCACATAAATTATGTCCTCACAAGCTTTCCAAAATCAATAAGTTCAAAACTTATATAAAATCAAATGCAAGTTACCACATCCCATGCACAAATAAGGTTGAGTCCACACAAATCATGTCCTAGAATTCAAGTCTAAATAACATATGACATCTCAAGTCTCCAATATGCAATTTATACACAAGGTAAGAATATTTTATAACAATTGAGCCACATCACCATCCTAAGCCACAAGTACTAAATAAGCTTCAATTTAGTAACTAGCTTCCAAGGTAAACAATTGTAATATTCTAACAAGCTATATACCTACATAAGATAAATTTAAACAAGCTTTACAAGACAATAATATCCTATATCATGCTAAGTCCAATTACCACATCAAGAGGCCACAAGTACTAATTTTTACATCCAATAGTAATATGCTCACAAGGTGATTAAAAGGACTACATTTCAAGGGATTATCTACCTATTACATCCAATATCAATTTAAGTGATTAAAACACTTCAAATAAAATTAATTAAGCTCATTAATTAATTTTTCTCTAGATTTTTAAACAACTCCAATTGTCCTCAATTTAACATATGTTATAGGACTCACCAAGGCCTACTTTAATCTCACATTACAAGTTGATTTCATGCTAGTTTCAACTATGTGAATTAAACTTTCACTAAAGATAAATATTAAATAAGTTTTGCAATTCTTATTCAAATGCTCTAAATTTAATATATGTTACTCAATATATCAAGGCTTAATTTTCTAGCAAGCCATAATTCAATTCTAAGCCACATACATCCATTAGAATTAAATCCTATATAAGAAAATAATTAAATTAAATTCTAGGATTTATACAAAGCATGCATACAAGTTGTATAAGTTTATAAAACCTTCAACACAACACATATATAATCCTAATACATCCCCTACCTCAATTTGAGATGAAAATCTCAAAAGCCACCAAAATGAAACCTCTCCGAATCCGACGATACTTCGGGGTTTTGTTAGGGACAACACGGTGAATATTAAACTCCAAAGAGGACCTACCAAAATCCCAACTTGACCTCAAACCCGAACTCAAAATTTGGCCAAAAATGGGTTCTAATAAGGGTGAAAGATGCGCGTCGTCAAGACAAGCATTAAACGCTAAGGTACTACGATGTTTCAACAAAGGGAAGTGGCCAAAAAATGAAGAAGAAGGGTGGCAGCCCCTTGGCTGCCATGGCTTCCGGCCAAGAGAGAGGAGAGAGAGAGAAAAATCTAATTTTTCATTTTTAAGTCCCCTATTTATAAAAAAAAACCTTAAAAGTGCCCCGCCAGGTCCGGAAAAATGAAATTTGAGCAGACGCGCTCAAATGGTGAAACTCTATGAATGAAAAAGATTCAAAATGAGAAAATATGAATAACAAAAGAAACAGCGTCAAAAATCGAGTCCTGAGCAGAGAGATATGCCCCGAACAAATTCGGCGACAATTGGGGCCAAAAACCCTGAAACTGGAGAAAAATGACCAGAAGGAAATTCTAAGAGTACATGACTTAACGAAATGTGAAAATGAATCCCGTACGAGGATCCAGGCTCAAAACAAGACATTTAACAATAACTTTCATGAATTACACAATGGCCCCTCCAAAAAGTGAAAACTACACTAATGACCCAGAATGAAAATATTTTCCAAAAATATTTTCTTAAGAACCCCTGAAATAAAATGTCTTCAAAAGATATTTACAAAAAACACCCCAAGAAACAAAAATATTTCTGAAGAACTATGCATCCATGCTTCTATGGACACCGGGAGCAACCAGAGTACTTTCTTGCAAAAGTAAAGATACGTATTTCGTGGAAACCACTTAGGATGAAGGTACATGAAGTCAAAAACCAACTCCGAACACAAGAGTGAGGTTGTGCCAATAAAGTGACAAACGGGGAAAAGACAAAATAGGGAAGAAGGATGAAAAATGAATAGTGTCGAAAAACGAAAAATGTGGAAATGACTCGGTCCTCAAAGGAAGTTGTCAATCCAAAAGAAAGAGTCTCAGAAACCATTTCCGAGCACTTGAGATGACACTAAATGATAAGAAACCGAACTCAGAAAAGAAATTTGAACGAAAAAAATTCATCCGCAAAATTATGAGGAAAAAGGAAAGGAAGGAAATGACCGGGTCATTACATGTCCAATGATGAAGAGACACATATAAATGGTTGTGTCCAATGATGGAGAGACACACCCAATCTGAAACGGCACATTGTTTAAAAACTACTTTTTAGTTTTTTCCAAAAGGTTGCACCCACCCGAAAAGGCACCTTGTTGCCTATAAATACCCCCCTTTGGATCATTTGCAAATCATTCATTTTTCATTTTTTTCTATCTCCCTCTCTAGACTTGAACCCAACTCAAGTGGGTTCAAACCATAGGTTAAGTGGTCCAAACCACTTAAACCCTAATCCAATTTCATCGAACCATGTTAAGATTGGTCCGAACCATTTGGTTCAGATTGCATCCAATTTAGCATTTATATAGTATAGATGCATTTTTTAGTCAGAGAGAGTATTACACGGAGGAGGTTCGCTGTATCCACGAGTTTGTAATGCTACTACTGGTGGATGTAGACCGTTGTATCCTGGGAGATAGACGCCACTGAGTCCATTAGCACCATAGCGGGGCAAATCTGTCTTAAGGACAAAGTATCCAATACTAGTCTCGGTCCAGGTTCTTTATTTATTATTATTATTTTATTACTTTAATTTGCATGTTTAATTAAATATCTAGTTGAATATTTAATTCATTATTTTTACCATATTACAAATATCTTATGACATATTAGTATAGGGTTAGTTTTATCTTAAATATCATTTGAAGCATATATATTTTACCATCAAATCTCACCACTGGGAAAATGTCACATCATAGTCAATGGGTATAACCTTTCGCCACAAGACGCACTTTATATCTGCCAATTGAGTCATTTACTTTTTGTTTTACCTTTAAAACCCATTTGGTTCCACTGGCTTTACATTTAGCAAGAAGATCAACTAATTCCCAAACATGATTTTTTTTATTGAACTCATTTCATCCTTCATAACAGTAATCCATTCCTTATATGCATGCGAAGAGAGCACTTCACAAAAAGAAGTTGGCTCATCTTTCTCTAATGGAGTGCATAAGAAGAAAACATTTATCATCCATTCCTGATGAGTAGGTGAAGAGAGTTCTTCTTGAAAAAAAACTGACTCATCTATCTCCAATAGAGCATATAGAGTGTATCATTTTCAATCACAAATCAACGACGAGGAATTATTCTACATTAACTCTTATGAACTTGAGTCTCTTAAGAATCCATTGGTAATAAATTTCAGTTTCAGATTCTTCTCCTAACTCGAGATATACTTGTTTTAGTGAGAGGGTGTCAGATTTAGTTCGAACCGGGATAGGGTTCATTTGGGATTTCTCTTCCTTTGGCTTTGGGACTTCATATGAAGTTACCAAAGGATATTTTTGAATGTTTTTTATCTCATTTGACTTATTGGAAGTCAAATTCCTTCCTCTTAGGGTAAAATGACTATTTTACCATTGGCCTTTCTTTTGGTAGGGTTTTAATACCCTTGTCTACGTCTTGCTTCCGTTGAGCCTCGAAACTCCTTGAAGGGCCATTCTTATGTCTTAGGGATGACGTACATCTCTAAGGACTTTTTTAAGTTTTGCTTCAGCATTTTGGATCCGTTTCGGGTCATCACAGGACATACTAGGTTGAAAAATTCAGGGTTGTCACAGGTGGTATCAGAGCTCCTAGGTTCGAACACCAATGGACGATGGGTTTTGGGTGCATATCATGTTTCTGTTGATGTACTTTGATATATTCACATGCTTTTTGATAACATATTTTGGTGTTGTAACATGTTTACGTGTTTCTTGATAACACGCTCGGTATTATGACATGTCTCTATGCTTATATGCTTATGTGTTTAAAAGCATCCTTGTTTGACATATATGCTTATTTGCTTAAGTATTTAGTCCTTTAAACAGCTTTCTTTGATTGCTTTAGCATGACTGTATGTTGCATACATTGACGTGTTACTTATTTAGTGCATTCATAGTGTGGGTTGCATTCGATCATAATAACTCATGTTATTATTAATTTTATTTCTTTTTCACACACATAGCTTCATAGTCTTGACTCATGGAGTCTTTTTGTTAGGGCTCAGGTGAGCGTAGAGTTGTCGTCTCCTTTTGGCAAGATGAAACGTAGGCCACGGAGGCACCGTTTCGTCTCATTTTATTTTGTCTTTTTGTGATGTAGTCATGGTGGTGTTAAAGGTGTTGGTATCATATCTTAGGACTTCATAGTGGTCTTGACATCATTGATGTCATTGAGGTATTTGTTTCTAGCATCATGGGACAATGAGTCAGCGTTGACTCGAGTCCTTCCTTGAAGAGTTGGGAGTTACCTTGTGAGCCTCAGGGCGAGGTTCTTGTGTCTTGCCTTTTTAAGGCGATGGTTTCAGGATTTGGATAGGTATGTTGACCTAGGATCCTTCTTGTGTTGCCTTAGATAGCTCTTACGAGCTACGGTTGGAATGTGAGCAGTTTCGTGTAATTAATTGCGTAGGTGCAATTAATTACTCTCCCTTGTCTCTGGAGACTTGGGGTGTTGTGCTTAGTTCTGGTAGAATCCTGTAGAGTTCCCATCGAACTCGTTGGCATCTTGGATTGGGGGTTTTCTTGTTGATGTCTCGTAATTGTTAGCATTGAGGCTATCCATTTCATTGTTGTCTTATTTCGTGTGGTGGGATTCCGTCAGGGTATGAGTTGGTCTTGGGAAAAACTTGTTGACCCTATGTCTCGAGGACCTTAGTGGTCATTGGGGGGGATGACTCCTTTCCTCGTAGCGAGAGATTGAACTCATCCAGGTTTTGTGTTACGTTTTTTGAGAGGTTGTCCTTTTGAGAGGCATTCCATTCATTTCTTCTTATTTTGTGAAAATTCCATTGTAAGATCATTTTTTCATGTTTATGAGCCCCATTGTTTTCGGGTATGCCTTAAAAACATGTTTAAGATAAATGACTATGTGGTAGTCTGTGTAAGGATATAGGTGTTACGTTTTCATATACTGTATCTGTTTAACATGCTAGTGCCATTAGTGGTGTATAGCGTGTCATCATTTGTTTGACCCCTATGTGATAGGTGGCATGTTTCATTTATCTTATGTGTACTGTGTACTTAGTACTAAGGTATTATTTAATTTATGCAATTTAATTTTGTGAGTATACACTATGCGATTATTTGGTTTATACTGTTTTATCTTTCCTGCACTTATGTTGGGATTTCGTGACCTTGGTTGTCGGGATTGTCATGAGTGAGCTACATAGTAGACTTGCATTTTGAGGTTTTAGTTGTCCACTATAGGGATTTTGACCCAACGTTTTGTCTTCTGTATATAGCCTTACGGTAGGTCTACTTCAGATTTGTGCTTAGGTTTTCAGTTTTGTGGGTCCAATCCATTGGCTTGAGGGCACAGACTTGTCAGGCTGTGGATTCGGGACTGGTGTTGTTGTTGTAGCATTTTCAAATGTGGGAGTCGTTAGTTACGCCAACGTTAGGGATTTAAGGCCTTAAGCGTAATGGTGCCAATGACATTGTTGTTATAGTTTTGGGATTTGCTACCCCAACTCTCACAGATGCCTAGTTTCCATAATGCTTTTTCGTAATGATCATTTTCGACATTGATGTTATTTGTATCAAAAATTTTCTTTCTAGGTTGACCTGTTGGGGGCATGTTATGAACTAATGCCTTATATTGTCATGCTACCTTACTGACGAGTAAGTGTGGGCAGGTTTTGGTCATTGTTCATATTACCATGTCATTCTTAGTCATCTGTCTTGATTCGACTTGTCGTTATCTTGGGATTCTCTCAGTGATTGATATTGGGTTAATATGCCGATTCGTTTGGGAGGTGTCACTCAGTTCTTGGTTTTCCCATTCCTTCGGATGATCTTCAGGCTTTTGGAGTTATCCTTTAGCACCTTATGATCTATCTTTTGGTTTGACCTTGCTTCAATCTTGTTCGGTTCTTTTTGTGTGTTTCGGATTTCGGGGATGAAATCCCTTTAAGGAGGGTAGGTTGTAATGACCCGGTCATTTTCCTTCCTTTTCCTTTCTCAGATTTTCACGGATATTTTTTTTTCGTTGATCTTTTTCTTTTCTGGTTTTAGTTTCTCGTCACTTAGTGTCATCTCAAGTGCTCGGGAATGATTTCCGAGACTCTTTCCCTTGGATTAACAACTTCCTTAAAGGACCGTGTCATTCTATATTTTCATTTCTTTTTGGACGTTATTCATTTTTCGTCTTTTTTCTGTTTGTTACTTTGTTAGCACAACCTCACTTTTCATGTTTGGATTTGATTCTGATTTTGCATGCATCCACAATATTTAAATTCCATGCTGTGTGTATTTTTACTTTTGTGGAAAAGCATGTTAGTTGCTTACTTTTATGTAAATGGCATGAATGCATAGTTTCTTCGGAAACATTCTTGAGTTTTAAGGTTTTTGTGTAATTACTATAAGTAATTATTTTTCGTCTTAGGGACCATTTTGTAATTTGATTTGACCAAAAGGACCTTTTTGTAATTTCTGATTGGTCCACTTGTTGACATTTGTGTGGAAACACTTTGATGCCTTGGATGATGACATGTGGAGGGTAGAAATTGACCCACTTGTTGACCTAGGATAGGTGTACTTGTTGGCTTGGATGGTTGACAAGTGAAGGCTTAGGATTAAGCCTAGGAAGGTGCTATGGATTGGTGACAAGTGTAGGCACCAAATTAGGTCTTGCAATTGTGTGTATGCGAGAGGTAGTGTAAGAACATATAGTGAGTGGAGAAATACTAGATTCGCCATTCACCATATTTCACTTTATCCCTTTCATTTCCTTTGTTCATAAAACCCTAACCTAGCCACCATTGAAGAAAAGCTTGGTTTATAGCTTATTTCTTCATTTTGGCCTCCTTCCACTCACTTTAGACCATAAAACTTGGAATACAAAAGCTTTACCTCACCTTCCTCTTCATAACCCTAGAACGGTTTACCATTTTAAGCTTGCTTGCCTTGGATTCAAGAGGAACAATCCTCTTGTGAGGTAGGGGGTGTTCTAGTTTATTATTTAAGTGTTTTGATTATTTTTATAGTTTACTACAAATTATTTACATGTCTTTTACTTAATTTTTAGATTAGTAGGTTGTTATACCTTGTATGAAATTTAGTTAAGATATGATTTTCCTAAAGGCCAAGACTTGATCTATGACTTGTATTAGTGTAAAGTTATTTCGAGTTGTTTTAGAATCTAGAGATTTAATGAATTTAATTTGATTTAAATTTTACTTAATTGTATTTTGCTTGTAATCCATTTTAGACTTGATATATGGAATGGTCATGACTTAATCCTTGTTATTTATTAATTTAAGGTTATTTGGAATTGATTTGAAATCTAGAAAATTTAATCATTTTTATTTAATTAAATTCTATCTAATTGTTCCATGTATTTAATTATGTTTTTGAAGTTATTCTATGTATAAATCATGGATTTAGACTCGTGTTTTCACTTGATTATGTTTTAAGCATTGATTAACATGGTTGTTATGTTTATATTCATGAGGATATGTTTCTAATATTTAATATATTGTCGACTTGTGATTTCATTGTATTATGAATATGGAATGCTTACTGTGCACTATTGGAAGTTAAATTGCTAACTTGTTGCTATGTAGTAGTAATATGAGATTCCTGTGATTCATTGATATTATTAGCTTTGTAAACTTATTGCTACAATGTCGTAGAATTAGTGTTTAAAGTTTACCATGGAGGTTTGATTTAAATTGTTAAGTAGATGATATTGCATTGTATATTGTATCATAGTAAAGACTTGACATTATATTTGCCATTTTAGAATTTAAACTCTAAGGCATGGATTGTGTGGTTTCAGCCTACTTGTGCATGGAAGGTGGTTTTGTGCATCATTTTATTGCGTATAAGTTATGAACTTACTTGTTAATTTTGGAGTCACTTGGGACATGGTTACGAATTGATGGCTAGGGTTTGGCTCTAGTACGGGGTGTAATGATCCAGTTATTTACCTTCCTTTCCTTTTTTCCCGAAATTTTACGGATAATTTTTTTCCGTTTAATTTTCTTTTCTGAATTCAGTTTCCCATCTCACAATGTCATCTCGAGTGCTTAGAAATGGGTTTTGAGACTCTTTCATGTGGATTGACAACTTCCTTTGAGGACCGAGTCATTTTCGCATTTTCACTTTTCGGACACTATACACTATTTCGTCCTTTTCCCTATTATGTCTTATCTCTGTTTGTCAGTTTTTGGCACAACCTCATTTTTTATGCTCAGAGTTAATTTTTGACTTCACGTGCCTTCATCTTGAGTGGTTTCCTCGAAATACTTATCTTTACTTTTGCAAGAAAGTACTCTGATTGCTCCTGGTGTCCATAGGGGCATGGATGCACAATTCTTCAAAATATTTTTCTTTTCTTGGGGTGTTTTTCGTAAATATCTTTTGAAGATATTTTACTTCAGGGGCATCTAAGAAAATATCTTTTGGAAGATATTTTCATTCTGGGGCAGTTTCGCAGTTAACCCTTTTTGTAGGGGCCATTGTGCAATTAATGAAAGTTATTGCAAAATGCCTTGTCTGGAGCCTGGATCCTCATACGGGATTCATTTTCACATTTTGTTGAGTCATGGACTCTTAGAATTTCCTTTTGGACATTTTTCTCCAGTTTTAGAGTTTTTGGACCTAGTTGCCGCTGAACTTGTTCGGGGCATAACTTTCTGCTCAAGGCTCGGTTTTTGATGTTGTTTCTTCTGTTGTTCATATTTTCTCATTTTGAATCTTTTTCATTCACGGAGTTTTGCCATTTGAGCACGTTTGCTCAAAATCCACTTTTCCGGACCCTGCGGGGCCCGTTCGGGGCACTTTTTGAGATTTCTATAAAAGGGGGATGAGATATTTCATTTTTCATCTTCCACACTCTCCTTGCACGACCTGAAGTAGACATGGATGTCCATGGGGCTTCCACCTTCTCTCTCCTCCTTTGCTCTACTTTTCTTAAGTGAAAAGTCTTCGGCCTTTACATTTTTTGTTACCCTCGACGTGTTCTACCATTCCCCCTTATTAGAATTTATTTCTGACCATTTCTTAATTTTGGGTTTGAAGTCAAGTTGTGATTTTCATGGGGCTTCCTTTGGATTCATGTAGATCATGTAGTCCCCAACAAAACCCTTCTGTTTTGGCGGATTCAGAACGCTTTTCTTTTGGTGGGGATTTGAGATTTTCATCTCAATTTGAGGTAGAGGGTATTATAATTTACTTTCTTGCTATATTTCATTCTTGTGATGCTTATACAACTTGATTACATGCTTGAATCACAAAATCTAGAGATTTTGTTATTTATTTTTCTTGTGAAAGATTTAATTTTCCCGATAGTCCATAGCTTTGTTTAAACATGTGGCATGATAGAATATTACCCTTTGACATGTTCATTGACATATATTAAATCTAGATTATTTGGACAAGTATTGAAGTTTTTATGTAATATTTATTTTGAATAAAATATTAAATCATGTGGCCTTAACTAGCTTGAAATCAATATGTGTTAGCATATTATATTAGGCCTTGGCATGCTCTTCAACATAGATGAATTTGAGAGAAATTGGAAGTGTTTTGAAATCTAATAATATTTAATTTATTAGATTAATTAATTTACTCCAAGTGTACTATTGATCCCGTTGGATTTTCGACTTGGTATTCTTGATGTGCATGCCATATAGTTTCACATATATTAAATATAGAATATTTGATTAGATTTTGAAACCTTACATTTAATTAATTTCTTTGTTGGAGATTTAATCCTCATGATGATATACAACTTGGAATTAAAGTGTGGCATGCTAGTAATTTAGGCCTTGGTATACTTGTTAATATATATTAAATTGGAATCATTTGAATAAGAATTGCAATTTTTATTTAATATTTATCTTTGGTGAAAGTTAAATTTACATAGATGTAACTTGCATGAAATAAGCTTGTAATGTGATATTACAATAGGCCTTGGCATGTTCCCTAACATATGTTAATTTGAGAATATTTAGATGAGTTTGAAAATCTAGAGATTTTAATTAAAAGGATTAATTAAAATCTATTTAATGGTTCCCTTGGCTTAATTAAGTTTTTAACTTGATATTTGTAATGACCATGACTTGTTTACTAACATATAGTAATTTGGAACCATTTGAAGTTGCTTTAGAACCTTAGGATTTAAATTAGCATGATTTAATTAAAATTCTACTTTATTGTTCCAACAACCTAATTGAGTTTTAGAATGGATATAGGTGATGACCATGCTATGTCCTTTAATATGTATTAATTTGAGGTTATTTGGAATTGAATTGGAATCTAGAGAATTTAATTGTGTTCATTTAATTAAATTATATCTAATTGCTCCATGGAATTTAATTGCGTCTTGGAAGTTGTTTCTATATTTAAATCATGGACTTGGAATTGTTGTATATCCACTTGGTTATATTTGAGCAATTGATACCATTATTGTTATATTTAAATTCATGAGCTTATGTTTTCAATGTTGAAAGATATTGTTATAGTGTGTAACGAATCGCACACTGAAGATTTGACATTTGTCATGCCATAGGAGTTGTAGATTTAGTACATGTATTGTATGTGTTTTCAAATTTGGTTGTGCTTGGTAGATAGTTAATATCTTGTATATACATGTTAATATATACGTTGTTATACAACTTGTTGATTTTAGAAACTTGGGGATGTCGTTGTTTGGCTACGGCAAGGACTTGGTTCTAGTACGGGGGATTGTCCCTCTATACAGTCTAGTGCGCATATAGGGAGGTTACCCATGGGCTAGTAACCCTAAAGTAACTATGGTGTCGGTCTGATCCGGCATGACGTCCAAGTATCCACTTTGTTTGATTTCGCATATCATTTCAAGTTGATAACTAGATGATATCGTAACTTGCTGTTCCTTATATGATTTCCCATTTTGAGTTTCAAGATGTTTACTTTAAGAAATCATGCTTTATGATTGTATTGGAGGTTCCAATGTTGGTTAATGGCATCGATATTGTGATTTGGATTTTGATGTTCTAATGTAGCTTATGAATGATCCTATAGATTCAATTGGAACATAGACGTTAGGTGGCATGACCCACTTCTGTTGTTTTCGTGCATTAGATTTCAAGTCGATGGCTTTGAGGATTTGTATTTTGTTGCCTTGTATAACATGCTTTTATGTTGTTCAATTACATTGATAATGTGATTCATGTTAACTATAAACTTGTCGTATTCCTTGGATTATCCCAACCTTGATTCGTTTCATATACGTAGATGTATCATGATTCTTGTTGCTTATACTCCATGCTAGCTTAGGATGATCCCCGAGTCTAATCTTTGACATAAACGTTAGGTGGCATGATCCCTTTTGAACTATATCATGTTAGTCCTAAAAATCTTTACAGAAATCGAGTCGATGCATGCTCATTCTCTACGAGTAAACTTGTTTACTCACCCCGAAGTTACTGGGGGATTTGATCAGGTACGAAGACTTGGTTCGTGATGCTTGTCGTTCATTGGGATGTCTTCCAGCTTTTCAGTTTCCTTTTCATACAAATGTTAGCATGAAAATGCCATTGTTATAGCCTTATGTATAAAATTTGTATTCTTTGATTCTATATATGTAAAGTGTACATAAGTACACTCCTTTTTATTGTGTTCAACATGTATAAGATGAGGCCAGAGGCCAATGACATATAACTTGTATTCTATGTACTTTTATTCTCAAAGTTATTATGAAAACATTGAAAAATCACAAGTCTTTGCCTCATAACTTTTGCATCGGGCGTGGGAATTCCATTCTTTCTTTTTCATGGGGTTTCTATGATTATGTATGAGGTGTGGCCAAGGACCAAACACCATTTCATGCTAGGTCTTGCGTTGTAGTTCCATTTATAACATTTTTAGGCATTTTTGGCCGTTGAGAGGTCATTTTTGTATTTTCGACATTTTGAGGCTGCGGACCATTGGAACGCGTCTTAAATGTCTTTTTATGTTTGTATGCATGTCCATATTTCACAAAATTTTTAAGTTCCTACTTTTGACCTATTTTTGGGCGACCTTTATGAATTTTTATGAAAAATTCCTCCACGGGGTGTCATTTTGAGTTCCCTATTGTTTTAGCATGTTTTGAATGCTTCAATGATGTTAAAAGATGTTTTCAAACTTATCCAGATCATGTATAAAGCTTAAAGAGCCTTAGAAATGGACCTAGCATCACACACGCACACATTGCAGCAGCTTTTTTGAGCTGCAACAGATGTGTCGGTCGGCTGATGGAGCATCATCAGTCGGCTGACAAGCCTCGACCCAATTCCAGTAGCCAAAAACCACATTTTGGCCAGCTGATCATTGGGGTTCGGCCGACCAAAGGTTGAGGTTCGGCCTGCTGGTCCTTGCCGTCGGTCGACCGATCCTCCCTGGAGCCTTCAGTTTTCAGTTTCCTTGGACAGTTTTGTCATTCCAACTTTGGGAGATCATATCTTGTTTGTTTTTAATCTAAATTGGGTCATTCTTGATTTAAAGTTTAAAAGCTCAAAGTTAGCTTTCCAATGGTATTAACCACTCATCAAAACTCCACCTATAGTGAGAGTTATTCTAGTTTTAGTGAGATACGTGTGGTAACTCCAAACGGAAAGGGCCACTTTGTTTTAATTCATATCTTTTCCGTTCGGACTCGGAATCAGGCGATTCTTGAGTCTAACCTTGTTCATTTTTTCATTGTATTTCTAATGGTGTGCTCGATAGCGCCCATTTCATTTTAGAAATGACCATTTTGCCCTTTGGTTCATTCTTGTCCGTTCGTGAACCGTTGCTTCAGCACTTATTTTCTTTGAGTTCCATGGCTTCATGGAGAGTCATCTAAATGCCTTAAGGATGATGTACATCTCTTGAGGCCATCTTACTTCTTCTGCTTCCGCATTTCTGGATCCGGTTTGGATTATCACAGAAGACACTGGGTTGAAAAATCCAGGGTCGTTACACAGGGAAAAAAGTCCTTTAAGTCAATTGTGTGAACGGGGTGGTATTTACAGTGGGTTAGTGCCCAGAATAACCGTTTAGGTCTTTGTTTACTCGGGGAATTGGCGTCCAAGTCATCCATTATTTGATTTCGCATTCAATTCTAAGTTGACAACCAATGCTTAATTATGACTTGTATTTTTAGCTATTGACGATTTAATGTTGTTAAGTATATTTATATATTATGAATTTTAATGCATCGTCGCATGTTTTTAACGTTGTTAAGTACATTATGCTTTAAATGTTCAAATGTAGCTTAGGAATGATTCTATAAATTCATTTGGAACATAGACGTTAGGTGGCATGATTCACTTTAGTTGTTTTCATGTTTTATATTTCAAGTTTATAACCTTGAGAATCTATGTCTTGATGTGTTGTATTAGAAATTCTAATTATACTAAATTGTTATATTTAGTTGTTTTCATGTTTTAGATTTCAGGTTGATAACTTTGAGAATCTATGTCTTGATGTGTTGTATTAGAAACTCTAATTATACTAATTGTTATATCTAGTTGTTTTTGCACTTTAGATTTTAAGTTGATAACTTTGAGAATCCATATCTTGTTGCTTTGTATAGCATGCTCTTATGTTGTTTGGAATTTCATGAATGATGTGATTTATGCTAGAAATGTTCTAAGGTAGCTTAGGATACTTGCGTAGTCTCACCTTTGACATAGACGTTAGATGGCATGACCCTTTTGAATTGTTTCATGTTAATATAATAATCTTGTAAAAAGTTGAGTATATGCATGCTCATTCCCTACGAGTAACTTGTTTACTCACCCCAAGGTTATCAGGTGATTTGTCACGTACGAATGCCTTGGTTTGGGATGTACAATATCCCTGGATCATTTCGATAAACTGAAGTTCTTTAAGTGTATTCCTGTTCATGATTCATGCAAATATTAGCATGAAATGCTATTGGTAGCTTTATATGTCAAAATGTGTATATTTGATTCTAAACATGTAATGTGTACATAAGTACACTCTTTACAATGTATTTGACATGTATGAGATGAGGCCGGAGGCCAATGATCATTATTTTGTATCCTATATATTTTTTTTCTTCATGGAATATTATGGATATATTAAAAATGTCAAGTTATTGTTTCACGATGGTTGCATCGAGTATGAGAATTCCATTTTTATTCTTTCATAGGGTCTCATTAATCATACATAAAGTGTGGCCAAGGGCCAAATGGTAATTTGAAACCATTTTATAATTTTGAGTTTCAAAATTCCGTTTTGATGTGTTTTTTTGCCTTTTTGGCCGTCGGGGGGTTGGATTTTGCATTGGTGGTATATTTAAGCCATGGATCATTGTAGCGTATCCTAATAGGTAAGTTACGTCTGCGTGCATGATTGTTTTCAAGAAAAACCTCTTCCTTGGTGAAATGAGCCTCCTTTGGTCTAATTTTGTATTTTTGTTGAAAAATCTTGCTTAAGGGCATTTTGGGATTTTCCTTCAGGAAATATATTCCTGTCTTGAATCCATCACATAGAAAATGTTATTTCGGGGGAAGTTTCTTTACGGCATGTTTCCAAAAAATGTCGTCTTGGTATCGAAAACCGCGTTCCAAACTCATTTTTTCTAGTTTTTCTGCATTTTTACTGTTTGGGTTCAATTCTGGTTGGGTTGAACCAGTTCAGAGGGGCTAAACCAGTTCAAGATGTGATTTTGGTCCAGCATGGATGTTCTGTCCATGTTAAACCAGTTCAAAAATGCTGAATCGGTTCAAGTCTTCTAGAACCTGTTTGCAGGTTCAGCTTTAGCCTTCTAACTTTGAACAATTGTAACATTTTCGTTTTAACTCTGATTTGGTCCGTTCTTGAGTCTAAACTGACCGCGTCGAAGTAATATTTCCAATGGTATAAATTTTAGTTTCAGATTCTTCTCCTAACTCAAGATATACTTGTTTAAGTGAGAGGGTGTCAGATTTAGTTTGAATCGGGATAGGGTTCATTTGGGATTTCTCTTCCTTTGGCTTTGGGACATCATGTGAAGTTACCAAAGGATATTTTTGGATGTTTTTTTTTTAATCTCATTTGACTTGTTGGAAGTCAAATTCCTTCCTCTTAGGGTAAAATGACTATTTTACCCTTGGTCTTTCTTTTGGTAGGGTTTTGATACACTTGTCTCCGTTTTGCTTTGGTTGAGCCTCGAAACTCCTCAATGGGTCATTCTTGTGTCTTAGGAATGACGTACATTTCTAATGACTTGTTTAAGTTTTGCTTCCGCCTTTTGGATCCGTTTCGGGTCATCACAATACACACTGGGTTGAAAAATCCAGGGTTGTCACATTACTATTATCCTCTTTGGCGATCGGCTGAGAAAATAATTCCCCACCTTCTCTAAAAGGAAAGAATGATCTTCTGAGTCTACCATCTCAAAGAGATCAAAGGTCATTTTTAGCTTCACCTATGCTTGGGAACTCATCTTTGATAAATGTGACATCGCGTGACTCAACTGTAGTCATCCTTGTATTAAGTTATTCACCATACATCACATAGCCTTTTGAGCTTTGTGAATATGAAATGAAAATATTCTTATATGCTCTTCCCATACTGATGAGAAGTATTGTGAACATAACCTGCTGACCCCATAGATGCATATGTCCTAATTCTGGCATCTGTTGATGCCAAAGTTCATAAGGGGTCTGAAGAACTGACTTAGAAGGCTCACAATTAAGAATGTAGGCAGTAGTCAATATAGAATCCCCCCAAAAACTAATAGGGAGATTAGCTTGCGCCATCATTGATCGAACAATGTCTAACAATGTATGATTCCTTCGCTCGGCAACTCCATTTTGTTGCGGCGTATTCGAGAATTCATACTTCTGTTTGGATGGCTTGAAGAAGCTGTGGCATTATAATTAGATGGCAAAATCCATGAAGTTAGCATGGTACTATTTAGGTGTTGAAGGGTGGCTTTCTATTTGAGGAGAGCTTTAGCTTCTTAAAGAGAAGCAGAAGATGAATTAGGTGAAGACAACAAAATAACAAACAGGACTAAGGAAACAAATGAGAGGATCTTCTCTGATGTAATACCTCTAATTTTAAAAGGATAATCGCGGTATTATTTTAAATGTTTTAATTGCATTTTTATTTATTTACTTGATTATTTGGTTATTTAATTATGTGTTTAATTGAATTGGTTAATTAAATATTTTGTTTGCTTAAATGTTTTATTTGACTTAACTGATTAATTGAAAGTATGTGCTTGAATGTTATTTGAATTAGTTTATTTAATTTATGTGTGTTGTTTATTTGTTATTAATTGTTGATTAAATAATTAAATAATTATTTTGTTTTATTTTATTTTATGGATATGGTTAGTAGTAATGGACCAACCAATTAGGTCACATGGACTACTTAGATAGGAGGTTTAATGGGTAAGGATAATTACCCATTGATAGTTTTATATATAATCTATGTATATCCTTATTATACAAATATAAAAATATATATATCAGACTATTAATACTAATTTACAATAATATTAATTAATAAATTACTTTCCTTATATATACTAATTTACAATAATATTAATTAATAAATTACTTTCCTTATATATATATATATATATATATATATATATATATATATATCAGACTATTAATACTAATTTACAATAATATTAATTAATAAATTACTTTCCTTATATATACTAATTTACAATAATATTAATTAATAAATTACTTTCCTTATATATATATATATATATATATATATATAAGGAAAGTAATTTATTAATTAATATTATTGTAAATTAGTATATATAAGGAAAGTAATTTATTAATTAATATTATTGTAAATTAGTATTAATAGTCTGATATATATATTTTTATATTTGTATAATAAGGATATACATAGATTATATACGTAATATATTTTTAGTTACCCATGGATAGTTTATATATATATATATATATATATATATATATATATATATATATATATATATATATATATATATAAAAGAAAAGTAATTTATTAATTAATATTATTGTAACTTAGTATTAATAATCTGATGTATATATTTTTATATTTGTATCATAAGGATATACACAGATTATATACGTAACATATTTTTAGTTATTCATGGATAGTTATATATATATATATAAGAAAAGTAATTTATTAATTAATATTATTATAACTTAGTATTAATAATCTGATATATATATTTTTATATTTGTATAATAAAGATATACATAGATTATATACTTAACATATTTTTAGTTACCCATTGATAGTTATATATATATAGATATATCTAAAAGGAAAGTAATTAATTAATTAATATTATTGTAACTTAGTATTAATAATCTGATGTATATATTTTTATATTTGTATAATAAGGATATACATAACATATTTTTAGTTATCTTTTTAATATTTTAATTTTATTATTCTCTTTGTTAAGTTGACTTGGATTGGGAAAAGCATTAGGGTCGTTATTTTATTTAGCCTATAAATATATAACTATAGGTATGAAAAAGGGGGTTAGAAAATAAATCACGTAGTTTATTTTTTAGAGAGAGAAAGTAGAGATAGGAAGAAGGAAGAAAAAGAGGAAGAAGGAGGCTGGGGTTTTTATCAAAATCCTTAAGGCAAGTTCTTTTCTTCTCTTCCCCTTTGATTCAAATTCTATACAGATCTAGATTAATTTCAAGATATTTAATTTGATTAATGAACCTATTTGCATGACAAAATTTGAAATTATAGTATATATAATTTATGTAATGGATTCTGCATACTCTATGTGTATATATATTGTTTAATCTTTTTTAATGATTTTTAAAATTTTAAATTAGATTATGGAGAATTTAAAAAGCTTGATTTAAAGTTTATATGTTAAGTATGGAATTTAATCAATTGAAAAGGTTAAGTTAATTAAATATAATATGATTAAATTATTTTATTCAATTGTTTGAATTTAAATGAATTTAATCAAATTATAGAGTTGTACAATTTAATTAAGATGCGTGTTAATTTCTTATGAGATAAATTCAATGCATGCTACTTAGATTTGTTACATTTTTCTCAATTAAATGTAAAGGAATATTTGTATGATTTTTTTTCCCTAAATATCTGTATGATTTATATCATATTATGTATGGATTTATTTGATGTAATATTATAATTATAGCATCATTTATGGATTGTATGCATTATATGCACCAGTATGGGATGGTGGCATATTAGGGTCGGATTAACTAAAAACATTAAGTCCTACCTATTCATGTATAACGGAATAGATTAACTAAAATACTAAATCCTACATATTTTTATGTCAGGTCAACTGAATCAGTTGGATGACATGCTGGATATTTATTTTATGTGTGGATAGGATGGATTATATATATATAATTACATGCCATAATATGAGTTTGAGTCTCAGGATCATGGTTAAAGTGCGTATATTGCCAGGGATGTGTAGCTAGATATAGTGTAATTGTGTACCATAGTAGGTCTAGGTACTCATGCCCACTATATGTGTGTTTTGCATGTTGCCTACTATTCAGGTTGAGACAACCCTATAGTCTAGTGAGGTTCCTTTAGTGTATATCTATATATATACGGACTATGTAGTTATTGATGGATTGACTAGGATGTATATAAGTTCTGAGTCTCTGTTTGGGATGTAGTAGATTAGAATTTGTTTGTGAGCCTAACCCACCATTATTTTTCAGGTGTTCGTCAGTTCCAGGCTTAGGGATTGTTCGTGATGAGCAGAGACGATTTATTCACTCCTCCGTCTTAACGTATGATTTCCTTATTATTGTTTTAGTCAGATATTATTTTATTTCAGTTGAATTTTGGATTAGTGGTCCACATGATGGACTTTCAAATTGAAATTTTAATTAATTACTAGTATCAAAGGATTTTGTTATTAAAGGTTTATTATTGGATTAATTAATGAGGATTTATTAATTAGTATTCTTTCCGCTTTATTCTTTATTCTTATTTCATTTTCTATTCTGTGTTCGTTTAAATACTTTAATTATTTGATATTCCCTCGAGTTTGGGCTTGGGCCTGATCAATCCATGTCTTGGAGTCTAGGGGTATCACATCTAAGGTTGAAGACCCCATAGTTTGTGTTCGATATGTTACAATGCTGTTTCTTCATCCAACTTGGGTTGGACCCAAGTATTGTCCATAATTATGTATGACCACGATAATGGACATCGCTTTCACATTCTACCAAATGCCACTTATTCTAGCGTGCCTTTATTGGGCTATTTGAAATTGGGCCTCATGGTTCAAGTTATTAGCCCACAACTTATTTGTATTCCTATTACCCAGGTGGGCTCAGTTCAGTTTTTAGCCCAACTTCACAATACTACACCACAAACTAAGTTGGTTAAATATTTTGAGCCCAATCATTTGATGGTTTATGTCACTACTAACCAAGTCTCTAGTAGGATCTTGTGGGAGCTAACCAGCCCAGGTTACCAGACACCTTTCCAAGCTTTAGGTTGTTATCAGGACAGTTCGCTTGGTGTTGGGCTTGTCTAGGGGGTTTGCTTTGTTCTGTCTATGTTTGTCATTCTTATGTGTTTTGGCTACTATTGTTCTGTGCTCTTATCTTTGTAAGTGTTGTTTGGCTATTCTTATTGCCAAGTTAAAAAAATAATAATAATAAAATAAAATTATTAGACCACATTTTAACCTGTGTTTTCACTTGTTGCTACCAGGCCATTGGTTTTTCGAAAGCTATTTCTTACCGCATTTGGATTACAATGTGGAAGAGCTTTAAGCCTGTGGAAGAGCATTTGACTAAAGCTGGGGGAGGGTAGCTTTCGCAAAACTCATCCTGACGGATGCGGGAAGCCGTTTCTAGTTTTAATGGAATTTTTAATCTCCCATAATACCCTATGTTTTATAAGTAAAATATTGTTTGTTCCCGATGAATCCCAAATAAATATTCCTACCATTTGGCAACTCTTGTCTTTTAGGGTTTTTGCTCACATTCAACTTCTTAAGTTTCCTCCTGACGAATGCAGCAATACTATATGATATAGACCACTCGGCAGCCTGCAACAGGAACAAAAATCCATCTTATATTCAAGGCCTATGATTTTTTTTTTTTCTTGGGTTGTGTTTGTTCTTCAATTTTGGGTATGAACAACCAACGAAATACAATATTATCAGTTTATGATATTTTCCCTAATGATTTGTAGCAGAAGCAAATATGGCAGTTTTATGGTCTAAAATTTCTGTTATTCTTTGTTGATGCAATGAATTCCGAAGTCGAAGCTATCAGTGTGGATAGAAAAGGGAAATTGCTGGTGATTAATTTCCATTGTCTCTAGAGCAAAGGCTAGCTAGTTTTTTTCTCCGTCAAGTATAGTCTATGAGATTATTCTCTATAGAGACAGTTTTTCCTAACAAATTGATGTAATTTAAGCCTAGTTTCCTTGCTTGTTGATGTCGAAATCACAAATTATTCATCTTTCATGGGTTTCAAAGTTCCATTTTTTTTTTTTTTTTTTCATTTTTCATTCCACCAAGTTTTCACACGATACTTATTCAGTTATTCTAGATGGAGCAATCATTAGGGTTTCAATTTCTTCTTCTTCATTTTTTACTCTCAGTATATTTAATTTTACCTACTTTTAGATGTGCTTATTATTGTTGGGTTTTGGAATGACAGATTTTCTTTATGATGAAGTATTTGTTTAGTGAAATACCATTAATCTGATGGGGTGGTTTGGTTTTTTTCACTTTTTAGTACTATTCCTTCCCTTGTTCATTCTATTGTTCTAAAATCTGTGAAGTTCCATGAATTAAGATGGTGAGGGAAATTTAGTATGGATGGATTGTAATTTTTGGGTCTGGAAATTTGAAAGCAAACCTTCCATGTGTTGATGACGTATTGTGCTACTTCAATAATTTTTGTAATATAAAGAAGATTACCTTGCTAATAGAGTTTACCAATTTGGAAGATTGTGATTCAACAATGACATATTGTGCTACTTCAATAACTTTGTATATTGTATATTTTGCTATATTTTATTAGTTAGTGGTACATGAAAAGTTTTAGAGTATATTTACTTTCTATAAAATTACAAAGTATGTTGTACTTATCAAAAAATATATATATATATATATATATATATATATATTACAAAGTATGTTAAAGACATAAAAAAATAATAATAAAAAAAATAAAATAAAAATAAAAATTCAACGAATTTTTGATGCCTTTATTTACTTATATGAAATGTAGGTGAAGAAATGCTTCTACCCTTACGCACACTTTTAAATTTCATGTGATAAAACAAAATAAAAATATAATATCACAATTTTCAAGTTTTGGTTTATTTGTAAATGATTAAAAAAGAGTTCTGTATATAAAACAGGTAAACTACTTTATGTTATCGAACAATTCAAAAAAAAAAAAAAAAAAAAAAAAAAAAAAAAAAAAAAAAACACTCTAATGGCAAAATAGTTAATTAAGTAGTACAAGTGCTTCAATAAATAATTTGCTCAACAGACAGAAAAACTTGTATGGCATTGAAAGCTTATTTAAAATGCACTTCCTAAGCATTAACATATAAGCCAAATAAAAGTGATAACTTTTGCTTCTCTTTTTCTTCTGCGTAAAAGTAGAAGTAGTGTGACGTACTGATTTTTTCACAAACCCGGATATATCAATGTGACCCGAAATCTGACTTGATAACAGATCCAGAATGTGGAATCAGAAACAAAAACAAGGTTTATGGGGATGTTCGGTATCCCCAAGACGTCATGGTGACTTTCCATGAAGTCATGGAATCAAAATAACACAAATGCGGAAGCAAAAAGGTGAAAATTGACCAAGTATGCCCCCAAGGGCAAAATGGTCATTTCACATGAAAACAAAGTTTCGAGAGATGTACACCATCCCAAAGACACAAACAGGACTTCTTATGAAGCCATGAAACTTAATAGAAAACAAAATGCGGAAGCGATATTTTAAAAAGGGGCAAGTCTAGACCTAGGGGAAAAATGGTAATTTTTAGAAAGTTGTGGGTGCTACCGAGCACACCATTGGATAGATAGGGAAAAATTAATGAAGTTAGACTCAAAAATTACTTGATTCAGAGACTGGATGGAGGAGAAAAGCCAAAAACAAAAATGGGCGTCGTTGTGGCCGTGGGGGCACCAAGGCCAAGCCCTATGCGCGTGCTGCACGCATGCGCTCCTGCATGTGGTGATAAGTGCTCAAATGTGACGCATTTTAGCGCCTAAGATAGGGTATTTTAGTCCATTCATCTATCTTACTTTCATGTCTTAGTACTTATTTGTGTTTTTGCCTATTTCAGGTTAATAATGTTCAAACAGGCTAATAAGAGCCATTTAGCTCAATTTTGGAGCTAAGGAGCAAAGTTGGAAAGAAGCCAAGAAAATAGCACCAGAGGAACTTCGATCGATCGAAGAGAATCCTGATCAATCGAAGATGTCTACAATCGATCGAAATGAGACGGTGCTAGCTCAGTAAAGTGGATAAGGCCCAGAAGATATTTTTGAGGACACGTCAGCTTCGATCGATTGAAGCTAAGTGTTTGATCGATTGAGAATACTGCTGGCAGTGTGCTATCTAATTCTCGAGTGCGCCGGTTTCTACCTAACTTGTGTAGCTGCGAATTTCCTCCAATCATAGGCTATATTTCTGACTTGGTGCCTACTAAAAGAGGCTTGTAATTGATTCATTGAACACTATATTGTAAAATATCATCATAAAGTTCTATTGCCAATTATAGAAATATTTTTCTCTCTAAAACTAGGATTTTGGGAAGAAAGTAAGGATGAAGATGATGATGCCAACGTCCAAGCTAGCCCTTGAGGGTTCCATGACCATTACAATGAGTGGCTAAATCCTTCTTTTGGGGCTAGAGATAGCCCTAGGCTTGCTTCCTAAACATAGCTTTTGTGTATTTTTGGGGATTTTAGTTATAATAAATGTTTTGACCATGAATAAATATAGATCTTGTAATTTTTATTTAATTTGTTTAGATTAATGCTTTCAATTGATCATTTAGTTCTATCCATATGTCTATGTATGCTAGAATTGATGTTCATGTTTTGTCTCTAGATTTAATGAAATTGATGCATGTTTATGTGTATTGATGTTGTTAATCTAGTGATTGTCAAGGCATGGTGCTTAATTGAACACTTTTGTGATTTATTTGATGGTTCATACTTATTTCAATATAGATTGTGTCACACCTTTAGTTTAATTAGGTTAATTTTCATGTCACTAACTTAGTTATAGTGTAACTGCTTAAATTTTTTAGGTAGGTGGATAATCCATTCTTATTGTTTGATGTTCCATACTTATAAGTGCAAAGAGTACATTCCTCTAGATTATTGTGTGTACACTAATTGCTGTTTAATTGAATAGTTAGTGGTCTCATTTGATAGGCTGTGTTATTCACTAGATTGACTAGACAATCTATACTTATTTGCCATCCATCATGCTTTGTTTTCAATTAGAGGCACGCACCCTGTAATGACCCGGTCTTTTTCCTCCTTTTCCTTTTTCAGCGATTTTCTTTTTTCGTCTTTTTCCTATTTTGTCTTTTCCCTTTTTCGTCTTCTTCCCGTTTATCGTTTTTCCTTGCATAACCTCACTTGTTGTGCTCGAATTTGATTCCGGTTTTGCATGCATTCATGATATTTGATTTACATGACATTTGTATTTTTACTTTTGTAGAAAATACATTCTAGTTGCTTACTTTTTCATAAAGGACATGGATGCATACTTTATTGTAATTATTCATTATTTTTGGGGTTTTTGTGTAATTACATAAAGTAATTATTTTTCGTCTTAAGGACATTTTTGCAATTTAATTTGTAAGATATTTTGAAAAATGACCTTTTTGTAATTTTTAAAAAATGTGACAAGTGTCACATTCTTATGGTGCCACTTGTTGGCAAAGGGGTGGAGTGACTTGGATGTGTAAGCTCTTGACATTTGGAGGGTAGAAATTCACCCACATGTTGGCCTAGGATTGGTGCACTTGTTGGCTTAGATGGTTGACAAGTGTAGACTTAAGATTGAGCCTAGGAAGGAACATTGGATTTGTGACAAGTATAGGATCATGATTTAGTCTTACATTGTGTGTGTGTGAGAGGTAGTGTAAGAGCATATACTGAGTGGAGGATTTCTAGCCCTTCCACTCACCATTTCACACTTTATCTTTTTCATTTCACATGTTCTTCAAAAACCCTAGCCTAGCCACCATTAGAGAAAAGCTTGGTTAATAGCTTTGACTTCAATTTTGGCATCCTTCCATTCACCCTAGAGTTAAGACCTTGGAACACAAAAGCTTCCCCTCACTCTCTTCTTCATTAACCCTAAACTTGTTTTCCATTTTGAGCTTGGTTGCTTGGATTATAGAGATTCAATTCTCTATTTGAGGTAGGGGTGGTAGTATGTTTATATTTTAAGTGTTTTATAATCTTTTGGAGTTTAATATATATTGTATACATGCTTTTAATATGATAGTTTTGCATATTATAGGAAACGCTCACATCTTGACTCAGGGTTTATTGATTTAAGCATGTATGATATGTATAAACCATGTGTAGAAGGATTATATAATTTAGTAATATGCTAAATTCTTGTATTTTCACATGTAGTGATGATATAGAACTCTTGTGGAATTATTAATGTTATATGCAATTTCCATTGACTTGAATTGCTATATTTGTTGAGATAATAATTTTACATTCTTGTGGATTACAAATTGTAATTATTAGAGAATTTTATTGCTTTAAATGTTGATATTTAATGTATAAAGTTTATTGTTGAGGCATGATTGAAATTGATAAGTTGGTGGTATTGTATTGTGCATAATATCATGATGATGACTTGTCATTTAGCATGCCATTCTAGACTTGGAACCCTAAGACATGGTTTATGTAGTTTCAAAGTACTTGTGCTTGTAAGGTGGTTGATATGCCTTATTATCTATGTAAAAGTTTTGAACTAGATATATTTTGGATTCTCTTGGGACATTGTTAAGGTGACATGGCTAAAGTTTGGCTTTAGTGCGGGAGGTATGAGTTCTCCCCAATTGAGATAGTTCGCACTAGGGTGGTCTTCCCAGCGGGTTAATACTCGGAATAACCATTTTGATCTTGGTTTAGTCCGAGACGTGATGTCTAAGTATTCCACTAATTGATTTCGCATTAAATTCCAAGTTGACAACCAATGCTTAATTGTAATTTGTGATTTTTTTCATTGGCGAGTTGATGTTGTTAAGTACATTGATATTAATATGTGTTGTTAAAGAATCATTTAAGTTAGCTTAAGATGATCCCTTAGAATACCTTGAACATAGACGTTAAGTGGAATGATCCCTTGTATTCGTCTATATTGATCTTGCAATGATATTGAAACTTTAGGGTATACGCATATGCTTCTTCCTACGAGTAACTTGATTACTCACCCTAGTGGTTTGGGTTGTTTTTTAGGTAAGGAGACTATGTTCTTGGATGTTCATCATCCTTAAAGGCTAATGAGCAATTTGGAACATTTTTGTATATTGACATGCAAGTGTTTAACATGCTTAACTTTGATGTCATATTTTGTATACCATGGGTGTATGGTATTTTAGAAGCTTATGTAGCTTTCTTGACATGTAATGATACTTAAATACTTACTTTTGATATTAGAAGCATGTATATATGGAGGCTAAGGGCCAAGCATGTTTAAATTAGTACTTGTATCCATTCGGTGCCAACTTTTGTTTCAAAAATGTATTTTAATCATCTTGGAGGTTTGCCACATGAAATTCTTGTAATTTACATGTATATATGTTCAATCTTCCTTAAAATAAATCGATTTTTGACCTATGCATGTGGGTAGAATGAATCCTATAGGTTCCATTGTAAATTTCACATGTTGGAGGAGCTTTCAGCAGCATTTCGAGGAGTTTCGGTCAACCGAAACTCTAAGTCGGTCGACTGATTCCCTTTTTTGACCAAATGAACAGTAAAAACCAGCCTTCAGAAAACCTTCTATGAGTTCAGGTCGACTGAAACTCTAAGTCGGTAGACCGATCCCTTTTGTGACCAGTTTCGGTCGACTGAAACTCTAAGTCGGTCAACCGAAATAGCCTCTGTGCACCAGCACTTCCAGATTTCAATTCAGCACTGATGGTCCAACTTCGAAAGGCGATAACTTCTTTGTTCCTTATCAAAATGGGGTGATTCTTGAGCCTAAACTCAAGGATTTTGAGTCAAATTTCCAATGGTACCTATGTTATTCTTAGATTCCAAACATAGTGAGATTTATTCATGTTTTAGTGATGTAGTGTCAGTTTTCACTTCAACAGGGAAGGGGCAATTTGTGGGATTCTTGGTCAATGTTCTTGAAACCTCTTGGAATGTCTTAAAATGATTAGATTAGGTTGTATTCACCTTTTTTTTTTTGAATTTTTTAGAGTCAATTTTCTCTCTTTAAATGTGAATTTACCATTTTGCCCCTTTGATAACGAATTTTATCCTTTTTGACCTTTGTTTCCGCTTTTGATCTTTTTAAGTCCCGTGATCTCATGAAAGGTCACATTTGTGTCTTAGGAGTGATTTCTATTTCTTAAGACCTTAGTTTATCATTTGCTTTCGCATTTCAGATCCGTTGTCAGATTAACTTTCGGTTCATCACTGACGCACCGGGTTGAAAAACTTGGGCCGTCACAAGTGGTATCAGTGCTCCTAGGTTTGAATACCTTAGGACGACGGGTTTTGGGTGCATATCATGCTTTTGTTGATCTGCTTTGATATGTTCACATGCTTTTGATAACATGTTTTGGCTTTATAACATGTTTATGTGTTTCTTGTTTACACGTTTGGTAGTATGACATGTCTTTAGGATTATATGCTTATATGTTTAAAAGCATCTTTGTTTGACATGTATGCTTATTTGCTTAAGTGCTAAATTGTTTACACAGCTTTCTTTGATTGCTTTAGCATAGCAGTATGTTACATACCTTGTCTTGCTTTGTGTTTCGTGCATTCATAGTGTGAGTTGCACTCGGTCATAATAACTTGTGTTATTGTTGACCTCTTTCCTTGTGCACGTTTAGCACCATGGTTGTCATACGTGAAGAGTCTTCAAGTCAGGGCACTAAGGAGCAGGTGGCTGACACAGAATTAATGAGGGGTCCGGGGAGGCCCAGGTTCCAGTTCATGGCGTGAATGCTAATCCGCCACGGGCACCGACTTACGAAGAGCGGGTTGCTCAGGGAATCAATTAGGGGATCGCTGAATCCTTACAAGAGTTGATACGCAGACAGGTGGCAGGGATACAGTTTCCTGTACCAGCACCGGCATCGATAGTCAATAAGGCACTGGAGTACTTTATGCGACTATAGAGGGTCAAGATTGATCCATTTGCGGGGAGTTCAGATCCGCTAGTCTCAGAAGCTTGGTTGGACCTTATGGTTCGCAAGTTAGACAGTATGGCAGTACCCACGGACAGGTTGTGGATTTCCTTGACTGCTTCTTTGTTCATAGGGGATGCAGATATTTGGTGGAGGTCTGTGACCAATGTCCACAACGTTGAGTTGATGACTTGGAACGAGTTCAAAGATTTGTTCTTCGAGCACTTCTTCCCTAGGGCTATGAGGCGGGAGATGAGGACACAATTCGTAGGTCTCTACCAGGGCACTATGAGTGTCATTAAATATGAGACAGGATTTACTTCTCTCTCTCGTTATGCTGAGGATATGGTAGCAACAGACGAGGCCAGGGCAATGAAGTTTCAGGATGGGCTATATCTTGACATCAGGCCACGGGTCTCAATTCTTAATTTGAGGACTTATAGAGAAGTGGTCCAGAGAGCTATGCTAGTTGAGGTAGAGGAACGGGATCAGTTACGGATCAGGGGTTCACACAAACAACCTCGCGGAGACAATCCATCATCTTCCAGGAGTCAGTGGAAGAAGGCCAGGGCAGGGAACAATACTCACTCACAGGGGGCATCGCAGCAGAATCGTTTTGCACCCACAGTTCCTGTATCTTCGGGATTAGCCCAGGGAGTGATTTGTTACCATTGTCAGCAGTCGGGGCACATCAAGCCACGCTGCCCACAGCTTCGCGCACAGGCCAGTCAGACTTCAGTTTCTACAAAGATAGGGTAGGGAGCTTGCTTCTATTGCAAGCGGCCAGGTCATCTCAAGAAGGATTGTCCAAGGTTGTTGAATAAGTCACGTGGTGGCACAGATTCACAGATGGTACTAGCACAGTCTGCAGTGGTTCAGTCTAGCTTTAGAGTTCCTCAGGCACCACAGCCAGTGGCGCCAGTTGGCACTTATCCAGCCAGGGGTTCTACACCTACTGTTCTACACATCAGTCAAGCTATCAGGGCAGTTCACAGCAGGGCTCAGGGACTCAGGGATGAGCCTACACTCTTCCGCATGCGGATGCTTCCGCAGGCACCTCTTCAGTTCGAGGTATCTTTCCAATTTTTAGTTCTTGGGCACGGGTTCTTGTTGACACGGGTGCATCATATTCTTTCATTTCTGCATCATTTACACATTCATTGGGTCTGGAGGTCACATTTCGGGATAGTCTTCTTTGTGTTGACACACCAGTTGGGGGTCCAGTGTCTTTGGATCGTGTTTATTGGGGTTGTGCTATTGAAATAGCTGGGCAGACCTTGGAGTTCGATTTCGTTGTTCTCGACATGACGGGCTTTGACGTCATTCTCAGGATGGATTGGTTGTCATTCTTTCAGGCTACGATTGATTACTTCCGCGGGAGGGTATCCATTTGCACTCCTAAGGGAGATTGTTTCTATTTTGTGGGAGATCAGAGCGATTCCCACCCGACAATGGTTTTTAGTATTGGTGACTGGAGTCGCCACAGATCCTACTTGGCTAATTTGTTAGTTGACGAGGATAACAATTTGGGCTGTGTTTTTTTGGCAGTTGTTGAGGATTTTGTTGATGTCTTTCTAGAGGAACTGATAGAGTTACCTCCTTTAAGGGAAGTTATTTTTGCCATTGATGTCATTCCCGGTACAGTGCCCATCTTTATGGCACCATACCGTATGGCACCGGCAGAGCTTGATGAGTTGAAAAGTCAGTTGGATGATTTGAAAGCTAAAGGCTTTATTCGTCCTAGTGCTTCACCATGGGGAGCACCAGTTCTTTTTGCGAAAAAGAAGGATGGGTCTTTGAGACTTTGCATCGATTATCATAAGTTGAATCATGCTACGATCAAGAATAGATATCCTTTGCCTAGGATTGATGACTTGTTTGATCAGTTGAAAAGAGCGACATGCTTTTCAAAGATTAATTTGAGATCAGGTTACTATTAGTTAAGGGTTGAGGATGAGGATATATCCAAGACTGCTTTTCGTACACGGTATGGCCATTATGAGTTTCTGGTGATGCCATTTGGTTTGACCAATGCTCCAGCAGCTTTTATGGATTTGATAAACCGTGTATTCAGTGACTATCTGGACAAATTTGTGGTGGTTTTCGTTGACAACATCCTGATATACTCAACTTTGGTAGAGGAGCATGAATATCATTTGAGGACAGTATTGTAAATCCTTAGGGACAATCAGTTATATGCCAAGTTCGAGAAATGCAAATTTTGGCTACCAAAAGTGAAGTTCCTTGGACACGTCGTGTCAAGGAGCGATGTTGCAGTGGATCCGTCAAAGATTGAGTTTGTGATGATTTGGGAGCGTCCGAAGATAGTGTTTGAGGTTCGGAGCTTTCTTGGCCTAGCCGGCTATTACAGGAGATTTGTTCAGGATTTCTCTCGTTTAGCGGCACCTATGACTCGACTTACTCGCAAGGGAGTCAAGTTCATATGGAATGAGGCTTGTGATTTTGCTTTTCAGGAGTAGAAGGTTAGATTAACATCAGCTCTAGTTTTGATCATACCTGAACGTGGTTTGGGTTACATGGTCTATTGCGATGCTTCGCAAGAAGGATTGGGTTGTGTCTTAATGCAGACAGAACGGATAGTAGCTTATGGGTCTCGATAGTTGAAGACTCATGAGTTGAACTATCCGACACATGACTTGGAGTTGGCAGCAGTTATCTTTGCCCTGAAAGGGTGGAGACATTATTTGTACGAGGAGAAGTTCTGATTGGTTGAAGCGTTCTTAATTATAAATCAACCCATTTTGCAATTGCACAAATCACTGTAAAATAGGGCTATTGGTCGGGTAAGTCGAACCACTGGGACTGCTAGTCTATGGCAACCTAAATGTCTAGAATCATCTTTTAGAATGACAAGGGGGTTTATAGAGGATTTGTTGGGTTGTCACTAAAACTATGAATTGAGAAATGCATAAAATGGTAATGCTACGAAATAAATAGGCGAAGACAATTAAAAAGAACTAGGGAAGTGAATCCACACTAAACCCTAAACACATGCTAGATCAAGACTAAATTGGGGATAGATAATATATATATATATATATATATATATATATATATATATATATATATATATATATATAATGGTCAAGAATTATATAGCAACACATGGTTACCCTATAATCATCAAGAAGTTCATTAAATCAAAACAAGAATGATCCATCAAAAGTTCATACATTTAAACTACCTAAACTAGGGTGTAGCATCAAACCTACTACCTTATGCAAAAGACCATCAAGCCATTAATCAAATGATAAAGCACATGAAGCTAGAAATCAAGTATAAACCATCAAAGGGAATACCTAAGTAATGGACTATCAAGTTTCCCATGAAAACCATTCATAATCTTATTTCCATTGTCACCATGAAAATGTAAGCATTAAGATTAATATAAGATTATCAAAGACAAGATAATTAACTTACATCAATCATTTATAAACATTGAAATTCATTACAAAAAGTAATATGCTCTAGATTATGAATAGACTAAAAATTATACATATTTATCCCTAAAATAGAGCCTAATCTAAATCATGATTACAAGGGAAGGCATCATCACCTCCCTAGATGGAGGTTTAGTTACCCATTAATGCAAGGAGTGGAGAGAAGGAAGAAGAAGAAGAATCCATTGTTGCACCTTGAGCTCCAAGAATACCCCAAAATCTCTCCACACCTCTTCTAGCTCTTCAATCTATGAGAGATGAGAAATGTATGACCATACCCCCTTCTTATCCTTCAAAAACCTGCTCCCCATACTCCCAATCCCGAGCCTTATCCTCTACATGAAGATGGACCACACAAAAGAATGATAAGGGAACAAGAATGCTAAAAAACAGGAGCAGTTGAACTGCCTTCTGCAGGTTGGCGGGTGCCCGTGGAGGGCTACGGGGGCTTCAGTGGGGGCTTCTGTAAGGCTCCGTGAAAGAGGCCAGAGAGTTGAGGTGTTCGGTAAGCGCTCGCGGAGGCTTGGCTTCACAACAACATCAAGGCTTCTTGTAAGCCTTCTTCAAGCCGGACCGTGAATGCACTTCCATGACGAACACTCAGTCATGACTTCACGAAATGCCAATAGAAGAGGTCAGGTCCAAAAGATGACTCCCTGAAACGACACACGTATTTCAACACAATTGATGCCAAATCCGCTTCTTTGATCAAATTCAGGAAGACCGACCTGAAACAAGGCAAAAGTGCAAAAATGAATTAAAACTGTACATTCTATTCCATTGACAGACTTAACTAATGCAAGAAAGGGCACTTGAATATGCAATATTCGGCGCTTATCACACCCCTAAACTTACATTTTGCTAGTCCCTTAGCAAAACAAGACAAAGAGCTTAATGCAAATAACGACTAATGAAATGCTAACACATGCTTCAATTATGAGACAAAAATATCGAAGAAGCTTAACTATGATTTTGAGCGCAAAATTTTTTTGAAGAAAGACATTAGATAGACTACCTTGCATATATGAAGCCTTAACACAAAATGGCAAAGCAAGTTCAACTTAAATGCATCAATCATCAAGGTCTATATAAACACTTCAATTGTCATCTCTTGAATAACATGAACTCTAGCTTCAGTGAAAGTGAGCCGGCTTCCTAATATGTGGCTTTTACCCTCTTTTTCCAATCTCAAGAACACATTTTTACATCCTTAAATCTCTTTCTAAATGAGGTCTCCAAGGCATAACTTATTAACTGAACAACTTTTGTTGCTTATTGACGATTTTATTGATCAACTCTAAAGATCACCTACTATGGGCATGCAATGTCGAGAATTCATTAAGCTTTTTAACCAACCCATGTAACAAGTGTTGGGCCAACAACTCCCAAGCCAGATGGCTTTAGGGCGCTAAGTGTAAAGACACTCCTAGGGCTTAATAACTCAAATTGGAAAGGCTACGAATTTCGACGAACCATCTTTTATTTATTTTTGAACAACCATGCAATGTCTAAGTTCTTTAAGCTTTCTGACCAACCCATATAACAAGTGTTAGGCCAACAACTCCCAAGCCAGATGGCTTTAGGGTGCTAAATGTAGAAACATTCCTAGGGCTTAATAACTCGAGTTGGAAAGGCTACGAACTTCAACTGGTCATTGTTTGAATTTTTTTTTTTAACTTTTGCCAAGGATGACCATGCATTAGGGTCAATTTGGGTTACATACCTCACAATTAGGTTTCCGGTGTGCAAATGTGCAATGTGAAGCATAACAGAGTATGAAATCCGACGAAAATTTAATTGAAGTATTTATACAAACCGACTATGAATCAACATGTTTAATTCAAAAATTTCTTTATTTTCAAAAAATTTGTCTTGCCTTCTATACATAAAGTATTAAGCACATGCTTCATCCTTCAAAAAGTTCCCTTTAAACAAAATGATTTTATTCACTTACGAGCGTAAAAAATGAGCAAAAATATCAAATGAGCAAAAAAAAAAATATATATATATATATATATATATATATATATATATATATCAAAACTGCAATAACATACTCATGCACCAAAAATATAATAGCATGCACAGGCACCCCCAAACTTGAATGTCACATTGTCCCCAATGTGAGAAGGCAAAGGACAAGCAAAGAGAATGAACAAAGGGGGAAAGGAACAATAGTACCAAGTTGATAGGATTGGAGTGGCGGTGCAAATACAGGCCAGCTCACAAATTCCCGGAGCATGTCCCCAAACTTGGTTTAAAAAACCTGTCAAAAGATATCTATACAAGGCAAGAATCATATGAATCCATATTCAATGAAAATAACTACAATTTATTGGACTAAAACGATAAGTTATGCAAAATAGCAAAAGTGATACAGTTATAAGTGCCAAAGAAAAGCTGAAAAGCAAATGCCGAACGCAGCCCAAAATAAGTCTAAAAAGTACTACTGAAATGGGAAATAAGAAGAATTAAATCACTCCACCATTGGAGTAGAGGAGGAGGCACCAGGTGGGTCAGGTGCACGGTCAATCAAGGACTGGAGCATAGCCTGCAAAATCTTTTGATTCTCCTGAGTTTTCTGAACGGTACCCTCTATAGCATCAAAGCGCAAGCAAAAGGCATCAAGATGAACATCCAAGGCGAGATAGTCGGCGCGAGTCATAACATCCGGCGGCGGGGTAAAAGGGGCAGCGGGAGAAGCGGAGGCATCAGGAGGAGGAGGAGCAGGAGCCACAGGGGGGGCCGGAGCACCCCAATCTAACTTGTCACCAATGTGGGCCTGATAGGGCATCTGAAGTTAAGTTGTGCTGGACTTTCAAACCCCAAGGTTGAAGTTCAACACATCTTTCTCTTTCTGTTCACCACGGGGAGCTTGGAACCCCATATTTTTGAGCAACCTGGTAATAAGGTATAGAAATGGGAATGCCCAGGTTGTGGTGATGCGCGACCGAACCAAGATTAATTCCTTGTAGATTTTTAAAAATTGGTCCCAGACAAGTTGTGGGACACAAAACTAACACTCCTTTTCAGCATAGTAGAGGGTTTTCAGAAATTCCCCCTTTCGCTCGGAATGGCCTGGCATGTATAGGACATTCTTGGCCAGGACCAAATCGAGAAACCATAGCCGGCATGGTAAGAAAGATTTATTGGTGCTTGTGGTTCTGTTTCTGGTGAATTGACCATGACAAATTTCTCCCACAATGTCCGCTAAGGTAGGCTGATCGGGACCTTCTACATAAAGGGCGAGGCCCGCCTCATCCACCGGTGAAACCAAGGGGCAATCCATAGCCATAGCAAGGCCATCGAGGTCGAATTCATAATCATAGCCATCAATGGTGGTTTTGATTTTGTCCGGTTCCTCACATGATTGGACCATGTTGGCATAGAACATACGGACTGCACGCGGGAAGTAAGAATGAGCACGTGGTTTAAAAAGAGAGGCAAGCCCAGGGACCTTCAATTCGTGGATGGACCATACGATCTCCAAATTGCTCTCGAAAGTAGGTGTAATGTTGAAACGAGCTTCGGTTTCAATTGGCTATTCTGCCCAATTTGGGGTCGGAGGAGCATTAGAAGGGCCCTCGAATGACCTAGCAAGCTTGGAAAAAACCTTTAGGAGCCATTAGAATGAAGAAAATTGGTTTTGAACTTTTGTCAAACACCTAGTATGCAGCAGAAATTAGAAGAGAGCAAAATGAGGTTAGAAAGGTGAAAATTCCAAAAATTTAGACCTAGAATCAACCATGCACAACCCCAACAAATTCTACAATCTTCACCACATCAATCCCATCCTCCATGGATCATGAAATCAAAGAAATAAAAGAAGAAGAGAACTTACCCAATGTGGAGGAACAAAGCCTCCTCAAGCTTGAATGATGGAGGATGAGGATGGAGATTGGAGATTGGATGATGATGATGGAGATTGGAGATTGGATGATGAAAGTGGGAGAGAGAGAGAGGGATTGTTGTAGGGTTTGATAGGGGTAGGACGAGAGAAGAGAGGGGGGGTTATAAGAGCACAAATGGGCTTTCAAGCCCATTTAATTGCTAGCGGAGGGAATCCGCGGGCGCCTGCGGACGCACGGCAGGCGCCCGCGGGGTGACGAATACTACTGCAAGGTTTTGTGGGGGCCCGAGAAGGCTCGGCGGGGCCCCACGGTTTGGCTGAGGACACTGGCATACTTCGCGAGTGCCCGTAATAGCGCGGTGGGTGCCCGCAGAGGCTCTTGAACTGATGCCTTGCGCAGCAACCTCAAACCTCTCAAGGCTGTGAGTGAATCAGGTGAACTCTCAACATGACATGGGGTATGATGGAGATCTTGATCACCGCATAAAGGGAGATGGAGCGAATGAATTCACAAGCTATGGCCAAGAGATGAAAAAACTATAAAAGCTTTGAATGGAACGGAGAACATACCCAATAACTGTGAATATTTCCCGAAGTGGAACGAAGATTTGGATATAATGAATAAAACCAAATAGAATTGCCGGAATGCCCAACGTACCAATTCAGGAAACATGCACATTCTTGGTCGACTTCGCAACTTCCCGAGAAAGTCTTGGCACTAGACGTGTAGAGGATGGAAGCTAAGAATTCGGAAGAATTGCTTCTTATGTATGCTAAATTTAATGTCGATAGTTAGACGAACCAGGCTTAGCATGGTGCACTAGTTCTCATAAATTGGGTCTGTCAATAGGACTTTCTCAACTTTCCGGATAGGGACTATACCATCAACATAAGGCTTAAGGCGGTGGCCGTTAACCTTGAAAAGAGATCCACTGGTAGGATCTTGGAGTTCGACTACACCATGAGGGAAGACAGCGGTGATGACATATGGACCATCCCACCGTGAACTAAGTTTACCGGTAAAGAGTCTCAATCTAGAATTGAAAAGCTAAACTTTTTATCTTGGGGCAAAAGAATTTTTGACAATGTACTTGTCATGAAAAGCTTTAGTCTTTGCCTTATAGATTTTGGCGCTTTCATATGCATCATTTCGAAGTTCCTTAAGTTCATTGAGTTGCAATTTACGAGTAGAGCCAGCTTGTTTGAGATAAAAGTTGAGCCTTTTTATGGCCCAATAAGCACGGTGCTCTAGTTCAACTGGGAGATGACAAGCTTTTCCAAAGACAAGTCGATATGGCGACATGCTAATGGGTGTCTTGTAAGCCGTTCGATAAGCCCAAAGTGCATCGTTTAGTCTTAATGACCAATCTTTGCGGTCCGGTCAAATCATTTTTTCCAAGATGTGCTTAATCTCCCGATTGGATACTTCTACTTGACCACTCGTTTGAGGATGGTAAGGTGTGGCAACCTTGTGGAGGACGGAGTACTTGGAGAGGACGGATTTAAGATAACGGTTTCAGAAATGACATCCGCCGTCACTGATAATTGCTCGGGGCGTACCAAAACGACTGAAAATGTTTGATTGAATGAATTGGATCACGACTTTATGATCATCAGTTCTGGTAGCCTCGGCTTCAACCCATTTGGAAACATAATCCACCGCTATAAGGATATACTCATAGACATAAGAAGATGGAAATGGTCCCATGAAGTCGATCCCCCACACATCAAAAATTTCAATAATTAAGATTGGAGTGAGGGGCATCATGTCCCTCTTAGACATGGATCCGAGCTTTTGGCAGCTCTCACAAGATTTGCAGAAGTTATAAGCATCCCAAAACAAGGATGGCCAATAAAATCCACTTTTAAGGACTTTGTCAGCTGTCTTTTTGGCACTAAAATGGCCTCCACAAGCAAGAGTATGACAGAAATTTAGAATGCTAGTGGTCTCAGTTTCGGGAATGCATCGCCGGATGATTTGGTCCGGGCAATACTTGAATAGTTCCAGATCTTCCCAAAAGAAATGCTTAACTTGGGAGAAGAAACGGTCTCTTTCCTGTTTGGACCAAGTGGAGGGAATTTTGCCTACCGCAAGGTAGTTGACAATATCTGCAAACCAAGGAAGACTTGAATGGGAAATCTAGAAAAGTTGCTCAACTGGAAAGGAATCACGGACGGCAGCAAATTCTGAGGATTTTTCAAAGAGTAAGCGAGAGAGATGATCGGCGATAACATTGTCAGTCCCTTTTTTGTCTCAGATTTCGATGTCAAATTCTTGAAGTAAGAGTATCCATCGAATTAGGTGAGGTTTGGTCTCTTTTTTCGCTAACAAGTGTCGAAGAGCGGCATGATCTGAGAAGACTATGACCTTGGAACTAAGAAGATAGGAGCGGAATTTATCCAAGGCATACACCACAGTAAGCAATTCTTTTTCAGTGGCGGTGTAATTTAACTGAGCATCAGAGAGAGTCTTGCTCACATAATAGATGGCATGCGGAAGCTTGTCCACATGCTGGCCCAAAACCGCACCTAATGCATAATTTGATGCATCACACATGATCTCAAAGGGGAGAGACCAATTGGGCGGTTTCATGATTGGGGCAGATGAAAGAAGAGTACGAAGTTTAATGAAAGCTTCCATGCAAGCTTCATTAAAATTGAACGGAACATCCTTGGCAAGAAGATTACACAAGGGCCGAGAAATTTCGCTAAAGTCTTTGATGAAGCGACGATAAAATCCGGCATGGCCAAGAAAGGAACGGATTTGACGGACGGAATTCGGAAGAGGAAGATTAGAGATTAACTCAACTTTTTCCTTGTCCACCTCAATTCCCCGTTTAGAAATGACATGTCCTAGAACGATGCCTTCTTGGACCATGAAGTGGCTTTTCTCCCAACTTAAAATGAGATTTGTCTCCTTACACCTTTGGAGCACAAGAGATAGATTTTGGAGACACGAGTCAAAGGAGGATCCAAAGACGGAGAAGTCATCCATGAATACCTCTAGGAATTTTTCAACCATATCCAAAAATATGGACATCATGCATCTTTGGAACGTGGCCGGCGCATTGCATAGCCCAAAAGACATGCGTCTATAAGCAAAGGTTCCGAAAGGGCATGTGAATGTGGTCTTCTCTTGATCTTGTGGATCAATTGCCACTTGGTTATAGCTGGAATAACCATCAAGGAAACAATAAAAGCTTTGGCCAGCTAGCCTCTCTAGGATTTGATCAATGAATGGGAGTGGAAAATGATCCTTCCTAGTGGTAGAATTAAGTTTTCGGTAGTCAATGCACACACGCCAACCGGGTGGCACGAGCTCTCCCGCAGAATTTTCAACGACGGTGAGACCGAATTTCTTAGAAACAACTTGAGTTGGACTCACCCATTTGCTATCGGAGATAGGGTAGATGATTCCTGCATCCAATAGCTTAATCACTTCTTTTATGACCACTTCCTTCATGTTGGAATTCAACCGGCGTTGCACCTCTCTAGAAGGTTTAGCGTCCTCCTCCAAATGGATGCGATGCATGCAAATAGAAGGGTCGATTCCTTTCAAATCAGCCACTGCCCAGCCAATAGCTTCTTTGTGCTCTTGTAACACCGCTAAAAGGCTAGTTTCTTGATCCTTTAAAAGATCAAAAGCAATAATGACTGGAAGAGTTTGATTAGCACCAAGAAACACATACTTGAGGTGAGCTGGGAGCGGCTTTAGCTCAAGTTATAGAGGAAACTCCAAGGAAGGGACCGGAGGAGTAGAAGAGAGTTGAGGAAGTGGTTCTTTTGGAATTTTCCATGGAGGAGTATCCATGACAGCGTCAATGTCAAGCAAGGAATTGACTTCTTGGATTGATTGGTCAATATTAAAGTTTGAGAAGACAAAATGAGACATGCAAGTTTCCAAAGGATCTTTGATTGGAATGAAGGGGAGAGATTCTTTGACCACTTCATCTACCACATCGATAAGGAAGCAATCATCCTCATCGGAAGGATGTTGAGTTGCATGGAAGATGTGGAATTTGACTTGCATATTTCCAAAGGCAATATCCATCACCCCGGTTTGGCAATTAATTAAAGAGTTAGCCGTAGCTAAAAATGGCCTACCGAGGATCACAAGAATATGCTTCTTTGGGTCATGGACTGGTTCCGTGTCAAGAACCACAAAGTCTACCGGAAAGTAGAATTTGTCCACTTTGATAATGACATCCTCGAGAATGCCTCGTGGGTGCTTGACCAATCTATTGGCAAGCTACAAGACCACGAAGGTTGGCTTTAGATCTCCCAACCCAAGCTGTAACTAAACTGAATATGGAATCAAATTTACACTAGCTCCTAAGTCAAGGAGGGCCATTTTTATCTTGTTGTCGCCAATGACACACGAGATAGTTGGGGCGCCCGGATCCTTATACTTTGGAGGAGCACTGTGCTGAATGATTGCACTCACATTTTCAGTTAATCTCACTTTCTTTGGCAAATTATTTTTGGAAGTGCGCTTTTAAGTGCACAAATCCTTGAGAAATTTTGCATAGGGAGGGATTTGCTTTATAGCATCCAAGAGAGGCAAGTTAATTTTTACTTGCTTGAAAATTTCCCACATATCTTGACTTTTGTAATTCTTATTCCCAATATGTGTCGACTCTTGGAGACGTTGAGGAAACGGAGCTTTAGGCTCATTAGAAGTTTCCACACTTGGGGTGACAAGCTTGGGATTTTCAGGAGTAGGATTGGATTAGAAGAGCTGGGACTTGGATTTGGATTTGTCAAAGGAGAATTTTTCTCATCCTTGTTTCCATTAACCTTGTTGTCAATAACACGACCACTCCTAAGGGTGGTGATTGCTTGGATTTGTTCATGAATTGGCCCACTCGGAGGAGGGGATTCATTAATCACATGTATCCCTCTAGGATTTTCAAATGGTTGCACGGGAAGCTTACCCTTGTCTTTTTGGAGCAATTGATTCATGGAGTTAGCTATTTGGCCCACTTGATTCTCAAACTTAGCTATGGACTGAGTATGAGAATGAACCACTTGGAGAGTGGGTTGCAAAGATGTCAGGAGTTGCTTGTTGGAATCTATCATTTACTTATTCAATGATTCCATCATTTGCTTGTTTGCAGCCACGATCTCATCAGTCTGGAACACATGGGGTTGATTGGAGACATTTGGATTATATGGAGGACGATTGCTTGAGGAGGCCTGGAATTGCCTATTTTGAAATTGAGAAGAGGGCTGATTGTGTTGCCCTTGATTTTGAAAATTTGAATTTTGTGGGGCTTGTTGCCTCCACGAGAAATTCGGATGATCTCTTAATCTGGGATTGTAAGTATTGGAATATAGATTATTTCCAGGCCTTGAGAACATTGCATTCGCTTGCTCTTAATTGGAATTAGGAAATTGTTCCGGTGTGGGACAATCTTCAGAAAGATGGAATGGACTAGTACATGACGCACAAACCACACTTGCCGAATTTTGAGACAAAGAGGGGGAGAGATGTGGTGCCATCAATTGATAGAATTTATGAGCTATGGCATCCACTTGGGAAGATTCATCCCTCAGTGTTTTTGGTTGACAAGGGTTGGTGTTCTTTGTATTGGTTGAGGTTGGACCACTACGAGAGTTATGCTGCAATAAGTTTTCACTCGAATTTTCAAGTAAGGTCCATGCCTCATCCGCACTTTTAGACATGAACATCCCTCCACAAGATAAGTCAACTATGAACCTATGTGGGTTGGTTAACCTAGCAAAGAAAGCTTGCACCAATTGCCATTTTGGAATTAGGTGGTGCAGACATTTCCTTAAGAGGTCTTGAAATCGCTCCCAAGTCTCATGGAGTTGTTCCCCCTTGCTTTGTGAAAAGCTAAGAATGGAATGCCTCATTAAATTGGTTTTACTTACTGGATAATATTTCTTTAAGAATTCTTGCTGCAGTTGAGCCCATGTGGTGATGGAATTGGCAACAAGGGAGTTCAACCAATATTTTGCCCGTTCTTTTAATGAGAATGGTAAGAGATGCAATTGGAGAGCATTATTAGGAAAGCTCCTCAACTTGATGGTAGAGCATATTTCAAGGAATTCATCAAAGTGCTTATAAGGGTCCTCATTTTCAAACCCATGAAAAGATGGAAGCATCTGGATGGTGCTAGATTTGATTTCATATTGAGCAGCCTCATTATTTGGCATCACTATGCAAGAAGGAGAAGCATAAGTGGTGGGGATGAAATGGTCCCTAAGATTCATGGGAACCACATTTGGAATTTCAGCCCTATCATTATTAATCCCCTCATTTACGACATTTCCTACATTTTCATCCATTGTGTTAAATTTAGTTTCAACCTCTCTTGTGCTAGAAGATTCCCTAAGGGTTCGTCTAAGAGTTCTTTCAAGAGAATTTATATCAACTGGAGATTCTAGAGTTGGTAGGGAGAGTGATCTACGGCCAAACATCAACAACACATAACACAATCATCACAACAATTTATCATCATCAACTCCACATACGATGTTCCCTTTCTCCTTAATTATCAAGACAGGAATTAAATGGCCGCAACACGGACCGATGCTTTGCAATGTAAATTCATAATAAGTAGTCTCAACAAGGGCTTCACAGTTTAACTATCACTAATTTTAACACATGCATGATATTAACAATTTCGAAACTAAAAGGTCGAGAGACTTACCTGGAGTCCTCTAGACTTACAAATTTGCAGGCGTTCCCTCGGCAAGCATCAAGTCCCTAGAATCTCACAAACAACTTACAACACCAAGATGGTCAAAACCACACAAGAAATATTCACAAATCACAATATTAACAATCAAACCAAAATTAACCCTAGAACTTTGGTTGCAAAAACCGTTTGCAGTTCCCGGCAACGGCGCCAAAAATTGATCAGTTGAAGTGTTCTCAATTATAAATCAACCCATTTTGCAATAGCACAAATCACTGTAAAATAGGGCTATTGGTCGGGTAAGTCGAACCACTGGGACTGCTAATCTATGGCAACCTAAGTGTCTAAAATCATCTTTTAGAATGACAAGGGGGTTTATAGATGATTTGTTGGTTTGTCACTAAAACTATGAATTGAGAAATGCATAAAATGGTAATGCTACGAAATAAATAGACGAAGACAATTAAAAAGAACTAGGGAAGTGAATCCGCACTAAACCCTAAACACATGCTAGATCAAGACTAAATTAGGGATAGATAATATATATATAATGGTAAAGAATTATATAGCAACACATGGTTACCCTATAATCATCAAGAAGTTCATTAAATCAAAACAAGAATGATCCATCAAAAGTTCATACATTTGAACTACCTAAACTAGGGTGTAGCATTAAACCTACTACCTTAAACAAAAGACCATCAAGCCATTAATCAAATGATAGAGCACATGAAGCTAGGAATCAAGTATAAACCATCAAAGGGAATACCTAAGCAATTGACTATCAAATTTCTCTATCAACATGCCATGAAAACCATTCATAATCTTATTTCCATTGTCACCATGAAAATGTAAGCATTAAGATTAATATAAGGATCATCAAAGACAAGATAATGAACTTACATCAATCATTTATAAACATTGAAATTCATTACAAAAAGTAATATGCTCTAGATTATGAAAAGACCAAAAAATATATATATTTACCCCTAAAATAGAGCCTAATCTAAATCATGATTACAAGGGAAGGCATCCTCACCTCCCTAGATGGAGGTTTAGTTACCCCATTAATGCAAGGAGTGGAGAGAAGGAAGAAGAAGAAGAATCCATTGTTTCACCTTGAGCTCCAAGAACACCCCAAAATCTCTCCACACCTCCTCTAGCTCTTCAATCTATGAGAGATGAGAAATGTATGACCATACCCCCTTCTTATCCTTCAAAAACCTGCTCCCCATACTCCCAATCCCGAGCCTTATCCTCTGCATGAAGATGGACCACACAAAAGAATGATAAGGGAACAAGAATGCTGAAAAACAGGAGAAGTTGAACTGCCTTCTGCAGGTTGGCGGGCACCCGCGAGGCACCGGCGGGCGCCCGCGGAGGCTTGGCTTTGAGGGCATGCTATTGGAGCAAATAGCGGGAGCCCGCATTGGCACGGCGGGTGCCCGCGGAGGGCTACGGGGTTTTCGACAGGGGCTTCAGCAAGGCTCTGCAAAAGAGGCCAGAGAGTTGAGGGGTTCGGCGGGCGCCCGTGAGGCGACGACGGGCGCCCGCGGAGGCTTGGCTGCACAACATCATTAAGGCTTCTTGCAAGCCTTCTTCAAGCCGGACCGTGAATGCACTTCCAAGATGAATACTCAGTCATGACTTCACGAAATGCTAACAGAAGAGGTCAGGTCTAAAAGATGACTTCCTGACATGGCGCACGTATTTCAACACAATTGATGCCAATCTACTTCTTTGATCAAATTCAGGAAAATCGACCTGAAACAAGACAAAAGTGCAAAAATGAATTAAAACTGTACATTCTATTCCATTAACAGACTTAACTAATGGAAGAAAGGGCGCTTGAATATGCAATATTTGGCACTTATCAAGTTCGAGGTTTTCTCCGATCATAAGAGTCTCAAGTATCTCTTCTCTTAGAAGGATTTGAACTTGAGACAACGCAGATGGGTTGAGTTTATGGAGGACTATGACTTTGAGTTACAGTATCATCCGAGAAAGGCCAATGTGGTGGCCAATGCATTGAGTAGGAAGTCACGGGGTGCTCTTGCTAACATTTCCATTCACAGATGGAAGATGCTAAAAGAGCTTGCAGATCTTAGTTTGTAGTTGTATGAGGATGTTTCACCAGCTATTTTGTTTAGCCTTATAGCTTAACCAACTCTTGTTAGCAGAGTTATTGAGGCATAGCAGGAGGATGGGGAGATGAAGTCCATTCACGATCGGATTTCAGGCGGCGAGAATGTAGAGGGTTGGACCTTGCATTTAGATGGTGGTCTCAGGTACAGAGGGAAGATGGTTGTTCCTCTGTCTTGTCGTGTCGTTGTTCTTTAGGATTTTCACCATTTTTGACTCGCAGTTCATCCTGGTGGTACGAAGATGTATCACAATTTGCGGAGACAGTTTTGGTAGAAAGGCATGAAATGGGATGTTTCTCAGTTCGTGGCTAAATGCCTTACTTGTCAGCAAGTGAAGGCAGAGCATCAGAGACCGGCAGGGTTGATGTAACCACTACTAGTGGCAGAGTGGAAGTGGGAGCACATCACTATAGATTTCGTGACAGGACTTCTGAGATCCAAGGCAGGGAATGATGTAGTTTGGGTCATTGTTGACAGACTGACTAAGACGGCTCACTTTTTGCCTATGACAGTGATAGATGACGCAGAGAGGCTTAGTGGACTGTATGTGGGGCAGATTGTCTGGCTTCACGGGGTTCCAGTATCCATTGTTTTGGATAGGGATCCCAGGTTCACGTCTCACTTTTGGCAGAGTTTTTAGGAGGCTCTTGACACGGGGCTTCATTTCAGTATGGCATTCCATCCTTAGACTTATGATCAGTCGGAGCGTACCATTCAGATATTAGAGGATATGCTATGGGCTTACATTTTGGATTTTGTGGGTAGTTGGGAAGACTACTTACCCTTGGTGGAGTTTACCTATAACAACAGTTACCAGACCAGTATTGGCATGGCACCTTTTGAGGTGTTGTATGGCAGACGTTGTAGGTTTCCAGTTTGTTGGACCGAGGTAGGTGATACAGTCGCCTTAGGTCTCGATATTGTCTTCGAGAGTACAAAGAAAATTAAGTTAATTCGGCAGCGGTTGGCTATAACTCAGAGCAGGCAGAAGAGTTATATTGATAAGAGGAGGAGATCCTTGTCTTTTGAGGTAGGGGACCACGTCTTTCTCAAGATTTCTCCACAGAAGGGACTTCTGAGATTTCGGCAGACGGGCAAGTTGTCTCCTAGGTTCATTTGACTATTTAAGATTTTGGAGCGCGTCAGTGAAGTTGCTTATCAATTGGTATTGCCGCCAAACGTGGATAGGGTTCACGACGTCTTTCATGTTTCTATATTGAGGAAGTACGAGCCGGATCCATCGTATGTCTTACGGTGGACAGATGTTGTTGTTGATGAGGATGTGACCTACGAGGAGGGTCCATTCTAGATTCCTGATTCACGGGAGCAGGTTTTGCGGACCAAGACCATTTTATTGGTTAAGGTCTTGTGGACACATCATGGTGTTGAGTAGGCTACCTAGGAGCTTGAACAGGAGGTTCGCCCTCGGTATCCCTATTTGTTCTCTCTTTCAGGTACGACTCGATTTCGGGGACGAAATCCTTTTGAGGAGAGTAGGTTGTAATGACCCAGTCTTTTTCCTCCTTTTCCTTTTTCGGTGATTTTCTTCTTTCGTCTTTTTCCTATTTTGTCTTTTCCCTTTTTCGTCTTTTTCCCGTTTATCATTTTTCCTTGCATAACCTCACTTCTTGTGCTCGGATTTGATTCCGGTTTTGCATACATTCATGATATTTGATTTCCAAGACATTTGTATTTTTACTTTTGTAGAAATACATTCTAGTTGCTTACTTTTTCATAAAGGGCATAGATGCATACTTTATTGTAATTATTCATTATTTTTGGGGTTTTGTGTAATTACATAAAGTAATTATTTTTCATCTTAGGGACCTTTTTGTAATTTAATTTGTAAGATATTTTGAAAAATGACCTTTTTGCAATTTTTGGAAAATGTGACAAGTGTCACATTCTCATGGTGCCACTTGTTAGCAATGGGGTGGAGTGACTTGGATGTATAATCTCTTGACATTTTGAGGGTGGAGATTCACCCACATGTTGGCCTAGGATTGGTGCATTTGTTGGCTTAGATGGTTGACAAGTGTAGGCTTAAGATTGAGCCTAGGAAGGAGCATTGGATTTGTGACAAGTATAGGATCATGATTTAGTCTTGCATTGTGTGCGTGTGAGAGGTAGTGTAAGAGCACATAGTGAGTGGAGGATTTCTAGTCCTTCTACTCATCATTTCACACTTTATCTTTTTTATTTCACATATTCTTCAAGAACCCTAGCCTAGCCACCATTTGAGAAAAGCTTGGTTAATAGCTTTGACTTCAATTTGGGCCTCCTTCCATTCACCCTAGACTTAAGACCTTGGAATACAAAAGCTTCCCCTTACTCTCCTCTTCATTAACCCTAAACTTGTTTTCCATTTTGAGCTTGGTTGCTTGGATTATAGAGATTCAATTCTCTATTGAGGTAGGGGTGGTAGTATGTTTATATTTTAAGTGTTTTATAATCCTTTAGAGTTTAATATATATTGTATACATACTTTTAATATGATAGGTTTGCATATTATAGGAATCCCTCACATCTTGACTTAGGGTTTATTGATTTAAGCATGTATGATATGTATAAACCATGTGTAGAAGGATTATATAATTTAGTAGTATGCTAAATTCTTGTATTTTCACATGTAGTGATGATATAGAACTCTTGTGGAATTATTAATGTTATATGCAATTTCCATTGACTTAAATTGCTATATTTATTGAGATAATAATTCTATGTTCTTGTGAATTACAAATTGTAATTATTAGAGAAGTTTATTACTTTAAATGTTGATATTTAGTGTATAAAGTTTATTGTTGAGGCATGATTGAAATTGATAAGTTGGTGGTATTGTATTGTGCATAATATCATGATGATGACTTGTCATCTAGCATGCCATTCTAGACTTGGAACCCTAAGACATGGTTTACGTAGTTTCAAAGTACTTGTGCTTGTAAGGTGGTTGATATGCCTTATTATCTATGTAAAAATTTTGAACTTGATATATTTTGGATTCTCTTGGGACATTGTTAAGGTGACATGGCTAAAGGTTCGCTTTAGTGCGGGAGGTATGAGTTCTCCCCAATTGAGATAGTGCGCACTAGGGTGGTCTTCCCAGCGGGTTAATGCCTGGAATAGCCATTTTGATCTTGGTTTAGTCCGAGACGTGATGTCTAAGTATTCCACTAATTGATTTCGCATTAAATTCCTAGTTGACAACCAATGCTTAATTGTAATTTGTGATTTTTGTCATTGGCAAATTGATGTTGTTAAGTACATTGATATTGATATGTGTTGTTAAAGAATCATTTAAGTTAGCTTAAGATGATCCCTTAAAACACCTTGAACATAGACATTAAGTGGAATGATCCCTTGTATTTGTCTATATTGATCTTGCAATGATATTGAAACTTTAGGGTATACGCATATGCTTATTCCTACGAGTAACTTGATTACTCACCCTAGTGGTTTGTGTTGTTTTTTAGGTAAGGAGACTATGTTATTGGATGCTCATCATCCTTAGAGGGTAATGAGCAACTTAGAACATTTTTGTATATTGACATGCAAGTGTTTAGCATGCTTAACTTTGATGTCATATTTTGTATGTGACGGCCCAAGTTTTTCAACCCGGTGCGTCAGTGATAAACCGAAAGATGACCCGATAATGGATCCGAAATGCGGAAGCAAAAGACAAACAACAGTCTCTAGAGATACAACATGACTCTAAGACACCATTGTGACCCTCAACGAGGTCACGGAACCCAAAGGAATCAGATGGGGAAACAACGTTTCAAAAACGAACAAGATTGAACCTAGGGGCAAAATCATCATTTTCAGCTTAAAAGTGGGTGCCACCGAGCACACCATTAGAAAGACAACAAAAAATCAATGAATTTAGACTCAAAAATCGCTTGATTCAGAGTCTGGATGAAGAAGATATGGCTTACGGAAGAAGAAGGGGCAAAACGGGTCAAAAAGTGCCAACCCAAGAACATCTAACCGGTTAGGAGACCTTCCTAACCGGTTAGGAGGCCAAAAAATTTGACCAAAACACTGCCCATGCACATGTAACCGGTTACCAAATTCCTCGTAACCGTTTACATGTGAAGAGGGCAGAATACTCAGCAAGGAAAACCTGGCAGCAGGGGTTTTTCCGGGAAAAATGAAAATTTGAGGGCCAAGATGACATTTTCTGGAAAAACTCAAAGAAAAAACCCCCTCAAAATTGAGTTTTCTACATGACTTTGGTGGAAAATCAAAAAATACGCAATGTGAAATTCCCAAAATGCCCTCCCAAGAAAACTTGTCCAGAGGGTCCAAAAAGCTGCTAAATTTAAAAACTGAGAGCTGAACTTCGGATGCGATTTCCGATGCCAAGATGGCATTTTCTGGAAAAACACGAAAAAGAAACCCCCCCTAAAATCATATTTTCTAAGTGACCATATAAAGAACAGAATTTATTTCCCAAAGAAAATTCCTAAAATACCCTTAGGTCAGAATATGCAACAAAAGTGTAAAATGAGTCCGTAGGAGGCTCATTTCACCAAAGAAGAAGCTTTGCCCAGAAATAACCATGCACACAAACGTAACTTACCTAGTAAGATGTGCTACAATGGTCCATGGCCCAAAAATATGGCCGATACAAAATATGACCCCCCAACGGCCAAAATGCCAAAAATGAAGTTTGAAACGAAAACTTGGAATTTAAAATCATGAGATGGTTTCAAAATGCCGTTTGGCCCTTGGCCACACTTCATACATAGTGAATGAATACTAATGGAAGAATCAAAATGGAATTCCCACACCCAATGCAAACATGGTGAATCAAAAACTCAATATTTTACAATACTTTCATAATATTCCATGAAGTCAAAATTTACATAGGATACAATTTACATATCATTGGCCTCCGGCCTCATCTCATACATGTCCAATACATCGTAAAGAGTGTACTCATGTACAGATTACATATAAGGAATCAAATGTACACATGTTGACCTATAAGACTACAATTGGCATTCCAAGCCAACCTTCACCAAAAATGGAAGTCTCCAAGTCCACAAACCATCCAAGCATAATGAAGACCTCAACTTTAATTTTTGTACCTGAAATATGCCCCAGTATCTACTCGTAGGAAATGAACATGCATCGACCTACGTTTTACAAGTTTGCATGATTTAATCATTGTGGTTCATTCCACTTAACGTCTATGTCAAATGTGAGACTCAAGGAGCATCCTAGCTACCTAAGATCATTTCTAGTATCAATCACCTCATCATGCAATTTTAGCAACATAGGTTCATGCTTACACAAAGCAACAACATAGGAGCATGCTTACAAAAGCAACAACATATAGATTCTCAAGGTTATCAACTTGAAGTCTAAAATGCAACATCAACTAAATATAACAATTTAGCATAATTAGAATATCTAATACCACACATCAAGACATAGATTCTCTAGGTTATCAACTAGAAATCTAAAAGTGTGAAATCAACTAAATATATCAATTTAGTAAGGATGTACTTAACAACATCAAAATCGCCAATAGCCAAAACCACAAGTTAACAAGGTAAGCATGACTGTCAACTTGGAATTGAATGCTAAAACAAGCAGTGGAAGACTTGGATATCACGCTCGGAATTCTGCTGAGACCTCAATGGTTATTCCGGGCACTAACCCGCAGGGAAGACCACCCTAAATGCGCACTATCTCAATGACTTAGAGGACTCACATCCTCGTACTAGAGCCAAACCCTAGCCATCTTAACTCAACAATGTTCCAAGATTCCAAAATAAGTCAAATAAGTTCATAACTTATACATATTACTATTACATAGTAATAAGTTAGTAATATAACTCTCAATTGTGCAGAATAAGCATTTCATATCCATAATGCTACGAAATCACAAGCCAATAATATATTCATATTAAAAACATACTCTCATGAATATAAACTTAACAACAATGCTCTTCAATGCATATAACACAATCTAGTGAATACATCACAAGTCTAAATCCATGTTCTTAAAATAGAAACAACTTCTAAAACATGATTAGATCCATGGATACACAAGATAGAATTTAATTACATCAAAATAATTAAACTCTCTAGATATCAAATCATTTCCAATTGGCCCCAATTTAATATATGTTAATAAACATATCATGGTCATTACATATATTCACACACAAGTTTAATTAGGCCCATGAAACCTCAAAAAATAGATTTTAATTAATTCCCTTAATTAAAGTTTCTAGATTTCCAAACTTAACCAAATGCTCTCAAATTAAAGTATGTTAACAAACATGCCAAAACTTAATTTAAAAGCATAACACAACTCAATTCCATGCAAGGTATGGCCATGAACTTAAATCTTTCACAAAAGATAAATATTAATTAAAAAGAGCAATTCTTATTTAATTAATTCCAATTTAATATATGTTTACCAACATATCAAAACAAGAGTTTCTACCATGCCACAATTCAAAACCAAGTTTCTCATCATCATGAAAATTAAATCTTATACAAAGAATTAAATATTTCAAATTTCCTAGATTTGATACAAGGCATGCATATAGGTTGTATAAACATGGAAAACACACAATACAACACATATAAAATCCTAAAACATTCCCTACCTCCATTTGAGATGAAATCTCAAATCCCCACCAAAATAAATCGGCTCTGAATCCGACGAAACTCCTAGGTTTTGTTGGGGACAACACCACGAATATGAATCCCAAGGAAGCCCCATCAAAAACACAACTTGACATCAAACCCAAACTCAAGAATTAGCCAAAACAAGATTCCAATCGGTTGGAATCGAAGGCCTCGCCAAGGGGAATAATAAACACTAAGGCATCACCACTTTTTAATGAAGGGAAGAAGTCCAAAAGAGGAGAGAGAAGATGGCAGCCATGGATGGAGCTTGGACCGGCCATGAGAGAGAGGAGAGAGAGAAAAATCTGATTTTTCTTTCTAAGACCTCCTATTTATAGAAAAACTCAAAAAGTGCCCCGAACGGGCCCTGCCGGGTCCGGAAAAGTGAAATTCGGGCAAACGAGCTCAAATGGCAAAACTCCGTGAATGAAAATGATTCAAAATGAGATAATATGAATAACAGAAGAAACAGTGTCAAAAACCGAGTCCCAAGCAGAGAGTTATGCCTAAAATAAGTTTGGCGCAAACTAGGGCCAGAAACCCTGAAACTGGAAAACATCGTCCAGGAGGAAATTCTAAGAGTCCACGACTCGACAAAATGTGAAAATGAATCCCGTACGAGGATCCAGGCTCAAAACAAGGCATTGAGCAATAACTTTCATTAATTGCACAATGAGCCCTCCAAAAAGTGAAAACTACGAAATTGCCCCAGAATGAAAATATCTTCCAAAAGATATTTTGTAATACCCCGTAATTTTAAAGAGTTTATTTAAATTAATTTTGTGCTAGGTTAATTCTTTAATGTGTAGATTTATTCACCTTGTAATTATATATGTTAAATTATTTAATTAATTTTATTTATTTGTGCATGTAATATTGATTTTATGTTCTATATAGTATAATGATTAGTTTTGAAATTTTTATTGGTTATGTTTTAGATTAATTATTATTATTTAATTAAATTATTTAATTTGTATTGAATAATAATAATAATAATCATAAAAATAATAACAATAATATAATAATAATATTTATAATAATAATAATTATAATAGTTTATTAATAATAATAATAATAATATTTATAATAAATAATAATAGTATTAAATCAATGTAATGATGAAGAAATTAAATCTTAGGATAGGATTTCATTGCCATAGTTGAACCTTAGGACATCTTGCTTGACTTGGCTTGCTTGCCTTAAAGCCATATGGTTGGGAATGTGGTTAATTAAATGCAAAAATAGATATTTGTAATATTTATATTATATAAATTGTATATAAATTAGCTAGCCTACCTTAGAAGGAAGGAAAGGGAGTTAGAAACAAATTATAAATTTTAGTGAGCCATTGTAAAAGTGTGGAAAGGAAGAGAGAGAAAGAAAGGAGCTTGGACCGGTGTAGGAAAAATTTACCCGACTACGCGCAACCGGCGGATTTATTTTAAATCCAAAAAGGCAAGTTATTATCTACTTTTCCCCTTTGAATTAATAAATTAATTGTTTAGTTTATTTTTATGCATAGAGCCAAGGTTAGGAGGTTAATAAATTATTAATTTTTATCTTATTAAATTAATGAAATTTTAATTATATAAGATGGTATATATTTATTTATTATCCTATGAAATTAATAATGGCTGAAAATAATTAAATAAGGCTTTAGGGATTTTTCTAGAATTTTCTAGATTTTTCCGGGGCTTTTCTGCAATTTCCGGCGAGACTCCGGCGAGTTTTCCGGTCACCGGATGTGGGGGAGATGACCGGAGTGATCCGGTGTGATGCGGCGTACTTTAGGTTAGCGTGCGCGCGCATCCTGGGCCTTAGATGAAGCTGATTGATCCAGTGCATCGCGGTCCATGTTACCGCGGTACACCCGGATCATTGACCCTTGGATTAGGTGAGATGAGATGAAGTGATCCTATGTAGCGCACCCACAGAAAGTCAATACAGCCAACCAACCAGGAGGTGCCACGTCTGCAGGAGACTTAAACGCGCGCGTGGGAGCGCGTGCGCCCGCGTGGCTGATGCCAGACGCGCGTGGAGGCACGTGGGAGAGTGGGGAAGGTTGGGCTGCTCGTGGGGAGGCTCTGGGAGGCGCGTGAGGGCGCGTGTGGGGTCTCTACAGCTGCTGGAAATTACCAGAATACCCCTAGGGCCTGTTTTGTAAATTCCAGAACCTTAAACTTGGATTTTTAGGTACTGTTTTGGTATTTACGGGGTTAACGGGTCACGAAATTATTATTTTAATACCCATTAATTATTCTTATGGCCGATTAATCTTTTCTAAACATCTATTGGCTCGTTTACAGTACAGATATTAATGTGATTTATTTAATGACATTGTTAAATATAAATAGTGTTATTATCTTATTAAATGGTATCAAACATTACTGTTAAATTAAATAATGCCATGGTTTTAGTCATATAAATTATCCATTATATATTATGGGATATTTATACTGTTAATCATATATCAACCATGATTTATTATGCTGTGTGCATTTCAGGAAATAAATGGACTGTTTAATTATGTCACATTTATATTATATGGATGTGTTGCCATATAGAACCATGTGAGCTGGCTAATAAGTTTAGACTCATTTATACCTTATGCATTCGTTGCTATAGACAGATGTGTAGCTGTCGGGGTATGTGGTTTAATATTATTGGCATGTGTTGCCTAATTGACATACTCAGTATGTTTAGTAATATTATTGGCATGTGTTGCCTAATTTATATGCTCAGTATATTCATCAGTACTTTGAGAGGTGTTATCACTGTGTAGTTCGTTATAGTCTGTGTTGTCAGTACCATGCACCATGTATAATAGCTGATTTCCCGGGTAGGGAAAGGAGACACTTAACCACCTAATGTGAGTCTAAGTGATCACCGTCTATTCTGGTTGAGGTCATGTTATACATTGGATAGTTCCCTTAGGATGTATACAGATATAGTACTCATCCGGATATAAATGATTAATTTATTTGATTCTCTGATTTGGGTCATAGTAGAGAGGACTTGCTCGTGGGGTTGACCCACCATTGTTGTTATTTCAGGATACGGTCAGTACCCGTTCTAAGGTTGAGGTTAGCAGTGAGGGACCACCATCCGAACTCATCTACTCTTAAGATCCAGTTCAGGGTAGAAGTTTTATGTATTACTTCAGTTTCAGTTTTTATTTACTTTTGATGTTGAACTCTCAGGTTTATATTTAGGGATCCTTGACATAGGATTTCCAAGTTGTAATTGAGTACTGTATTAAATAAAGGATGGATGGATGTTGTATTATTTAGTGTTCCTTTCCTGTCTAAATTCTTTTATTATCATCATTTTGTATTCCATGCTTGTATATTGCCAATTGTTTTTGATATCCCTCGTTTTTCGTGTATAAGCCTGATCAACTTATGCGTGGAAAATGTTGGGGGTGTTACAGTTGGTATCAGAGCATTCCAGGTTTGAGTGTCTTAGGGATCTGTGATTACTATACTTCCGCGTTGTGTATTCTGATAATTAGAGCCTAAGTATTAGGGTTCTTTGTATTCTTTTAGTCAGTCCATTATAAGGTACTGACGTTAGATTTTTCTGAATTTAAAGAAGGATGTCTCGGCATGGGACAAGGAATGCGAACCGTCATCGCAGTATTTCCCCAACTCAAAATGAGAATCAGGAATTTTCCCCTCAAGTTGCTGATATTATTGCACAAGCTGTAGCAGCAGGAGTAGCATCTGCTCTACGAAACCAGCAACCTCCTCCGATAGTACCTGTTCCTGAACCAGTGGCACAACCAATGTCATGGGACAAAACTCGTCACTCGTTTATCCGAGGGAATCCACCATCGTTTGCGGGGTCCACAGATGTCTTATTAGCATATCAGTGGAAACAGGAGAGCGAGCGTCATCTTCGGATGGTAATCTGTACCGAAGTGCAGAAACAGATGCTAGCTACGTTCATGCTGATAGGCAATGCATTGCAGTGGTGGGAGTCTATTACTACCGTCGAAGAGAGGACCAGATTGACTTATGCTGAATTTCAGACTCGCTTTGATGACAAGTATTTTCCTATGTCAGTAAGATCAGCAATGAAGACCGAATTTCTGGATCTGCAACAGGAGGATATGACTGTGGCTGAGTATGAACAGAAGTTCATTAATTTGTCATTATTTGCACCAGAGGAGGTCAATACGGAAGAAAAGAAGAGAGACCGCTTTGTGAAGGGGTTGATATGGCCGATTAAAGTGGTGTCATAGGTAGTCCTGCATATACTACTTATATCCAGGTGGTTAATGCCGCTTTACAGCACTGCCAGATGAGGAGTGATTACCAGAAGTCCAAGGGAGATAAGTGGGCTAACCGAGACTACCAGACAGTGGAGAAAGGAAGTAGCAGTGGTACCAAGTCCAATGATCGGGGCAGATTTCAAGGACATCAACCTTGGAAGAAAAACAAAGGAAACCCAGATGTGCAGAGGGATGGAGTCCCTAATCAGGGTAGACAAGGTGGGGTACCTCAGACCGGACAGGAACAGTGGTCGGGAAATCAACAGAGAAGGCAGGCAGGTCCTTTTACGGGACGTTGTTATCACTGTAGAGAGATTGGGCATCCGGCCAAGATGTGTCCCAAAGCTAAGTAGGGACAGTATGGGCAGCCGAGACATAATCAGCCGTTACCTCTACCGGCCCCACCGATGCCACGTGGGCAAGTTCAGAATTTTCCGGCACTTCCAGCACCACCATTTCCTCCAGGACAACCTCCACAGCAGTTGCATCATGGCAGAGTTTATAACTTCATGCCACATAATGCGCAGGCTCCTCAGGCTATTGAGGGTATGTTTTCTATACATGGTAGAACTGCTCGTATACTGTTTGACACTGGTGCATCACATTCTTTTGTGTCTAGATCTTTTGTTATCTTATCTGGTATGACGACTCAGTTATGTGACCAACCTCTTAATATTTATACACCATTGGGAGTTGGCGCAATTTTACGAGAGTGTAGCGGTGATATCCTTATAGATATGGGCCGGCTTCGATTTCTTGCAAATTTGTTAGTGTTAGATATGTATTCGTATGATGTTATACTTGGGATGGACTGGTTATCTCAGTACCATGCTTAGGTTAACTGTTACGAAAAGTCTATTGTATTTGCTATACCAGGACAGGAGATGTATCTTCTTGTTGTACCACAACCTGATAGAGGGCCTAGCACTTATTTATTCGTTCTTGAGGAGGACTCACAGGAAACGACTGCTGTATCTCTTGACAGTATCCCGGTAGTTCAGGAATTCCAGGATGTATTCCAGGAAATTCCAGGCTTGCCACCGAGTCGAGAGATAGACTTCGTCATTGATTTAGCTCCAGGCACTACGCCTATTGCTAAGGCGCCGTACAGAATGGCACCAGTGGAGATGCGAGAGTTGAAAGATCAAATTCAGCAGTTGCTCAGCCAGGGATTTATTCGCAGGAGTACTTCACTATGGGGAGCACCAGTACTGTTTGTTAAGAAGAATGATGGATCTCTTCGTCTGTGTATTGATTACAAAGAACTGAACAAGGTCACTATTCACAACAAGTACCTGTTGCCCAGAATTGATGACCTGTTTGATCAGTTGAAGGGAGCTACTTACTTCTCAAAGATTGATTTGAGGTCTGGTTATCATCAGCTACGAGTCCGAGAATAAGATGTTCCAAAGACAGCATTTCTCACAAGGTACGGATCTTACGAGTTTTGTGTTATGCCTTTCGGTTTAACGAACGCTCCAGCTGTCTTTATGGACTTGATGAATAGAGTATTCAGAGAGTACTTAGATCAGTTTATCATTGTTTTCATTGACGATATTCTGGTTTACTCTAAGTCGGAGAAGGACCATGCCAGACATTTACGCACAGTGTTGCAGACACTTCGAGAACATCAGTTGTTTGCGAAGTTTGAGAAGTGTGAATTTTGGCAGAAAAAGGTCAAATTTCTGGGTCATGTAGTGTCAGAAGAAGGGTTAGCAGTAGATCCAGCCAAGGTTGCGGCCGTTATGGAGTGGGGACAGCCTACCTCACCGACAGAGATTCGCAGTTTTCTGGGATTGGCGGGGTATTATCGCAGGTTCATCCAGGGGTTTTCCAAAATTGCGGGTCCACTTACTCATCTAACTAAGAAGAATGTACCATTTGTATGGGATGATTCTTGTCAGACTGCTTTTGCTGAATTGAAGAGTAAGTTAACTTCTGCACCTGTCTTAGCCACACCTCAGAGTGGAATCGAGTATTTAGTATTTACCGACGCTTCTCTGAAGGGTTTGGGTTGTGTATTGATGCAAGAAGAGCGACCAGTTTCTTATGGGTCTAGGAAGCTTAAGCCTCATGAGCTTAATTACCCGACTCACGATCTAGAGCTCGCAGCAGTAGTTTTTGCCTTGCGTATTTGGAGGCATTATCTTTTGGGGGAGACTTTTCGATTGTTTAGCGATCATAAGAGTCTACAGTATTTGTTCACACAGAAGGAACTGAATATGAGACAGCGCAGATGGTTGGAGTTCGTGAAAGACTATCATTTCTCTATACAGTATCATCCAGGGAAAGCGAATGTTGTAGCAGACGCACTCAGCCGCCGACCCTATGTCAGCCTTTCAGCTTTGTTTGCAATAGAGGGGGATGCTTTAAAGACTGTTGATGAGTTAGCAGACGCTTTTATGGCATGTGTGGTAGTAACTCCTTCTATCATTCATCAGGTCATTCAAGCGCAACTCTCAGATCAACAGTGTATTGATCGGGTTTCGAAGTTAGCCTCCGGAGATGTTCTTTTTTATTCTATAGGGACTGATGGAGGATTGAGGTACAAGGGACGTTTAATTGTGCCTTCAGCTGACAATTTGAGAAATGTTGTGATGAGAGAGACACATACTTCTCAGTTCTCGGACATCCAGGGGGAGACAAGATGTATCAGGACATGAAACGCCAGTTTTGGTGGGCCGGCATAAAAAGAGATATAGCTATCTTTGTCTCTAAATGTAGCACCTGTCAAATGATTAAGATTGATCATCAGAGACCGCCAGGATCGTTGCAGCCACTTCCTATACCAGAGTGGAAATGGGAGAGTATTTCTATGGACTTTATAGAGGGATTACCTACTTCACATCATAATCATAACTCTATTTGGGTCATTGTTGATAGATTGACCAAGTCCGCTCATTTTCTGCCTGTTCGTTCAAACTTTACGTCAGAACAGTATGCTAAGCTGTATATTGCAGAAATGGTGAAACTTCATGGCGTACCATTGTCCATCGTATCAGATAAAGATCCGAAGTTTGTATCAGGATTTTGGAGGAGCTTTCAGCAGGCTTTGGGTACAGAACTTTATCTTAGCACTGCCTATCATCCTCAAACAGATGGACAGACTGAGCGAGTTAATCAGATTTTAGAAGACATGTTGCGGGCATGTGTTCTTGATTTTAAGGCAATTGGGAGGAATATTTGCCGCTTTCAGAGTTTGCTTATAACAATAGTTATCAGAAAACTATTGGTATGGCACCATTTGAGGTTTTGTACGGTAGACCGTGTAGGTCTCCTGTCTGTTGGCTTGGAGTGGGTGAGAACAGCTTTTTGGGTCCTGAATTTATTAAGGACACGTCAGAAAAGATTGCTATCATTAGTGATCGGATGCGTACAGCTCAAAGCAGACAGAAAAGTTATGCTGACCGTCGAACTCGTGTTTTGAAGTTTAAGGTTGGTGATCAGGTTTTGCTTAAGGTTTCTCCCCTGAAGGGAGTAATGCAGTTTGGGTCAAAGGGTAAGTTATCGCCTCGTTTTGTGGGTCCTTTTATGATTACAGATCGAATTGGGGCAGTAGCTTATCGTCTGGCTCTACCAGATAATCTTCATAGGGTACATAATGTTTTTCATGTATCTATGCTGCGAAAATTTCTACGGGACGAAGATCGATATCAACACATTGATGTGGGTGAAATTGAGTTGCAACCCGATGCAACCTATTTGGAACAACCTTATTGTATTCTCGATCGTAGGAATCAGATACTGCGCACGAAGACTATTCCATTAGTACATGTACAGTGGAGTCATCATAGTGCTACAGAGTCTACTTGGGAACGGGAGGATATTATCCGTGCCAAGTATCCAGAGCTTTTTAATACAGGTATGTAGTGAATTTCGGGGACGAAATTCCTTTATTAGGGGGGGAGAATGTAATACCCCGTAATTTTAAAGAGTTTATTTAAATTAATTTTGTGTTAGGTTAATTCTTTAATGTGTAGATTTATTCACCTTGTAATTATATATGTTAAATTATTTAATTAATTTTATTTATTTGTGCATGTAATAATGATTTTATGTTCTATATAGTATAATGATTAGTTTTGAAATTTTTATTGGTTATGTTTTAGATTAATTATTATTATTTAATTAAAGTATTTAATTTGTATTGAATAATAATAAAAATAATAAAAATAATAATAATAATATAATAATAATATTTATAATAATAATAATTATAATAGTTTATTATTAATAATAATAATAATAATAATATTTATAATAAATAATAATAGTATTAAATCAATGTAATGATGAAGAAATTAAATCTTAGGATAGGATTTCATTCCCATAGTTGAACCTTAGGACATCTTGCTTGACTTGGCTTGCTTGCCTTAAAGCCATATGGTTGGGAATGTGGTTAATTAAATGCAAAAATAGATATTTGTAATATTTATATTATATAAATTGTATATAAATTAGCTAGCCTACCTTAGAAGGAAGGAAAGGGAGTTAGAAGCAAATTATAAATTTTAGTGAGCCATTGTAAAAGTGTGGAAAGGAAGAGAGAGAAAGAAAGGAGCTTGGACCGGTATAGGAAAAATTTACCCAACTACGCGCAACCGGCGGATTTATTTTAAATCCAAAAAGGCAAGTTATTATCTACTTTTCCCCTTTGAATTAATAAATTAATTGTTTAGTTTATTTTTATGCATAGAGCCAAGGTTAGGAGGTTAATAAATTATTAATTTTTATCTTATTAAATTAATGAAATTTTAATTATATAAGATGGTATATATTTATTTATTATCCTATGAAATTAATAATGGCTGAAAATAATTAAATAAGGCTTTAGGGATTTTTCTAGAATTTTCTAGATTTTTCCGGGGATTTTCTGCAATTTCCGGCGAGACTCCGGCGAGTTTTCCGGTCACCGGATGTGGGGGAGATGACCGGAGTGATCCGGTGTGATGCGGCGTACTTTAGGTTAGCGTGCGCGCGCATCCTGGGCCTTAGATGAAGCTGATTGATCCGGTGCATCGCGGTCCATGTTACCGCGGTACACCCGGATCATTGACCCTTGGATTAGGTGAGATGAGATGAAGTGATCCTGTGTAGCGCACCCACAGAAAGTCAATACAGCCAACCAACCAGGAGGTGCCACGTCTGCAGGAGACTTAAACGCGCGAGTGGGAGCGCGTGCGCGCACGTGGCTGATGCCAGACGCGCGTGGAGGCGCGTGGGAGAGTGGGGAAGGTTGGGCTGCCCGTGGGGAGGCTCTGGGAGGCGCCTGAGGGCGCGTGTGGGGTCTCTACAGCTGCTAGAAATTACCAGAATACCCCTAGGGCCTGTTTTGTAAATTCCAGAACCTTAAACTTGGATTTTTAGGTACTGTGTTGGTATTTACGGGTTTAACGGGCCACGAAATTATTATTTTAATACCCGTTAATTATTCTTATGGCCGATTAATCTTTTCTAAACATCTATTGGCTCGTTTACAGTACGGATATTAATGTGATTTATTTAATGACATTGTTAAATATAAATAGTGTTATTATCTTATTAAATGGTATCAAACATTACTGTTAAATTAAATAATGCCATGGTTTTAGTCATATAAATTATCCATTATATATTATGGGATATTTATACTGTTAATCATATATCAACCATGATTATTATGCTGTGTGCATTTCAGGAAATAAATGGACTGTTTAATTATGTCACATTTATATTATATGGATGTGTTGCCATATAGAACCATGTGAGCTGGCTAATAAGTTTAGACTCATTTATACCTTATGCATTCGTTGCTATAGACAGATGTGTGGCTGTCGGGGTATGTGGTTTAATATTATTGGCATGTGTTGCCTAATTGACATACTCAGTATGTTTAGTAATATTATTGGCATGTGTTGCCTAATTTATATGCTCAGTATATTCATCAGTACTTTGAGAGGTGTTATCACTGTGTAGTTCGTTATAGTCTGTGTTGTCAGTACCATGCACCATGTATAATAGCTGATTTCCCGGGTAGGGAAAGGCGACACTTAACCACCTAATGTGAGTCTAAGTGATCACCGTCTATTCTGGTTGAGGTCATGTTATACATTGGATAGTTCCCTTAGGATGTATACAGATATAGTACTCATCCGGATATAAATGATTAATTTATTTGATTCTCTGATTTGGGTCATAGTAGAGAGGACTTGCTCGTGGGGTTGACCCACCATTGTTGTTATTTCAGGATATGGTCAGTACCCGTTCCAAGGTTGAGGTTAGCAGTGAGGGACCACCATCCGAACTCATCTACTCTTACGATCCAGTTCAGGGTAGAAGTTTTATGTATTACTTCAGTTTCAGTTTTTATTTACTTTTGACGTTGAACTCTCAGGTTTATATTTAGGGATCCTTGACATAGGATTTCCAAGTTGTAATGGAGTACTGTATTAAATAAAGGATGGATGGATGTTGTATTATTTAGTGTTCCTTTCCTGTCTAAATTCTTTTATTATCATCATTTTGTATTCCATGCTTGTATATTGCCAATTGTTTTTGATATCCCTCGTTTTTCGTGTATAAGCCTGATCAACTTATTCGTGAAAAATGTTGGGGGTGTTACATATTTTCTTAGATACCCCTGAAATAAAATATCTTCAAAAGATATTTATGAAAAACACCCCAAGAAAAGAAAAAGTTTCCAAAGAACTTTACACTTATGCCCCTATGGGAACCGGGAGCAACCAGAGTACTTTCTGACGAAAGTAAAGATAGATATCTCATAGAAATCACTGAGAATGAAGATACGTGAAGTCAGAAACCAACTCTAAACACAAGAAGTGTGGTTACGCAAACAGAGTGACAAACGAGGAAAAGACGAAATAGGCAAAAAGACGGAATAGGGAAAAAGACGAAAAGTGAATAGTGTCAAAAAATGAAAAAATGTGGAAATGACTCAGTCCTCAAAGGAAGTTGTCAATCCAAAGAAAAGAGTCTTGGAAATCACTCCAGAGCACTCAAGACGACACTAATCGACAAGAAACCAAACTCAGAAGGGAAAAGACAACGGAAAAAATTTATCCGAAAAATCCGGGTCATTACATTGTATACCATGGGTGTATGGTATTTTAGAAGCTTATGTAGCTTTCTTGACATGTAATGATACTTAAGTACTTACTTTTGATATTAGAAGCATGTATGTATGGAGGCCAAGGGCCAAGCATGTTTAAATTAGTACTTGTATCCTTTCGGTGCTAACTTTTGTTTCAAAAATGTATTTTAACCATCTTAGAGGTTTGCCACATGAAATTCTTGTAATTGACATGTACATATGTTTAATATTCCTTAAAATAAATTTTTGACCTATGCATATGGGTAGAATGAATCCCATAGGTTCCATTGTAAATTTCACATGTTGGAGGAGCTTTCAGCAACATTTTGAGGAGTTTCGGTCGACCGAAACTCTAAGTCGGTCGACCGGTTCCCTTTTTTGACCAAATGAACAAAAAAAACCAGCCTTCAAAAAACATTCTGTGAGTTCTGGTCAACCAAAACTCTACGTCGGTCGACTAAAATAGCCCCTATGCACCAGCACTTCTAGATTTCAATTCAGCACTGATGGTCCAACTTCGAAAGGCCATAACTTCTTTATTCCTTATCCAAATGGGGTGATTCTTGAGCCTAAAATCAAGGATTTTGAGTTAGTTTTCCAATGGTACCTATTTCATTCTTAAATTCCAAACATAGTGAGATTTATTCATATTTTAGTGAAGTAGTGTCAGTTTTCACTTCAACGGGAAAGGGGTAATTTGTGGGATTCTTGGTCAATGTTCTTGAGACCTCTTGGAATGTCTTAAAATGATTAGATTAGGTTGTATTAACCTTGTTTTACTTGTTTAGAGTCAATTTTATCTCTTTAAATGTTAATTGACTATTTTGCCCCTTTGATAACGAATTTTGTCCTTTTTGACCTTTGTTTTCACTTTTGCTCTCTTTAAGTCTCGTGATCTCATGAAAGGTCACATTAGTGTCTTAGGAGTGATTCCTATCTCTTAAGACCTTGGTTTATCATTTGCTTCCGCATTTCAGATCCGTTATCGGATCAACTTTGGTTCATCACTAACACACCGGGTTGAAAAACTTGGGCTGTCACACACACACATTTTACAACTTAAATTTCCCCATTAATTTACAATTGCTAGTGTTTGGTAAAGTGAAGTGAAGTTTAGTGGTGAACTCTAAGCCCTAAGACCTCTCGCTCTCCTATATATTTCCCTAATTTCTAGATTGTTACTTACTTACATTGTTTTAATTGAATCTTAGTTTAATTAATCAATAAAACTATCTTTTGATCATTCAACTTACTAATCCATCATTGATTCCAAGAATACCACTCCTTTCCCTTGGGACGATCCCTACTTACTTTAGCTACATTAATAGTTAGTAGTGGTAGTGGTATTCTATAAATTCAAACTTGGCCACATTACACACTTTTGTGCTTTGGTATTGGTGATGACACCCACCAAGTTTTGGCGCCGTTGCCGGGGATTGGCAACGTCGTATTTTAGAATCAATTAGGAATTAGTACTCTTTTGGTCTTGTCTTTATTTTTATTTTATTTTAGTTACTTATTATGTTTGTTCTTGATTGGCTAGGTACATTGAGCCAAGAGAAGTGAAGCAAAAGGATTCTTAAGCAAAGCAAAAGCATAAAAAGCTAAAAATATAAAAAAATTGCAAAGCAAATCAAGGCAAAGAAAGAAAGATTAAAAAAAAAATAACTCGAAGTTGCTTAAGGATCCTTTGTGAGCTTTTCTAACTCTCTCCCTAGTTAAATTGTCGTCCTACGTGGTGATAAGTTTTTATTTTCTTAGATAGATTGTCGGCCCACGTGGAGGCAATTTATTTTTCTTGCATATTGTTGAAAGCATGGGAGTATGGGATTAATGTATGTGGATATTTGTTTATTGATTAATTTGTTGCGGAGGAGAAGTGCTTGTTATATACTACTTGCTAGTTGTTGTTGTTTTAATTATGCATACATGGTCGTAGGTCATTGAATCCTACTCTTGTCGCACTTAATTTGAATCTTGAATCCATTGTTCATAATCCTAAGGGAAGGGGTAATTCTTGTGACTCCATTTCATTAATGGAGGAACATAATGAGGACCATGTGGAGGACCTTGGTCACATCGACCAACAAGGTATTCTTCACCCTAATGTGCATCATGACAACATTCAAGTACCATTAGGCATGCCAAGACCCTTCATTCCACAACAACAAGGCCATGTTCCAATGGGAATGCCTCGACCATTTTTTATTCCACCCCAACCTCCTATTGTTCAAGGAAATCATGATGCTTATGTGGCACCACCGGTTGTGAATCCTCCTCTTGCTTTGAGAGATCATTACGTGCCAAATGAGTACAATGCACCAACATGCATTCAATTACCTCCATTTAGAGCACACCATTATGAGATTAAACCACAAACAATTCAAATGCTTCCCAATTATCATGGGCTACCAAGTGAAAAACCTTACAAGCATTTGGATGAGTTTCTTGAAGAGTGTTCCACTGTTAAATACACGGATATGCCAGAATAGGTTTTGAGATTAAAACTCTTCCCTTTTACCCTTAAAGATAAGGCAAAATACTGGTTTAGTAATTTGAGGCCTTTTTTAATAACTTCTTGGGCAGAGATGCAACAAGAGTACTTGAAAAAGTACTATCCGGTATCAAAGACCAATTCAATAAGAACTTCAATTCGAGAATTTTCTCAAGAGGAAGGGGAATTGTTTCATGAGGCATGGGAGCGATTGAGTGATTTGCTTAGGAAATGTCCACACCATGACATTCCTAAATGGCAATTGGTTTAATTTTTCTTTGAAAGTTTGTCGGATAATTTCAAAGGTATGGTTGATGTTTCTATCGGTGGTTCTTATCTTGATAGGCATGAAGATGATGTATAGTGCTTATATAAGAGCATGGGTGAGAATTCAATGCATCGATCTTTATCATTAAAAAATGGTATAAATATAGGTGGAAGGAAGAATGTTGGCTTGAATCAAGTTGACAATTCCAATGATATTGTCGCCGAAGTGAAATCCTTATCCCAAAGGTTTGATCAACTTTTGATCAACCAAAATTCAGTGAATCAAGTGTCTTCCTCCCTTAGCCATACTCATCATACTTCTAATGAATCATGCATGACTTGTTCTAGTGTTTTACATTCTACTTCCAATTGTCCCCACGGACACGTGCAAAGTGAGCACCATGGATATGTGAATGCAACTTTTGTAAACCAAGGGAATAATCCCTATGTTGGTCCAAAGTTACTTTAAGGAATGTTTGCCTTTTAATGTCAAAAAAGTATTAGTTCAGTGGTCTATAATAGTACATTGCAATGCTTCAGCCTCGGACAGTGAAGGTTCAGCATTTCAGTTTTAGCTACAAGTGCTCACAAGGGTACTATGGTTTCTTCTCAGTTGTATGTCATGTATATATACGTATGCTCAGGTAGCTGCACTAAACTAGATTGTCTTGAATAAACCTGCATTGCCCTTTATACAGTTTCGGGACTTTTATTTAGCTGAGAAGTATAAAATCTGTCACAAGGGTATTTTGGTGCTTTCTAGGTCTGCTCAAATATGTGACACATTTCAGTGGTCCTAGAGAGCTGGTATATGCAAAAATATTACATTCCTTAGAGGCTAAGTTTGGATAGAAATAGAATTCAGCACTCAAACTTGTAATCGGATGCAGTTGGTAGAATAATAACAAAATTAGCTGAGGTGGTAGGCCTGCATTGGTTCATTGCCCTGAAAATATCTGAATTGTCTCTCCCAATCATTGGTGGAAAGTGAAAGGTGTATTGTAGCAGCTATACAAGGGCCACTATGAGTATACTAGTATATATATGCTACTATAAGGCTCCTTAGGGTTTAAGCCTCTTGAATTCACATTGCATATTGAGCTTCTTCTGAGTACCCTCGAGTATACTATGTCAAGCAAGTTTTTCTCTACTATTTGATGATGATCTATGCAAGAAAAACTCATTAAATCAACTCTGAGGCATGTACTGATTGCTAAGATGAGGTTGCTGTCAAATTTGCTGATGCAAGGGCTGTATTGAGTAATGACTTGGTGCTTCAAACTGCTGTAGTCAATTCTGAAAGTTGACACGGGTATAATTCATCTTTTTACACTTGTTCAAACTGAGTTTGTGTTGAGAATATGCTGAAAATGAATTTGGACAGTGTGGTCACTAGTTAAGCTTGTTTTTCTGAAGAAATCTTGGATTCAAGTGCTATTTGATTATAATTAGCCATTTCATGATGATCTATGCTTCTAGCTAGTATATTTTGATGAATCAAGATTATTAAAGTTGAGTTTGTGACAAAAATATGATATGCTTTGAGTTTGAGTATTCTGTGCCGAAGAAGTTTTGTGCTGAAGTTAATCTGTGTTGAGGCTATTTTGTGCCGAAGAGGTTTTATACTAAAGCTATTCTGTGCTGAGGCTATTCTGTGCCGAAGCTATCTCGTGCTGAAGCTTTTTGTGCTGAAGCAGTTATATGCTGAACTAAGGACTTTGACTGAACATTGTGATGTACTCATGCTGTGTTTGATTATGCAAAGCTATGAACATGAGTACAACAGTGAAAGAAGACTGTATGAGGCACTGGTGAATTGATCTCAAAAGGAATTTCCTATTTTACCTCTCAGACTGTAGATGCAGCGGATTTCAGTTCTAAGGCAGTAACTTGGAATTCTAAGTTGTCCAGCCTATTCTAATTGTTGCAAAGACTTTATTATATTTAGTGTGTTGACACTTATTATAAGTGGTAGTGAGGCTTTAAATCCTCACCCCATTGTTGAGTGAGCTATGAGAGCTTATTTGGTCCAAGCATGGTTGCTTAAGACAGGAGGAGTGCGTGGATGCACTATGGTGTACTAGTGTGTGTATTGGTTGTGAAAACTAGGGTCTATTCTTGTGCCTGGGTGTGTATAGAGAGTGAGACAGCTGAGTGTGTAACAAGATACATACAGCTAGTTGTGGATTGCTTATTAGCCGAGGCTAAGAACCAAGGTATTCCCTAGTTAAGAGGGTTTCCTTGTAAACCGTGTGTTATCTGTTCTTGAATGTTTGCTTAGTTGTGTTGAGAAAGTTTTAAAAAACAAAGTTTTAACCAATTCACTCCCCCTCTTGGTTCAATAATTGGTAACAGAGCTTTGGTCTGCATTGTAAGGTTCTAATAAGCCTGCAGTTGATCCCAGCAATGGATGAAGGTCAAGTTATCAACAAAGCTCCAGGGTTTGAAGGTTCAAACTATGATTCTTGGAAAACTAGAATGTAATGACCCAGTTATTTTCCTTCCTTTCTTTTTTTTTTTTTTTTTCAGCAATTTCCTTTTGTCATCTTTTTCCTTATTTCGTCCTTTTTCTCATTTTTCATTTTTACTTGCATAACCTCACTTTTCAAGTTCGGATTTGATTCCGGCCTTGCATACATCCATGATATTTAATTTCCATGATATCTACATTTTCACTTTTATAGAAAAGCATGTTAAATGTTTACTTTTCTTGTGAAGGGCATAAATGCATGATTTTTGGTAATTATTCATAACTTGAGGGATTTTTTGTATAATTAAATAAAGTAATTATTTTTCATCTTAGGGACCATTTTGTAATTTAATTTGGAAGATATTTTTAAAAAGGACCTTTTTGCAATTTTTGAAAAATGTGACAAGTGTTACATTCTCATGGTGCCACTTGTTGGCATTGGGGTGGAAAGACTTGGAAACATAATCTTGTGACACATGGAGGGTGGAGATTCACCCATTTGTTGGTCTAGGATTGGACCACATGTTGGCTTGGATGGTTGACAAGTGTAGGCTAGGGATTTAGTGTAGGAAGGAGCCTTAGATTCATGACAAGTGTAAGACTCACCTTTAGTCATGCAAGTGTGTGTGTGAGAGGTAGTACAAGAGCAGCTAGTGAGTGGAGAATCCCACCACTTTTAACTTAGGGTTTTCACATTTTAATTCATTCATCTTTTTCCTCTCAAGAACCCTAACTTGGCCACCATTGAAGCAAAGCTTGGTTTGAAGCTTTAAGCTTCATTTTGGCCTTCTTCCACTCACCTTAGACTTAAAACCTTCGAATACTTTTGCTTCCTCTCACTCTCCTCTACATAACCCTAGAAGGAAAACTTGAAGTTCCCTTGCTTTCCTTGGATTCAAGAGGAACAATCCTCTTGTGAGGTAGGGGGTGTTCTAAACTATGTTTTTGATGTTTTATATGTTTTAAAACTTGCTACAAATGAACTACATGTCTTTAATCTAAATCTTTAAATTGGTAGTCAATGATACCTTGCATGAAATTAAGCTAAGATATGATTTTTGGAAAGGCCATGACTTGATTCATAACTTATGTTAATTTGAAGTCATTTAGGGTTGTTTTGAAATCTAGAGGAATTAGTTAATTAATTTAATTAATTTTCATTATTATGTTCTTATGATTTAAATCAAGTTTTGAAGTGATTTATGTAATGACCATGATAGGTACTACAACATATATTAAATTGAGCATATTGGATTAGAAATGAAATCTAAAGAAATTAGTTATTTTATTTAATTAATTTCTATCCTTGTTGTATTAATGATTTGAGTATGTATTGTATGCCAATTGCATGTTTAAATCATAATTCTAGACTTGTATAATAATTGTGGAATTGTATTCTTAATATTGATGGACATTGTGTAAAGAGTAACAAGTTGCATAGTGATTATTCAACATTCTTCATGCCATTATAGTTGTGAACTTAGGGCATGTATTGTGTTTCCAAAATTGGTTTGTGCATGGTAGATGGCTTTACATTGTATATATATATTATGTTAATACATATATGTTGTTGCACAAATTGTTGATTTTGAAAACTTGGGATGTTGTTGTTATGACTAAGGCTAGGGCATAGTTCTAGTACGGGGGATTGTCCCTCTACAAGTCTAGTGCGCACATAGGGAGGTTACCCGTGGGTTAGTAACCCTAAAGTAACTATGGTGACGGTCTAATTCGGCGTGATGTCCAAGTATCCACTTTGGTTTGATTTCGCATTTAAATTCCAAACTTGATAACCTTGTGATATTGCATCTCATTGTGCTATGTTAGAAGTTCCAATGTCATTATAATAGCATGGACTAAATTCTATTGAATTGCAAACTTTGTAATAAGTTAGACTTATGCATACTCATTCCCTACAAGTAAACTTGTTTACTCACTCCGAAGTTACTAGGTGTTTTTCACGTAAAGAAGCATTATTGTGGGATGCACAACACTCTTAGACTTGCTAAAATTCTTGGAGTATTTTTGGTGACATTGAATATGCACTTGTTAGTATATCATGATCCTTTTTGGTGTATTTTATAAAAACTTATATTTTTTGTCTAAGCTATGTAATGTGCACTTAAGTGCACCTTTTGCCACTCTTTGGACGTATATTTTGGATGTATATGTAATGAGGCCAAGGGCCAAAGACATCTATATGATATGTATGTTGGTTTAACTTCATAGTTTGTTTACGGAATTTCAAGGATTGAACCTAATTTGTAAATAACATGCCATGAGGCCTTAAGGCCATCTTTTGCTTATTTTCCTTGATTGATTAGAACACCCTTAAGTGTGTTCCAAACACTTACAAAGAATTAGTTAAGCTACCTAGGTTCTTGAGGTAGTAACTGGCAGGCCCCCATAGATTTTGGCAGGGCCCAGTGAAAATTTCCAGGCTACTGTGGGATTTGGCGGGCGCCCGTAGGATTTGTGTATGGTTTTGGCGGGCGCCCGCCATGGCAGGTCCTGCTCCAAAGATCTTCCTTCAGAGGACCATATCTCACTCGTTTTAAATCTGAATTGAGTAATTCTTGAGTCTAAACTCAAGAGCTTGAAGTTAGCTTTCCAATGGTACCAACTATGCATTAAAAATCTAACTATGGTTGAAGTTGTACAATTTTAGTGAGATAGGGTCGTGGTATCTCTAAATCGGAGAATGCCGTTTTGTTGTTATTTTCATATCTTTTCCGTCCGAACTCTGAATCAGGTGGTTCTTGAGTCTAACTTCATTAATTTTTTTATTGAATTTCCAATGGTATGCTTGGTAGTATCCATTTCTCTATGAAATGACCATTTTGCCCCTAGGTTTATTCTTGTCCGTTTTTGAAACTGTCGTTCTGCATTTGCATTCTTTGGGTTTCGTGATCTCATTGAGGATCACATTAGTGTTTTATAAATGTGTAGTATCTCTAGAGACAATTGTTACACCTTTTGCTTCCACATTCTGGATCCACTATTGGATTTATGTTCGGTTTATCATAGGACACACTGGCCTAAAAACAAAGGTCGTCACATAGAATGGAAGCCTTCTTAATGTCTTAGTCCTATGATGTTTGGCATGCTACAGTACATGGTGTTGTGATTCTTAAACCTGATACCCTCTGCTGAAGATAAATTGGCTATGGCAAATGGTGGTAAGGCCAAACATGTTCTCTTTTGTGCCTTGAGGCAACAAGAGTTTACCAGGGTTAAAAATTGTGAAATAGCCAAGGAAAAGTGGGATTCGCTTCTGGCAGCTCATGAAGGAACTACGGTTATTAAGGAGAACAAGATATAGCTATTTAAAGTTCAGTATGAGGTGCGTAAGATGGAAGAAAGAGAAACTATTGCTGAGTACATGTTCAGGATCAATGACCTTGTCAACAATATGATAGCACTTGGTGAAGATATTAAGAATGTTGATGTTTATAAGAAGATACTAAGATCACTCACTTCTAGATTCAATCCTAAAGTGACAATTCTCGAAGAGAAAGATCTTTCTAAAGTGAAGATTGACGAGCTTCAGGCCTCTCTCACTGCCTATGAAATAAGAATTGGTGTTCCAGCTATTCATAGAAGATAAGCTGTTCTTAAAGCAAAAGAAGTTGTTAAAGAAACTGAAACAAAGCCTGAAGATGATCTTGAAGAAGATGAGGTAGCCTATCTTGCTAAGAAATTCAGAAAGCTCAGGTTTAAAAAAAAGAATCAGCTACAAAATTTAACCTGTTATGGTTGTGGAAAACCTGGTCATGTTGCATATAATTATCCGAACTCAAAGGGGCAAAGTCAGAAGAAGAATGAGGGAGGAAACTACAAAGGAAGGTTTAGTAGAAAAACACTTATCTCAGATTGGGACGTAGCTCCTGAATAAGATAAACCTGAGGAGACACAAGAAGATGAATGTCTCTTTATGGCAATTCTCGAAGCACCATAAACTCCAATTCAAGTTGAAGAAGATAGTGACATTGAGATTGAGGAAATTCTTGAAGAATGTGAAAGGCTTACAATAAAGTGTAATCAACAGAAGTCCCAGATAAAAAGGCTCAATTTAGAATTGTTAAAGTCCAAACAAATTCTCACTAAACACTTCAAACTTAAACTGTCAATGTTGTGTTCAGTTTCCCTTATTCTTCAAAGCCTATTAAAATCTTAAGTCAACACTCAGTAGTCTAGTAAGAAGTGCAAAGAAGAACTGTCTCTCATTCTTGAAGAGAGATCCCTAAAAATGGCTGAGATCTGGAAGAAATCCACAAAGCAAATTAGGAAGACTGGAATTGGCTATGTGTGTGATTCAGCCACAAAAGTCAATCAAACTCACTTTGTATTTGTTAAAGCCACAACTGGTGAAGTGTATGCAAGGTTTCCTATCATAAAGCCTCAAAGGTTCAAGGGTGAGCTACTTAATAACACCTGCAGTGCTCTAAGCTTCAACAAGAGAAACTTTATTACCACAGCTATAAGGAACTTCAAGATAACTAGAATGTATGTCAAGAAGTCAGACTTAGCTTCAGCTCAGATGGTTAAGGACAAAGGATCATTGGTGAAGACTTAAATGATATGGATTCCAAAGAAATTAAACTTTATGAGCCTTTTAGTGTATACAACTTTTATAACTTGTAACACTTATGACAAATGGTATGTTGATAGTGGCTGCTCTAGACACATAACAGGTGATGAATCTAAATTTACTTCTCTGAAACAGTTTGATAGGGGAAATGTTATCTTCGGAGACAATCAAAAGGCAAAAATCATTGGTATTGGAACTGTAAAGAAGTCTGAAGAATTACCTGAGATTCATGAAGCTCTACTTGTTGAAGGGCTTAAACATAATATTCTTAGTGTTAGCCAACTGTGTGATAATGCAAAAGAAGTATGCTTTAATAAAGAGAAGTGTAGTGTGGTTGATCTCAGATCCAAACAAGTCATTTTCTTGGCATATAGATCCTTAGGAAATGTTTATACTGTCACTGAAGACACTCAGAATACTCAATGCAATCTGATAACTTGTGATAAAGCTAAGCTATGGCACTAAAGATTAGGACATTTGTACTCAAGAAATTTGTCTAAACTCCTTAAACTAAAAGTTGTCAAAGGTCTTCCTGATATCAACTTCAAAGAAGATCATCTCTGCAGAGCTTGTTAGCAAGGAAAACAAACCAAAGTCTTATTTCCCTCCAAGGAAACCAACTCCTCAAAAGCTCTTGACTTAATACATATAGATCTCTTTGGCCCTACCAGAACCACTAGTGCTGGTGGAAGTAAGTATTTCATGTTTCTTATTGATGATTTTAGTAGGATGGTGTGGGTTTACTTCTTGAAATAAAAATTTGAGGCTATTACACACTTCATTAAGTTTGTTAATCTTGTTGAAAATGAAAGAAGTAGTATTGTGAAGAGACTTAGGTTTGACTTCGGCTCAAAATTCATCATGAAGGAGTTTGAGCACTACTATAATAATAAAGGTATCAAGAAAGAGTTCTCAACTATTACTACTCCTCAACAGAATGGGGTTGTAGAAAGGAAGAACGGGACAATTCAGGAAATGGGTAGAACAATGCTTCTAGAAAAAGGTCTAGCAAAGGGTTTTTGGGCTGAAGCTATGAGTAAGGCCGTGCACATCATAAATAGGGTTCTTCTCAGACCTAATTCAACCAAAACACCTTATGAATTATGGTATGGAGGACCTGCAACTGTTCACTACTTCAAGGTGTTCGGCAGAAAGTGTTATATACTGAACCACACTGATAGTTTGGGAAAGTTTGATTCAAAGGCTGATGAAGGCATATTCTTGGGATATTCTACAAAAAAGCAAGGCTTATAGATGCTATAATCTCAGGTCTTCGAAGGTGGTTGAGTCAATCAATGTGAAGTTTGATGAGAATCCTCAGTCAACACTTATTGAAGACAGTTACCACATATCTGGTTCAAATAAAGCCAGTACCTCAGTTCCTAAACCTAAAAATCTAAGAGAAATCACCTATCCAGTGTTGTAGAAGCAGGTTCAAGCTAAGAACATCATTGGTTCATCTCAAGCTGCAGTTTAAATAAGAAACAAAAAGAAGCTAAATAATTTAGAAGCTAAAGAAGGTGAAGAATACAGTCACTTTGTTAAGCTGTCATCCATTGAACCAAAGTTCTATTTTGAAGCTCAGAAAAGTAAAGATTGGTTAGCAGCCATGAAAGAGGAACTTGATCAAATTCACAAGAATGATACCTGGACACTCATTCCCAGACCTGAAGACAAGAATGTGATAGGTTCAAAGTGGATTTACAGAAACAAGATGAATGAGAAGGGATCAATAATAAGAAATATGGCAAGATTGGTGTGTAAAGGTTATGCTCAGCAAGCTAGAATTGATTATGATGAAACTTTTGTTCCAGTTGCTATAAGGGAATCCATTAGAATGCTTCTGTCTTTTGCTTGTCACAAACAAGTCAAAGTATATCAAATGGATGTTAAGTCAACCTTCCTAAATGGAGACTTAAATTTAGAAATTTACCTAGAACAGCCTAAAGGTTTTAAAGATTCAAAGTATCCCTCTCATGTGTTCAAACTAAGTAGGCCTTGTACAGTCCCAAACAAGCCCCCAGAGCCTGGTATGAGAAGCTGCATCAGTTCTTAGTCAAGCAAGGATTTCACAGAAGCAAGGTTGATAGCACTCTTTATGTAAAAACTCATCAAGAATGGTTCATAATTCTGCAAATCTATGTTGATGATATCATGTTTTGTAGCTCAGACACCTTATTAGCTTCAAAATTTGCTAATCTTATGAAGACAAGGTTTGAAATGTCACTCTTGGGGACTCTCAGATACTTTCTAGGCTTGCAAATTACACAAACATCCACTGGAGCTACTTAAAAAGTTCAAAATGGATGATTGTAAGGCTGTCTCAACACCACTTTGTCCTAATACCAAACTCTTACTGGAGTGCACCACTGAAGCTGTTCCTTTAACACTTTACAAGTCAATCATTGGTAGTTTACTGTATCTTATTGCTTCAAGGCCTGATATAATGTATTAAGTGGGTTTAGTGGCCAGATTTCAAAGTAATCCAAAGGTTTCTCATCTTCAAGCTGCCAAAAGAATCCTCAGATATGTCAAGGGCACCATCTCCTATGGTCTATTCTACATTTACTCACCCACAATATCTATTACAGCCTTCTCAGATGCTGATTGGGATAGATCTTTACCTGACCAAAAAAGTACCTCTGGTTGTTGCTACACTCTTGGTTAAAATATGGTTTCTTGGTTGAGCAAAAAGTAGGACATTGTCTCTCTTTCAACCTCTAAAGCTGAGTATATAGCTACCTCACAAGCTGGTTCACAATTACTTTGGATGAAAACTACTCTCTCAGATCTTGGTATTCAATTCTCAGGACCTCCCAAGCTTTTCTGTGATAATCAAAGTGCTATTGCTATTAGTAAGAATCCCACAATGCATTGGAAGAGCAAACACATTAACATCAGGTATCATTTTCTCAGAGATAAAGTTCAAAAAGGTCTTATTTATATTACTTATTTGCCTCCTGAAGATCAACTTGCAGACATCATGACCAAACCTCTTCTTCCTCAGAGAGTCTCAACCCTTCGAGCTCTTCTCAGGGTTATTCCTCCTCCCTCCCGAACTTATATTATTGGTCCTACTCACTTTTTGACCTTCAATGTCAAAAAGGGGGGGAAATGGACTGCAAATAAGTATAGCTTCAAGCTATTCCTTTTACATTTGGGTTATTCTAGTTACTGAATCTTTATCTTTAAAAGTTATTTCAAGGTTATTTGGTTTTTGTCATTAAAGGCAAAAAGGGGAGATTGTTGGTCCTAAGTTACCTTAAGGAATGTTTTCCTTTGAATGTCAAAAAGTATTGGTTCAGTGGTCTGTAATAGTACATTGCAATGCTTCAGCCTCGGACAGTGAAGGTTCAGCACTTCAGTTTTAGCAACAAGTGCTCTCAGAAGGGTACTATGGTTTTTTCTCTGTTGTATGTCATATATATATATATATATATATATATATATATATATATATATATATATATATACATATGCTCAGGTAGCTGCATTGCACTAGATCGTCTTGAATGAACCTGCATGCCCTTTATACAGCCTCGGGACTTTTGCCTAGCTGAAAAGTACAAAATCTGCCACAAGGGTATTTTGGTGCTTTCCCGCTCTGCTCAAATATATGACATTTTTTAGTGGTCCTAGAGAGTTGGTATATGCAAGAATATTACATTTCTTAGAGGCTAAGTTTGGACAAAAATGGAATTCAGCACTCAAACTTCTAACCGGATGCAGGTGGTAGAATAGTGACAAAATTAGCTGAGGTGGTAGGCCTGCATTGGTTCATTGCCTTGAAAATATCTGAATTGTGCTCTCCCAATCATTGGTGGAAAGTGACAGGTGTATTGTAACAGCTGTACATGGGCCGCTATGAGTACACTAGTATATATATGCTACTATAAGGCTCCTCAGAGTTTAAGCCTCTTGAATTCATATTGCATATTGAGCTTCTGCTGAGTAGCCTCGAGTATACTATGTCAAACAAGTTTTTCTCTGCTATTTGATGATGATCTATGCAAGAAAAACTCATTGAATCAACTCTGAGGCATGTACTAATTGCTGAGATGAGGCTGCTGTCAAATTTGTTGATGCAAGGGCTGTATTGAGTAGTGACTTGGTGCATTAAACTGCTGTGGTTGATTCTGAAGGTTGACACATGTACAATTCATGTTTTTACACTTGTTTAGACTGAGTTTGTGTTGAGAATATGCTGAAAATGAATTTGGACAGTGTGGTCACTAGTTAAGCTTGTTTTTTTGAAGAAATCTTAGATTCAAGTGCTATTTGATTATACTTTGCTATTTCATGATGATTTATGCTGCTAGTTAGTATATTTTGATGAATCTAGATTGTTAAAGTTGAGTTTTTAACAAAATATGATATACTTTGAGTTTGAGTATTCTATACCAAAGAAGTTTTGTGCTGAAGTTAATTTGTATTAAGTCTATTTTGTGCCGAAGAGGTTTTGTGCTGAAGCTATTCTGTGCAGAGGCTATTCTGTACCGAAGCTATCTTGTGCCGAAGCTGTTATATGCTGAACCGAGGACTTTAACTGAACGTTGTGATATACTCATGCTGTGTTTGATTACGTAAAGCTATAAACATGAGTACAACAGTGAAAGAACACTGTATGAGTGAGCTATGATAGCTTATTTGGTCCAAACATGGTTGCTTAGGACAAGGGGAGTGCGTGGATGCACTGTGGTGTACTAGTATGTCTATTGGTTGTGAAAACTAGTGTCTATTATTGTGCCTAGGTGTGTGCATAGAGTGAGACAGCTGAGTGTGTAACAAGATACATACAGCTAGTAGTGGATTGCTTATTGGCCGATGCCAAAAACCAAGGTTTTCCCTAGTTAAGAGGGTTTCCTTGTAAACCGTGTGTTATATGTTCTTGAATGCTTACTTAGTTGTGTTGAGAAAGTTTTAGAAAACAAAGTTTTAACCAATTAACCCCCCCTCTTGGTTCAACACCCTATGGCACTCACTATAATCCTGGGTGGAGGAACCATCCAAACTTCTCTTAGAAAAGCCAAGGGGAAGGCTCAAACCTTCCCCAAAGTGGTTTCCAAGGCAACTATGTTCCGCCCCCAATGCAAAGTTAAGGTTCCCAAGGTTATAGATCATCTTACCCAGTATCACATGGTAACTAATTCTCAAACTCTCATTTTCCAAACTAATCTTCATATTCTCAAGGAAATTCAAGGAGTCCCGTATTTGAAGAAAAAGTTTTGACTTCTTTGGGTAATTTGGAGGCAAATACCTAGTTGTTTCATTCTTATTCCCAATTGATTGCATAGTTAGTACATTGAATGCTAGGGAAAAAGGGAAATGCCTTTGAATCCACCACCCAAGCAATAATTTGTTGTGGAGACCAATTCTGTTTTGGAAGGTCACACACTTGAACATATGAATGCGGCGACCACTTTGAGGACTGGAAAAATTGTTAATAATCAAGTAGGTGTTTCCAATGAAGAGAGTGAAACGGTGCAACCAAAAGTTGACACCCGTCCTGTCTCACATCCCATTCCTCCTTCATTTCATGTGAAAGAACCTTTTGTTGAGAAAGATTTGAAAAAAGATTGTGAAAATGTTTTTGAGCCTAAGGCTTCATTTCCAGATGCCTTAAAATGATCCAATTCTCTTAAAAGGTAACAAAGTAAAGCCAATGAGATCATTGAAGTGTTTAGGCAAGTGAAAATTAATCTTTCTCTCTTGGATGCAATTAGACAAATTCTGGCTTATGCCAAATTTTTGAAAGATCTTTGCACCCTTAAGAGGAAGAATAAAAGCCAAGCACCGAAAAAAGTTATTTTGACCGAGCAAGTAAGCCCCATGTTGTAACATAACACCCTCACAAAATTCAAAGACCCCGGTTCACCTACTACTTCTTGCATTATTGGTGATCATATCATTAACCGGGCTCTTCTTGATTTAGGAGCGAGTGTGAACCTTCTTCCATATTCAGTTTATGTTTAATTGGGCTTAAGTGACTTAAAACGACATCGGTAGTTTTACAACTAGCCGACCGATCCATTAAAAAGCTCCGGGGTATCATTGAGGATGTCTTAATCAACATTGACAAGTTCTTCTTCCCGATTGATTTCGTTGTCATTGACATAGAACCGATCCCAAATCCTAAGAGCTAAATTCCTGTTATCCTAGGCTGTCCCTTCTTGGCAACTGCTAATGCCAACATAAATTATAGGATGGGGATAATGAAAATTTCATTTGGTCATATGAAAATGAAGTTGAACATTTTCAATCCAACCCCCAATTCCATGGACAAGCATGAAGAACTATGTGTTGTTGAGAAATGTCTAGAAAGTGAATTTAAAAAAAAAAATGAATCTTTGCTTGATGTTGAAACTTCTATTGGTTTGTTTTCCACAAAGATTTTAAAGAAAAATGTTTTCAAACCAAGTGTTGAAAGGGCATGGAAGCCCAAGAATTGCATTGACAAAGGACCTTCAATCTAGTTGAATCAAATCCAATAAGTTCCTTAGGGAATGATTTGTTGGGTGGGATTCAAAATTCCATTCACCCTGCCAAGGAGGGGATGCATTCTAAGATTTTTAATCCGGGCTAAAAGAGTCCAACATCTTGCTAGAGATGTTAAAGACTAGTGTGTTTCGTAGGGTTTGTTAACCCTTTTCCTCCCTTATTTCTTGTTTTTATGTTTTCTTGCATCGTCTAGATATGCGTTGAGTTGAAAAATCTAGCTTTCGGGCAATTTTTTGCATTTTATGCACTTCCAGTGAAGTTTCAATCGATTGAAGCTCAGTTCGATTGATCAAAATTTCACTTCGATCGGTCGAACCAATTGGATTGAGGAATTTTCAAATTCCATTTCAATCGATCAAAATCCATCTCAAACGATCAAAATCCATTTGGATCGATTGAAATTATGTGTTCAATCGATCGAAGTCCTTCGATCTATCAAAATTGCATCATTTGAATTTATGAGAAATGTTTTGGCCGTTCATTTTCTAACCCTAATTTTTCTTTTTCTTTTTCTTCTCTTCTCCCCTATTTTTCTTTTCTTTTCTTTCTTTCTTCTTTCTCTTCCTCCATCTCTTCTTCCTCTCGACTCAACCCTTTCTTTCTCTCTCCCCGATTCTCCATCTCCCTCCCATCTATTAATCTCTCTTAACCTCACTCTCTTTCTCCCTCCATCCAACCGAGACCAACCCCACCATCGCCGTCGACCTCTATTGAAGCCGGCGAGGATTTTTGGCCCAAAAGTGGCCAAAACCAGTTCTTCCATCTCTATTCACTATCAGGTTCTCTTAAACTCACCATCTCTGGCCGATTTAGGCCAAAGAGATCTCGAATCAAGCTCCAGCGACCTCTGAATATTCCGACGAGTCTCCGGTCATCTTTTTCAGCCCCGGTAAGGCCGGAAAACCTCCATTTTCACCCGAATGTCTTCGTTTCATCCTCCTCTTCACTTCTTTGGGTGGGGTATGTGCCGAATAATTTTATTTTTATTTTTATTTTATTTTTGTTTACTTTATTTTTATTATTGTTATTTTGTTTTCATTTCATTTTATATTTTGCATTTTATTTGTCATTTGTACATATTCTTGTATATATATAAAAATTGAAAACAAATAAAAAATTGAAAAGAGTTAAAAATAAATAAAAAATGAAAAATGCAAAACTCGTTTAAAATATATATATATATATATTTAGAACAATTAAATTGGACTTGCCTTTGAGTTTGATTTTGATTTTGATTGAATGGTGATGGGCACACATTGAAGAATGGAGAATGGATTATTGCTGATATAGTTTAGAAGGAGAATGGACAATTTTACATGAATTTGTGGATTGTTTGTGGGCAGTGTCCCTTGTTGAATTGATTGAATGAAGATGATTTGAAATGTTGAAATTGATTTTTGATTGTTGAATGATTGAAATGCATATTTGTTGTGTTTGGAAATTTTGGGATGTCCATTTTTAAGGGGAAACCATGCCGGATTTTCAAAAAATTTAAACTTTGATTCCAAAAAGGCATATGGTTTGTTTTTGGGACTTGAAATAGAATTTGAAACGAGTTCTGAAGTTAAGAATTTGGATTTGGATTGCAAAGAAAGAAAAGTTTTAAATTGTTTTAAATATCCAAGTTGTTTTGACATGCATAGTTTTTGACTTTGGAAATATATTGATTGATCAAATTTTGTTTGTTGATTTAAATTGCAAATTTAAATGTCAAAATGACATTCTTGTCTTGAGATTTCAATAAAAGGAAAATTTCTTGAACTTGAAATATTTTTGGACTTATAATAGCATTGAAAAGTTGAAATGTACTGAGCATAGTCCCGTCTTGTTTCATTTGATTGTCTTGAATATGAAATGCATGGATGTGTTCTAAGTTGTCTTAATTGATTGAAAGCATGACTTGACTTGAATTTGTGCTTTTGAACTTGAAATTGCAAGTCTTGTCTTAAATGTTTAAAAGTGCTTCCAATGGACCTTTTTGAAAAGTTTTGATTTCCAATTGACTTAAGCTCATGATTCAAGTGCTTTGTTTTGGTAAAATGATCTTTAAATGATGAAATACTTTATGATCACACTTGTTGGGTTTCAAATGATAAAAAAAAAAGAAAAAAAAAAAAGAAGAGATTTTTGAACTTTGTTTTGAAAATGAGAAGTTGAGTTGCATGATTCCTTCTTTTGATGTTTATTCATTGCATGATTCTTGTCATGAAGCTTTTATACAATGTAATTGAATGCTTTGACTCCAAAGTTTTCAAAAATTCCAATTTTGCCCCAAAAGTGTTGAGTAATTCCAAAGTTGACCAAAATGCCCTTGTCTGAGTTAAAGTTTGTTCCATTTGATTCATTCCTATCCATTTGCATGTGATAAATGCCTTTGAACTTCTTGGTGATAAATTTTTTATTTTTGCTTTGCTAGTGCACAAATTTGATATATTTTGACCTTCCTTATCATGATTTTGATATTCTCGTACAAATTGAGATTAATTGCATTCCAACCTAACTTTTTGAAGTCATATGATTCCTTTGTTGCTTATTGACCTTGAAACTTGTCAAATGTGTTCCTCTTTGAATAATTGTGTGCACTTTGGAATAATTGCAAATTGTTGCTTGTATTTACACCGTTTTGTACACACTTATGTCACATTGACAGTTTTTAAGAGTTTGTGCATATTTCATGACTTCTGTTCTTGGAATTAATCTTTGACTAAGTTTGGGGGTGTGCTATGGGTGTTGGAGTTTAAAATGCATGATTTGGATGTGGTTTTTGTTCTTTGGTATTAATATCTCTTTTTGAGCTTCGATTGAATTTTGAAATGCAATTTGACATGAGTCCAAGGATATGTTTGATTTGTTTTGCCATTGTCTTGATATCGTGCACTTGTGATCCATTTCTGAGAGCCAAGTAAGGGCTTATGACCGAGATTCTTTCCTATCCAGATTTTGATTCCATATTGGTAAGCTTCTTGTATTTTCAGTTTTTGACCATTCTTTACTTCATTTAAGCTATAGAGGGGATCACGAGCCATAAGTGATTATAGGATGTTGATTTTGTTGCATTGCAGTAAAGGATATTTCTTTATCTGGAGTTTTTGTTGATATATATGCAACATTCTAATATATGCCATCTAGTTACATACCATGTCCAGGATTCTTTCTTGAACTTGCCTGTCATAACATGCTTTGGATTGTAGTATTTTGCAACCTTGCATTCCACTTAGTCTTTATTACATGACATGCCTACTTCTTGAGTTTTAAGTTGACATTTGCCATGATTATATATGCTCCATGTTATCCTGCTTGCTCTATTTGATCTTAACTATTCCACTTGTAGACATTCTTGCTTAGGAATTGATACGATGTCAACCTAGGGTCTACTTGCTATGTCATTGCAGCATCTACTTGAGTTTTAGGTTTGTGAATGCACATTGCATCATTTATGCACATCACAACCTATGCTTGCCTTGTTGACATATTTTTGCTCAAAATGTTCCAAATGTGACTTTTCTTGTGACGACCCTAGTTTTTAGGCCAACGCATTCTGTGATGAATCGAAGATTGAACCAATAGCTGATCCAGATGCGGAAGCAAGAAACAAGTCAATGGTCTCCCAAGGCACAACACACCTCTAAAATACTTTGATGACCTTCCATGAGTTCGTGAAACTCAATGAGAACTGATGCGGAAACAAAGGATCGGAAAAATAACAATTAAGCACCCAAGGGCAAAATAGTCATTTCTGAAACTATGGATTCGGGTGCCACCGAGCACACCGCTAGAAAGACAAAAAACAACTAATCAAGATGGACTTAAGAATTGCATGATTCGGAGTCCGGACGAAGGAGAAATGGCATGACGAAGAAAAACGAGCACTTAAGGCTAAAAGGGTAAACTGGTAATTATCCAGGAAGATCCGGGTGCAACCGAGCACACCGTTGGAAAGACAGCAAAAGAATAATCAAGTTAGACTAAGAATCACTTGATACGGAGTTCGAATGGAAGAGAAAAGTCAAAACAAAGTTTTGACGTCGCCGAGGCCTTGAATAGTGTTTTGACAGCAATGAATAGTAACCTGAGCAAAATGCTGAAGTTCGTGTGCCGTTTTGAAGTACTAAACGATGTTTTCTGGAAAAACACAAAGAATAAACCCCCCTTAAAATAATTTTTCCAAGCTGACCATATCAAAAGAAAATTTTATTTTTAACGTGAAATTTCCAAAATGCCCTTACAACAGACTTTTTCAAATAATGTAGGTGCGCACAGGAAATCAAATTTGACGCGTGGTTTTCGGGTCCGAGACGGCATTTTCTGAAAAAATGTTATAAAGAAATCCCTCTAAAATCACGTTTTCTATGTGACCATGTCAAGACCGGAATTTATTTTTTAAAAGAAATTCCCGAAATCCCCCTAGATCAGTTTTGGCCAAGAGGGTTAAAACAAAAAGCTGCTACATATTTTTTTTGTTTTGAAATCTGCCAGAACATAGAGCAAAAAGGGGCTAGTAGATGAATTTTTCTGGAAAAACACAAAGAAGAAACCCCCCTCAAAATTGAGTTTTCTATGTGACTCACAAAGAATTCAAAAGAAACTCACTGTAAAATGCCCAAAATGCCCCTCCATGAAATCTGGTCATGAATGCCAAAAAGCTGCTACAATTGAAAACAGAAAGCCGAACTTCCCGAGGGATTTCCGATACCAAGATGACATTTCTGGAAAAACACGAAAAATAAACCCCCCCTAAAATCACATTTTCTAAGCGATTATGTTGGAAGAAGAAAATAAAACTGATGTGAAAAGTCTAGAATGCCCCTAGATCAGATTATGCAATAAAGTTTCAAAATGAGTCCATAGGAGGCTCATTTCACCAAAGAAGAAGATTTGCCCGGAAACGACCATGGACGCAAATGTAACTTACCTATTAGGATGTTCTACAATGGTCTATGGCTTAAAAATACTACCAATGTAAAATCCGACCCCCCAACGGCCAAAAAGGCAAAATGGACTTGAAATAAAAAACATGAAAACCAAAATTAGGAAATGGTTTCAAATGATCATTTAGCCCTTGGCCACACTTCAAACAAGATTAATGAGACCCTATGAAAGAATAAAAATGGAATTCCCACACCCGATGCAACCATGATGAGACAATGACTTGGCATTTTTCAATATTTTCATAATATTTCATGAAATCAGAAATTACATAGGATACAAGATAATGGTCATTGTCCTCCGGCCTCATCTCATACATGTCAAATACATTGTAAAGAGTATAGTCATGTACACATTACATGTTTTGAATCAAATATACACATTTCGACATAAAAGGCTACAAATAGCATTTCAAGCCAACCTTTACAAGAATTTAAAACCTTCAAGTTTACAATCATCCAAGCAATGATGAACATCACGAACCAAGTCTTCATACTTGAACAAATCCCCCAGTAACTTCGGGGTGAGTAAACAAGTTTACTCATAGAGAATGAGCATGCATCGACTTGATTTCTTTAGAGATTTTTACATTGACTTGAAACAATTCAAAAGGGTCATGCCACCTAATGTCTATGTCAAAGGTTAGACTCAGGGAGCATCCTAAGCTATCATAGAGCAATATCAACAAGAATCATGATATACACACATATATGAAAGGAATCTAGGTTGGGATAATCCAAGGAACACGATAAGATTTTAGTTTAGCATGAATTGTATTATCAATGAAATTGAACAAGGTTTGGAATAATTCATACTACACGACAAAAGAATACTAGAATACAAGGATCACATTATCAATGCAATTTACATGATTGGAACATACCAATTAACACGACAAGAATTATACTTGGATATAAGTTAACAAGAATTACATTATCAATGCAATTAACATGTTTAGAGCATTCCAATGTACACGATAGGAGTAATACATGAAATCAAGAACAAGGCATAATATTTATGCAATTTAATATGAATGGAGCATTTCACATAATACGATAGGTTTTAAATCTTCAAGGAATAGCAACTTGAAATTTAAAGAGTGAAATCAACCAATGTGAAAACTCGGATATCGCCCGGATTAAAACCATACTCTTAAGATCACTTTAGGGCTACTAACCCATGGGTACCTTTCCCCTAGTGCGCACTATAGTTGTAGAGGGACAATCCCCCATACTAGAACCAAGTCCTAGCCATGACAATTCTTGATTGATATCCCAAGTCCCAAAATCAACAAGTTGTGCAAGTCAAGATTGTATCAAAATACAAGAAATGCATTAACCACGTTTCATGCACAACCAAGATTTTGGAACACACAAGTCATGCCCTAAGTTCTCAACTATGATGGCATATAAAATGTCAAGAAATCAAAGTGTGCATTTATAAAGACCACAACCAAGATAAATGGCACATGGAATCCACTGATGAAAATATATCACAAGTATAAGATACATGATTCAATTACTTACTAAATAACACATGGGAATTAAACCATTCCAAGACAAATGTGCAAGTCTACGAAGTACACTAATGAAACTAAGATACAAGTTAATGGAATACAAGTCACAACCATGTATTTAGTTACATACAAGGAAACTAATTAAATGTAAGACTCAAAGCATATCCAATTATTCTCGATTTGATACACGTGAAGGAACTTATCAAGGAAAGCATGAATACCAAGTTAGAAACTTAGTCAAGACCAAGAAGCCAATGAATGGATTTTAATTAATCCTTTTAATTAAAATCTCAAGATTTTGAAACTCATCAAACTGCTTTCAAGTTAAAGTATGTTATACAACATGTCAAGACTTGATTTAAAAGCATGTTACAAGTGCATTCCATGCAAGTTACGGTCATGAGTATTAAACTCTAGTACTAGAAAAATAATAAATGAAAGGTCTCAAAACCTAATCAAATATTCCTAATTTAATATATGTGAAACTATATGGCATGCACATCAATAAAATGAAGCCGAATTTCCAATGGATTGAATAGTGCACTCGGAATAAATTAATTAATTAAATTAATTAAATATTATAAGATTTCAAAATGTCTCCGATTACTCTCAAATTCACCTATGTTGAAGAGCATACTAGGGCCTAATAAAATATGCTAACAAGTGTTGATTTCAAGCTAGATAAGGCCACATGAATTAATCTGTTATTCAAGATAAATATTAAATAAAATCTTCGTTACTTGTCCAAATGTTCTAATTTTAATATATGTCAATGATCATGTCTAGGGGTAATTTAATATCATGTTACATACTTAAACAAGGCTATAACCCACCGGGAAAATCAGATCTCATGCTAGAAAATAAATAATTAAAAATTCTAAATTTAATATCCAAGCATTTAAACAAGTAATACAAGCATCCATAGCATGTAATATAGCAAGAATATAAACTATAACACCCCCTACCTCAATTTGAGATGAAAATCTCAAATCCCCACCGAAAAAAAAGTGCTCTGAATCCGACGATACCACGGGGTTTTGTCGGGGACAACATGATGAACAAGAATCCTCGAGAAGCCCCATGAAAAGCACAACTTGACTTCAAAACCGAACTCAAAATTTGGCCAAAAATGGGTTCTAATAAAGGGGAAAGGTAGAGCATGACAAGGTGAACAATAAATGTTAAGGCCGAAGATTTTCTACCAAGGAAATCAAGTGGAGGACAAGAAAGAATGAAGGCAGCCCCTTGGGCATCCATGGCTGCCGGCCAAGAGAGGGAAGAAGATGATGAAAATTTAACTTTCTGACTTTAAGTCCCCTATTTATAGAAAATCTCAAAAAGTGCCCCGAAAGGGCCCCGCCGGATCCAAAAAAGTGGATTTTGAGCAGACGTGCTCAAATGGCAAAACTACATGAATGAAAAAGATTCAAAATGAGAAAATATGAACAACGAAAGAAACGCATCGAAAACCGAGTCCCGAACAGAGAGATATGCCCCAAATAAGTTCGGCAGCAACTGGGGTCAAAAACTCTAAAACTGGAGAAAAACGACCAGAAGGGAATTCTAAGAGTACACAACTCGACGAAATGTGAAAATGAATCCTGTACAGGGATTCAAGTTCAAACAAGATATTTTTGCAATAACTTTCGTTAATTGCACAATGACCCCTCCAAAAAGGGTTAAATGCACTAATGACCCAGAATGAAAATATCTTCTAAAAATATTTTCTTAAAAACCCTTGAAATAAAATATCTTCAAAAGAAATTTACGAAAAACACACCAAGAAAAGAAAAAATTTCTGAAGAACTGTGCATCTATGCCCCTATGGACATCGGGGGCAACTAGAGTACTTTCTTGCAAAAGTAAAGATACGTATTTCATGGAAACCACTTAGAATGAAGGTACATGAAGTCAGAAATTAACTCCGAGCATGAAAAGTGAGGTTGTGCCAAAAACTGACAGATAGGGAAAAGACATAATAGGGAAAAGGACGAAATAGGGAAAAGGACGAAAAGTAAATAGTGTCCGAAAAGTGAAAATGTGGAAATGACTCGGTTCTCAAAGGAAGTTGTCAATCCATATGAAAAAGTCTCAGAAACCAATTCCAAGCACTCGAGATGACACTAAGCGACGAGAAACAAAGCTCAAAAAGGAAAATTAAGAGGAAAAAATTTATCCGTAAAATTTCAAGAAAAAAGGAAAGGGAGAAAATGACCGGGTCATTACATTTCTGCCCTCTATGCCATCATTGCATATCTGAGTTTGCTTATTGTGCATTGATCTATCTTGTTTAGCTGAGGCATGTAGAATGATGATCTTGAAGTTCTCTTAATCACTTCTTGCACACGCATGATCCTACTTGTCTATTCTCTATTTCTGTGATGACCCTAGTTTTTAGGCCAACGTGTCCTGTGATGAACCGAAGATTGACCCGATAACGGATCCGATATGCGGAAGCAAAAATAGAAAACAAGACTCTAAGAAGTCAAAGTGACCTTCCATGAGGTCGTATAACTCAATGAGAGCTGTTGCGGAAGTAAAGATCGAAAATATGACAAATAAGCCCTAAGGGGCAAAATAGTCATTTCTAAAAATTGTGGACTCGGGTGCCACTGAGCACACCGCTGGAAGGACAATGAAAAACTAATAAAAATGGACTAAAGATTCACTTGATTCGGAGTCCGGATAAAGAAGATATGAAACTCCAAAGTATTATAAAATCAAACTTTTGGGTTTGAAATCAATGCGGCAAGGGTACTTTACAAGGGATAAAATGGTCTTTTTATAAAAAACTAAATGCAATTGAACATACCGATAGATAGACTAGGAAAAATTAACGAATCTAGACCCAAGAATCACTTGATTCGGAGTCTGGATGAAGAAGATATGAAACGTCAAAGTTTCAAAAAAACCAACTTTTGAGTTTAAAATCAGTGCGGCAAGGGTACTTTACAAGGGGTAAAGTAGTCTTTTCAGATATAATTGGATGCAACCATGTATACCGTTGGATAGACAAGCAAAAACTAATAAACTTAGACTCAAAAATCACTTGATTTGGAGTTGGGATGAAGAAGATATGAAGCCTCAAAGTTTCAAAAAAATCAACTTATTTTCCGGGTAAGAAATCTGGGCAGGAATATTGTTTTTACAGCAAGCAACATTTGATTTTTTTCTCGAAACTGAAGCTAAAGACGGCCCTTAAACGAGTTTTTCTGGAAAAATATGAAGAAGAAACCCCCCTTAAAATCACGTTTTCTACCCGGAATCGTGGAAGGAATGGAGAAAAACACGCTGTAAGATCCCTAAAATGCCCCTAGATCAGCCTAGGTCAAGAGTGACCCAAAAAGCTACTACAAGAAATTTCTTCAGGATCAGTCCACAACTGAGAGCAAAAACGGGCTATCAAATGAATTTTTCTGGAAAAATACGAAAAAGAAACCCCTCCCGAAATCGAGTTTTCTACGTGATTTACGAGAGAGAGAGAGAAAAAAAAAAAAAAAAAAAACTCAATATAGAATGCCCAAAATGCCCCTCCATGAAATCTGGTCATGAGGGTCATAAAGCTGCTAAATGTAAAACTGGAAGCTAAACTTTGCAATGGATTTCCGATATCAAGACAACATTTTCTGGAAAAACACGAAGAAGAAACCCCCCCCCTAAAATCACATTTTCTAAGCGACCATGTTGAAAGAAGAAAATAAAACTGATATAAAAAGTATAGAAAGCCCCTAGATCAGATTATGCAACAAAGTTTCAAAATGAGTCCATAGGAGGCTCATTTCACCAAAGAAGAAGGTTTGCCCAAAAGAACCATGCACGCAAACGTAACTTACCTATTAGGATGTGCTACAATGGTCCATGGCTTAAAAATAACACCGATACAAAATCCAACCCCCCAACGGGCAAAAAGGCAAAAATGAACAAGAAAAGGGAAATTTGAAAACCAAAATTAACAAATGATTTCAAATTACCGTTTTGCCCTTGACCACACTTCAAACATGATTTATAAGACCCTATGAAAGAATAAAAATGGAATTCCCACACCCGATGCAACCATGGTGAGACAATGACTTGGCATTTTTCAATGTTTTCATAATATTTCATGAAGTTAAAACATATATAGAATTCAATATACATGTCAATGGCCTCCGGCCTCATCTCATACCTATCAAATACATTGTAAAGAGTACTTAGGTACACATTACATATATGGAATCAAAAGATACAAGCTTTGTCAAAATAAACAAAAGCAAACATGATATGCTAACATGTGCATATTCAATGTCATCAAAAATACTTCAAGACCTCTAGCATGTCTAAAAGTGTTGTGTATCCCACAACAAAGCTTCTTTACCTGCAAAACACCTAGTAACTTCAGGGTGAATAAACAAGACTACCAAGTTTATTCATAGGGGATGAGCATTCATCGACTCGATTTCTTTAGAGATTTTTAGGACTAACATGATATAGTTCAAAAGAGATCATGTCACCTAACGTCTATGTCAAAGATTAGACTCAGGGATCATCCTGAGCTACCATGGAGTAATAGCAACAAGAATCATGATATATATACACACATGAAACAAGTCATAGTTGGGATAATCCAAGATCATGACAAGAAAGATACTAGAACATAGGTTAACATGAATTGCATTATCAAATACAATTAAGCAAGATTTAGAATGATTCCATACAACACAACAAAAAGATACTAGAATACAAGGATTCTATTTTCAATGCAATTATCATGGTTAGAGCATTCCAATTAACATGATAGGATTAATACACGAAGTCAAGAACATGGCATAATATCTATGCAATTTAACAAGATTTGGACATTCCAATTAACAAGACAAGAATAGTATAGAGAATCATGGATAATACACAGTATCAATGCAATAAAACAAGATTGGGGCATTCCAATTAACGAGGTAAGAAATTATACATGAAACCAAGAACAAGGCATAACATATATGCAATTTAATAAGGATGGAATCTTCTATACAACACGAAAGGAGTCTTAAATCTTCAAAGAATACAACACTTGAAATTTAAGGAATTAAATCACGAATGAAGCATAAAATCTATGCGATGAGACAAAATTAGAGCATTTCACATACACGACAAGTTTAAATCTTCAAGGAATAGCAACTTGAAATTTAAAGAGTGAAATCAACCAATGTGGAAACTTGGATATCGCCTGGATTAAAACCGTACTCTTGAGATCACTTTAAGGCTACTAACCCATGGGTACCTTTCCCCTAGTGCGCACTATAGTGTAGAGGGACATTCCCCCATACTAGAACCGAGTACTAGCCATGTTAATTCTTGATTGATATCCCAAGTCCCAAAATCAACAAGTTGCACAAGTCAAGATTGTATCAAAATACAAGAAATGCATTAACCACATATCATGCACAACCAAGATTTTGGAACACATGAGTCATGCCCCTAGTTCATCAACTATCATGGCATGTGAGATGACAAGAAATCATAGTATGCAACTATATAGACAACATCTAAGATATATAGCACATAGAGTTCATTGAAGTAGATATACCATAAGTATAAGATGCATAATTCAATTACTTTCTAAGCAACATATGAGTAATTAAATCATTCCAAGACAAGTGTGCATGTTCATTAAGTACATTAATGAAACCTAGATACAAGGGGTCATGATTAAACCGATGGAAGCATAAAAAGGAAAATTTAATCAACCTAAGGGATTAAATTATCATGATTACAAGGCAAGTCCAAATGTTCTATGAACAAGGTGTGTCAAGGATCATATCAAGGTCAAGTTCAATGTCAAGTTACAAGTCCATTTCATACAAGACATAACCATGTGAATTAAATTCCATACAAAGGAAGTAAATGAATATAAGTTTCAAACTTATCAGATTATTCTCAATTTTATACATGTGAAGGAATTTGTCACGAAAAGCATGAATTCTAAGTTAGAAACTTAATCAAGACCAATGAGCTATTGAATGGATTTTAATTATTACACTTAATTAAAATCTCTAAGTTTTGAAATTCATCCAAATGATCTCAAATTTAAATATGTTATACAACATACCATGACATGATTTAAAAACACGACACAGGGGAATTCCATGTAATGAATGGCCATGAGCATTAAAATTTAATACTAGAAGAATAATAATTGAAAGGTTTCAAAACCTAATCAAATATTCTAGATTTACTATATGTAAAACTACATTGCATGCACATCAAGAATTTTAAGTCGGAAATCCAACGGGATGAATAGTACACTTGGAGCAAATTAATTAATCTAATAAATTAAATATTACTAGATTTTAAAACTTCTCCGATTACTCTCAATTTAATTTATGTTGAAGAGCATGCTAGGGCCAAATATAATATGCTATCACATGTTGATTTAAAGCTAGATAAGGCCACATGATTTAATATTTTATTCAAGATAAATATTAAATACGATCTTCATTTCTTGTCCAAATAATCTAGATTTAATATATATCAATCTACATATGAAGGGGTAATATTCTATCATGCCACATGATTAAACAAAGCTATGGACAACTAGGAAAATTAAATCTTTCACAAGAAAAATAAATAATAAAATCTTTAGATTTTACATCCAAGCATGTAATCAAGTTTTATAAGTATCATAAGCATGTAATATATCAAGAATTTAAATTATAACACCCCCTACCTCAATTTGAGATTAAAAACCTTAAATCCCCACTGAAAAAAAAAAAGTGTCCCGAATTCGCCGAAACCGAAGGGTTTTGTCGGGGACAACACGATCTACATGAACCCGAAGGAAGCCCCATGAAAATCACAACTTGACCTCAAACCCAAACTCAAGAAATGGTCAAAAATGAATTCTAATAAGGGAGAATGATAGAACACGTCGAGGGGAACAATAAATGTAAAGGCCGAAAGATTTCTACCAAGGAAATCAAGTGAAGGAGAAGGAGAAAAGGTTGCAGCCAAGGAGCTCCCATAGCTGCCGGCCAAGAGGTGGAGAAGATGAGTGAAAATCTAATTTTTCACTTTAGGGCATCCTATTTATAGTAAGTCTTGAAAACTACCCCGAAAGAGCCCCGCTGGGTCCGGAAAGGTGGATTTTGAGCAAACGCGCTCAAACGGCAAAACACCGTGAACAAAAAAGATTCAAAATAAGAAAATATGAACAACGGAAGAAATGGTGTCAAAAACTGAGTTTGGAACAGAGAGTTATGCCCGGAACAAGTTCGGTGGCAATTGGGTCTAGAAACTCTGAAACTGAATAAAAATGACCAGAAGAAAATTCTATGAATTAATGAGTCAACGAAAAGTGAAAATGAATCCCGTACGAGGATTAAGGCCCCAGACAAGATATTTTTCAATAACTGTCGTTAATTGCACAATGGCCCCTACAAAAGGGTTAACTGCGAAACTGCCCCAGAATGAAAATATCTTCCAAAAGCTATTTTCTTAGATACCCCCAAAATAAAATATCTTCAAAATATATTTATGAAAAACACCCCAAGAAAAGAAAATAATTCCAAAGAATGGTACATCCATGCCCCTATGGACACCGGGAGCAACCAGAGTACTTTCTTGCAAAAGTAAAGATACGTATTTCGAGGAAACCACTGAAGATGAAGACGTGAAGTCAAAAACCAACTCCGAGCACGAAAAGTGAGGTTGTGCCAAAAACTGGCAAATGGGAAAAGACAGAATAGGGAAAAGGATTAAATAGGGAAAAGGACAACAGTGAATAGTGTCCCGAAAAGTGAAAATGCAAAAATGACTTAGTCCTCAAAGGAAGTTGTCAATTCACACGAAAGAGTATCAGAAGCCAATTTTGAGCACTTGAGATGACACTAAACGATGAGAAACAGATCTCAGAAAAGAGAATTAAACGAACAAAATTTATCAGTAAAATTTCAGGAAAAAGGAAAGGGAGGTAAATGACCGGGTTGTTACAATTTCTATCTGACTCAGGCATGCTTTGTGTTTTCTTATCAGTTGCTTATCTTATCCTATACCTGTGCACTGACTTATTCTTTTTGCTTTTGCAGATGCAACGTAGATGAAAGACTCTTGCTAGAAAGTGAGTGCAGAGAATGCCACAGCCTCCTCCTCCAGATACAGAGTCTTCTTCATCGTCTTCATCTTCTGCATTAGTCCATTCTGAGCCACCTTCTATGGATGCCGAGCACCCTATTGTCCGGGAGGTTCCTTCTGAGTCTTACTCCCATAAGAAACTGGAGCCCGAGTACAGATATGACCGTGATATTTTCTCGGAGTTGGACTAGACCAAGTGGTCCTATGATGAGCTTGCTTGGAGGGGTATTGATGCTATTATGACACCGGCAGACACAGTTGTCTATCCCTAGTTGGTTGTACTATTCTACCAGCACCTCCGGATGGATGAGGATGACAAACTTCTTCTACATACCACCATTGACGGTCAGGAGATCGATATTTCTCTCCCAGCCATAGCTACTGCTAGCCGTAGCCCCCACTCATCTCCATTGGCTGCTAATTCTCAGGATCCATTATATCCTACTGCTCCACCTTTTCCACCTGAGCTGACCATAGTAGCTACACTATCTCCACATGTTGCATTTGAGGGCCACAACTTTGCAGACCGGGTTTAGATTGACCCCTGGTATTAGTTCATTGATTTCGTGTTGCACCTCGATGCCTTTCTATCAGGTCACAGTACTCAGAGGCGAGAGGGGATTTTGTAGGCTCTTTACTATTTAAGCCAGGGTTATTGAATTTCTATACCTGCACTCATTTGGGAGCTTATCCATAAGTTCTAGAAGAATCTGCATCTTTCGCAGAATTCTAGAGCTACGACTTTACCTTTACCTTATGGCCATCTGAATACACAGCTGCTCTTAGATCAGGGTTACCAGTTTGACCGAATGAGATTTCTGAGACTGATGTAAAAAGAAAAAGGAGAGCCTATGATCAGGCTAGGTGGACGAAGACTTACAATTCTTGCCTAAAGAACAGGAAGAACAGAAACATAAAAAGATAGCTTGAGAGGGAAAGAGTAGCAGCAGACGCAACTACAATAGACGACGCTGTAGAGTATACACCAGATAAATCTCACCTTAGACTGAGGCGTCGCATTACCACTTCAGGTTCTACTTCACAGCCAGATGTGTCAACTGCATCTCAGCAGGCTGACCCTTCACATGCCCCTCCCACCAAGCCGATAGCACAGACTAACACTCGATCGCGCTATACCAATACTGATTCTAGCTACAGATCTGAGGTCGCTCAGCTGCACACAAATTTCATTTCCTTTAGAGCTGATATGACCGGACGACACGAGGATGTCACGAGGCAATATGATGATCTGGTGAGGCGACATGACGACTTGGAGGGGAGACACAATGATTTAGTCAAGCGATCTGATGACCTGAGGGCTAATGTAACTGAGGTGAGGCGTGAGCTTAGAGCTTTGAGGGCAAACCTTATGACTTCTCTCACTCACCATAGCAATCAGATATTTGATATGCTGCAGCACATTGTTGACATAATGACCCCAGATCCCACTACCTGATTCTGCTATTCTCTCTTTTACTTATTATTTGTCATTGATACTTGTACTGTTATGGCTGGTATATTTTTGCACCATCTTGACACTTACACTGGTTTTGGATACTATTTCTTGCACTACACTTGCTACGCATTAATTTTTGTATATATAGTTTTGGATATATTTGCTATGTATGGATTTTTGAGATTTTTTTATTAGTTTTGGATATTCTGCACTTTACACTACTATATGCCATGATTTTTGCCTAGTTCTCAGTTTCACCTCTCATTTATATCATTGATGCATATGCTTTGACAGTTGTTAGTGTGACCATTTTCAGACAAGTTTTCGGAATCTAAGTTTGGGGGTGTGCCTTCCAATGCTAAGCTTCCGTTGCCGGGTCCCTTTTGCTTCACCCATTTGGTATATTCTTTCCATTAGTTGTTGCTTCTTTACATAGACAATGCATAGATTAAGTTTGGGGGTGTGTTAACATATATCGCACTTACTTTCTATGCATGTGGTATAATTTGAGAGTCTTGAGCTATGATTTTGATCTTTTGAGGACCATGATACTTAGAATTTAAAAATTGCTTGACTCGAGAGTCCAATACTCCTTGTATGCTTTGTGGATGCCATTTAGGTATAAATTTTTTGAAAAATTGATATCTTGCTTGCATTTGTAGTCCACATCATCTTGATTTTGTCGCACACTAGCATTCATTTGTGGGGTACATGCTTTGTTGACTATTGATTTGATTATATCCCAATTGATATAGTAGTGCATTGAAAGCTTTCATTCTTGATCAATGTGAATAACAAATCTTTTTCATTGAGTAGCTGAGATTCTAGCCTCATCAAGTGATAAGTGCTTAAATGTGACGCATTTTAGCAACTAAGCTAGGGTATTTTAGTCCATTCATCTATCTTACTTTCATGTCTTAGATACTTATTTATGTTATTGCCTATTTCAGGTTAATAAAGTTCAAACAAGCTAACAAGAGTCATTTAGCCCAATTTTGGAGCTAAGGAGCAAAGTTGGAAAGAAGCCAAGGAAATGCACCCGAGGAGCTTCGATCGATCGAAGGGAATCTGGATCGATCGAAGAGTTCTACAATCGATCAAAATGAGGCGGTGCCAACTCAGTAAAGTGGATAAGACCAGAAGATATTTTTGATGCCATGTCAGCTTTGATCGATCGAAGCTAAGTGTTTGATCGATCGAGATTATTGGATCGATCAAAGTGTCTGCTGGCAGTGAATTGTCCAATTCCCGAGCGCGCCGATTTCTACCTAACTTGAGTAGTTGCGAATTTCTTCCAATCATAGGCTGTATTTCTGACTTGGTGCCTACTTAAAAGACAATGTAATGAACGAATTAAACATCTTTCAATTTTATCTTGTAATATTCATAGAGTAGATATTTTTCCTCTCTAAAACTAGGGTTTTGAGAAGAAAGTAAGGATAAAGATGATAATGTCAACCTCCAAGCTATCCCTTGAGGGTTCCATGACCACTACAATGAGTGGCTAAATCCTTCACTTGGGGCTAGAGATAGCCCATAAGCTTGCTTCCAAAACCTAGCTTTTGTATATTTTTGGGGATTTCAGTTGTAATGGATGTTTTATCATGAATAAATATAGATCTTGTGATATCTACTTAATTTGTATAGGTTAATGCTTTCAATTGATCATTTGCTTCTATCCATATGTCTATGTATGGTAGAATGGATTTTCATGTACTTTTTTCTAGATTTGATGAAATTAATGCATGTCTATGTGTATTGATGTTGTTAATCTAGTGATGGTCAAAACATAGTGCTTAATTAAATACTCTTGTAATTTATTTGATGGTTCACACTTGCTTCTTGATGGATTGTACCACACCTTTAGTTTAATTAGTTTAATTTGAATGTCTTTAGCCTAGATGTAGTGTAATTGCTTTAATTTCAAAGGTAGGTAGAGAATCCATTCTTATTTCTTGATGTTCTATACTTATGAATGCAAAAAGTACATTTCTCTAGACTATTGTGTGTGTTCTAATTGTGGTTTAATTGAATGGGTTATGGTCTCATTTGATTGGTTGTGCTATTCACTAGATTGACTAGACAATCTATGCTTATTTGATTTCCATGCTTAGTTTTAAATTAGTGACACACACACGCACATATGTTACAACTTAAATGTCCTCATTAATTTATAATTGCTAGTGTTTGGTGAAGTGAAGCTTAGTGGTGAACTTTAAGCCCCAAGTCCTCTCTCTCATTTATTTTCCCTATAATTTCTAGATTGCTATTTACTTGCATTGTTTTTAATTGGACGTAGTTTAATTAACTTAAACCCTTCTTTTATCATTCGACCTACTAATCTAACAATTGATTTCAAAGCACGACTCATTTCCCTTAGGACGATCCCTACTCACTCTTGCTATATTTTAGTTAGTAGTGGTAGTGGCATTCTATAAATTCAAACTTGGCCACACTACACATTTTCATTGCAATTTGGGTTTGAAGCGACACTCACACCAAGTTTTAGCGCCGTTGCCGGGGATAGGCAATGCCATATTTTAGAATTAATTAGGAATTGGTACTCTTTTGATCGTGTCTTTATTTTATTTTATTTTGATTACTTATCGTGTTTGTTCTTACTGGCTAGGTGCATTGAGTCTAGAGAAGTGAAGCAAATGGATTCTACAGCAAAGAAGCAAGCAAGCCAATCAGAGCTAAGCAAGAGCATAAAAAGCTCAAAAATAATAAAATAAAAAAATTGCAAAGCAAAGCAAGGCAAATAAAGCAAAAAATTAAAAAATCATTTGAAGTTGCTTAAGGACCTTTTGTGAGCTTTTCTAACTCTCTCTCTAGTTAAATCGTCCGCCCGCATGGAGGCAAGTTTTTAATTTCTTAGATAAATCATGAGCACGCGTGGAGGCAATTTAATTTTTCTTGTATATTGTTCAAAGCATGGGAGTATGGGAACATTGTATGTAGAGGTTTGTTGATTGATTTGTTGTGAAAGAAAAGTGATTGCAACTTACTTGTTACTTGTTTTTGTTTTGTTTGTGCATGCATGGTCGTAGTTCGTTAAATCCTACTCTTGTCCCACTTAATTTGAATCTTGAATCCATTGTTCGTAATTCTAAGGGAAGGGGTAGCTCTCATCACTCTTGTGACGGTCCAAGTTTTTCAATCCGGTGCGTCAGTGATGAACCCGATAGGTAACCCGATAACGGATTCAAAATACGGAAGCGAAAGATGAAGAGTGACCTCTAGAGATGCACGTCATCCCTAAGGCACCAAAATGACTCCACATGAAGCCATAGAACTCAAATGAAGCAAGAATACCTAACCCGAAAAGAAATGAACCATGGGAAAATAGTCGTTTCATACTAAAATGGGTGCCACCGTGCACACCAATAGAAAGATAACGAAAAATGAACAAAGTTAGACTCAAGAATCGCCTGATTCTGAGTCCGAACAGAAAAGATATGAAATTAAAACAAAGTGCCCTTCTCCATTTAAGAATTACCACGAACCTACCTCACTAAACCTGGAATAACTCTCACTATATATAGTTTTGATGAGTGGTTAGTACCATTGGAAAGCTAACTTCAAGCTCTTGAATTTAGACTCAAGAATGACCCAATTTGGATTAGGAATGAAAGAGTTATGTCCCTATGAAATCAATGCAACAAAGCTATCCAAGGAAACTAAGAAGAAAAATGTTCCAAGGAGGATCGGTCAACCGAAACCCAATCATCTATCTGCTGAAATGATGATTTTCCTTAAATGGCAACTAGAATGCTCCTCGAGCATGTGTCAGCAGACCGACGATCCTCGTCAGCCGACTGACACCTCTGCTGTAGCAAAATAAAAGCTGCTACAGAGTGTGAAAAATGCACTCGGTCTGGCCCTTGATGCGATGCATGTATTCCGTTTGTTCTGAAACAAGTTTAAACATGTTTTCTAGCCTTATTTTAGCATGCACAACATGCTAAATCAAATGAGAAGCTTGAAACTTATATAATGCATGAATTTTTGCATAAAATCCATAAATCATTCCAAAAATAGGTCAAAAGTTGCAACTTAAGAGTTTTGTGAAATATAAACATGCACACATACGTAAAATGACATTTTAGATGCACTGTAATGGCCTACAGCCTCAAAATATTCCCAATGCAAAATATGATCCCTCAAACCTCAATTTCATGCTAAATGTGCCTAAAAAGATGCATTTCAACACAATGGCATATAAATGAAAATGAAATGGTGTTTGGCCCTTGACCACACCTCATACATATCAAAAGAGTGCTACAGGATGAATTTCATACATAAAGCACACTCCAGTGCAAAATAACATACTAAAACACATTCTTTTTCATATATTCTCATTAAAGGCAAAAATATAACCATTATGAATAAAAATGGATTTCAAATGAAGCTTGGCGCTTGGCCTCATATCATATACATAAACTGAGAATCAAAAAGTGTGCTTAGACACACATTACAAGTTTAGAATCAAGGGCAAACTACAATGACCTCCCCTGAGGTTTGGACTATATGCAATTAAACCTGAGGTTTGCCATTTTTTTGCAAATACCTCCCCAAATCAGATTTTGTTGTAAATTTACTTATCTACCCTCATTATTATATTACTGAAAATGTCAAAATATTTTAGTAAGTCAAATGACAATTTTGCCCTCTACACTTCAACCCTATAATTTTGTCTCTTTTATGTCAGATTTTGTTCTCTCTCTGCCCACTCCATGGCTGCCGCATCAACCACACCACCATCTCTCTTCTTCTATCTACCTCTACAAATTGCTGCCAAATGTTGATCAACAATTCTAGACTCGAAAAGAATCTTACTTGCAACGATAAATACAGCGAAATCACCCGATTTGATGAGAATATACGAGAAAGACCTATATGTGATGGGAATTTAGATGACAAATTCAGTGTAGCAAAATAAAAATAGCACAGTGTAGAGAGGCCAGAGGCGGAGTACGAGAGCAGCACGGAGAGGGTACAACAGCACTGTGAGCTTATTTTTCGGTGAGGTTGAAAATGCCGAAGTCGACGACGGAGACAAAACAAAGCCAGATCAGGCCCCACCATGTAGGTGGCGCATCATCTCTATTTACCTACCTGATCTATGATGCTCTTTCCGTACAGGTGATGTAGAGGCCTTCAATTTTCAAGAATGGAAAAACAAAACAAATTCAGATCTTCAGATTTAAATGCCTTAAATCAGGCAGATTTGAACCAAGCTTAGAATTAAAAAAGAAAGAAATTAATGGTGGTGGTGGCGATGATTGTGGAGGAGGCAATAGAGGTGATGGTGCTTGGTGGTGGTGGTAATGGTTATGGTGTTTAGTGGGTTTCAAACTTCATTTGGGTTTATTTAATTTCCTACAAGTGAGGTTCCTTCAACTTCCTACCAGTGTGTATATATGTATATCTAAAGTTATGTGTAAATATATATAGTTTAGGGAAAGTAATCTATTAAATTTGGGGTTACCACCAATACACTTGCCACCACCAAAACCAACGCATTTGGAGATGAACATTGAATTTTCATACAATTGTAAAAGCTCAATTGAATCTTGTAAGGGTCCGGGTTTGGAAATGGCAATGGAGTTAGTGGTGGTGGTGGTGGTTGAATGGAGAGATAAAGGAAAGGGAGAGAGAAAAGGTCAATTTTGTCTCTTAGAATATTTTTTTTGTAATTTAATAACACAATAGGGGTATTAGGGTCTTTTCTACTTATTTGAAGGGCATTTTAGTCCGTTCAACTAAATTTTCTGACAAAAAGTATAAATTTTTGTACAGAGGGGAGGTCTTTGCAAAATGGGGCAAACCTTAGGGGGACACGTTGCAAAAAATATGCAAACCTCAGGTTTACTTGCAATTATGCCAAACCTCAGGAGAGGTCATTGTAGTTTGCCCTAGAATCAAATATACTCATATTGACAAATAAGGCTACAAGCTGCATTTCAAGCCAACCTTTACAAGAATGGAACCTTCAAGTCCACAAATCATCCAAGTATGATGAAATTCTCAACCTTGATTTATGTACCTTAAAAATGTCCCCACTACGTAGGTGAGCAACATAAAGCTACTCATAGGAGATGAGCTTGCAAAAACCTAAGTTTTACAAGTTTGCATGATTTAATCATTGTGGTTCATTCCACCTAACGTCTATGTCGAAGGTGAGACTCAGGGAGCATCTAAGCTACCCTAGATCATTTCTAGCAGAGATCACATCATTTATGTAATTTCAATAACATAAGTGCATACTACACAAAGCAATAAGATATAGATTCTCAAAGTTATCAACTTGAAATCAAAAATGCGAAAACTACCAAAGTGAGTCATGCCACCTAATGTCTGTGTTCCAAATGAATCTATAGGATCATTCCTAAGCTACATTGAACATATAACATTGATGTACTTAACAACATCAAAGTTTGCAATGATTCATTAAAATCATAAAGCCTGAATGTACTTAATAACAATAAAACCTGCGATGATTCATTAAAATCATAATGCATAAATGTACTTAACAATATCAAAACCTACAATAATTCATTAAAAATCATAATGCCTGAATGTACTTAACAACATTAAATCGCCAATAGCCAAAACCACAAGTGGGAGACTTGGACATCAAATCTTAGATAATGCCAAGAACTACGGTTATTCCGAGCATTAACCCGCTGGGAATACCGCCCTAAGTGCATACTATAAATGGGGAGAACTCATACCTTCTGCACTAGAGCCAAACTCTAGCCATGTCTCTGCAACAAATGTCCCAAATGACTCCAAAATAAATAAGTTAACGACTTATATACGAAATACATAAAGCACGAGACTATATTCCAAACACAAGTAGGTTGTAACCACACAATACAACTACTATAGGATGACAATGTCGAATCTTCAGAGTGCGATTCGTTACACGCTATAACATCACATGTCGAATTTTCAACGTGCGATTTGTTACACGCTATAACAATATAATTCAACATTGAAAACATAAACTCATGAATTCATTACAAGTCTAAAATCATGCTTCAAACATACTACCAATGTCAAACACATGATTTATTTAGTAACGTAATAAAAATAGAACTTAATTAAATAAACTAATTAATTTTCCTAGGTTTAAAATCTCAATCAAATGATCCCTAATTAACACAAGTTAAACAACATAGCATGGTCATTACATATATCAAATCAAAAACTTAATTAGGTCATTGAAACAATAAGGTAGAATTTAATTAAATCATGATAATTAAATCCCTAAATTCTAAAGCAACATCAAATGGTCCCAAATTAATATATGCTAGTATACAAGTCCTAGTCATCACAAATATCAAAATAAAAACTTGATTAAGTCAATGGAACCATTAAATAGATTTTAATTAATACTTTTAATTTAAAATCTCCAAATTTTTAAACTTATCCAAATGCTCTCAAACAAAAGTATGTTAAGGAACATGCCAAGACTTTTTTTTTTTTTTTTTTTCCTAGTTGGGACTCACACACACTGCCTCCACTAAGGCTCGAACCCTTGACCTCCCTTTGGGAAGTAGGAGCCTTGTACCGCTAGGCCACAGGACTGTTGGTTCCAAGACTTAATTTAAAAGCATGTCATAAGTTAATTTCTTGCAAGATACGTCCATGAGAATTAAACTTTCACAAAAGAAAATTATTAAATAAAAAGTGCAATTCTTATTCAAATAATCCCAATTTAATATATGTTAACAAACATACCAAAGCCTAATTTTCTAGCATGTCACAATTTAATTCTAAGTTATATATCATCGTTAGAATTAAATCTTAACCATAGAAAATAATTAAAATAAATTCTAGATTATGAACAAAATCATGCATACAAGTTGTATAAGCATCAATAGCATGCAAGACAACAAAAATAATAACTTATAACATTCTCTACCTCAATTTGAGATGAAAATCTCAAAAGCCATCGAAATGAAACCGCTCCGAATCTGAGGAAACTTCGAGGTTTTGTCGCAGACAACACGGTGAACATAAAACTCCAAAGACGACATACTAAAATCCTAAGTTGGCCTGAAACCTGAACTCAAAAAATGGCCAAAAAGGGACTAATAGGGGAGAAAGATGCGCGTAGTCAAGACAAACATAAAACACAAAGGCACTTCGACTTTTCATTGAAGAGAAGAAGCTCAAAAGAGGAGAGAGAAGGTGGTAGCCCCTTGGCTGTCGTGGAATCCGGCCAAAAGAGGGAGGAAGAAGGTGAAAAAGTGATTTTTCATTTTAAGACATTCTATTTATAGTAAAACCCTAAAAATGTCCCGAAAGGGCCCCGCCGGGTCCGGAAAAGTGAAATTCGAGCTTACGCGCCCAAACAAAAAAACTCCATGAACAAAAAAGAACCAAAATGAGAAAATATGAATAACGGAAAAAACGGCATCAAAAATCGAGTCCCGAGCAGAAAGTTATGCCCCAAACAAGTTCGGCGACAACTGGGTCCAAAAACCCTGAAACTGGAGAAAAACAACCCGAAGGTAATTCTAAGAGTACACGACTCGACAAAAAGTGAAAATGAATCCCGTACAAGTATCCAAGCTCAAAATGAGGCGACAACTGGGTCCAAAAATCCTGAAACTGGAGAAAAACAACCCGAAGGTAATTCTAAGAGTACACGACTCGACAAAAAGTGAAAATGAATCCCGTACAAGTATCCAAGCTCAAAATGAGGCATTTTTGCAATAACTTTTATTAATTGCACAATAGCATCTGTAAAAAGTGAAAACTGCATAACTGGCCCAGAATAAAAATATATTCCCAAAATATTTTCTTAAAAACTCCCGAAATAAACTATCTTCAAAAGATATTTACGAAAAACACCCTAAGAAAAGGAAATGTTTCTAAAAAACTGTGTATCTATGCCCCTATGGACACCGGGAGCAACTAGAGTACTTTTATGCAAAAGTGAAGATACGTATTTCGTGGAAACCAATTAAAATGAAGATACATGAAGCCAAAAACCAACTCCAAACACAAAAGTGAGGTTACGCCAACAAAGTGACAAATGGGGAAAAGACAAAATAGGAAAAAGGACGAAAAGTGAATAGTGTAGAAAAAATGAAAATGAGGAAATGACGCGGTCCTCAAAGGAAGTTATCAATTCAAAGAAAAGAGTCTCAAAAATCATTCCAGAACACTCAAGACGACACTAAGTGATGAGAAACCAAACTCAGAAAGGAAAAGATCAATGGAAAAAAAAATATCTATGAAAATCTGAGAAAAAGGAAAGGATAGAAAATGACAGGGTCATTACAACCTACCCTCCTTAAAGGGATTTCGTCCCCGAAATCAAGAACAAACAAAAGAGAACCGAACAAGATCGAAGCAAGATCAACCAAAGGACAACCCATAAGGTGTTAAAGGACAACTCCAAAAGCCCTAAGATCATCCAAAAGAATGCAAAAACCAAGAACTGAGTGACACTCCCCAAACGAATCGGCACATTGACTCAATGTCAATCACCGAGAGAATCCCGTGACAACGACAAGTCGGATCATAACAGATGGCTAAGAATGACATAGTAGAAAGAACAATGACCAGAACCCGCCCACACTTACTTGTCAGTAATGTAGTATGACAGTATAAGGCACTAGTTCATAACATGCCCTCAACAGATCAACCCAGAAAGAAACTTTTTGATACAAACGACATCAATATCGAAAATGATCATTACCAAAAGCACTACAAGAACCAAGCATCCGCGAGAGTTGGAGTAGCTAATCCTAAAACTCTAACAACAATGTCATTGGCACCGTTACGCTTAAGGCCTTAAATCCTTAATGCTGGCGTAATAACGACCCCCATATCTGAAAATACGACAACTATAACACCAGTCATGAACCCACAGCCTGACGAGTCTGTGCCCTCAAGCCAATGGATTGGACCCACAAAACCGAAAACCCAAGCACAAATCTAAAGTACGCCTACCTTAAGGCTACATACAGAAGACAAACCACTGGGTCAAAATCCCTATACTGGGCAACTAAAATCTCAAAACGGAAGTCTACTACGTAGATCACTCATGATAATCCCGACAACCAAGGTCACAAAACCCAACATAAGTGCAGGAAAGACGAAACCGTATAAACCAACTACTCACATAGCATATGCCCGTAAAATTAAATGACATAAATCAAATAATACTTTAGTACTAAGCACACAGTACACATATGGTAAACCAAATAAACCACCTATCACATAGGGTCAAACAAATAGCGAGACGCTATACACCACCAACGGCACTAGCATGATAAACAGGTACAGTATGAGCAACGTATCATCTATATCCTCATACAATGACCACATAGTCATATATCCTAAACATGTTTCTAAGGCATGCCCAAAAATAATGGGGCTTATAAACATGTAAAAGTGATCATACAATTGGTAAGTTCGTAAAATAAAATTAAAAAAAAAAAAATGAATGGAATGCCTCTCAAAAGACACCACACAGAAAACGTAACACAAAACTTGGATGAGTCAAATCTTTTATTACGAGGAAAGGAACCATCCCCCAACCCAAGATGCCAACAAGCTCTATAGGAACTCTACAGGATTCTACCAGAACCCTAACACAATGACCCCAAGTCTCCAATGACAAGGGAGAGCAATTAATTACACCAGCACAATTAATTACACGAAACCACTCACATCCCAACCGTAGCTCGTAAGAGCTAACCAAGGTAACACAAGAAGGATCCTAGGTCAACACACCCATCTAAATCCTAAAACCAATGCCTTAAGAAGGCAAGACACAAGAACCTCGCCCTGAGGCTCACAGGGCAACTTCCCAACTCCCTAAGGAAGAATTTGAGTCAGTCCTGACTCATCGTCCCACGACGCTAGAAACAAAGACCTCAATGACATCAATGACATAAAGACCATGACGAAGTCCTAAAGATGACACCAACACTTCTAACACCACCATGACTACAACATGAAAACATAAAAGAAAATGAGACGAAACGGTGCCTCTATGGCCTACGTCTCATCTCGTTAGAAGGAGATTACAACTCTACGTTCACCTGAGCCCTAATGAGAAGACTCTCCGTTAGTCAAAACTGTGATGTTATATGCGTTAAAAGGAAACAAGATCACACGAGCTATTATGATCGAATGTAACTCACACTATGAATGCACCAAACACGAAGTAGGACAGGGTATGCAATATTTGGTCATGCTAAAGCAACCAAATAAAGTTGTTTAAACAAGTAAGCACTTAAGTAAATAAGCGTACATGTCAAACAAGGATGCTTTTAAACACATAAGCATATAAGCATAGAGACCTGTCATAAGACCAAACGTGTTATCAACAAACACATAAACATATTATAACGCCGAAACATGTCATCAAAGGCATGTGAAAATATCAAAGCAGATTAATAAAAGCATGATATGCACCTAAAACCCGTCGTTCAAGGTATTCAAACCTAGGAGCTCTGATACCACTTGTGACGGCCCAATTTTTCAACCCGGTGCGTCAATGATGAACCCGAAAGGTAACCCGATAACGGATTCGAAATGCAGAAGCGAAAGATGAAGAGTGACCTCTAGAGATGTACGTCTTCCCTAAGGCACCAAAATGACTCCACATGAAGCCATAGAACTCAAATGAGCCAAGCAAATGAAGCAAGAATGCCTAACCCGAAAAGAAATGAACCAAGGGCACAATAGACATTTCACACTGAAATGGGTGCCACCGTGCACACCATTGGAAAGACAATGAAAAATTAACAAAGCTAGACTCAAGAATCACCTGATTCTGAGTCTAGACGGAAAAGATATGAAACTAAAACAAAGTGGCCTTCTCCGTTTAAGAGTTACCACAAACCCGCCTCACTAAAATTGGAATAACTCTCACCACAAATAGAGTTTTGATAAGTGGTTGATACCATTAGAAAGCTAACTTCAAGATCTTGAATTTAGACTCAAGAACGACCCAAATTGGATTAGGAATGAAAGAGTTATGTCCCTATGTAATCAATGTACCAAAGCTGTCCAAGAAAACTGATAAGAAAAATGTTCCAAGGAGGATCGGTCGACCGCACCCCAATCATCGGTCAGCTGAAATGATGATTTTCCTTAAATGGCTACTAGAATGCTCCTCGAGCATGTGTCAGCCAACCGACAATCCTCGTAAGCCGACCGACGCCTCTGCTGTAGCAAAATAAAACTGCTGCAGAGTGTGAAAAATGCACTCGGTCCGACCCTTGATGCAATGCATGTCTTCCATTTGTTCCGAAACAAGTTTAAACATGTTTCCTAGCCTCATTCTAGCATACACAACCTAATAAATCAAAGGAGAAGCTTAAAACTTACACAATGCATGAATTTTTGCATAAAATCCAAAAATCATTCCAAAAATAGGTCAAAAGTTGCAACTTAAGAGTTTTGTGAAATATGAACATGCACGCATATGTAAAATGACATTTTAGATATGCTACAATGGCCTACGGCCTCAAAATAATCCCAATGCAAAATATGATCCCTCAAACCTCAATTTCATGCTAAATGTGCCTAAAAAGATACATTTCAACACCATGGCTTATAAATGAAAATGAAATGGTGTTTGGCCCTTGACCACACCTCATACGTATCAAAAGAGTGCTGCAGGATGAATTTTATACATAAAGCACACTCCGATGCAAAATAATATACCAAAACGCATGTTTTTTCATATATTCTCATTAAAGACAAAAATACAACCATTATAAATAAACATGGAAATCAAATGAAGCTTAGCCCTTGGCCTCATATCATATACATAAACTGAGAATCAAAAAGTGTGCTTAGACACTCATTACAAGTTTGGAATCAAATATACTCATATTGACAAATAAGGCTACAAGCGGCATTTCAAGCCAACCTTTATAAGAATGGAACCTTCAAGTCCACAAATCATCCAAGCATAATGAAATATTCAACCTTGATTCCCATACCTAAAAAATGTCCCCACTAAATTGGTAAGTAACATAAAACTACTCATAGGAGATGAGTATGCAAAGACCTAAGTTTTACAAGTTTCCATAATTTAATCATTGTGGTTCATTCCACCTAACGTCTATGTCGAAGGTGAGACTAAGGGAGCATCCTAAGCTACCCTAGATCATTTCTAGTATAGATCACATCATTCATGTAATTTCAATAACATAAGTGTATACTACACAAAGCAACAAGATATAGATTCTCAAAGTTATCAACTTGAAATCAAAAATGCGGAAACAACCAAAGTGGGTCATGCCACCTAACGTCTATGTTCCAAATGAATCTATAGGATCATTCCTAAGCTACATTGAACGTTTAGCATAGATGTACTTAACAACATCAAAGTTTGCAATAATTTATTAAAATCATAAAGCCTGAATGTATTTAACAACATTAAAACCTACGATGATTCATGAAAATCATAATGCATAAATGTACTTAACCACATCAAAACCTGCAATGATTCATTAGAAATTATAATGCTTGAATGTACTTAACAACATTAAATCGCCAATAGCCAAAACCACAAGTCACAATTAAACATTGATTGTCAACTTAGAATTGAATGCGAAAACAAATAGTGGGAGACTTGGACATCAAATCTTGGATAATGGTAAGAATTACGGTTATTCTGGGCATTAACCTGCTGGGAATACTACCCTAAGTACGTACTATAAATGAGGAGAACTTATACCTCCTGCACTAAAGCTAAACTCTACCCATGTTTCTATAACAAATGTCCCAAGTAACTCCAAAATAAATAAGTTAACAACTTATATACGAAATATATAAAGCACGAGACTATATTCCATGCACAAGTAGGCTGTAACCACACAACACATGCTCTAAATCCACAACTACTATAGGATGATAATGTCGAATCTTCAGAGTGCAATTCGTTACACGCTATAACAACATCACATGTTGAATCTTTAATGTACGATTCATTACACGTTATAACAATATAATTCAACTTTGAAAACATAAACTTATGAATTCATTACAAGTCTAAAATCATGCTTTAAACATACTACCAATGTCAAACACATGATTTAATCAGTAATGCAATAGAAACAGAAATTAATTAAATAAACAAATTAATTTTCCTAGGTTTCAAATCTCAATTAAATGATCCCTAATTAACACATGTTAAACAACATAGCATGATCATTACATATACCAAATCAAAAACTTAATTAGGTCATTGAAACAATAAGGTAGAATTTCATTAAATCATGATAATTAAATCCCTAAATTCTAAAGCAACATCAAATGGTCCTAAATTAATATATGCTAGTATATAAGTTCTAGTCATCACAAATATCAAATTAGAAACTCGATTAAGCTAATGGAACTATTAAATAGATTTTAATTAATACTTTTAATTTAAAATCTCTAGATTTTCAAACTTATCCAAATGCTCTCAAATTAAAGTATGTTAAGGAACATGCCAAGACTTAATTTAAAAGCATATCACAAGTCAATTTCATGCAAGGTACGTCCATGAGAATTAAACTTTCACAAAAGGAAATTATTAAATAAAAAGTTCAATTCTTATTCAAATAATCCCAATTTAATATATGTTAATAAACATACCAAAGCCTAATTTTCTAATAAGCCACAATTTAATTCTAAGTTATATATCAACCTGAGAATTAAATCTTAACCGTAGAAAATGATTAAATTAAATTCTAGATTATGAATAAAAGCATGCATGCAAGTTGTATAAGCATCAATAGCATGCAAGACAACAAAAATAATAACCTATAATATCCCCTACCTCAATTTGAGATGAAAATCTAAAAAGCCACCAAAATGAAACTGCTCCGAATCTGACGAAACTTCGGGGTTTTGTCGGGGACAACATGGTGAACATAAACTCCAAAGAGGACATACCAAAATCCTAATTTGGCTTTAAACTCGAGCTCAGAAAATGGCCAAAAACGGATTCTAATAATGTGGGAAGATGCGCGTAGTCAAGACAAACATAAAACACAAAGGCACTATGACTTTTCACTGAAGAGAAGAAGCTCAAAAGAGGAGAGAGAAGGTGTCTGCCCCTTGGCTGCTATGGAATCCGGCCAAGAGAGGGAGGAAGAAGGTGAAAAAGTAATTTTTCACTTTAAGACATTCTATTTATAGTAAATCCTAAAAGTGTCCCGAAAGGGCCCCGCCGGGTCTGGAAAAGTGGAATTCAAGCAGACACACTCAAACGGCAAAACTCTGTGAACAAAAAAGAACCAAAATGAGAAAATATGAATAACGGAAGAAACAGCATAGAAAACTGAGTCCTAAGCAGAAAGTTATGCCCCAAACAAGTTCGGTGACAACTAGGTCCAAAAACCCTGAAACTGGAGAAAAACAATTAGACGGCAATTCTAAGAGTACACAACTTAACAAAAAGTGAAAATCAATCCCGTACGAGGATCCAGGCTCAAAACGAGACATTTTTGTAATAACTTTCATTAATTGCACAATGGCCCTTACAAAAAATGAAAACTGCACAACTAGCCCAGAATGAAAATATCTTCCAAAAATATTTTCTTAAAAACCCCTGAAATAAAATATCTTCAAAAGATATTTATGAAAGACACCCCAAGAAAAGGAAATGTTTCTGAAGAATTGTGCATCCATGCCCCTATGGACACCAGGAGCAACCAGAGTACTTTTCTGCAAAAGTAAAGATACGTATTTCGTGAAAACCACTTAGAATGAAGATACGTGAAGTCAAAAATCAACTCCAAACACAAAAGTGAGGTTACACCAACAAAGTAACAAATGGGGAAAAGATAAAATAAGGAAAAGGACGAAAAATGAATAGTATCGAAAAATGAAAATATAGAAATAATGCGGTCCTCAAAGGAAGTTGTCAATTCAAAGAAAAGAGTCTAAGAAATCATTCTAGAGCACTCAAGATGACACTAAGTGACGAGAAACCGAACTCAGAGAAGAAAAGATCAACGAAAAAAAAAATATATCCGTCAAAATCTGAGAAAAAGGAAAGGAAGGAAAATGACATGGTCATTACAACTCCATTTCATCAATGGAGGACATTAATGAGGACCATGTAGAGGACCTTTATCACATCGACCAACAAGGTATCCTCCACCCTAATGTGCATCATGACAATATTCAAGTACCATTGGGAATGCCAAGACCTTTCATTTCACAACAACAAGGCCAAGTTCCATTGGGAATGTCTCAGCTAATTTTTGTTCCACCCCCACCTCCAGATGCTCAAGTAAATCATAGGGCTTATGTCGAGCCTCCAATTGTGAATCCTCCTCTTGCTTTAAGAGATCATTATGTGCCAAATGAGTATAATCCACCAACATGCATTCAACTTCCTCCTTTTAAAGTACATCATTATGAGATTAAACCGCAAACAATCCAAATGCTTCCTAATTATCATGGCCTTCCAAGTGAAGAAGCTTACAAGCATTTGGATGAGTTTCTTGAAGTATGCTCCACCGTGAAATACACGGACATGCCAGAAAAGGTTTCACGATTAAAAATCTTCCCTTTCACCCTTAAAGATAAGGCAAAATATTGGTTCAACAATCTTAGACCTTTTTCGATAACTTCTTGGACGGAAATGCATCAAAAGTTCTTGAAAAAGTACTATCCAGTTTCAAAGACCAATGCTATGAGAACTTCTATTCGTGAATTTTCTGAAGGGGATGTGGAGATGTTTCATGAGGCATGGGAAAGATTTAATGACTTGCTTAGGAAGTGTCAACACCATGACATTCCTAAGTGGCAATCAGTTCAATATTTCTTTGAAAGTTTGCCAGATAATCACAAGGGTATGGTTGATGCATCTATGGGTGTTTCTTATCTTGATAAGCATGAAAATGATGTTTGGTAACTATATGAGAAGCATGAGTAAGAATTCAATGCATCGATCTTTGTCATCTAAAAATGGTAGAAATTTAGATGAAAAGAAGAATGTCGGCTTATATCAAGTTGACAATTCTAATGTTATAGCAGCTGAAGTAAAGTCTTTATCTCAAAGGTTTATTTGATCAACCAAAATTCGGTGAATCAAGTGTCTTCCTTCCCTAATCATGTTCATCATCCATCTAATGAATCGTGCATGACTTGTTCTAGTGTCTTACATTCTACTTCTAATTGTCCCTATAGACATGTGCAAAGTGAATATCAAGAATAAGTAAATGCCACTTTTGTTAACCAAGGGAATAATCCCTATGGCACGCATTATAATCCCGAGTGGAGGAACCATCCAAACTTCTCTTGGAAAAGTCAAAGGGAAGGCTCAACTCCCCAAGGTGGTTTTCAAGGCAAGTATGTTCCGCCCCCAATGCAAGGTCAAAGTTCCCAAGGTTACCGTCCTCTTACCAATCATCGCATGGAAACCAATTTTCAAATTCTCATTTTCCTAACCAATCTTCATATTCTCAAGGAAATTCTAGGACTCCTCCTTTTGAGGAAAAAGTTTTAACTGCTTTGGGTACATTTGAGGCAAATACCCAATTACTTCATTCTCATTCTCAATCGATTTCAAAGGTAGAAACCCAAGTTGGGCAAATAACTAGCACCTTGAATGCTAGAGAGAAAAGGAAAATGCATTTAAATCCACCACCAAAGCAACAATTTGTAGTGGAGACCAAATCCTCTTCGAAAGGTCCCACTCTTGAACATATAAATGCAGTGACCACCTTGAGAAGTGGAAAAAATTTTGATAACCAAATTGGTGTTCACAATGAAGAGAGTGAACTGGTGCAACCAAAAGTTGACACCCGTCCTATTTCACATCCTATTCCTCCTTCATTGCAAGTACATGACCCCTTTGTTGAAAAAGATTTGAGAAATGATTTGAAAAATTCTTATGATGATAATGTTTTCAAAAATGATTTTGAAAAAGTTTTTGAGCCAAAAGCTCCATTTCTGGATGCCTTAAAAGGATCTAATTCTCTTGAAAAGCAAATGAAGTGCTTAGGCAAGTGAAGATTAATCTTCCTCTTTTGGATGCAATTAGACAAATTCTGACTTATGCCAAATTTTTGAAAGACCTTTGCACCCTAAAGAGGAAGAACAAGAGCCAGGCACCAAAGAAAGATGTTTTGACTGAGCAAGTAAGCTTATTATTGCAACAAAATACCCTCCCAAAATTCAAAGACCCCAGTTCACCCACTACTTCTTGCATCATTAGTGATCATGTGATTAACCAGGCTCTTCTTGATTTAGGAACGAGTGTGAACCTTATTCCATATTCGGTTCATGTCAAATTGGGCTTAGGTGATTTAAAACCGACGTCGGTAGTTTTGTAACTAGCCAACCAATCCATCAAAAAGTCCTAGGGTATTATAGAGGATGTTTTGATTGAAATTGATTCTTTTTCCCGGTCGATTTCGTTTTCATTGACACGGAACAGGTTCCAAATCCTAAGAGCCAAATTCCCGTTATCCTTGGCCGCCCTTTCTTAGCTACCGCTAATGCCAACATTAATTGTAGGACAGGGATAATGAAAATTTCATTTGGGCATATGAAGGTAAAATTGAACATATTCAATCCAACCCCCAATTCCATGGATAAGCATGAAGATGTTTGTGTTGTTGAAAAATGCATTGAAAATGAATTTGAAAAACATGAGTCTTTGCTTGGCAATGAAAATTCAAAAGGTTTACCTTCCAAAATGAATTCAAAGGATGTTGTTTCAAAACCAAGTGTTGAAAGGGCATGGAAGCCCAAGAATTTTGTTGACAAAGGACCATCAATCATCTTTAAATCAAATCCAAGAAGTTTCTTCGGGAATGGTTTGTTGGGTGGGATTCAAAATGTCATTCACCCCACCAAGGAGGGGATGCATTTCAAGATTTTTGATTCTGGCTAAAAGAGCCCAACGTCTTGCTAGAGGCATTTTATAGGGTTTGACAACCTTATTCCTCCCTTATTTCTGTTTTTATATGTTCTTACGTCATCTAGATATGAGTTGAATTGAAAAATCCAGCTTTCGGGCCATTTCCTGCATTTTGTGCACTGCCAGGGAGGTTTCGATCGATAGAACTTCAGTTCGATCGATCGAAATCCCACTTCAATCGATCGAATCACCTGGGTTGAGGACCTTTAAAATTCTATTTTGATCAATCAAAGTCCAATTCAATTGATCGAAATCCATTTTGGATCAATCGAATTTAAGTGTTCAATCGATCGAAATGCTTCGATCGATCGAAAATGCGTTATTTGAATTTTTTTCAGAAACTCCTTTGCCCGTTTAATTCCTATATATATTTTTTTTTTCTTTTCTTCTCCCTCTTTTTATTTTCTTTTTCTTTTCTTTTTCTCTCTTCCTATTCATTTTCTCTCTCACACAAACCCTAACCCTCTCTTCTCTCTCCTCGATACCTTCTCACATCTCAATCCATCTCAATCTCTCTCCAACTCTCCCTCAACCTCACTCTCCGTACCTACCATCACCCCACCTTCTCTTCTTTCACTGGCGGCACTCCAAGGAACAAACCCACCAAGCCACCACCTCCATTAAATCCGGCGGCAAAGAGCTTTTTGGCCCAAAAGTGGCCAAAATCGGTATCATTATATCCATCTATCTCGAATTTGCTCATCTTCATCATCTTCGGCTGATTTAGGCAAGGAGATCCGGTTTCAAGCTCCAGCGAGCTTCTGTATTTTCCGGCGAGACTCCGGTGAGTCTCCGGTCATCTTCTCCGACTCCGACGAGTTCGGAAGACCTCCATTTTCGCTCAAGTTTCTTCATCTCACTCTCCTCTTCATTTCTTTGGGTCAGGTATGTGCTAATTGCTTTTGTTTATTTTATTTTATTTTTTTCTTGACTTTAAATTTTAATTGTTATTGTTTAGTTTCTATCTTATGCATTTAATTTCTCATTTTTACCTAATCTTGTATATAAAAAATTTGAAAAGCAAATAAAAATTGAAAAGAAGCAAAAACAAATAAAAAAATGCAAAACTTGTTAAAAAAATTTTGGAGCACTTACCTTTGCATTTTGGATATTGATTTTGGTTAAGTGGTGATGGGCTTACTCGGATATCTTGGAAATTAATTTGTGTTGTTCATGTAGTTCAGAAGGAGAATGGGCAAAAATTGAATTGGATTTATGAATTGTTACGGGCGGTATCCCTTGTTGTCGATTAAATGAGATTATTTTGAATGCCATATGCTATTTGATTGATGATTGTGAATGAAGTATATAATATTTCTTGTGTTTGAACAATTTTGGGAAGTCCATTTTGAAGGGGAGACCATGCTAAATTTTTGTAAAATTCTTGAACTTTGATTTTAATATCCAATAAGGCATGTTGATTGATTTTGGGACTTGAATTGGAATTTGAAAAGGATTTTAAAGTTGATTTTGGATTGAAAAGAAAGAAATTTTAAATTTTTTAAAAGTTGAGATGTTGATGTTGATTTTGAACTTGAACTTGAATAGCATTGAAAAATTTAACTTGTTGTGAGCATAGTCTCGACTTATCTCATTTGTTTGTCTTGAATATGAAATACATAGATGTGTTCTAAGTTATTTAACTTGAGTGCAAGCATGACTTGACTTGAATTTGTGTGTTTGAAATTAAAAATGCAAAGTCTTGTCTTCAATGCATTAAAATGATTCAAATGGACCTCTTTGAAAAGTTTTGCTTGATTTGACTGCATCGTTTTGGTAAAATGACCTTAGAATGTTAAAATGCTTTATGATCACACTTTGGGTTTCAAAAAAAAAAAAAAAAATGAAAATTTTAAACTTTGTTTTGAAATTGAGAAGTCAAGTTATATGAATCCTTCTTTTGTTGTTCATTCATTGCATGATTCTTGTAATGAAGTTTTTTTACAATGCAATTGAATGTCTTGACCCTAAAGTTTTCAAAAATTCCAATTTTGCCTGAAAAGTGTAGAGTAATCCCAAAGTTGACCAAAAATGTTCTTGTTTGAGTTGAAGCTTGTTCCATTTGATCCCTTTTGCATCCATTTGCATATTCTAAGTGCCTTTGAACTTGTTTGTGATATAATTCTTGATTCTTGCCATGCTAGGGCACAGTTGATGTCTTTTCACCTTCCTTATCATGATTTTGATCTTCTTGTGTTTCATGACGCAAATGTGATTTCTTTTGAATAATTGTGTACACTTTGAAATAATTGCAACATGTTGCTTATATATACACCATTTTACACACATTTATATTACATTGATAGTTTTTAGGATTTTTTGAGCATCCTTTGAGCTTATCTTCTTGGAATTAATTTCTAATTAAGTTTAGGGGTGTGTTATGGATTATTGGAGTTTCAAATGCATCATTTGGATGTTGTATCTAATCTTTGGCCTTAGTATCCATTCTTGAGCTTAACTTGAATCTGAAATGCAATTTGAACCAAGTTTGGGAATATGTTTGCTTGATCTTGATATTTGTCTGTTGAATACCATTTGCTTGATATCTTATACACTTATGATCCATTCTTGATGACCGAGGTTCTTTCCTGTCCAGATTTTGTCTTCCAGATGGTAAGCTTTTTGTACTTTTAGTATTTGACCATTTTCTGCTTCCTTTAAGCTTAGAAGGAGTCACGAGCCATGAGCGATCATGGGTGTTGATTTTATTGCATTGCAATATAGGATATTTCTTTACTGGAGTTGTTTTATTTGTGCATCATTCTGATATATGCCTTCTAGTTGCATACCATATCTATGATTCTTTCTTGAACTTGCCTATCATAACATGCCTTGGATTGTAGTGTTTTACTGCTGTGCACTTCACTTAGTCTTTATTATATGACATGCCTGTTTCTTGAGTCCTAGGTTGACACTCGCCATGACTATATGCTCCATGTTATCCTGCTTACTCTATTTGATCTTTACTATTGCACTTGTAAACTTTCTTGCTTAGGAATTGATATGATGTCATCCTAGGGTCTACTTGTCATATCATTGTAGCATCTACTTAATTATTAGGTTTGTGAATGCACGTGCATCATTTATGCACATCACAACCTATGATTATCCTCTTGATTATATTTTTACTCAGAATATTCCATATGTGACTTTTCTACCCTCTATACCATCATTACATATCTGAGATTGCTTATTCTATTTTGATCTATCTTGTCTAGCTGAAGCATGTTGAATAATAATTCTGAAGCTTTCATAATCACTTCTTGCACAAACATGATCCTATTTGTTTATTCTCTATTTCTACTTGATTCAGGCATGCTTTGTGTTTTCTTATCAGTTGTTTACCTTATCATTTACCTGTGCACTAATTTATACTTGTGTTTTTACAGATATAGCGCAGGCAAAAAACTCTTGTTAGAAAGCGAGTACAGAGAGCTCCATAACCTCCATCTCCAGTTGTAGAGTCTTCCTCAGCTTCTTCATCATCTGCATCAATCCATTTTGAGCCATCTTCCATAGATGTTGAGCATGCTATTATTCGAGAGGTCCTCGCTGAGTCTTACACCAGCAAGACACAGGAGCCCGAGTACTAATTTGATAAAGACCTATTCTCTACCTTAGATCAGACCAAGTGGTTTTATGATAAGCTTGTGAGGCGGGGCACTGATGCCATTATGACTCCAACAGATACAGTCATCTACCCCCAATTGGTTACTCTGTTCTACCAATGCCTTCGGATGGATAAGGATGACAAACTTCTTTTACACACTACCATTGACAGTCAAGAGATCGATATTTCTCTTCCGGCCATAACTGCTGCTAGTCGATGCCCCTACACTTCTCCGTTAGCTGATGATTCTCAGGAGCCTCTATACCCACCAGCTCCACCTTTTCCCACTGAGCTGACCATGGTGGCTACATTATCTCCACATGCTGCATTTGAGGGGCACACCTTTGCAGGCCGGGTCAAGATTGATCCCCGGTATTAGTTCTTTGATTCAGTGCTACACATTAATGCATTCCCGACAAGCCATGGCACTCAGCAGAGAGAGGGGATCTTTCAGGCTCTATATTGTCTAGACCAGGGGTACTGGATTTCTATTCCTGCGCTGATTTGGGAGCTCATGCACAAATTCTAAAAGAACTTGCATCATACATACAATACTAAAGCAAGGACTTGGCCCTTACCTTTTGGCCATTTGATTACTCAACTGCTTCTAGACTAGGGGTACCAGTTTAACCCCGAGGAGATTCCAGAGCCTAATGCAGAGAGAGCAAAGAGAGCTTATGATTTGACCCGGTGGAATAAGATTTTCAATTCATGTCATAAGAACAGGGCAAACAGGGATATGAAAAGACTACAGGCGCAGCAGCATAGACAGCCGCAATAGACGATACTCCAGAGGATGATACAGCAAATAGATCTCCCCCCAGACAGAGACGCTGCATTACCACTTCAAGTTCTACCGCTCAGCCAAATGTACCTATTACATCTCAGCAGACTGGCCCTTCACATGCCCCTCATACCGAGCCGACAGCACATACCAGCACTGATTCTAGCTACAGATCAGAGGTAACTCAGTTGCACACAAACTTCATATCTTTCAGAGCTGATATGATTGATGAGCACTGAAAAGTGCACAATTAAACCCATTAAGCTTAGGTATTTTAGGACATTTATCTATCTTATTTTCCTGTCTTAGACTAAATTCATGTTATTGCCGTTTTTAGGTACTTAACCCAAAATTAAGTTAATTCAGCCAAATTAGAGCTTAAAAGAAGCAATCTCAAGCTGAATGGAAGAAAGGAGCAAAGCAGAAGCCAAGTGTGGAAAAACAGCAAGTTCGATCGATCTCAACATTCCTTCGATCGATCAGAGCAGCATCGATCTGGCCTCATCGATGGATCCAAGCAATTGTCCTTATCCAAAAGATATCACCATCTTTGATCGATCCAACCTTCCTCAGATCGATCGAAATTATTCGATCTTATCCACACCTACCACCCCACCTACCACTCTTGTCTCTTTCCCAAAATATCCCAAAATATCTCAGAGATTTTTCTTTATTCAAAAAGGCACCACCAAAGATGATCGATCTCTGCAGCATTCGATGGATCTCACCAATGTTCGATCGATCTCAACACAGTTCGATCGATCGAACCTCCTCAAATCCAAAATAAAAAAAATTCCAGTTCATTAAAAGTTGGCTCATGGTGCAATCATTGCAAAGACCCTAGTGCACGAATCCAGACCATTGGGTGTGACACTTAAGCCTCCTAAATAAGGATATGGAACCATTTTAAGAGAAAGATTAAACATATCTTCAGTACACATATCATATCTCATATCTTAGAGAGGAGGCTAGAGACTAGAGAGCTTTTACACATCTTTGGGAGTTCTTCCATTCTTCTAGGGTTTCCATCAAGAATGAGGTAATTCCTACCATGAAGATAGCCCTTGAGGGTTGGATGACTACTTCAATGAGTGGCTAGACATTTTCTTAGAGCTAGAGTAGCCCCTAAGTTTGTTTCCTAGACTTAATGCTTTGTATACTTTTGGGGATTTACTTGTAACAAATGTTTTGATCTTGGATTTATATATATATCTTGTGGTTTCTATTTGATATGTATGGATTTTAATGCTCTCAATTGATTCTCTATCTCTAACCATATGTCTATGTATGCTAAAATGGATGATTCATGTGCTTTTCTCTAGATTTAGTAGAGTTTATGCATGTCTATGTGTATAGATGAAGTTAATCTAGTGATGATTAAAACATAGTGCTTAATTGAACACTCTTGTAATTTATTTGATGGTTCACACTTGTTTCTTGATGGATTTTGTCACACTTTTAGCTTAGTTTAATTTCCATGTCTTTAGCGTAGTTATAGTGTAGTTGCTTTAGATTCATAGATAGGTGGACAATCTATTCTTGTTCCTTGGTGTTCCATACTTATGAATGCAAATGGTGTATGCTTCTAGATAGTTGTGTGTGTATAAATTGTAGTTTCATTGAATGGATTTTGGTCTCATTTGATAGGTTGTGCTTTCCATTTGAATTGGCTAGACAATCTATACTTATTTGCCATCCATGCCTAGTTTCTAGCCTCCTCAAGCACTAAATTTCTCGCACCGAAAGGTAGAGGGCCTAAACTCTAGGTTAATAATTGAATAAATAAAAAAAAGTTACAAAAACAATAAAAAGTGAGGACTTCTCCCAAAAGGTGAGAAGTGGGAAATGATTAGATGGAGGTTGTTTTAATTTGTAGCCTAGTTGATTTGAGCTTGTAAGTCCTTAGGGGTGTTTGAACACCTAGTGCCCTAAAGCCGTCTAGTTTGGGAGTCATTGACCTAACGCTCGACCTCATGAATCGCTAGAAAGCTTATTAAATCAACACATTGCACTATGCTTCCACCTTTGATCCTTAGGGATAGAAAAAAAAAAAAAAAAAAAAAAAAAAAAAAAAAAAAAAAAAAAGAAGAAACATATCAAGTGAAAAGAATAAGCGCACCTAGATCAATAAAGCTTTAATAAAAGGTCCACTCTTTGTCTTGATGATCGGTACTTGATTTGTGTGCTAGTTTGAGGGTAAGGATGTGATCATTTCTTTGGTTAGCTTAGATAGCAGCATACTTGATGTCGGTCCACTTAAAAATGAGTCTAGAGTTGTTTTGATTTGCATGATCATAAACTTGATATGTGGAAGGCTGTACTTGCTTGCTTGATGTTGAAATTTTGGGAGATTACTTGGAAATGATTGAAAATTGCATACTTGAGGTAGTTTTCTCCCAATGTTTATTTGCAAAATTGGTGTCTCTAGTGAAAATGAGCTTAAATGTTTGTGGGTATCATTCCTGGAAACCCTCATGAGACTTTACGCATCCACTAGGGGTAACCTAGGGGTTTAAAAGGTTTGTTATATGCGCTAAATGCAATCGTGTTCCCTACAAAAGTGGCGTTATCCATTTATTGCTTTATAGTTCATAGTTGTATAGTCATTCATTCCATTCATTTACTTCATAGTTCATTGTTAGGGACTAGCAATATTTAAGTTTGGGGGTGTGATGAGCGCTGAAAAGTGCGCAATTAAACCCCTTAAGCTTAGGTATTCTAGAACCTTTATCTATCTTATTTTCCCATCTTAGACTAATTTCATGTTATTGCCCTTTTTAGGTACGTATCCCAAAAATAAGTTAATTCAGCCAAATAAGAGCTTAAAAGAAACATTCTCAAACGGAATGGAAGAAAGAGCAAAGTGGAAGCCAAGTGTGGAAAAACAGTAAGTTCGATCAATCTCAACATTCCTTCGATCGATCAGAGCAGCATCGATCTGGCCTCATCAAGATGGATCCAAGGAATTGTCCTTATCCAAAAGATATCACCATCTTTGATCGATCCAACCTTCCTCAGATTAATCAAAAATATTCGATCTTATCCACACCTACCACCCTACCTACCACTCTTGTCTCTTTCCCAAAATATCTCAAAATATCTCAGAGATTTGTCTTTATTCAAAAAGGCGCTGCCAAAGATAATTAATCTCTACAGCATTCAATGGATCTCACCAATGTTCAATCAATCTCAACAGAGTTTGATCGATCGAACCTCCTCAAGTCCGAAATAAAACAAATTCCAGCTCATTAAAAGTTGGCTCATGGTGCAATCATTGCAAGGACCCTAGTGCACGAATCCACACCATTGGGTGTGACACTTGAGCCTCCTATATAAGGATTTGGAGCCATTTTAAGTGAAGGATTGAACATATCTTTATTACACATATCATATCTCATATCTTGGAGAGGAGGCTAGAGACTAGAGAGCTTTTACACATCTTTGGGAGTTCTTCCATTCTTCTAAGGTTTCCATCAAGAAAGAGGTCATTCCTACCATGGAGATAGCCCTTGAGGGTTAGATGACTACTTCAATGAGTGGCTAGGCATTTACTTGGGGCTAGAGTAACCCCTAAGTTTGCTTCCTAGACTTAGTGCTTTGTATATTTTTTGAGATTTACTTGTAATAAATGTTTTGATCTTGGATTTATATATATATCTTGTGGTTTCTACATGATGTGTATAGATTTTAATGCTTTCAATTGATTCTCTATCTCTAACCATATCTCTATGTATACTAGAATGGATGATTCATGTGTTTTTCTCTAGATTTAGTAGAGTTTATGCATGTCTATGTGTATAGATGAAGTTAATCTAGTGATGATCAAAACATAGTGCTTAATTGAACACTCTTGTAATTTATTTGATGGTTCACACTTGTTTCTTGATGAATTGTGCCACACCTTTAGCTTTTTTAGTTTAATTCCCATGTCTTTAGTGTAGTTGCTTTAGATTCATAGATAGGTGGACAATGTATTCTTGTTCCTTGGTGTTTCATACTTATGAATGCAAAGGGTGTATGCTTCTATATAGTTGTGTGTGCATAAATTGTGGTTTCATTGAATGGATTTTGGTCTCATTTGATAGGTTGTGCTTTCCATTTGAATTGGTTAGACAATCTATACTTATTTTCCATCCATGCCTAGTTTCAATTAATGTCACACATACACAAAAGTTACAATTCAATTTCCCCCATTGATATACAATTGCTAGTGTCTAGTGAAGTCAAGCTTAGTGGTGAGCTCTAGTACCCCAAGTCCTCTCCTCTATATCTTTTTCCTTACATTCTAAATTGTTACCTTTTACTTGTTTTAATTTCAATTGCATTGTAGTTTAATCAACCAAACAAACCATCTTTTGATCACTTGACCTACTAACCCTATACATTGTTTCCATTGCAAACATGCCCATAATCCCTTGAGACGATCCCTACTCACCCTAGCTATATTTTTAGTTAGAGGTAGTAGTGGCTTTTATAAACTTGGCCACATTGCACACTTATATTCTTAGTGCATTTTTAAGCGTTGGTGCCCGCGATAACCACTAATGATTGGGCAGCATGAGGATGTCACGAGAAGGCATGATGATCTGGTGAGGAAACATGACGACTTGGTAGGGAGACACGATGATTTAGTTCAGCGATCTAATGAGCTGAGAGCTAAGGTAGCTGAGGTCAAACGTGAGCTTGGTGCTTTGGGGACAGACCTTACCACTTCTCTCACTCGCCCCAGCACCGAGATATCTTCCATACTGCAACACATTGCTGACATGATGACCCCTAATCCTACCACCTGATTCCACTACTCTCTCTCTTTTACGTATTATCTATCATTGATATATGCACTGTTATGACTGAGATATTTTTACACAATCTTGACACTTGCATTGGTTTTGGATATTCTTTCAGATATTTTTGGATATTTTGGATATTATTTCTTGTACTGCACTTGCTATACATTGCTTGTGGATATTTGGTTTTGGATTCATCTGTTCTCTATGGATTTTTGGGATTTTGTTACTAGTTTTGGATATTCTGAGCTTTACATTGCTAGATGTCATGCTTTTTGCCCAGTTCTCAGTTTCACCTCTCATTTATATCATTGATGCATATGCTTTGACAGTTGTTAGTGTGACCATTTTCAGACAGGTTTTCGGAATCTAAGTTTGGGGGTGCGCCTTCCAAAGCTAAGCTTCCGTTGTCGAGTCCCTTTTGCTTCACCATTTGGTATACTCTTTCCATTATCTGTTGCTTCTTTGCACATTGAGGACAATACATAGATTAAGTTTTGGGGGTGTGTTAGCATATTTTACATGTCGCACTTATTTTCTATGCATGTGACATGATTTGAGAGTCTTGAGCTATGATTTTGATCTTTTGAGGGCCATGATACTTAGAATTTAAAAATTGCTTGACTTGAGAGTCCAATACTCCTTGTATGCTTTGTGGATGCCATTTAGGAGTAAATTTTTTGAATGATTGACATCTTTCTTGTATTTGTGGTCCACATCATCTTGATCTTATGATTGTTTTGAGATTCACTCTAGGATTCTACACTAGCACAGGTGCACACTAGCATTCATTTGTGGGGTGCATGTTTTGTTGATTATTGATTTGGTTATATCCCAATTGAGCTAGTAGCGCATTGAAAGCTTTCATCCTAATAAAAGTGGATAACAATCCCTTTTCATTAACTAGTCTGGATTCTAGCCTAATCAAGCACTGAATTTCTCGTGCCGAAAGGTGGAAGGCCCAAACTCTAGGTTAATAATTGAACTTGCTAAAAAAAAAAAAAAAAAAAATGAAAAATCAAATAAAAAAGTAAGGACTTCACCCAAAAGGTGAGAAGTGAGAAATAATTAGATTGAGGTAATTTTGATTTGTAACCTAATCGATTTGAGCTTGTAAGTCCTTAGGGGTGTTTAAACGTCGAATGCCCTAAAGCCCTCTGGTTTGGGAGTCATTAACCTAACGCTTGACCTCATAGATTGCTAGAAAGCTTAATAGATCAATATTTTTTTTTCATAATTGTTGTTGTATAAAAAAAAGGAAAAAAAAAGTATTTACAGGCACACAGAGGGTATACCCTCAGAAAATAACAAAATGATCAAACAATAATCTACAAATTAAGTAAGATCAGATAATGAAATATTGTAGAGATCTAAGACTTTAAATAATATTTTCCTAGCTATATCTTGATGAGTCCTAGATAGATGGCCATGCAGCGTTCTATTTCTCTCTTGCCAAATGCTCCACAAGGCAGCCACCAATATAGTATGTATCAGTTTACTTGTTTGCTGAGAAAACCAATTCCACAGTTCCTCAAATGTAGAGATTACAGAAAAATCCACACTCCAACCCATGGTATCTTTTATCCACCCCCAAAAATTCCTAGCATAGGAGTATTCGACAAATAAATGATTCCTAGTATCACACTCCTGTAAACAAATAAAGCACCTTGGAGCTAACTGCACCTTCCTCTTCTGGAGATTGACCATTATTGGCAGTTTGTTTTGAAACAGAAAAACATAATGAACTAACCATCTTGGCCGAGCTTTTCCCCAACACAACTTATACCATATCATCTCTGGATGCGTAACCCTACAGCACTTCCAAGTATTTTTAAAAGAAAAAAAAAAAAAAAAACCTTCATCCCAAGCATATGTATCAGCTATGTCATGAATAGGCAGTGTTTGTAAATAATCTCTCATAGGATATCTTGCATAATATTTAAATTCCAGCCTCCATTATCGATAAGACTGGACAAAGGGGAATCCCAAGCAAATCCCAGTCTTCTAACAGTTCTATGGCCAAATTTCTGAAGCAAAGACTGACCTTCACACCATGGATCAAACAGAAGTTTGAAAAATTGCCCAATACCAATTGAACATACAATATTGAGATGCAAAAGATCCCTAATATTAATCATATTTTTCCATAAAATAGAATGTGAGATCTTGGGAATTGCATTCCATTAGGTAGATTGAGATGAATACCTATGTTTGAACCATGGAACCCAGATCCTATCTTTGCTAAGAAGATAATCCCACACCAATGTACATTGGTAATCCCACACCAATGTACATTAGGTTGCTTGTTGCACATCAAACAATTTTCAAATTCCCAGTCCTCCCTCATTTTTTGGTCTGCACATAACATCCCAACTTAAAAGATGTATTTTCTTCAAGTTATCTCTACTTCCCCAAATAAAATCCTGACACAACTTTTGAATCTGATTAAGAACTGCTATAGGCAATGTAACAGCACTACACCAATGCAGACAAGTTGGAATGATAACAGTCTTGATCAATTCAATTTTCCCTGTAACTGACAGCATACTATTACACCAAACATTAATCTTTCTTGAAATTTTATCTCGTAAAGCTGAACAATAAGGCTTCTTTAGACCTATGGAGCACAAAGGAATCCCCAAATATTTCAAAGGCAAACATTCTTCCATACATTAAAATAGATTCAAAATGGCTCTTCTTCTTCTCATTGATTTAGAAAAAATTAAGTAATTTTTCTGATAATTAACTTACAGCCCAGAAATAGCTCTAAATATCCTAAAAGCTTCTTAAAGAGATCTAGCATTTGTAATAGAAGCCTTACAAGTTATGAGGAAATCATCTGCAAAGAATGTATGAGAGGTAGTAGAATATGCCTCCAATACAGTAGTAAGAAAACGAAGATTATGGGATCATTTGATTACACAACATGCGACGACCCTGGATTTTACAACCTAGTGTGTCCTGTGATGAACCAAAACGGATCCAAAATGTGAAAGCTAAACATAAAAAAGTCTATAGAGATGTACATCATCCCTAAGACACAAAAAGGACCTTCCGAGGTGTCCTGTGACTCAACGGAAGAAAAATCGGTGTTAGGGTTTCAAAACCCTCTAAGGAATGAACCAAGGGCAAAATGGTCATTCCAAACTGAAATGGGTGCCACCGTGCACACTATTGGAAATACAATGAAAAAAAAATAATGATAGACTCAAGAATCACTTGATTCAGAGTCCGGACGACAAAGATATCAAGTCCTGAAGTCGAAGGAAGGGAAACCCCATCCCGGTTCGAACCAAATTCTAACACTATTTCACTAAAACTTGAATATCTTGAGTTACAAGAACAATATAAAGCTAAAATTGGTACCATTGGAAAGCTTATTTCAACGCGGTCAATTTAGACTCAAGAATAGACCAATTTAGAGTTAAAATGAAGAAGATACAACAACTTAAAGTTGGAGGTGCAGTGCTGAACCACAAGACATACACACACCCATGAATGGTATGGACGAGTGCTCGTCCATGGCTATGAGTGCTAGTAGATGAGCACACCCAGGGCCAAAACCTACAGCCCTATTTACGAGCGCTCGTGCCTCATGCATGAGCGCTCGTCCTGCAAACAAGCTTAGCAGCTTTTTTGAGTTTGAAATGTGATTTTGAGGACTTTCTGGGCCTTTTTGAAAAAAACACAAAGAATGTTGAAATGAATCAAAACAAATAAAAAAAAAAAGGGCGAAAATGCTCAAAATGGTGAAAATGCAACTTTGCACCAAGTATGCATTTAACCCTAAATGCATTTCTAGGTTGAAATAAATAGGCACGCAAACGTAATAAGTGATTTTGAGTGCGCAGGAATGGTCCGCAGCTCCTGAAAATGGCCAATGCAAAATCCGACCCCCCGACGGCCAAAAAGGCAAATATGCATATGAAATAAAAATTTTGAAAACCAAAATTAGCAAATGATTAGAAATTACCATTTCGCCCATGCCACACTTCATACATGATTAATGAGACCTTATGAAAGAGTAAGAATGGAATTCCCACACCCGATGCAAACATGGCAAAGCAAAGATTTGACATTTTTCAATATTTCCATAATAATCCTTGAAAGTGAAAATGCATAGAATACAATATACATGTCATTGGCCTCCGGCCTCATCTCATACATGTTAAATACATTGTAAAGAATGTAATCATGTACACATTACATGAATGGAATCAAATACACACATTTTGACAATTAAGGCTACAACTGGCATTTCAAGCCAACCTTTACAAGAATTAAAACCTTCATGTCTATAATCAACCAACCAATGATGAACATCACGCACCAAGTCTTCGTACCTGAACAAAACCCCCAGTAACTTCGGGGTGAGTAAACAAGTTTACTCGTAGGGAATGAACATGCATAGACTCGATTTCTTTATAGATTTTTACATTAACTTGAACAATACAAAAGGGTCATGCCACCTAACGTCTATGTCAAAGTGAGACTCAGGGAGCATCCTAAGCTACCTTAGAATATTTCTAGCATAAATCAGTTCATTCATGCAATTCCAAACAATATAAGAACATGGTATTCAAAGCAACATGATATAGATTCTCAAAGCCGTCAACTTGAAATCTAAAGTACAAAAACAACTAAATATGACAATTTAGCATAGTTAGAATTTCTAATACAACGCATCAAAACATAGATTCTCAAAGTTATCAACTTGAAATCTAAAGTGCAAAAAACAACTAAATATAACAATTTAGCATAGATGTACCTAACAACATCAAAATATTCGATGATTCTTTAAAAATCATAATGCACCAATGTACATAACAATATTAAATCGCCAATAGCCAAAACCACAAGTCACAATTAAACATGATTGTCAACTTGGAATTGAATGCGAAATCAAATAGTGGAAACCTTAGACATCTAAGCTCGGAATTCTGCCGAGACCTTAATAGTTATTCCGGGCACTAACCCACTGGTAATACCACCCCTAGTGTGCACTATCTCAATTGGCCAGAACTCATACCTCCCGCACTAGATCCAAACTTTAGCCATATCACTTGTAACAATGTCCCAAGAGAATCCAAAATAATCAAATAAGTTCAAAACTTATACATAATTTATATAATGCACGAAATCACCTTCCATGCACAAGTAGGTTGAAACCACACAATCCATGCCTTAGAATTTCAATTTTAAAATGGCATACATAATGTCAAATACAAACTGTGCAATTCATTACACAAGGCAACAATATATTCCATAAAGAAAACATGTTCTCTTGAATATAAATATAACAACAATGTTATCCAATGCTCAAAACATAACCAAGTGAATACACAACAAGTCCAAGCCAATGATTGAATATAAAAACAACTTCTAAAACATAATTAGATCCATGGAGCCATTAGATAGAATTTAATTAAACAAAAATAATTAAATTCTCCAGATTTTAAATCAATTTCAAATAACGTCAAATTATTATATGTTAAACAATATAGCATGCTCATTACATATATCAAGTCAAAAGAGCAAAATGAGTGAGACATCATCATGTAGAATTTAATTAATTTAAATTAATTAAATCTCTACATTTCAAAAGTTATTCAAATGATCCCAAATTAATATATAACAAGCATTAAGTCATGGTCATACCATAAATCAAGTCTAAAATGGAATACAAGCAAAACACAATTAACTAGAATTTAAATCAAATTATATTCATCAAATCTCTAGATTTGAAAACTCTTTTAAATGATCTCAATTAAATATATAGCAAAGATCAAATCATGGCCATACCATATACCAAGTCTAAAATGAGTTATATGCAAGCTATGATAAAACATTAATTTCCCAATTTAACAAAAGACATGCATATAACTTATTTTTCATACAAAAACAAGTAAAACCACTTAGAAAATATACTATAACACCCACTACCTCACAAGAGGATTGTTCCTCTTGAATCCAAGGCAAGCAAACTCAAAATGGTAAACCCTTCTAGGGTTATGAAGAGGAAGATGAGGGGAACAAAAAGCATTCCCAAGGTCAAGCTTAGAAATCAATGGAAGGCTCTCAAAAATCAAGGTCAAGGCCTAAGGCTTCAAGCTCCATCCATGGAGGCTAGGGTTTTCTTTGCAAAAGAGGGAGATGATGAAATCAAGTGTGAAAGAATGTGAGTGGAGGAAATAGAAATCCTCCACTCACTATGTGGTCTTACACCAAGGTCAACACAAACTAGTTTGGTCAATTGCACAAAAACCCTTCTTTAACAACATAATTCCAAAGTAACCCAAAAATAATTGCAAGACTTAGTTTGGAGTATACACTTGTCACTCATCCAAGCATCCATTATAGGCCTAATCCTAAGCATACACTTGTCAACCATCCAAGCCAACAAGTGCACCTATCCTAGGTCAACAAGTGGTTGAATCTCCACCCTCCACATGTCATCATCCAAGGCATCTGAGTGTCCCCACACAAATGTCAACAAGTGGACCAATGAGAGTGTGACACTTGTCACACTTTTCAGAAATTGTAAAAAGGTTCTTTTCAAAAATATTTTCCAAATAAAATTACAAAATGGTCCCTAAAACGAAAAATAATTACTTTACATAATTACACAAAAACCCCAAAAGAAAGGAAAATTCCAAAGAAGTGTGCATCCATAACCCTAGGAAAGAAAGTACACAACTAGCATGCTTTTCTACAAAAGTAAAAATACACATGGCATGGAATTTAAATATCATGGATGCATGCAAAACCGGAATCAAATCCGAACACAGAAAGTGAGGTTATGCCAACAAAGTGACAAACGGGAAAAAGACGAAAGTGAATAGTGTCACAAAAGTGAAAATGACTCAGTCCTCAAAGGAAGTCGTCAATCTAAAGGAAAGAGTATCGAAAACCATTCCCGAGCACTCAAGATGACATTAAGTGACGAGAAACCGAACTCAGAAAAGAAAAGATCAACAGAAAAAAAAAAAAAAAAAATATCCGTGAAGATCTGAGAAAAGGAAAGGAAGAAAAATGACCGGGTCATTAAAACCTTCCCACCTTAAAAAGATTTCGTCCTCGAAATCTAGCTTCAACAAAACAAAAGGCGAAACCAGGATAACTACGGAGTACATCTCCGAGTATCCCTCATAACATAGTACAAAAGCAATCCCAGAACTGAAAGACAAGGTACAAACCAATGTCATTCGCACCCACGTGCTCACGACAAGACAACCTCTCAAAAGAAAAGTGACCACACAGCCATACAACAAGTCAGAACTCACACACAGAATCCAAGGTCAGATAAGGGAATGGAAGACAATAATCGAAAGCATCCCTCCTGACGAACCACCATAAGGAACCCAAAACAACCACCAAAAGACTCTAAAATATCCACATATCAAATCAGGGTATCGAACAAAGACGACGTGGCAGTACGAATAGTGACCAAAACCCGCCCATGACGTACTCAAATGTGTGGTAGCAATGACAGTGCCTAGTTCTCGCCCACATTTACTCGTTAGTATGGTAGCATCGACGGCAACTAGTACTTGCCCACAACACACAACTTTGTATGGTAGCATGACAGTATAAGACATTAGTTCATAACCTGCCCCCCACTAGGTCTACCCATGAAACCTCTCGATACAAATGCCATCAATGTCGTAAAACATCATTACCAAAAGCAATCCGGTAACCCAGCATTCCATAAGAGTTGAGACATGGTCCAAAGTCGTCGACATCCTGGCCATTCTCAAAATCCTGTGGAAATGTTATAGGTACCTTCCAGCTTAAGGTCTCAATCCTCAATACAACAAAACTAATAACTCCAATGTCTTAAAATAATCCTATTAACAACATCAATAAAGAATCCAAACCCTAAAAAGCAAATCAAACCTTCCAGAAATCTAAACGAACGTCCCTACAAGACATTTCATCGAAAGTCCTTCATATCTCCCTGAAATAGATCAATTACAAGATCACACTATAATCAAACATCAGATCCACATTCCTATAATGGATAACTAAATCCTTGCAATACAAGTCCACCAACTGGCACACACATTAAAATCCTGACAACCAAGGTCACAAAATGAATCTCTCGAAACCATGCTTTGCATCACCAAGCTAAATCAAAATTCCTCAAAACTATGCCTAGTCATAACTAAGACGAGAAAACTCCACAAACAAGCCATATCCAACAATGATCCTCCAAAACTCTTCCTAGGAGTCAACCATATCCAGGTCTCCAAAACTGAAACAAGTCTCCAAAAGACATCCCTAAACAGCGTCAAACTCACACAACGAGTCAACTAAATCCTTAATCAAATGGACACAAGTCTCCGTAAAATGATATCACACCAATCCACTCACACCAAGCACCATAACCTGTCAATAACCACAGAAAAGACTCCCCAAGGGAAGACACGAAAGAAAGGGAACTACGAGTCCTAAGAAGAACAACACCACGACTCTGTCTCTAAAATAAAAGACAACAAGGTCAAAGACTTCACCCCCTACATGGAAGTAAGTCGACCAAAATCAACCAAATCCTCACCAAGGACTTCAAACAACAATAGTGATCCTCACGGACCAGCCAACCCCAAAGCTGTGCGCAACGCAACAAAGAGAAGAGACTCACTCCTTATGAAGTCCCTTACTCGAACCAAGAAAAGAGGAGAAACCCTATTCTCCCACAAATGTCAACATAACAAATATGAAAAGGGAACAAAAAGGGAGAACTAAACATGAAACTCGTGCACAAAACAAGGAAGTTTAACTACCAAGAAAGTAAATCTACCCACATAGATAAAATCAAGGGTACATGCAGCACGTCTCTACGTAAGCACAAAATCATATCACTAAAGTGCAGTAACAACATGGCATCTCTAAGCATATAAAGAAGGCATGTTAACGCCACACTACAAGAAAGTAATGTGGACACACTTCCACCTACTCATGCATTGTAATATCACAAATCATACTACTAACATGGTAGTAAACAAAATGATGCAACAATGAACCCTATGGACATCGTGTCCTAAAGTGTCTAGGTAAAAGGAAAGACCAGCCCTAGCCATAAACTGACTCCAAAAACCAAGGCGACAACAACCTATCTCAAAACCAATGTAAGACTCTAATAATCTATCTCCGAATATAGAGGTAACACTATAAGTGACACTAACAATGCAATACTCTCTCTACCCAAAACATCAATCAATCGACTGAATCCCAAAAGCGTCATCACGCAAGGAGAACTCAAAGAAAATGGCAACTATAGCCATACCAACAACAACCAAATCAATCACTATGACCAATCTCCAAGACAACCATCATCATCATTGATCAAAAGAACAACGCCTATCAATACAAAACCAACATTGATTCCATCCGAACTGCACTTGTAGTTAGCTAGTTCGGTAGCATGACAGTGCCATGCACCCGCCCATAAACGTACCCGCCCACGAAAATTACAATCCCACAGGAATTATCTCAAATAACTAAGGGCCCTAAATTGTAATGACCCGGTCATTTCCTTCCTTTCCTTTTTCCTCAGAATTTTATGGATGAATTTTTTTCGTTGAAATTTCTTTTCTGAGTTCAGTTTCTCATCGCTTAGTGTCGTCTCGAGTGCTCGGAAATGGTTTCTGAGACTCTTTCCTTTGGATTGACAACTTCCTTTGAGGACCGAGTCATTTCCACATTTTTTGTTTCTCGACACTATTCACTTTTCGTCATTTTCCCTATTTCGTCATTTTCCCTATTTTGTCTTTTCCCCATTTGTCACTTTGTTGGCGTAGCCTCACTCTTTGTGTTCGGAGTTGGTTTTTGACTTCACCTATCTTCATTCTAAGTCGTTTCCACGAAATACGTATCTTTACTTTTGCAAGAAAGTACTCTGGTTACTCCCGGTGTCTATAGGGGTATGGATGCAAAGTTTTTCAGAATCTTTTTCTTTTCTTGGTGCGTTTTTCGTAAATATCTTTTTAAGATATTTTATTTTAGGGGTTTTTAAGAAAATATTTTTAGAAGATATATTCATTCTGGGGCATTAGTGCAATTAACCCTTTTTGGAGGGGCCATTTTGTAATTAATGAAAGTTATTGTAAAATAGTTTGTCTGGAGCCTAGATCCTCGTACGGGATTCATTTTTACTTTTTATCGACTCGTAAATTCTTGGAATTTCCTTCTGGTCATTTTTCTTCAGTTTCAGGGTTTTTGGCCCCGGTTGCCGCTGAACTTGTTTGAGACATATCTCTCTGCTCCGAACTCAGTTTTCGATGCTGTTTCTTTCGTTATTCATATTTTCTCATTTTAAATCTTTTTCGTTAACGGAGTTTTGCCGTTTGAGCGCGTCTGCTCAAATTTCACTTTTCCGGACCTAGCAGGACCCGTTCGGGGCACTTTTTAAGATTTTCTATAAATAGGGGGACTTAAAATTAAAAAGTCATCTTCTCCCCTCTCCATGCACGACCAGAACCTGCTATGGCAGCCCAAGGGGGCTACCACCCTTCTTCTTTCATTTGAACCTTCTTCCCTTTGTTAAAAAGTCGAAGTGCCTTCGCGTTTTGTGTTTGTCTTGACCACGTGCATCTTTTCCCCTTATTAGAACCCGCTTTTGGCCAATTTTTGAGTTCGGGTTTGAAGTCAAGTTGTGATTTTGATGGGGCTTCTTGTGGATTCATGTAGATCGTGTTGTCCCCGACAAAACCTAGAAGTTTTGTCGGATTCGGAGCACTTTTTTTTCGGTGGGCTTTTGAGATTTTCATCTCAAATTGAGGTAGGAGATGTCTTAGGTTTATATTATTGTTGTATTGATTGTTTTATAAGAATATACAACTTGTGAGAATTCCTTGTTCAAGTTTTTAGAATTTAATTTATTTATTTTTCTTGTTTAGGATTTAATTCTAATGATAATATATAGTCTAAAATTAAATTATGGCATGCTAGTAAATTAGGCCTTGGTGAGTTGTGTAACATATATTAAATTTGGAGCATTTGACTAAGAATTGCAAAACTTATTTAATATTTATCTTTTGTGAAAGATTAATTCACGTAGTTGTATCAAGCATAAAACCAACTTTTAATGTGATATTAAAGTAGGCCTTGGTGAGTTCTTTAACATATATTAAATTGAGGACATTTGGATATGTTTGAAAATCTAAAAAAAAATTAATTAATGAGCTTAATTAATTTTATTTTAAGTGTGTTGGTCACTTAAATTGATATTGGAGGTAATAGGTTAATAATCCCTTGAAATGTAGTCTGTTTAATCACCTTGTGAGCATGTTACTAATTTGATGTAGAATTAGTACTTGAGACCTCTTGAAATGGTAATTGGACTTAGCATGATATAGAATATCATTGACTTGCATAACTTGTTTAGATATATCTTGTGTAGGTGTATAGCTTGTTAGAATATTACAATTGTTTACCTTAGAAACTAGTTACTAAATTGGGACTTATTTAGTACTTGTGCCTTAGTGTGGTAATGTGGTTCAATTGTTGTAAAATATTCTTGTTTTGGTATATAAATTGCATATTGGAGACTTGACATGTCATATGCTATCTAGACTTGAATTATAGGATATGGTTTGTGTAGATTCAACCTTACTTGTGTATGGAAGATGGTTTTATGCATTAGTGGATTTGGTATAAGTTTGGTCTAACTTATTAATTTTTGTATAAGTTTTGGACTTATTGATTTTGGAAAGCTTGTAAGGACATATTTCATGTGATGGCTAGGGTTTGGCTCTAGTATGGAGACAAGAGTCTTATAAGTCATAAGTGCGCACTAGGTAGTACTTTGTGGGTCGTAATTGCCCGGAATAACTTATGCGTGTACGCACTAGATAGTGCCTTGTGGGTCGTAATTACCCGGAAACACTTGCTTGGCCTAGTGACCACATGTCCTAGTCTTTCTACTTTGATTTTGCATTCAATTTCAAGTTGCTAATCATGGATTACTTGTAACTTGAGAATTGGTGCTTGCCTATGTATTTTGATCTCATTTATTATACTTGAAACTTTATACTTGAACTTGTATCCTTGTTGGTGTATCTAAACTCTATTTAGTGTATTTACACTTAGTATGCTTGTCTTGTGTGTGCGGATTTCATTTTTATATACTTGTGCCATGTATACTTGTCTTGTGCATATGTGTTTAGCTTAGTATATTTGTGTTTGTATACTTGATTTATGAGTACTCTATACATATATCTTATACTTGTGTATGTATGCTAGATATTGCTTATCCCGTTTAACATGATTTAGTATACTTGTGAGTATATATACTTGAATGTCGTGTATCATGTTTTAATACGGTTTAGTGTACTTTGGCATGTATACTTGTATGCCGTAGTTCATTTCAATTGCATGAGTAGCTTAGGATGCTCCCTGAGTCTCATTTTGATATAGACGTTAGGTGACATGAGCCCTTTTAACATGTTTCACCATAAGGTGATCTTATTGTAAAATGCTAGGTTGATGCATGCTCATCTCCTACGAGTAGCTTTATGTTACCCACCCACATAGTGGGGACATTTTTCAGGTACAGGAATCAAGATTCGAGATTCTCATATTGCTTAGATGATTTGTAGCCTTGAAGGTTTCAATTCTTGTAAAAGTTGGCTTGAAATGCCACTTGTAGCCTTATATGTCAAAATGTGTATATTTGATTCCAATTATGTAATGTGTACATAAGTGCACTTTATGCAATGTATTTGACATGTATGAGATGAAGCCGGAGGCCAATGACATGTATCTTGTATTCTATTCAACTTTAACTTTATGAAATATTATGAAAATATTGAAAAATGCTACGTCACTGCTTCATAACTTTTGCATCGGGTGTGGGAATTCCATTTTTATTCTTTCATAGGGTCTTATAAATCATATTTGAAGAGTGGCCAAGGGCCAAATGGTAATTTGAAATCATTTGATAATTTTGGTTTTCAAATTTCCCTTTTCTTGTTCATTTTTGCCTTTTTGCCCGTTGGGGGGTCGGATTTTGTATCGGTGGTATTTTTAAGCCATGGACCATTGTAGCGCATCCAAATAGGTAAGTTATGTTTGCGTACATAGTCGTTTCTAGGCAAACCTTCTTCTTTGGTGAAATGAGCCTCCTATAGACTCATTTTGAAATTTTGTTGCATAATCTGATCTAGGGGCATTGTAGACCTTTCACATCAATTTTAATTTCTTCTTTGGACATGGTTAAATATAAAATGTGATTTTAGGGGGGGTTTCTTCTTCGTGTTTTGCTATAAAATGTCATTTTGGTACCGGAAATCTGTCGTGAAGTTTCAGTTTCCAGTTTGCATTTTAGCAGCTTTTTGGCCTTCATGACCAGATTTCATGGAGGGGCATTTTGGACATTTTACATTGAGTTTTTTTTTTAATTCTCTTGAGTGTCACGTAGAAAACTCGATCTTAGGGGGGGTTTCTTCTTCGTGTTTTTCCAGAAAAACTCGTCTTGACCTCCGTTTCAAGCCTCAATTCTGGAAAACCTGCTTTGGACCCTTGCTGTCAGTATGGGCATGCCATTGGGCGTCGGGCGCGCATGGGGCATGTCATGGCCTTCGTCGGGCCGCCACGACGTCAAAATTTCAAACACTCGTTTCTCCCTCGTCCGGACTCCAAATCGAGTGAACTTTTTTTTGAACTTGATTAATTTTTCGCTGTCTTTCCAATGATGTGCTCGGTTGCACCCGGATCTTCCTGGATAATTACCAGTTTACCCTTTTAGCCTTAAGTGCTCGTTTTTCTTCGTCATGCCATTTCTCCTTTGCCCGGACTCAAGAATCGCATCTCCGAATCATGCGATTCTTGAGTCCATCTTGATTAGTTTTTCGTTGTCCTTCCAGCGGTGTACTCGGTGGCACCCGAGTCCACAGTTTTCAGAAATGACTATTTTGCCCCAGAGGGCTTATTTGTCATATTTTTGATCTTTTGTTTCCGCATCAGTTCTCATTAAGTTCCACGACCTCATGGAAGGTCACTTTGACTTCTTAGAGTCTTTTTTCTGTTTTCGCTTCCACAATTCGGATCCATTATCGGGTCAATCTTCGATTCATCACAAGACGTACTGGCTTAAAAAACCAGGGCCGTTACATAAAAGGTCCATAACCTCATCATGGCCGAAAACCAAAAAATCCATCTCTACGGCAACGCCAAATGACTCATCTCACGAGAGCCCAAACAAAAAGGTGACTCACCACCTACTTCAAAACCAATGCTAGGTCAACAACAACCTACACTACTACGAAACTATGACTACAATCACTATCAACCTCAACTCGTGCCTCAATAACCAATCCCGTGTCATGCCAAATATGCAACACAGTTACGCATATACAAATCTAATCTAGCATACATTATATGCCATGCTCTTTACATTAGAATAAAAGCATGTTAAACAACAACATGCCACATATATCACATAGGCATATAAACATGTGATCAAACCAAAACATGTTATCATGAAGCATATAAACACATAGAGCATGGCAACATAAGCATGATATGCACCCAAAACCCGTCATCCAAGGTATTCAAACCTAGGATCTCTGATACCACCTGTGACGACCCTGGATTTTACAACCCAGTGTGTCCTGTGATGACCCAAAATGGATCCAAAATGCGAAAGCAAAACATGAACAAGTCTATAGAGATGTACATCATCCCTAAGACACAAGAATGACCTTCTGAGGTGTCCCATGACTCAACAGAAGAAAAACCGGTGTTAGGGTTTCAAAACCCTCCAAGGAATGAACCAACGGCAAAATGGTCATTCCAAACTAAAATGGGTGCCACCGTGCATACCATTGGAAAGACAATGAAAAAAAAATAAAGATAGACTCAAGAATCACTTGATTCGAAGTCCGGACGATAAAAATATCAAGTCCTGAAGTCGAAGAAAAAGAAACCCCATCGCGGTTCGAACTAAATTCTGACACTACTTCACTAAAACTTAAATATCTTGAGCTACACGAATAATATGAAGCTGTAATTGGTACCATTGGAAATCTAATTTTGACACGGTCAATTTAGACTAAAGAACGGACCAATTCGGAGTTAAAACGAAGAAGATACAACAACTTGAAGTCGTAGGTGCAGTGCTGAACCACAAGACATACACACACCCATGAATAGTACGGACGAGCTCTCGTCTAAGGCTACGAGCACTCATAGATGAGCACACCCAGGGCCAAAACCCACTGCCCTATTTACGAGCGCTCGTGCCCCATGCACGAGTGCTCGTCCTGCAGACAAGCTTAGCAGCTTTTTTGAGTTTGAAATGTGATTTTGAGGACTTTCTGAGCCTTTTTGAAAAAAACACAAAGAAGAAACCCCTCCCCCACCCCCTCTTAAAAAAAATCATGTTTTCTACCCAACTGTGCAGACACAAACAAAAACATGACTTTGCACCAAGATCAGATTAGGCTCAAAATGACGAAAATACAACTTTGCACCAAGTATGCATTTAACCCTAAATGCATTTCTAGGTTAAAACAAATATGCATGCAAACGTAATAAGTGATTTTAAGTGCGCGGGAATGGTCTGCGACTCCCGAAAATAGCCGATGCAAAATCCGACCCCCCGACGGCCAAAAAGGCAAATATTCACATAAAATGAAAATTTTGAAAACCAAAATTAGCAAATGATTGGAAATTACCATTTGGCCCTTAGCCACACTACAAACATGATTAATGAGACCCTATGAAAGAGTAAGAATGGAATTCTTACACCCGATGCAAACATGGCGAAGCAAAGGCTTGACATTTTTCAATATTTCCATAATAATCCTTAAAAGTGAAAATGCATAGAATACAAGATACATGTCATTGGCCTCCGGCCTCATCTCATACATGTCAAATATATTGTAAAGAGTGTACTCATATACACATTACATGAATGGAATCAAATATACACATTTTGACAATTAAGGCTACAAGTGGCATTTCAAGCCAACCTTTACAAGAATTAAAACCCTCAAGTCTACAATTATCCAACCAATGATGAACATCACGCACCAAGTCTTCGTACCTAAACAAAAACCCCAGTAACTTCGGGTGAGTAAACAAGTTTACTCGTAGGGAATGAGCATGTATAGACTCGATATCCTTATAGTTTTTTACATTAACTTGAACAATACAAAAAGGGTCATGCCACCTAACGTCTATGTCAAAGTAAGACTCAGGGAGCATCCTAACCTACTTTAGAATATTTCTAGCATAAATCACATCCTTCATGCAATTCCAAACAACATAAGAACATGGTATTCAAAGCAACATGATATAGATTCTCAAAGCCATTAACTTAAAATCTAAAGTACAAAAACAACTAAATATCACAATTTAGCATATGTAGTTAGAATTTCTAATACAACGCATCAAAACATAGATTCTCAAAGTTATCAACTTGAAATCTAAAGTGCAAAAACAATTAAATATAACAATTTAGCATAGATGTACTTGACAACATCAAAATAATTCGATGATTCTTTAAAAATCATAATGCACCAATGTACTTAACAACTTTAAATCACCAATAGCCAAAACCACAAGTCATAATTAAGCATGATTGTCAACTTGGAATTGAATGCGAAATTAAATAGTGGAAACCTTGGACATCCGAGCTCGAAATTCTACCGAGACCTCAATAGTTATTCCGAGTACTAACCCGCTGGTAATACCACCCCTAGTGCACACTGTCTCAATTGGGGAGAACTCATACCTCCTGCACTAGAGCCAAACTCTAGCCATATCACTTGTAACAATGTCCCAAGAGAATCCAAAATAATCAAATAAGTTCAAAACTTATACGTAATTTATATAATGCACAAAATCACCTTCCATGCACAAGTAGGTTGAAATGACACCATCCATGCTTTAGAGTTTCATTTCTAAAATGGCATACATAATGTCAAATACAAAGTGTGCAATTCATTACACAAGGCAACAATATATTCCATAAAGAAAACATGTTCTCTTGAATATAAATATAACAATAATGTTATCCAATGCTCAAAACATAACCAAGTTAATACACAACGAGTCCAAGCCCATGATTGAATATAGAAACAACTTCTAAAACATAATTAGATCCATGGAGCCATTAGATAGAATTTAATTAAACAAAAATAATTAAATTCTCTATATTTCAAATCAATTTCAAATAACCTCAAATTATTATATGTTAAACAACATAGCATGCTCATTACATGTATCTAGTCAAAAGAGCAAAATGAGTAAGACATCATCATGTAGAATTTAATTAATTTAAATTAATGAAATCGCTAGATTTCAAAAGTTATTCAAATGATCCCAAATTAATATATAACAAGTGCACCTATCCTAGGTTAACAAGTGGTTGAATCTCCACCCTCCACATGTCATCATCCAAGACATCTAAGTGTCCCTACACAAATGTCAACAAGTGGACTAATAAGAGTGTGACACTTGTCACACTTTTCAGAAATTGTAAAAAGGTCATTTTTGAAAATATCTTTCAAATTAAATTACAAAATGATCCCTAAGACGAAAAATAATTACTTTACATAATCACACAAAAACCCCAAAAGAAAGGAAAATTCCAAAGAAGTGTGCATCCACACCCCTAAGGAAGAAAGTACACAACTAGCATGCTTTTCTACAAAAGTAAAAATACACATAGCATGAAATTTAAATATCATGGATGCATGCAAAACCGGAATCAAATCTGAACACAAAAAGTGAGGTTATGCCAACAAAGTGACAAACGGGAAAATGACGAAAGTGAATAGTGTCGCAAAAGTGAAACTGTTAAAATGACTCAGTTCTCAAAGGAAGTCGTCAATCCAAATGAAAGAGTATCGAAAACTATTCCCGAACACTCAAGATAACACTAAGTGACGAGAAACAAAACTCAGAAAAGAAAAGATCAACGGAAAAAAAAAAATATATATATATATATATATATATATATATATCCGTGAAAATATAAGAAGAGGAAAGGAAGGAAAATGACCAAGTCATTACACAACATACTATGGTTACAGGGCCTTGGTTGGCTGTAGGTGATTGGAATGCAACTAGGTTTCATTCAGATAAATAAGGGGGTTGCATGGTTCCTCAAAAACTTTTAGATGAATTTAATAACTGTCTTGAGCAAGTTGGATTAAAGGAATTAAGTGCTTCTAATCGAGAATGGTCATGGTGTAATAAACAATGCAATAGCAGAAGAATTCTGGCCAAGCTTGATAGAGTTTTCATTAACGATGCATGGATTCAATTATTTACAGGGACAAAATTTGTTTATTCTGTTTCATTTTCATCTAATCACTATGGAGTCATATTTAACATATTCAACAATTTGCTAGTGGTCCTAAGCCCTTCAAAATGTTAAAGGTTTGGTGTTTTCAAGAGGGTATTGCCAAGGTGATTCAGAAAGCCTGGGAGGAAGAAGTTATTGGAAATCTAATTCATACATTACTTAAGAAGTTAAGAAATGTTAAAGCGGCTGTTTGAGATTGGAATAAAAATTCCTTTGGGGATATCCAACAGAGGGTTAATAATACAAAGCAAAACCTGGATGATATACAGGTGGATTTATTAGCTAACCCTTCAGAAGATTTGTTTGTCAAGGAACAACAAGCTAGGGATATATACAAAGATGCTATGTCTGCATAGGAAATTCTATATGCTCATAAATCTAGAATATTGTGGCTAAAGGATAATGATAGATGTTTTACTTTTTTCTATCACAAGATGAAACAGCATAATCAGTTCAATGCCATAACCTCTATTGAAACCTCTAATGGTCAAATTTCTTCTGATCTAGCTGAAATTCGAAAGACTTCTGAGGATTATTATCAGGGATTATTTCACAGTTCTGGTATTGAACATCCCTTTGATATTCAGGCTAGATACCAGTTATCAATTGAAGACCAGCTCATATTGGACATTCCTATAACTAATGAAGATACAAAGACAGTGGTGATGAATTTTAATCTAGATAAAGCTCCAGGTCCTAATGGTTTTCTAGCTCGTTTTTTTCAAAAATTTTGGTCCATTGTCTAACCAGCAGTATGTGCTACTATTCATCATTTTTTCCTCTCAGACAAACTTCCATCAGGGGTTAGTAGTTCATTCATTACTTTGATTCCAAAAATTGGAAATGCGAAAAATCCCAAGGATTTCAAGCCCATAGCTTTATGTAAATTAATTTACAAAATTATTTCAAAAATATTGGCTTCTAGACTTGCCTTGGTTCTTCCTAAATTACTTGGATTAGAACAGAATGCATTTATCAAAAGGAGGAAAATTCTAGATGCAATTATTATGGGGCATGAAATGATTAGTGAATTTACAGCTAAACACCCTACCATGGCTTTGAAGGCTGATTTGTCCAAAGCATTTGATTCAGTTTCTTGGAGTTTTCTATTGAAGATTATGGCTACAGCTGGTTTTAGTACCTCTTGGATCAACTGGATTTCCACAATTCTTGCCTCTACAAGATATTCTATCTTATTGAATGGCTTTCCCACAGGCTTCATTCAACCTACAAAGGGGTTGAGACAAGGCTGTCCTCTCTCCCTTCTTATTTTCACCTTGGTTACTGACCAATTTACTCAGCTCCTAAACTCTGAAGGTGCTAAAGGGAGGATTACTTTATAAATAGATCAACACATTGCACCATGCTTCTATCTTTGATCCTCTAAGTTAGTAAAAAAAAAAATCCAGTGAAAAGAATAAGCGCACCTAGATGCATAAACCTTAAATAAAAGGTTCGCTCTTTGTTTTGATGATCGATACTAGATTTGTGTGCTAGTTTGAGGGTAAGGATGTGATTATTTCTTTAGTTGGCTTAGATAGCAACATATTTGATGCCGGTTCACTTAAAAGGATTCTAAAGATGTTTTGATTTGCATGATCATTGTCTTGATGTGTGGAGGACTATACTTGCTTGCTTGGTATTGAGATTTTAGGCGATTGCTTGGAAAGGGTTGAAAAATTACATACTTGAGGTAGTTTTCTCCGAATGCTTGTTTTGTATATTAGTGTCTCTTTAGTGAGAAAGAGCTTAATGTTTGTGGGTATCATTTTTGAAAACCCTCACAAGACTTCACTCATCCGCTAGGGGTAACCTAGGGGTTTAAAAGGCTTGTTGCATATACTAAATGCAATCATGTTCCCTACGAAAGTGGCGTTATCCTTTTATTGCTTTCTAGTTCATAGTTGTATAGTTTTTTATTTCTTTCCTTTCCTTGTAGTTCATTGATAGGGACTAGCAATATCTAAGTTTGGGGGTGTGATGAGTGCTCAAATGTGATGCATTTTAGCACCTAAGCTAGGGTATTTTAGTCCATTCATCTATCTTACTTTCATGTCTTAGATACTTATTTGTATTTTTGCCTATTTCAGGTTAATAAAGTTCAAACAGGCTAACAAGAGCCATTTAGCCCAATTTTGGAGCTAAGGAGCAAAGTTGGAAAGAAACCAAGGAAATGCACTAGAGGAGCTTCGATCGATCGAAGGGAATCCTAATCGATCGAAGAGTTCTATAATCGATCGAAATGAGGCTGTGCCAACTCAACAAAGTGTATAAAGCTAGAAAATATTTTTGATGCCACGTTAACTTCGATCGATCGAAGCTAGGTGTTTGATCGATCGAGATTATTCGATCGATCAAAATGCGTGCTGGTAATGAGCTGTCTAATTCCAGAGCGTGCTGATTTCTACCTAACTTAAATGACTACGAATTTCCTCCAATCATAGGCTGTTTTTCTGACTTGGTGCCTACTCAAAGGGCAATGTAATGAATTAATTGAACATCTTTCAATTTTATCTTGTAATATTCATAGAGTAGATATTTTTCCTCTTTAGAACTAGGGTTTTTAGAAGAAAGCAAGAATAGAGATGATGATGCCAACCTCTAAGCTAGCCCTTGAGGGTTCCATGACCACTACAATGAGTGGCTAAATCCTTCACTTAGGGATAGAGATAGCTCCTAGGCTTGCTTCCTAAACCTAGCTTTTGTATATTTTTTGGGATTTTAGTTGTAATGGATGTTTTAATCATAAATAAATATAGATCTTGTGATTTTTACTTGATTTGTTTGGATTAATGCTTTTAATTGATCATTTGTTTCTATTCATATGTCTATGTATGCTAGAATGGATGTTCATGTGCTTTTCTATAGATTTGATGAAATTAATGCATATCTATGTTTATTAATGTTGTTAATCTAGTGATGGTCAAAACATAGTGCTTAATTGAATACTCTTGTAATTTATTTGATGGTTCACACTTGTTTCTTAATGGATTGTACCACACTTTTAGTTTAATTTGAATGTCTCTAGCCTAGATGTAGTGTAATTGCTTTAATTTCATAGATAGGTGGACAATTTATTCTTGTTTCTTGATATTCCATACTTATGAATGCAAAGAGTACATTTCTATAGACTATTGTGTGTGTTCTAATTGTGGTTTAATTGAATGGGTTATGGTCTTATTTGATAGGCTGTGCTATTCACTAGATTGACTAGACAATCTATGCTTATTTACCTTTCATGCTTAGTTTTCAATTAGTGACACACACACACACACATATTGCAACTTAAATGTCCCCATTAATTTACAATTGCTAGTGTTTGGTGAAGTGAAGCTTAATGGTGAACTCTAAGCCTCAAGTCCTCTCTCTCATTTATTTTTCCTCTAATTTCTATATTATTATTTACTTGCATTATTTTTAATTGGACTTAGTTTAATTAACTCAGACCCCTCTTTGATCATTCGACCTACTAATCCAACAATTGATTCCAAAGCACGACTCATTTCCCTTGGGACGATCCCTACTCACTCTTGCTATATTTTAGTTAGTAGTGGGAATGGCATTCTATAAATTCAATCTTGGCCACATTACACATTTTTATTGCAATTTGGGTTTGAAGTGACACTCACACCATCAAGCACTAAATTTCTCGTGCCGAAAGGTGGATGGCCCAAACTCTAGGTTAATAATTGAAGAAAAAAAGTTGCAAAAGTAAATAAAAAAGGTGAGGACTTCTCCTAAAAAGTGAGAAGTGGGAAATGATTAGATGGAGGTAGTTTTGATTTGTAACCTAGTCGATTTGAGCTTGTAAGTCCTTATGGGTGTTTAAACACCTAATGCCATAAAGCCATCTGGTTTCGGAGTCATTGACCTAACGCTCGACCTCATGGATCGCTAGAAAGCTTAATAGATTAACACATTGCACCATGTTTCCATCTTTGATCCTCTAGGTTAGTAAAAAAAAAAAAATCGAGAGAAAATAATAAGCGCACCTAGATGAATAAAGCTTTAATAAAAGATCCACTCTTTGTCTTGATGATTGGTACTAGATTTGTGTACTAGTTTGAGGCCGGATGTGTTTATTTCTTTGGTTGGCTTAAATAGCAACATATTTGATGCCGTTCATTTAAAAAAGATTCTAGATTTGTTTTGATTTGCATGATCATTGTCTTGATGTGTGGATGACCATATTTGCTTGCTTGATGTTGAGATTTTGGGAGATTGCAAAGAAAGGGTTGAAAAATTGTATACTCGATGTAGTTTTCTCCCAATGCTTGTTTTGAATATTGGTGTCTTTCTTGTGAGAAAGAGCTCAATGTTTGTGAGTATCATTTCTAGAAACCCTTACGAGACTACATTCGTCCACTAGGGGTAACCTAGGGGTTTAAAAGGCTTGTTGTATATGTTAAATGTAATCGTGTTCCCTACGAAAGTGGCGTTATCATTTTATTATTTTCTAGTTCATAATTGTATAATTGTTTATTTCTTTATTTTCTTTGTAGTTTATTGCTAGGGACTAGCAATATCTAAGTTTGGGGGTGTGATAAGTGCTCAAATATGACGCATTTTAGCACCTAAGCTATGATATTTTAGTCTATTCATCTATCTTACGTTCATGTCTTAGTACTTATTTGTGTTTTTGCATATTTCAAGTCAATAAAGTTCAAACAGGCTAATAAGAGCCATTTAGCTCAATTTTGGAGCTAAGGAGCAAAGTTGGAAAGAAGCCAAGAAAATAGTACCAGAGGAACTTCGATCGATCGAAGATATCTATAATCGATCGAAATGAGGCGGCGCCAACTTAGCAAAGTGGATAAGGCCCAGAAGATATTTTTGCGGACACGTCAGCTTCGATCGATCGAAGCTAAGTGTTCAATCAATCGAGAATCTTCGATCGATCGAGAATACTGTTGGCAGTGTGCTGTCTAATTCTCTAGCGCGCCAATCTCTACCTAACTTGTGTAAATGAGAATTTCCTCCAATTATAGGCTATATTTCTGACTTGGTGCCTACTTAAAGAGGCTTGTAATTGATTCATTGAACACCATATTGTAAAATATCATCATAGAGTTCTATTACCAATTATAGAAATATTTCTCTCTCTAGAACTAGGGTTTTGGGAAGAAAGCAAGTATGAAGATGATGATGCCAACCTCTAAGCTAGCCCTTGAGGGTTCCATGACCACTACAATGAGTGGCTAAATCCTTCCCTTAGGGTTACTTCCTAAACCTAGCTTTTGTGTATTTTTGGGGATTTTAGTTGTAATAAATGTTTTGACCATGAATAAATATAGATCTTGTAATTTTTACTTGATTTGTATGAATTAATGCTTTCAATTGATCATTTAGTTCTATCCATATGTCTATGTATGCTAGAATTGATGTTCATGTTTTTGTCTCTAGATTTAATGAAATTAATGCATGTCTAGGTGTGTTGATGTTGTTAATCTAGTGATAGTCAATGCATGGTGCTTAATTGAACACTTTTGTGGTTTATTTGATAGTTTATACTTATTTCTTGATGGATTGTGCCACACCTTTAGTTGTAGTGTAATTGCTTTAATTTCTTAGGTAGGTGGACAATCCATTCTTGTTGTTTGATGTTCCATATTTATGAGTGCAAAGAATACATTCCTCTAGATTATTGGGTGTGCACTAATTGCGGTTTAATTGAATGGTTATTGATCTCATTTCATTAGTTTTGCTATTCACTAGATTGACTAGACAATATATGCTTATTTGCCATCCATCATGCTTTGTTTTCAATTAGTGGCACACACACACATTTTACAACTTAAATTTCCCCATTAATTTACAATTGCTAGTGTTTGGTGAAGTGAAGCTTAGTGGTGAACTCTAAGCCCCAAGACCTCTCTCTCTCTCTTATATCTTTCCCTAATTTCTAGATTGTTACTTACTTGCATTGTTTTAATTGAATCTTAGTTTAATTAATCAACCAAACCATCTTTTGATCATTCGACCTACTAATCCATCATTGATTCCAAGAATACCGCTCCTTTCCCTTGGGACGATCCCTACTTACTCTAGCTACATTAATAGTTTGTATTGGTAATGGCATACTATAAATTCAAACTTGGCCACACTACACACTTTTGTGCTTTAGTATCGGTGACGACACCCACCACATGGCAAGTCAGCTTGCTGACAGCAGCTGTTTGCCCAGAAACAGAACTGAGACCAAATTTGAAACCCGAAACGACCTTTTTTGGAAAAACACAAAGAAGAAACCCCAATTAAAATAATTTTTCCAAGCTGACCATGTTGAAAGAAAATTTTATTTTTGACATAAATACCTAAAATGCCCTTATGCTCAGTTTTGACAAAAAATAAAAATGCAAGTTTGCTTCAAGTGTTCAAATGACCAAATATGAAGTTGTGTGCTAAAACAATTGTGCACACAAGCGTAATAAGTGTTTTAAAGCGTGCGAGAATGGTCTGTGACCCCCAAATATACCCAATGCAAAATTTAATCTATTAAACCTCAAAAATACAATAAAATGGAAAGTTTAAAGCCTACTAACATCCATATCATACAACCGTGATATTTTGTGCAAAGTGAGCATTCTTGCAAATGTAATATACATAATAAAATGCGTTACAACAGTCCATGACCTCAATATTCCTAATGCAAAATATGACATGTTCGAACCCCTAAAGCATGAAAAATGGCCTTTTAAGCAAAATTTGTAGTCAAACACCATAGATGCATTTAAAAGACCGTATGGCCTTTGGCCAAACATCATATATATTAAAAGGGCACCTAAGAATATACTAAAGCACGCTTAACACCATCCGAACTGAAATTGACATGTTAAAACCTCGCATTTTTCTATTTTTCTCATATTTAAGCATATAGTCAAATAGCATAAAAGTAAAGCATAAGGTCTTTGGCCCTTAGCCTCATTACATACAAATCAAATAGGTCTCAAATGATGTATTTAAGCACTTAATACATATCCTAAATAAGAATTTACAAGTTTTGACATAATTAACCGAAATGAAGCAAAATCATGCTAATAAGTGCATGTAATGGAATATGCCAAGCTCATCAAGCCACAAAGTAAGTTCAAGGTGTTGTACATCCCTAAAAGATGGTTCTTTACCTAAAAAATATCCCAAACAACGAGGGCGAATAAACAAGTTACTCGTAGGAAATGAACATGCGTATAACCTAAAGTTTTACAAGTCTTTACAAGTTGATATACATCAATCCATGTGGGTTATACCACCTAACGTCTATGTTCAATGTGAGACTATAGGATCATCCTAAACTACATTAGAATATTCACATCATAAACCAAAATAATTATGCAAACATCAAATACCAAATAATAAAATACAAATTCTCAAAGTAAACAACTTAGAATTTAAAATGCGAAATCAAACATATGAATACTTGGACATCACGCTGGAGCAGGACCGGACGCATAAGGCCACTTTTTGGTTACTAACCCGTGGGTACCTTCCCCAAAGTGCACACTATAAAATAGAGGGCTCTCAAATCCCCCGTATTAGAGCTGTGCCCTAGCCATGGTCATTCTTACGACTTCCTAAGTTTCCAAAATCAACAAATTGTGCACAACATATATACATATATATCAAATCTATATAACCAAGTACTATGCATAATCAAGTTTTGGAAATACACAAGACATGTCCTAAGTCCTCAACTATCATGGCATGTAATATAATAAGCCTTAAACAACATCGAAGACATAATTAAACTATAAAACAATTAAATGGAAATTAATCAAACAAGAATAATTAATTTCTCTAAATTACAGCATAACTTTAAATGACATGAAATTAATATATATCAAGAAATAAGCCATGATTATCACATAAATCAAATTAAAAGTCACATTAAGCGACTAAAATAATATATGTTGAATAACAATTGATGGGCTAATTTAATATCATATTTTTAGTCTAATCTAAGCATGTCACAACCATGAAATTAAATCAGCATTTAATTAAAATTAAACATGTATACAAGTTATATAAACCTCAAAAACATGTAAAATACTAAGATTATAAACATAAAACACCCTCTACCTCACTTTGAGATGAAAATCTCAAATCACACCAAAATCAAACTTCACCAAATGCGATGAAACTTCGGGGTTATGACGGAGAAAACAAGGAGAGCAAGAAATCCTCTTGTGACAACACCCAAATCTAAGCTTGAACCAACACCCTAAAACTCAAAGTGCTACAAATCAAAATCTGGATAGATAGAAATCACTGCGTCGTCGAGGCCATCAAAAAAGTCTTCATCGGGAAGAGGAGAATCATAGAGGAAGTAGATGAAAAGAAGAGAGAGAGGCAGCCCTATTCTCCATGAATGGCGGATGGAGCAAGCTTAGAGGAGAAGAAATGCAAAAAGTGACTTTCTCTTTCCTCCACCTTTTTAAAATAGGTCAAAAATGTGTCCTGAACAGTCTGAATAGGCCCCGATCGGGTCCAAAAAGTGAAAATTGTCAAGACACACTCAAATGAAGAATGTACATGAATGAAAAAGTTTTAAAATGAAATTCTAAGATCAAAGGAAGAAACGGGGTCAAAAACCAAGTCCTGATCGAGGAGATATGCCCCAGATAAGTTTGACAACTAACGGGATTTGAAAATTCAAAATAAATGAAATAAAAATCTAAAAAATATTCTGGAAGTGCCAAAGTCCATAAAAACTAAAAAGGAACCCCTCATGAAGATTTGAACCCAAAACGAGAAACTTTTCTAAAAACTTTCAATAATGACACAAAGACCCCTCCACTAGATAACTCAAAAAGTGAATTTTCCAAAAAGCCCAAAATGAAGTGTCATTCAAAAGATGCATATATAAATACCCTAAATACAAAATACTATCAAAAGATAATTATGAAAAACACCCCAAGTAAATAAAATAATTTTCAAGAATCTTTACATTTATGCCCCTACGGGTAAAAGTAAACATCTAGCATGTTTTTCTACAAAAGTAAAAATGCATATCACATGAAAATCAAGTAAAATGGATGCATGCAAGGCCGAAATCAAATCCGAGCATGACCCGATAGGTTACGCAAAAGAAAACGAAGCCGAAAAAAAAGACGAAAAAGAAAAATGTCAAAAAATGAAAGTGTGAAAATGACGCGGTCCTCTCAAGGACATTGTCAAACCAAAAGAAGGAGTTTCGAAAACTAGTCCCGAGTACTCGAAACAACACCAAGTGACGAAAACCCGAACTCGGAAAGGAAAAATCAACGGAAAAAAAAATCCAAAAAATTTGAGAAAATGGAAAGGAAGGAAAATGATCGGGTCATTACAAGTAAAAACTATGCCAAACGAACCCAAACCTGTTAATACTTTTCTTAATCAGCTTAGTTGGAAACCAAGAATAATTATCGTCAGTACACCATTCCAACAACTAAAATGCATACAACAGTTCATGAATTTAGCTCAAAGTTTTTGAAACATTACTGGGCTTTGTTTGGTAACATTAAATTTAACGCTTTAGATTTAGGATTAGACAAAATTTAGCATAAAATTTATAATAAACTTCCTCCAATTTTAAATTCAAAATATGGATTCGATACTCCCAAAAATAACATATGTTTCTTCTCCATCTTCTGATTCTCTTAAATCATGCTCTAAAGTCTAAACATTCTATGCAGGAATGAACTTAGAAATTTCACTTGATGAGGCCAAATTAAGTAGTAGTAGTATGAACACCTAAATTATAAATAGTACAGTATAATGTAAATTGTAATATTGGTTGTGCTAATTTTTAATAAAACTATTAGTATGCTAACAAAACAATTAATCACATTGAAATTTACATATGATTGTCTATACGTATACACACATGTATGATCGAGATCCCTGAAATCCATGTGTGACAAACATTAATATATATGCAGCATTTGCGGTATGAATTTGTACTTTTTATGAAGATGCATTGTGTATAAAGGATATCGACTTCAGAGCCTAGATATACATTGTAATCTAACTTTGGAAATTATGGTAAAACAATATGATAGTTAAAAAGACTCATCAGAAATACCAACTTTAGGCAAAAAGAACTTCCATTTAAATCAAAATAAATATGAAGGCAAGAAATGGACTTGAATTTGGATCCAAAATAACTAATTTGATCATGTGTGAAAGTGGATTACGATAACGGGTTGGGTGTTTCGCGATCTAACTAAAAAACTTAAGCTTAGCTGGTGCCAATACTCAACCCATATATACCAATTTTACTTTTCATACAGATTTGAGGTGGGACAAGTCTCTCTTTTAACAGTTTCCCCATTGTTTGGCTGAAACGCATTGTCACACTACGATTTTCCTCGTGAAAACCACTCAAGCTTATGCTGGTATTATGTGGTGTGGATTACGTTTTGGTGTAACACCAGAATGATTTGCCGTTGGATAGTTATTAACGTTACTTCCCAAAGGTTACATAAAATAATTGCAACCATTGTCAACCACTGTCACAACCTTTGAACCATTGCATCTGGTGGTCGTGTCTTGTGACGAACAGACACCATGTGTTGAGATGTTTCCAAAACAACAATGAATTATATTTAATCTGGAACGTTGTAATGGATGGTGAAGTAACACACCCAGTCCCAATAGACACCATTTTATCTATAAATACCCCCATGGACTGCATTAATCATTCGTTCAATTCATTTTCTTCTCTCCCTCTCTAAACTTGAACCTAACCCAAGTAGGTTCAAACCATAGGTCAAATGGTCTGAGCCACTTAGATCCTAATGCAATTTCACCAAGCCATGTTAAAATTGGTTCGAACCATATGGTTTAGGTTGTACCAATTTCTTTATTTATATAGTATAGATGCATTATTAAGTCAGAGAAAGTATTACACCGAGGAGGTTCGTTGTATCCATGAGTTTGAAGTGCTACTAGTGGTGAATGTAAACCGTTGTATCCTAGAAGACAATTGTCGTGGAGTCTGTCAACACTATGTGGGATGTATTATTATTATTTTATTTTGCATATCTAATTAAATATTTAATTAATTATTTTTTTGTATATTTTAATTATCTCATAGAATATTAGTATAAGGTGTGTTATATCTTAAAAATCACATGAAACGTATATATTTTCCAACAATCTTAAGAAAATTTAGTTTCTTCTTTATTTTATTATATGCTTTTATTTAAGATATAAACAAGTAGAGTTTATACTAATTAATTGAGATATAGAAAAATAATGTTATTACGTAAGAACATGCTAAATATTATGTGTTTAACACTACATGAAATTAAAACATGTTATATATTATTGTACTAAGTATATTATTGATTTATTTATATAATTCAATGTTGGTTAAATTATTTTATTTTATGATATGATATTGTGTAGTATATTATATTATATAGTGTTAGTTTAAAATTAAATCATATTATTGATTATTGCTTAAATTAATCTTGTGATATAATATGAAACTATATTGTTGTGTTATTTCATGTAAACTCAATATCGTTTAAAACTAATACATAGTTTATTTTAAATTTACAACATTGAGATATTGAATTGAATTAATTAGTGTATATTTAATTCAATTTTACAATATAGTTTATTTGATATATATAGTTATCAATTGTTTATAAGTTGACTAGTCTGTGTATTTAATACAATAGACAAAAATTGATTAGCCCAGCTATGTCAATTCTTTTAATAGTCAAGGGAAAATTATCTATACTAGTGTTTAATAAGACACGTATAGCAACAAATGGCCTAAATAAAAGAAATATTTTCAATAACTCTAAGGAGTTCAATGAAAAATGTTATAGATACACTAAGTTAGTACACCGAGATAAGCTAAATCAAGCTACTTAGCTATAAAGTACAATTTAGCGCGCTAAAACCTAAAATGTTAATGAGCTGCAAACTAGTTAGGTTAGCTATAAGCTAAAACGATCACTGAGGTGCATACAACCTAAAAGGCATTTGAAAATTTGTTAGCTAGTTCTAGCTCTCAACTTGGTAGTAAAAAATAAGAGGGTGATGAAAAGCCATATGATCTAAAAATCATTTGTGATATACATCATATCTGCTCCTAAAGAGGGAAAATACAATTTTTTAAAGTAGTAACTTTTGGAGAATATTCTTCAAAATAAATTCCTTTACTACCAAGTATTGTTAATCTATTAAGTGGTATACTAAAGTTAAGAGCTACTAGAAATGATAGCTAAGAAAACTTAACTTCAAACTAGTGGTAATAGCTGAAAAGTGGGTGCTCACCATGAGCTAGTAATGAGATATGAGAAGAGTATGCTTACTATAAACTAGTAGTGATAGCTGAAAAATGTGTATGCATTATAAGGTGTGTATCCAAAGCTAAAATAATAAATTAAGTTATCTGCTTATATGGTTGAGGTATGTGATATGTGAAATATATGGAAGATTGGAACATGTTAATATGAGCTGAATTAACATGAACCTAACTCAAGTCATAAACACGAAAGATGTAAAAGCAACTATTAAATTAGAGTCCTTTGTAATTAATATCTCTTTCATTAATTCACAGCAACATATGTGACTTATTATAAGAACGAGTTGGAGATAAAGTGAATACAGATACTCTAGAGATTATTATACATGTTTGTTGAGAAGAGAATATGGGACCTTGGAAAGGTAGATGGGGTGAAATTTTTAATATATGGTATTTCAAGAGTTGGAAACAATAATAAATAAATCATAGATAAAATTTCAGAATTATCTCAAAATTAGGGATATTATACATCAATGAAATTTCCTACGAGTTACCTCACCAGATAAGAAATACTTATAAATGTGGGGGTTATAAATTCTATAAGGTAGTGGATAAGATCCAAAAATCATTTATAGTGTTATAACTGTAGTGCATATTGTTTCTTGTGAGAGAATATTATGGAACAACTAGAAAAGTTCTTTTTCCAACTAAAGAGATAAGTAATTTGTTCCAGTTGAAGAGTTAAGCGTGTAAGATTATAAGTCCTTGAGTTGATTAAAGGTAGTACCGAGACAACGACATAAATGTGATGCAAAAGTCATTGTATGTCTTAAAACATTAATGATATAATAATTAGTCTATTTGATATGAAAGATTTAACATTGGATAATATAATATATTCTCAATAGATTAAGATTGAGATAATATTAGCTAAGATTCTGTGACAACCCTAGTTTTACAAACCAGTACGTCAGTGATGACCCGAAAGTTGACCCAGTAACGGATCTAAAATACGGAAGCAAAAGATAAAACCAATGTCTCTAAGGATGTACATCATCCTTAAGACGCCCAAGTGTCCTCCCATGAAGTCATGGAATTCAAGGAGAACAAAAAAAGAAACAAGTATCCAAAACGGCCAAATCCTTAAACCAAGGGTAAAATGGTCAAGTTACAATCGAAAAAGGAAATTTGACTCTAAGTAAGTCAAATGAGGTCTACTCAACCTAAACTAATCATATGACAACATTGCAAGAGGTACAAAGAAGATTGGCCAAGAATCCCATAAAGTCCCCATTTTCGGTTCAAGTAAAATCTGAAACTGTCTCACTAAAACATGAATAACCTTTATTATGGTTTGGATCTGAGAATGGCATTGGTACTATTGGGAAACTGACTTAAAATCCTTAAGTTTAGGCTCAAGAATCAACCCATTTAGATTAGAAACGAAGGAGATATACTCGTTTAAAGTTGGAGAAACAAGGCTGTTAAACAAGCTACAAGGTAAGTGTGATTGTGGCATTTCGGTCAGCCGAAGGGGCATTTCGGTCGGCCAGAATAAACCTTGACTCACCAAAAATCTGGAAGTTGTTTTGGTCTGCTGAAATAGAGAACCGATCAACCAGTTGTGCCCCAAACAGTAAGTTTAGCTACCAGAATTGGATTTTTAATGTTCAATTAAATCCAAAAAGGCATCGGTCGACTGAAATACCATTTCGGTCAGCCGAAATACCTCAAAAACCTGCTAAAACTCTGCTAAACGTGAAAAATTCACTATGGAACCTATAGGATTCATTCTACCCTCATACATGAATCAAAAACTGATTTTTAAGAATGAATGAACATTTTGGCATACCAATAAGCAAAATTATCATATTGAATCATGTTATAATGGCTCGAAGCCTTATTACATATCAATTGTCCAAAAACATTATTCATAAGTCCATAGATACCAAAAAGACTACAAAACACATGCTAAACACTTTACATGATAACCAAAAGAGTGTGTCCACAACACATCATCCAAAATAAGCTAAGTGTATCAACCATCAATGAAAAAAACTTCTTTACCTGAAAAATAGCCCAAAGAACTAGGGTGAGTAATCAAGTTACTCGTAGGATATGGTGCATGCGCATAACCTATAGTTTCAAGGGTTAATTACAATGACACCCCTTGAGGTTTGCTATAATGACAGCCATATACAAGCTAGTCATTTTTTAGACAAAGACACCCCCTTAAGTTTAATAAAATTAACAAAAACACCCCAATGGTGATTACACATGGTGAATTGACATTATTGTCCTTTGACATATTCAATTACCGATTTATCCAATACAATTCTTTTTAATTGACCAAAATACCCTAGTAACCTAACCAACAGCCACCACGACCAGTTCACACCCGCCACCACCCATTTCACAGCCATACCATAGTCACCACCAGACCCACCACCATGGTGCTCAAAATAGAGCTACCAAATATCACAAAATACAAAATGGAAAGAGAGAGAGATCACAGCCCTACGATGCCATTTTGGGATCTGTCAATAGCTTTGATGAGGGAGAGGTCGAGGAAGGTTGAGTCGTCGTCATCGTCCTCAGCGGTGGCGGCTCGTTTGCGCTTAGATATGTGGTTGCAGTGGTGGCGATTTCAATTATCTATCTTCGTTTTGATGGAGAAATTACAAATCCCCAATTTCTGTGCAATTTCGGGTGGGTGTGTTTATGTGTGTGTGTCTGTGTATATGTATTTATGTATGTGTGTGTGCAAGAGAGGGAAGAAACGCAATTTGTTTGTGTATATATGTATCTATGTGAGTGTGCGCGCAAGAAAGGGAAGAAGCAATTTCAATTCTCTATGTATATGTATATGTGTGTGTGTGTGTATGCGCGCAAGAAAGGGAAGAAGAAAAATTTTGGGGTGGTTTTGTAGCCCTAGTTGTGGACGGTGGTGGTGGCTGTGGTTGTAGCAGTGGGTGCAGAAAGATGGTGGTGGTGATGGCACCGTGGTTGACGAGAGATGGTGCGAGTCGAAGCTTCCACTTGTTGTTGAAAACATTTTATTGTATCAAGAAATCCGTTGGACAAGCGGATTCATATGCCCTCATCTACCTTGCCAGTGGCCAAGATGGATCATCTCCATTGACGATCCACGGCGGCGAAATTGACGACAACAGCGGTGTCGGTGGTAGTGAGTGGTGATTCGGTTGATTTTGATTGGAGATGTGAAAGCCTTTGTGGTCATTGGGAGGAAGGACAGAAGGGTCTGTCGTCACAGGCGGCAGACCAAGAGTCTCTGATGGCCACTAATCAATTGGGGTTTGATTGGAAACCTGGGCAGTGGTGAGTGGTGGTGGGTGAAATCGAAGGGGTGGGTTTTTTCTTGGGTTGTCTTCAATTAGGTGGCGGGCAGAGGTTAGGGAATTGGTGTGGCGGCATCGATGAGGGTGGTGGCGGCTGGTGCTCTATCTTCCCCGCTGCTCTTCCATATATATATACATATACATATACATATACATATCTATATATAAGGGCAATAATGTATATAATGTATATATATAAGGGCAAATTTGACTTTTCATGAGTTTTGATATTTTACCATAAAATGAATTAAATATTAAAGGGCAATTTCATCTTTTCTAACATTTTAAGGGCTTGTTTGGATTAAAATTATCACAGGGGGTGTCTTTGTCCAAAAAAGAGCTAAATTATATATGGTTGTCAATATGTCAAACCTCAGGAGGTGTCGTTGTAATTAACCCTAGTTTCAAATATAATGCAAAACAAATATAGATCGTCACAAGAGTGCATTCCACCTAACGTCTATGTTCTCAAGGTACTCTAAGGGATCATCTTAAGCTATACAAATAATTGAAATGATAAACGCATGGCATCAAAGTGTGCATACACAAGTACATTAACCATATAGAAACTTAAGCACAAATTCACAAATTCAAGAAATCCATGATTTACAATTTAGAATTTAATGCAAAATTAAATAATAGAAAGACTAAGATATGTAGCCACGAGACCATACAAGTTATTTAGGGTAATTACGACCCACAAGGTACTACCTAGTGCGCATTATGACTTAGGAGAATTCTTACCCTCCGTACTAGAGCTAAACCCTAGCCATGAAACAGTTCATATCCTTACAAGCTTCCAAAAATTAACAAGTCTATAACATTTATATAATCACAAAGCATGAAACTACCTACCAAGCACAAGTAGGGCGAAACCTCACAACCCATGTCCTAATGTTACATGTCTAAAGTGGCAAGTTAATGATACTACACATTACACTAAATGAATTTACTATCAATGTAGGCTGCAATTACTAATCATGCAATATAGTAATTTACCTACAAGTAAAAACAAGTGCCATATACAAGATTTTCATACTAAACCTTCAATGAAATTTCCATTACTTAACAATATAAGTGTAACCCTCAAGATATTCATAATAAACCCTCAATGAAATCTCAAGTATTAGGCAAGTCATTAAACAATAATTTACCAATTCAATGTAAGTGATCATATACATGCTTTAATTCACAATTCCTAAGTCAAGCATATCAAATCTCTACTTATATGCAAATACAAGAATTAAAAAGGCATGTAATCAATATATATATCAAGCTCCAATATATATAAAACCCAAAGAGGATAAACATGCAACTACCCCTACCTCAATAGAGAATTGAATCTCTATAAACCAAAGCAACCAAGCTAAAAATGGAAAACTAAACTAGGGTTTTGTAGAGGAGAGAGAGGAAACTTTTACTTCCCAAGGATAAAGGTCTAAGGTGAGTAGAAGGAGACCAAAATGAAGCTTAAAGCTCTAAGTAAAGCTTTGTTTCAATGGTGGCTAGGTTAGGGTTTTGAGAGTAAAGGGAGTGAGAAAGATGAAATGAATGAGGTGAGTGGAGGATTTAATATTCCTCCACTCACTATGTGTTCCTACACCATGGTCTTCACACACACTAAGTGTAAGACCAAATTTGGAGCCTACACTTGTTACTAATTCATGGCTCCTTCCTATACTTAATCCTAAGCCTACACTTGTCAACTATCCAAACCAACAAGTGCACCTATCCTAGGCCAACAAGTGGGTGAATCTCCACCCTCTATATGTCATCATATTAAGCCTCCAAGTGGTTCCACCACAATTTCAACAAGTGGCTCCATAGGAGTGTGACACTTATCAAACTTTTCAAAAATTGCAAAAAGGTCATTTTTCAAAATATCTTCCAAATTAAATTGCAAAATGGTCCATAAGACGAAAAATAATTACTTTACTTAATTACACTAAAACCTCTAAAGTCAAGAATGTTTCCAAAGAAACTATGCATCCATACCCTTTAGAAGAAAAGTAAACATCTAGCATATTTTTCTACAAAGCCGAAATCAAATTAAATATCATGGATGCATGCAAAGCCGGAATCAAATTCGAGCACAAAACGTAAGGTTATGCAATGAAAGCGGAAACCGGGAAAAGATTAAATTGGAAAAAGATGAAAAAAAAAAGAAATTACTGAAAAAAGGAAAGGAAGGAAATGACCGGTCATTACGGATTCAAAATCCTAGCTAACCTTTATGAATGTGAATCTCAAATATAAATACTAGTAAAAGTATATTACAGGTTGAGAATGTAAGGCAACTTAATAAATGTGATTAATTATACACTTTCAATCCAGGATAGTGTTAGACCAAGAGGGGGGTGAATTAGATAATTTCAATATCAACTTATTCACAACACTAACTCTATTGACAATCAAATGCAATGAACATAAGATATTCAAAGAAACTCTCTCAATAGGGAAAAACCTTAGTTATTGGTCTCAACGAATAAAAGCTCCACTAGTTGTATACAAGTAGTTACACACTCAACTGTCTCAAACTCTGCACACACCCTTGTACAAGTTAAGACACTAGTTTTCAAAGCCTCTACTCACACATTAGCTTAACACAGTGCACATTGCATTCCCCATGTCCTAAGCACCCTTGCTTGGACCTTGCAAGCTCTCACAACTCACCAAATACATTGAAAAGAATGTATACCAACTATATTCAAACTTACACAAATGATAAGAGTGGTTTTGTAGCTCAAAACACCAATCTGTAGCCTCTAGAACACTTTCTCTAGAAACTAGGGTTTAAAGGGTAAATCTAGAATTTCGTATCCCAAAAATTCTGAGATCAGTATCATGACCTTATGTCACCATTACAATCATGTTCAGATGATAAACAAGATAAATACATCATGTATATCACAATATAATCTCAATAAGGCCTTGACATCAACTGTTCAATGAAGAACTAGGGTTTTGGTAGGTCAAAATCAAAGTTAACCAAAGTTCTGTCCAAAAACCAACTTTAACAACCTTGATTCATCAATACAAACTTACTAGCATATAGATCAGACATTGTATAGCAATATATAACCAATCTATATATGATTCACAAGGCTAAACCAGCAAATAGCTCAAATCATAGGTATGAGAGTAAGAAATCATTTACAGCATAGCATAGTTCAAGAACAAGTGCTCAGCAAATGTAAATAGCTTAAATATACCTGTCTCAACCTTGACTTAGCACCACAACTACCTCAGGGTCAAAATCAACCTTCAAACCAGCCCTTGCACCAACAAAACTAAACAGCAATTGACCCCTATGATGAACTCAACTACAATAATCAAGTCAGTGACATTTCTATGAAGATTTCTAGTTCAGATCATCATCAAATACCTTAGAAAGGTTGGTTCATATGAAGCTATCGAGATAAGCACAATGTAAGTCACTATTAAGGTTTTCAAGAGGCTTGAATTCTGCAGAAATGCTATAACAGCATATATATACTCAATTATACAATTCAAGTCTTACTATAAGAAGGATATATACATAGAACCTTTAGCCAATTGTGATACCCCTCGATTCTAGAGCCACGAGTGATCAAGTCCGAGTATAGATCCGAGGGATACCAAATAATTAAGTATATAAACAAGCATTGAGTACACAAAGAATTTAAGAATAAATAATTAATTAAGTGAAAAGAAATCTAAATAATAAATCTATGAAATACTAATTAAATAATCCTCCAGAAATCTAAAACCTCCTAATCTTATTACAACTCGGGAATCCATCTAGTGGACCCCTAAAAACCTATTGGAAAGCAAACTGCACCAAAAAGGAAAATCCAAAACTAAAATATAAATAATAGTCAGAAGAGTGAGTAACTATCTCTGCTCAGCATGAACAAGTTCTAAGACTGGAACCGTCTGATACCTGAAAAAAATAATAGTGGGTCAGGCCCACGAGCAAGTTCTACTCTACTATAATCCAAACAAAGACCCAATATGCATGTACATCCTAGACAACTCAACAATAATTATATAGTCTATATATGTATAAATACACACTATAGGACACTCATTAGACCATAGGTATGTCTCAACTTGAATAGAAGGTAACATGAAAATCGCACATAAAATGGGCAGGTATACCTAGCCCTACCAGGGGCCCAGATGTCTACTATATCCAGTTATCCATCCTAGGCGATATACGCACCCTAACCATGATCCTGAGACTCAAGCCCATATCACGGTACCATAATTAGATATATATATATATATATATATATATATAAATCCATCCAAAACCAAGGTATGTCATTCAACTGTTTATGTAACCCCCCAAATTTTTTTCTAAATAAAATCCTCGATTTATTCAAATCAAAATACTTCAATATTACACCCAGGATCTCAAAAAGAAATAAATACTTCTTTATTGATACTGAATCAAATCCTCAATTTAAAAATATACAAAGTCTCCAAATAAATTAAATTGATACTAGATCAATTTCTTCAAATAAATACATAAAAATCTCCAAATAAAATAATTTAATTCCTCAACTCCTACTTTTCCACCTAAGCCCGCAACTAAAAATCCTCAAACATTCTCGGTACCTGAAACTGTAGGGGGGTGAGACGGGGAAGTCCCAGTAGGAAAAACCATAACAAGAATCTCAAAAGTTTCATGAAAATTAATTCACAAAATATAAATATATTTTTGAACAAAAATACGTATATGCGATTTAAGAAAAAGAGCAATTATAAAATATTTGAGATAAAATCATCTAGGCAATTCAAGGTATAATCTGGACCATTTTTGCATCAAACAAACTCAGCCCTCTGTGTGTCTCGGCTCTCTCTCTCTGTTCTCTAATATTTCTATTCTGTTTCCTCAAAATTTTCCCTTCTATATTTCTTCTCCAAAGCAACAAGACAGATACAATTATATAAAGGAAATTGTACCGACACAACAACAAAATATCCTGCTGCTCACCTTGTCTTTATCTTGTATCTGACAATAAACTAAACCACCAAAAGCAAAGCCACGTGCAAAAAAAATCAAAACCCAAAAGATTTTTTTTTGATCCAACAATTCAACTAGTGGGACCGTATCACAATCATCACATATTCTTTCCCACTTTCTCTCTAATTTTGTCCAGGTGCACTCCTTTTCTTCTTATCACCATACAATATATATTTATATAACAATGTAATAAAACCCATTTTGCTTCAAGACCAACAAAGCCACGTGGGGAACAAGGCAAAAAGAATACTTTGCCAAAATCAAAACCCATTTCTCTTCCATTTATCCGGCTGGCAGGTGCACCCTTTTTCCTTATCAGACAACATATATATATATATATATATATATATATATGTATATAAAGCAACAAAGCCAAACTAATACACTTTAAACATCATTTAAAGTGGGACCCGCATCAAATCAAAATACCATTTCCTTTTCTCTTTTCACTTAGCCGACCTACTGTATTTTCCTTGCTTTTGTCGGGAGCTCGCCTGCTCCGTTGCATCATTTCAAATCCATTCCCAATTTCTTATCTCCTTATCTCCTTATCACATACATTTAATATATATAATATGCAATTTTTAACACTCTGCTACTTTTCCTTCTCACATTTCATTCATTGAATCAACAAACCCACGTGCCCAAAAGAAAACAATTCAAACCCAATTAACCTTTTAAATGTGGGACCCGCCATTTACTTACAATCTTTATTTCATCTTTTCCTGATTTTTAATTCACTAACTCCTTTTGGCTGTCAGCCCATCAGATACATATATATCATATAGATATAAAAAAATAGAAAACCAAAACCCATTTCTTTCCCTTGCATTTTCGGATGGCTGGCAACAAGTTCACGTCACCATTGCATTTCTACTCCAATTCGGCAGCTTCTTCAATTGATTCACCAAATATATATATATATATATATATATAAACAATCCATTAACTAAATCAAACCATGGACTCGCCAATTAATTCAACCCATTTAAAACCTCAATTGGATAAATCTCCGAATTAAAATTAAATAGTCAATCTTGACAATTAAAAATTATGAAATAAATTATAAATTCAATTTCAACATAAATAAATCAACCCATTAAAAATTTTAATTGGGTAACTCACCAAGTCTCCAATTAAAACAAAATAATCAATTTGCAATTGATAAGCCTTAAATCATAATTAATCAAATTAATTATAACAACAAAAATTAAACCCATTAAATCTTTTAATTAGGTAAGTCTCCAGTTCAATAATCAATAATCAATAATCCAACCTCCAATTGGTAAATCTCCAATTAAAACAAAATAATCAATTTTGTTGACAACTAAAAATCAAGACTATAAAATTTGAAATTAAACTCTAAAAATTCGAGTTGTCACAGTTTATTGACCTGACACAAATATAAATAGGACTTTACTTTTATAGTTAATTCATTCCCTTATTCCAGAGTAGGTAGGACTTAATATTTTGAACTAATCCGTCCCCAATATGTCACCGTCCTATATCGGCATACAATTCACAAATCCAATAATTGATGAATTAAATAATAATAAATTTAAACATCAATTAATCCATACTAAGTATAATAAAAATATATAAAATGACATGCTCAAATTATACCGCTGAAACATGATTAAAACTGTATAATCATTCATAGAAAATTGCTAAAATAAAGATGAGCAATTTAAATAACCCAATACAAATACAATATGAAAATTTATTTGAAAATCTCATATTGTTCATGTTATTAACATTATAGAGTTTATTATGCACTCTGGGATTTTAACTTGTCTTTATAAATTATTCAAAACCCCAATAAAAGGTCTTAATAAAGTCTAGAACCTTAAAAACCCAAAAATAATGGCCCGAAAACATCAAAACCCATCAAATAGGGAAGGAGCCGCCTCCCCCACAGAAGGAGCCACCTCCCCCCTTCATGGAGCCAGCTCCACCCTTAGGGGAGCTATCTCCCCACCATGTAGAGCTAGCTCCCCACAAGGGGGAGCCGCCTCCCTTCAAAAGGGAGCCGGCTCTTTCCCTGTTTTCATCATCTACTTCACCTTCAGCAACTTCTAGTTACTCCGTTCCTCTATTCTAAGGTCTCTAATGGTCTGAACTAAGTCCCAGAGTATTCCAGAAAAATATTTAAATCCATTATGCATTATTTACACCAATTAAACAAGTATTCGAGCAAGAAAACTTAAAATCAAGCAATTACAAATTCGTTAATATACATACTGCTTTAATCTGATTCAACATACATAAAAGATTAATTTAAAGTTTATTTACTCCTGGAATTGTTTTAGGCACGTAAAGAACACGAGTCAAAGGAAGAGAGTTAGAATATGAACTTGCCTTTAAGATTTCGGACTGAAATCTCAACGTCGTCTTCCTAGATTTCTCCGGAAAATCCTTGACTTCCGTTAAACCCCTCTGCTGCTCTTGGTTCAACCCACAAGTAAACCTTCTTCCTTCCTCCTTAGTCCGACCTTTAAGCTATGACCGAAACCCTAACTTATTCTCTCAGTTTTTCTCTCAAACCTCTCTGTATACGTGAATAGGATTTTTAACCCTATGCAGATGTATAATAGTATATATATAGGCTTATATGAAAAACCTAATTCTAATTAACTGAGGAGTCGGAATCGAAAAAGAAAAGAAATTATAATATAAAATAACTATATGTATATAAGTTGGCAACTTCATAAAAATATATAAAACCTTAAAACAATATAATACATATATAATGAATAATGATACCAATTTAATCATTAATAATAAATAATAATTAAACTTACCTTATATACATAGATATACCCATATATATATGTATAACCATCCATGGGTATTAACTATACCCATTTAATCCCCTATCCAAGTAATCTATGTGACCCAAAATCGTTAGTCCAATGCTACTATCCAAGCCCAACTCCTTGAAATAAAATAAACATTTAATTTAAATATTGAATTACTACTAAACACTTAAAATCAATTAATCAATTTAAGCAATAAAACAATTAGTTCATTTTCCACATAAGCATATAATTTGACTTAAAACAAATAAATCAAATTTAAACAATTAAATAATTAAATAATTAAATAAATTGCCAAATAATAAATAAAAAATGAATTTAAAAATGCAATAAAACCATCAAAGAAAATACCGAGACTATTCTTTTAAAATTAGGGGTATTGCACCAATCATTGGCCAAAGAATATTTTGACATTCTTCATGTGAAATGACTTCAATACCCTTGCCAACTCAGTTGTTTTGTCCTTTAGTATACCAGAAATTACAGTTCACATTGTATAAGTTGTAATAACATTTTTATCCAAAACTTAGTGCTTAAGAAATGCAATTATAGTGTATATACTCTCACTCTACGACCACAGCAACGTGTCACAAACTTGAGCTTCAAGTAGAAAGACCAAAATGCCCTTGTAACAGCCACTTGTCAATCTCAGCATAAAACAGATCCTAAGATTGTATACTACACAATGCAGGCTGAATCATAGTTGTTCAATGCAATGCAGTTATCTAAACATATGTATAAACATATAATACAACTATAAAATGACCATAGTACCCCTGAAAATCCTTGTAGCTAATTTTCATATGTTGAACCTCAGTTTACACAGAAAAATAACCTGAATAGGCTGAATAGCGGCAATATACTATCTCAAACCATTGTGTAATTGTGTCACAAGATGGTAAAAGACAATACTACCCTTGTGTGATGATTTAAGCCATTATGCACTATAATAGTTTATAGTATTTGTTCACTCAGAGAGAGCTGATTATGAGACAGCGTAGATGGTTAGAGTTTGTGAAAGACTATTATTTCTCTATACAGTAGTACCATCCAAGGAAAGTGAATATGGTGGTAGATGTATTTAGTCACCAACCCTATGCTAGTCTTTCTGCATTATTCACCACTGAATGAGATGATTTAAAGATAGTTAATGAGTTGTCCGATACTTTTATGGCATGTATGGTAATTACACCCTCTATCATTCACAAAGTACTCACGGTACAACTCACAGATCAGTAGTGCAGTGATAAGGTTATAGAGTTAGCTTCTAGAGATATTCCATTTTATTATGATGGGGCTGATGGAGGCTTGAGGTACAAAGGGCATTTAGTAATACCTTATGCTAATGTTTTGAGGAATGATATGATGACTGAGACTCACAAATCTGAGTTTTTTATCCATCTAGGAGGAGATAAGATGTATCAGGATATGAAGCGGCAGTTTTGGTGGGCAGGTATGAAGAAAGAGATTGCTATCTTTGTCTCTAAGTGTAGTACTTGCTAGATGGTCAAGATTGATCATCAGAGACCACCAGGTTCTTTGCAGCCACTTCCTATACTGGAGTGGAAATGGGAGAGCATTTCTATAAATTTCATAGAGGGATTGCCTAATTCAATCAAGGATCACAATTTCATTTGGTTCATTGTTGATAGGTTGACTAAATCAGCTCATTTCTTGCCTATTCGCACTGATTTCACTTCAGAACAGTTGGTGAGACTTTACATTACAGAGATTATGAAGTTACATGGCATACCATTATCCATTATATCAGATAGGAATTCGAGCTTTGTATCAGGAGTTTGAAAAATCTTTTAGCAGGCTTTAGGTACAAAGTTGCATCTTAGCACTGCTTATCATCCTCAGACTGATAGACAGACTGAGAGGGTTAATCAGATTATGGAAGATATGCTTTATTCTTTTGTCTTTGACTTTAAGGGCCATTGGGAGGATTATTTGCCTGTTGTGGAGTTTGCATATAATAATAGCTTTCAGAAGACTATTGATATGGCACCGTTTGAGGCATTATATGGTCAACCATGTAGATCTCCTGTTTATTGGATGGAGGTTGGAAAGAACAGATTTTTGGGTCCTGTGTTCATTAAGGACACCTCTGAGAAGATCGTTCTTATTAGGGATCGTATGCACACTGCCCATAGCAAGCAGAAAAGTTATGCAGATCAATGTACTAGTGCATTGGAGTTTCATGTTGGAGATTAGGTTTTACTCAAAGTGTCACCTATGAAGAGAGTAATGCGCTTTGGGAAGAAAGGGAAGTTGTCACCACATTTTGTCGGTCCTTTTATGATTTCAGATTGAGTTGGAGTTGCAGCTTATCGGTTAACACTTCTGGACCATTTACATCATGTTCACAATGTGTTTTATGTTTTCATGTTGCAGAAATTTCTGCAAGATGAGGATCGTTATCAGCATATCGATGTTGGTGAGATTGAGTTGCAGCCGGATGCAACATATGTGGAGCCACTGTGTCGCATTATAGATCGTAGGGACCAAATTCTTCGCAATAAGATTATACCTCTAGTGCATGTCCAGTGGAGCCATCATAATGAAGTTGAGTTTACTTAGGAACGGGAGAACATAATTCGCTCGCAATTTCCGGAAATTAAGGAATAAGGTAAGGGCGAATTCCGAAGACGAAATTTTTTTTGTTAGGAAGGAAGAATGTAATGCCCCTAATTTTAAAAGGATAGTCTTGGGATTTATTTAATTATTTTATTACATTTTTAATTAATTATTTGATTACTTGACTAATTGTTTATGTGTTTAATTGAATTAATATTTTAAATTGATCATGTGCATAAATTGTGTGTTTTAATTAATTGTTGGTATGAAATTATTTGTTTAAATGTTATGTGATTATTTGTATTTATTTGTTAAAAATTAAATGTTTTATTTTTATTTTATATTTTTAATGGAGTTGGATTTGGATAGTAATAATGCACCAACCCAATAGATCTCATGGGTTAGTTAGATAGGAGGCTTGATGTGTATGGATAATTAACCATGAATGTTAGTTTATGTATATATATATATAAGGATTGTAGTAGTACTGTTATTATTATTAGTAATAATAATAATATTGGATAATTAGTGTGTATATATATAGATATACATATTATTTAACTATATATATATGTATTAACGTTTTGGCAGAGGACTTATATACTTATATTTTTCCTTTTCTATTTTATTTTTTTTCTTTTTTCTTTTCTTTTTCCCTAAGTTACTTATGTTGTAGAGGGATTAGGACTAAGGTTTATATATAGCCTATATGTGAAGACCATACGTGTCTTCTTTTTCCTTTTCCCATTTTTTCGGCATTTTTTTTTATTACTTAATTATTTATTTAATTATTTAAATAATTATTTGTTTATTGTCCATTCTTTCCTCGTTACCTTGGGGTTCTGAGTTTGGATTTGATTTCTTGTATCGCATGCATTCACCTCACTTTATTTTAATGTCTATGCATGATTTAATTTAGTAGGAAAGCAATCTAGCTTGTTTTACATTTTGAGGGGTACAGATGCATAGTTCTTTCGAAAATATTTTCAGTTTTTGAGGTGCTTTGTGTAATTAAGTTTTTGAGATATTTTGTTTGAGGGACCATTTTGTAATTATTTTCTTGAGATATTGACTATTTGCAATTATATATATATTGAATAATTGTAATTATTTTCTTGAGATATTGACTAATTATTTTTTTGACCATTTTGCATAATTGCAATTATTTTCTTGCAATTATATATATATATATTGAAGTGATTGAAGATCAAAAAATAATGCTGCTACTTTTTTAAAGTTACTTTCATCATATAGCATCGTATCAAGCTCAATGAGGTGGTTCAGAAACGTAGTTTACTTCAAATTTGTTAAAATAATAAATCAGAAAATTTCAGAAGTAGTTTGCATCTTTACCCCTAACCATATAACAAGTTTTAATGCCATGACATGGTAAAGTTAATTATTCAAAACGTGCACTATAATTTTAAAGCAAGAAGGGAGAAACCAAGAGCTCAGTTTCTATGCGCTCGTTTTTCTCCAAGATCATTTACGCTTTAAGCGACAAAGACTAAGACTCTGGCGTCTATGGACTCTTTTTTCAACAAGATCATTTACTCTGTACTCTTCAAGGGGCAAAGACCAAGACTAGCTTCTATGCACTCGTTTTTCTCCAAGATCAAGGGATAAAGACAAAAAAAACATTTGATTTAGTAGTTTGTGGAAAAGGGCCTCTCTCTTTACTTTTTATCCCGCCTAGGTGGGGAGGTGCCGATTCCCGCCACTCACTACTTAATAAACTCAACGTGCTGTACTCATTTTGTTGGGTAGGTGAATTTTTAGGCCGTTTTGTTATTGTTTTGTTAGATTGCTTTTGTTGGCTTGTATCTGGTTTGACGGGGTAGATTTACTTTTTGTCTCTGATTAGATCTTCAATCTATATCGGGTTTTGTAGTCTCCATCTCTATCTCGGTTTTGTAGTCCCACCTCGGTGTGAGTTTTGTTGTCCTCGCCTGTTGTGCGTGGTTTGGGGAGTTCTTTTTCGTTGGTGGCGTTTTGTGAATGTAGTCTTGGAACGATTGTCTTGATAATGACCTGATTTTTGAGTCATTCCGGTTGTTATTTTTTTTTTTGAATGGTTACGACTGTTATGTTGTTTTTCAGCAAATTGATCGGTCATTTATGATGATCTGTATAGATATTGTTTGGTTGATATTTTTATTGCCAAAAAAAAAAAAAAAAAAATCAAGGGACAAAGACCAAGACGTCTTTGGACTCTTTTGTCAACAAGATCATTTACTCTTCAAGGGACAAAAAAGAAAGACCTCGAAGTCTATGAACTGCTTTTTCTCTCATGAGTGAATGGTAGGGGCCTGTAGAATAAGATACATATAAATAAGGACAATACTGGTTGGACCCAAGTATTCTACAATAATTATTGACTTAGAGTGAACTTTCTTACTTTGAAAATATATATATATATATATATATATATATATATATATATATATATTGTTTTTTATTCCCAAATATTTTGAACAAAGACATGTTATTTTGTTTATATATATGTTTAGATATATATATAATTTCTGGATTCCATTATTTTGGTCATATATAATTATTGACTTGGAGTTGACTTCCTTACTTTTAAAAAATATATATTGTTTTTTTTATTCGTAGATAATTTGACAAAGACTTGTTACTGTATTTTGTTTATATATATATATATATATTTTTCTGGATTCCGTTATTTTAAGTACTACTTCAAAACCTCTCGTATTTAAATCTCAGTCTTGCCGAGCTTTACTTTCTCAACTCGCTCTAGGCCTGCATTTTCAAAAGCTAAGATGCCAAAATTGTATGAGGTATATAAATTAGGGTTTATCTCATTTTGTGTTGTTATTAACAACGTTCACTTTCTTTTGGTCCTTTCAATTTTATTTATCAGTTATAGTTTGAGCGCATGACCATATGACCATACCTGCTTTGGTAAGACACACATTTACACTTTTTTTTTTTTTTTTTTTTTGACAGATGAGCAGCAGTTGCTTGCTAAATCTTGGTCATGGGGCGATTAAATGGTTCCATTACTATGTTGTCTTATCCTGGGCTGCCATATTTATCTCTGGTAATTTTTATGAACGTTGTTTTTGCATAGAGACGTTTGATTTTCCTATTAGACCTGATTTGCTCAGTTAATCTTCTTGTATTCTTTTTTAGGTCTGGTTTTCAGCCATGGCTTTGTAGAATATGCTCTCAGTAATGTGTTGATATCCTATTTAACAACAGACTTGAAGATGGAATATCTTCCAAAAGCCACAACGATTATATATATTCGAGACGGTGTATCATCAGTGCTGACAATTGTTCTTGCTCACATATCAGATGCCTACACTGGACGTTTTGAAATGGTGGCCATCTCCACTGCTTTTTATATCCTTGTAAGTTTCTTTGTTTATACGTACATGGTGTAGTCAAATTTTTTGCTGGTTTTATTATTATTATTATTAGGACGAAGTGCAAGAAACACCAACACACCTATTATATGCAAAAGGTGCAAAAAAAAAAAAAATAAATAAATAAAACCATTACTGTTTCTTTTGGTGCAAAAAAACCCCTGATAAGTCATTTTGACCAAAATGTTTATTAAAGTCCCAAAATTGCCCTCCTACTACCATAGCAGTGAACTAATTCCGGCGAGCACTTTCTGTACGTGTATACATATAGGATCGAGCTTTAGTTTTTCTGAATTTTATAAGAACATTATTTCGGGCAAGCAAACCTATCCTTGTGGATCAGTTTTGTTTAGGATCAGTAATACAAACTGACTAAAATGACTGGGGAAATAACTCCCTACCAGTTGACACTTCAAAGCTTCTTGTTTTTGTCACAAAGGTGATTGGATTGAAACAACTAGGTTCACTACCTTGTTGAAGCTCTAGTTCGTGAAGGCCTTTAGAATGTTCACGTCTGCACACTGTAAGCCTGAGTTATCAAATTAATTTTGACTTTTTACTGTTATATATATATATATGTGTGTGTGTGTGTGTGTGTGTGTGTGTGTGGGTCTTATATATATATATATATATTAGATTGGTGGTCGCCGGTGGCGGGGTGATTGGTGGTGGTGATTTATAGATATGTGTATGCCCTGTGTCTATATATATGTATGCTAAGGCGATGGAAATCAAAGAGCAATTTTGGAACTTTTAGAAAAATTTTGGTCAAGATGGCTTGGTTAGGGGTTTTTTGCACCAAAAAAAATGTAGGTTTTTTTTTTTTTTTTTTTTTTTTTTGCACCTTTTGTATACTTGCACTAAACCCTTATTATTCTTATTATTATTATTATTTGGAGCAAGTACTTTGGCTTGGTTTTGTTAGTTTTGTTTGTGTTTTAATATTCTTTAGGCTAAAGGGCAATAAACCCCTTGAACTTTACTCTCTCTCCCAAAAAACCTCCCAAATTTCTATTTTTACAATAAATCCCCTAATCTATTTCCTTTTCTACAAAAAGACACCAGGTGACACTATTCCAGCACCTATTCATCACCTGACCCAATATATAATTTCAAAATGACTGAGTTACCCTTATTACTATTAAGAAAATAAATAAATAAAAATTCCAAATTAAAACGTCTTTGTTTAACCCTAATTTTCTTCACAAGTCGCCATTGTCATCAACAACGACTGGTCAAGTGCGTGCTCAAGCTCGCCGGCATTAACGTTGTCATCTTCCTCAACATTGATGAAGTTCTCTGCTATCTCCTCTGCCACACCCATGTTCACACCCATTTGACACCAAAGCCGATCTCTGCCATCACCATCAAAATCTTACCTGCCACTTCTACCATCACCGATCTCACCAATCAAGTCTTCGCCGAGATCGCCGCCGCCATCCATTTCAGATGGAAGTCGTATTCAACAACAGAACCTGAGTTCTCCGAACTCAGCCTCAACCTTGGGCTCACCGTTGCTGCACCACTGACCGACCGCGAGCCCCATCAACCTCGCTGCAAGTCCAACGGTCGAACTTAGTCTCGTCACCTCCGGACATCACAGCTGTCTTCTTAACCATCGTTAACCACCACAGCTCTCCGCTGTCATCTCTGCCATCGTCAATCCCTGCCACCGATCATCACACCGCTGCTCTTCTCTGTCATCAAGCTCGCCGCCACCCACTGCCGAATCGTCCCAAGTCTGTCTCACCGGCTCTCCAACAGTCGTTATCTCTGTCTCACCGACTCTCCAATAGTCGCCAAATCTGTCTCACCGTCGCCCACTGCCGAAACATCTAGCTGTTCCTCGCCGGTGCTGCGAGCTGCCGCAAATCGTCCCAAGTCTGTCTCACCAGAGCTCATCACTGTCCATCGCCGCATCTGCCGCTACTCCACAACCGGCCAATCCTTATTGTCTCCCTGCCGACCAGCCGAAGCCACCCTTTCCACCTTCAGCTTTAACCCTCCCATTCTCTTTCTGTATATACCAAAGTTATGGGTTATACTTTGAACACTCCTTCTCAGTGATTAAAGACAATTGTGACCCACATGCCATCAAAAAATAATAATAATAATAATACTTTGCATCAGATAGAAAGAGAAAGTGAGCGTGATAAAGGGTTGTGGGATCCCTCCTCTTCATGGCGGCGTAGGATTCCGAAGATTCATACAACAACAATTGCTATGGCTGCTAGGAAAGGACACGCAGACATTGATTTCGTGATTATTATGGTTTGATTTGTCCAGTCGAGTTCGAGACAAAATATCATGAGTTAGCCGTGATTCTCGCTGGCGTTATGGGGTGTGGAGATGGTGGTGGTTATGGGGATAGTTGGAATGATACCTCCGCATCTGTGCTGGTGGTGATGGTGGTGGTGTCGCCACGACTGGTTCAAAGGAAAGACGGCGGTTTGTAGAGAGAAGATTAGGGGATTGGGATTATAAGATTACTTAAATGTCCCTATTATTAATGATGTGGCAGTACATGATGTGGATATTTTTGTCCAAAAATAATGGTGATAAGGTATTTATGCTGTCACAATATCATTTGTTGTTACTAAAGGGCAATTTTGTAATTCAACATTTCCGGTTAGCTCAGGTGCCGGCAAATTTAGATTTTGTCCTGAAATTATACTTTTTAAATAGTTGAGGGGGTATTACTTAGTTCAGGGGGTTTTGTGCTTTTGCTTGAAAGTTCAGGGGAGTTTATTGCTCTTTACCCTATTCTTTAGGATAAAATACAAAAAAAATTCTTCTAAACCATTGTACTTTTGTAAATAGGGTAAATTACACTGACTTCTCCTTATGAGGTTTCGTCAATCTACACAGACCTTTCCTATTGTTTGTCAAATTACACTGACCTCTCCTGTCAATGGATGCTTTTAAGGGAAAGAGTAAAATTACAAATTTATCCTTACTTATTAATTTATTATTAAAAATATAAAATATAATGGATGTAAATTACCAATAGTACACTTTTTAAGATTTTTTTTTTTCCTTCTCCTTTCCCACGGCATTGCCTTGCCGACAAGCCCCCCCTCTCTCTCTCCTCTGTCCCAACTGCTAGAAACGGGTGACGTCAATGGAGAAGAGCATGGACGGCGATGTGCTCGATGATGAAGTGTTAACAGCATCCTTAGAAATGCGCTACCCCGGAGAAGGCTATGCATCTTGATAAAAAAAATAAAAATAAAAAAATAAAAAAAAAACCCAAAAGTTGTATCTGTTCATAGAGAGAGAAAATAGGTTTCTCAGCCGTCAAGGAAATGGGTCTACTCGTTACATGAAGTGTTGCCGGAGAGGAGTGCACTGGAAAGACAACTTGCCAGACTTAAAATGGGTTTACACCAAAACTATGAGCTCGCCGTCACAATGGAGCTTTACCATTCGCCATCGTGAGCTTTGCCGATGGATTCTTTATTCCATGCCGGTGATTTCTTCATGTCGCGGTTTGTCCTCGCTGGCCCATCCTTGCTAAATTCAGTGCTTGCATCACGGCCGGATCCTTGCACTATGTTGGTTGGTTTAACAAATTTCAACTTTTTCAATTTTATATGAATTAACATAAATTCAAAATATAAGAGAAAACTGGAAATTACTTTGGGCAGTAGTGTGTCCAAATTTCTTACACTGAGCACATAGCTTAGGAATCCAAACATATTCAACTTAAATTTCAATTTGCTTATGGTCATCTTTAATGTAGAAATCAAAAGAAGAGTATGTGTTAGTTGCCTACTGTTATCATTTTGATGATGAGAGTTTGATCTGGGGTGCAGTTTGAGAGACTGTTCATGATTGGGAGGTAAAGGATATGGTTGAGTTTTTGGTGATGCTATATATCTAGGTTATTTTTGAGGTGGGGATGAATGAGCAAACGTGGATGGCTTTGAGCCGGGGAGATTTGAGGTATAATCCTTCTATTGTTAGCTGATGGATGCTTAGGGGAAAAGAATTTGGTGCTTAAACCAAAAAGTTGAAATTTGTTAAACTATCTTCGTCGGAATCTCTCTAAACTAAAGCTCGTCGAACCCTAATTCGCCCTTTGCAACCCCAAAAAAGTTGAAATTTGTTAAACTACCTTCACCAGAATCTCTCTAAACTGAAGCTTGTCGAACCCTGATTCGCTATTCGCAGCCACCGTGTGTATATATATAGATAGATATATATGTGTGTGTATATGTATATATATATATATATATATATGTGTGTGTGTGTGTGTGTGTATATGTATTGGATGAGATTGATGTGTGTGTCTGTGTGTGTCTAAGGGCACCATTGTCCTTTTGAGTTTATAAGTCAAGGATATTATTGTAAATTTGCAGTGATTATTGAGGTTAAAAATGTCATTTCAGGCATTAGAAGGGTAAAATTGTCTTTGTATTGATTTTTTCTGATGAATATAAGCATAAACTGTTAGTTGTTTAATGGTAGGGGAGGTTTGTGTTATCAGTATATAAACTTCGAGGGAGGTCAGTGTTATTTGGCAAATAAGAAGGAAGGTCAATGTATAATGACGAAACATCAAGGAAGATCAGTGTAATTTACCCTTGTAAATAATACATGAACTATTGATTTGTTGCAATTAATTAAGGACACATTCATAACAAAAGACTTGTAAATAATACATGAACTATTGATTTGTTGCAATTAATTAAGGACACATTCATAACAAAAGACTAATTTACCCCTTTTCATTAAATTTGTCATCTCTATTAAATTATTTTTATTATCTAAAAATTAACCATTTACCTTAATTTTTTTTTTATTAGTATCAATTTATCATAGAAGTAGAAAAAAAAAATTATAGCTACTATTTTCTAAAATGATTAACTTATTATTAAAACTTTACTATTTATAATAAAACTTATTATACTTAATTGAAATTTTTTATAGCAAATATATATATATATATATATATATATATATACACACATTCTTTTTTATTAAATATATAATGTATTAATAGAAAATTAATAAATTGCTTAAATAAAAAATACCTTCTTTTTTATGCAATATAGTCATGAAAAATAAATAAAATTACTTAAATTGTTTTAAAAATTTTGTACATAAAATTTTTATTTTAATTTTAAAAAGTAAAGGTAAATTTATGCAAATTTAGTGAAGAATATGCTATCGGATTATTATAACTTTTTTCATAATTTATTATTTATGTAAGAAAAATAGATTAAGTATACCTAATTCAATAAGAAAGTTATTATAGTCACTTAATGAAATATAATTAAGATATTGAGGTGTTGGAACATTAATTAGGAGTTTTTTTTTTTTAAGGGTTAAGTGTAAAAAAAAACCCCTCTAATATCCTTATAGTGCAAAATGGTACTTGTGTGGTAAAAAATTTCCCTGTATTATTAATTTGGTACAAATAGATGCTTCTGTAATATAAAATATCAATAATACTCTCACTACAGTTGAATAAATTAATTACTATAAATAAAAGACATGTAAAATGTTCCTTTTATTCACTTATCAAAAAATGAAAAAAAAAAAAACTTTATCTTAATTTTTCTTAAAATATCCGCCACCAAAACCGAGATCTCTTTCTTATCCGGCCATTAGAAGGATCTTGACAGCAGACGCATAGGCGATAGGAAGAAAGAGAAGGACGGACCGTAGCTGAGAACCAGTTGAAGGCGAAGCCATTAGACCTACAAGACATAGATCCCAGAGGTGAGAAGGCAATATCAAGATATTTATTTTCTTGATGCTTCACAGCTAGTCCTTCCGAGCCCACCTGTCGTTCTCTGAGCCCACTTTGACACAACCAGTAGTGTGTTACCTGTGCACGAGGCAGGGAGAGAAGGTGGGGCACACGTCTCTTTGATTACCTGTGTGTTGAGGGAATTTTTTTTTTTTTTTTTTTTTTTTTGTTTCTATGTCAGCAAAATTATTGGATTAAGATATGATGACTTGGCAAGTTTTTATTGGACATAAGAGATTACAAGCCGCCACATCAACCACTTTTTTGGGTCTTTATCCCTATCTAAAAGGAATGGTAAATTGAAGAAACTTTCCAGAAGATAAATGAAAGAGTAAAAAGAGTAGTGTGGCCCGCAAATTTGCTTGTCGTTTAATTGACTGATATCATTGACCAAGGACTCTTGTTTGTTTCTTTTATTTTTATTTTTGGGCAAATTACACAAATTATCTATAAAATTTTTATAATGTGCATGTAGATAGAAGTTATAACAATATTACACAAAGATTTATATTGACCGTTTGGTTACAAAAAATAATATAAATTTATACTTTTAACTTTAAAATTAAATCATTTATTTTTAATATTTTAAAAATTAATTTACTCATAAATTTTTCGTATAGGTTCGACTTCAATCTCTATCTATGCCTTTGTCAAATACTGAAAAAATAAAAATATATATATTTTTTACTTGAAAATAAAAAAAAAAAATTAAAAAAATATTTTACGTCCTAACAAATAAACAGAACAAGAAACAAATATGACTGTAAGACTATGCCTTAAGGTATTATTGATGAGTTCATACTCAACTATTAAGACCCATAAGAAGAGTTCCAAAATCAAAAGTCAAAGAAACTAAAATCATTTTCGCTGTGATCATTAATATGTAGAAAGTATTGTACAAAAAAAAAAAAATTGAAATATTAAAAATAAATGCTTTAATTTTAAGGTCAAAAATGTAAATTTATATTAGTTTTTTGTGGTCAAACGGTTAATATAGACATTTGTGTAATATTACTATAATTTTTATCTACATGCACAATATAAAAATCTCGTGAGTGATTTGTGTAATTTGTCCTTTATTTTTAAAACTAAAGTGATTGATGAGTGACACAAATTTTAAAAAACAATAAAATAATATAGTAAGGAATGTGAGAGGATGGATGGAGCACAAAAACAAAAAATAACAAACTTCTCCAAAAAAAAATATATAGTGCTACATAGTGACATGGCTCTAAAGTATTTACCCAATTTTGTTATTATGTTACCGGAGGCGATTGAGGTCCAATGATGTTGACAGAGTCGGCAAGATTGAGTCTGAGAATTGAGAAATTATTAAGTAGTCTTGGTCCATTAATACTTGGTGGATCAATTAAATACAGACTCTTGAATTGAGAAAATGACTCTAGAAGGGTGTATTAATAAATTATAAAGTTTTGTGATCGGAGAGTTTTCATTAAATTAGTCCACTAAGTGTCAAATGCACCAGAACCATCTAATAATTTCTACTGAGAATGTAAGAATAAGATGCAGCATATTACTTTGGTTGTGTATTGTACTGTTGTACTATAAAATCTAACCATCATCATTTTTGTAGGGATTGTTGCTAATGAGGTTGTTTGGAACTCAAATAATGTTGTTCTTTGTGGCAATGGCGCTAGTAGCTGTAGGTAGTGCAGGACACGAACCGGTTCTAAAAGCATTTCTTGCTGATCAATTAAGCGAGCTTGAGCCAAAGCCAAGTATAGATGAGGAACGGGTAGAGGCCCGTGCAAGTGTCTGGTGGCGCGTCGCGCGGTTCTCAGGTGCTACCACAGCTACATTTGCGATTTTATCAGATACTGAATGGAAAGTTAAGTTCCACGCATCACTAATTGCAATGGTGATCGCATATCTGCTGCTCTGGTTGGGCTTCTCCTTATACTATTGCAACTGGATGGGCTTCTCCTTAGAATATTGCAACTGGTGGGCCTTCTCCTTATACTATTGCAAAAAAGCCACGGGCAGCCCCCTTACTCTTGTTTTTCGTGTTCTTAAGGCAGCAATTATGAAATGCCACCTGGACTACCCCCTTGAGTCGACGCAATTCTACAGGAATGACAGCAATCAATTGCCATTGTTTCCTCGCGTTCGATTCTTAAGGTAGGCGTAGTGCTTTCTTAATTTCTCTGTGTCTCCCCAAAATATACGTGTGTGGTAATTAATTAACAAAAGCCTTATTGGTTGATAGCAGGCTGTTAGACAAAGCTGCCATTGTGGAGAAGTCCTCTCTTAGTCCAGAAGAACAAGAAATTACAAGAAGGGTTTTCACAGTTGCACAAGTAAAGGAAGTAAAACTTTTATTTAGAACGGCTCCTATGTGGATACCCTTCTATGTTTATAGTCTAGTGGCCGCAACAGGGAATACTTTTTTCATTGACCAAGCTGCCAACTTGAATGATAAAATTGGGGATGGATTCGTTGTTCCAATGAATATTTTCTTTCTGATGAGGTCCTTCTCGAGCTTCACAGTCCCGTTTCTGTGGGACTTATTAATATCAAAGCACTTGGGTGAAGGAGGGAAACACCTTGCTACGCTTGTGAGAATTGGTTGTGGGATGGTCTGTTTAATATTATGTTGCATCACTGCTTGGCAGGTTGAGCTTCAGAGATTGCATGATTCAACTGGGCAAATGAGCATCCTTTGGTTAGCTCCACAGTACTGTTTGTTGGGAGCTATGGAAGGACTTGCGCTGGTGGGGCTTCAAGTTTTCTTTTATGGTCAAGTTGCTGAATCCATGAGAAGCTATGGGCCGCCCTTCACCGAATGTGTACTGGGCATTGGAAAATTCATCAGCATACCCTTTATCTTCATTTTTAGACACCTTAAATACGAACCATTTGGATCATTATTACCTTACGTTAGTTCTCCTCTCTGTTGGGAACCTATTGATCTACATTTGTGTTCCAGGAATATATTTCTATAAAGTGGAGGAGGAAAATTCAGCTCCAAACAAGGAAGAGGATGTTATTCAAGCGCAGCCGGCAGAGCAGCCAAGTACTTGAAACTCAAATCATTAGGTAACAGATCGTTGTACAATCCATGGTCTCATAAAGTTGTGCTGATATCCCAAACGTTTACATTAGAGTAATTCTATAAATAAATACTCCGTAGAACATATGTTGTGAGTATGGGATCCACACTCCATCTTATGAAGTCATAAAAGTGATAGTGTGTGTTTGTGTGTTAGGAGTCTAGGAGAAAATGCATTTCAGTACTTTCATGATTAGTGCTCAGTGTGTTGAGTGTATCAAGCAAGGATTTGATTTGTGTGTGCAAGAGGTGAAAATGTGTGTGTATATATGTATGTAATATGAATGGTGGAAGTGTAACACACTTGGGCTACAAATGAATTGAATCGAGACGAGACGAGATGAGCCGAGCTTTCGATTGTTCGGGCTTGCTATGCCAGAGAGCTTCTGGGTTCGACTCGGACTCGGTCTAGCCAGGCTCGAGTTCAGCTCGGTAATTTTTTCTTAAGCTCGAGTTTGGCTCCTGCTTGAATGTATGTGCGTATATATGTATTATGCGGTCATGTGTATGCACGTGTATATGTGTATTTATATACTATCAAATTAATCAACAACCCAAGAAAAAATTAGCCACCAATCTCCTTCAAATCGACTTCACAGTTCACCAATTAATCACCCATCTCGGATTCTGTGTTGTTGCAGAAACGTATTGCGATTTGTGGCAGTATTTGCGCTTTAACATGACATAATATTCAATGGCATAGATGAGAATATGATTTGGGCGGGGTTAGTTAATTAAATAGACTTTATTTGTTAACTGGGTTTACTAATTGGCCAATGAAATATTATGAATTAGGTCTACACTTCTATATATGGTTGAGTTTTTAAATATTATAATTTAAATTTATTTTATTTTATATATAAATGAGCCAGTTCACGAGCTCACGAACCGAGCTCACGAACCGAGCTTAACATTGTTTAAGCTCGGCTCATTTACTAAACGAGTCTAAAAAATGAGCTCGAGTTTGGCTCGACAAACGACTCCGAACTGAACTCTTAACAAGCCGAGTTGTTCACAGCAAATGAACCGGTTCATTTGCAGCCCTAAACGCACTTACCAGAGGTAAAATAAGAGTTCAGTCATTTTCCCTCTCTATTTATTATTTTTCTTGTATTTATTTTTTTTTTTATTATTTTTTTTTTTTTATCAAGTGTGTTGCAACTTTGAATATTGTTCACATTAGCAGCAATAAAGTTCTAGCCAAGTGAGAGGAAAAACTTCAATTTTCTTTGAATATTGTTCCCAAACCCACGTCCTCCTCTCTCCACTGTTGTTCCTCTTCTTCTTCACCCTCTCGCCCTTGGAAGAGGTTTTACGATCATGCTCTTCATGAAGGAGCTCTTCGTACTTAGCCACTCTGTCCGCCAAGTCGAATAAATCATAAAATTGCACTCCTTCAAACTTCTTATGAAGACAAATTGCATTTGTATTTGGCCCTTCTGAATCTGGAAATGAAGCTGTCCACTAACTTTCCAGGTAGCTGATGAAGTCTGGAAAGGTCTGCCATGGACATTTCAGGCTAGGCTCTATAAAACTGAGTATGAAACAGGTCCTCAAACTCTTACGAACTTTGGATGGAGTTAGCTGGCAGGTTGGAATACCACCTGAATGCATAGCCAGTCAGTGTATTTGGAAACAAACATATATACCTTCAGCCATGGATTGGCTGTTGCTTCTCCACATTGGACAGTGAAACGGCTGACATGTTCTAATGTGGACTGTTCACCCTCTCCATTGAATGTTGCAAATTCTGGAATTATGAAATTCTTTGGATACTCAACTTCATCGATGAACTCTAGATAGGGCTTTCTATAGGCTAGTCTTCCACCTCTTCGAGTTAGGACAAATTCCTATTGGAGGAATTCTGCAAATTGGCCTCTCTCAAGCATCATGGGCTGCAAAAGATTATTATCTGGCCAACCTTGAGGTTAATTGACCCCTTTATGCCCCCCACATGCCATTGGCAGTGGGTTAGCGTCAAAAAGGTTGTTCCTCCAACAGTTTTTCTTCCTTCATCCAGAAGTGGCTCCCTTGGAAAAGGTTGCCCCCCCAGCTGTTGTCTATCAAAATTAACCACTCGCAATAGAATGAATCCTTGTAGGATAAGGCTACTTAGAGGGTGTCGAACTACAGAGACTATCGTAGTTTATTAAGTGTCCAATTAATACGATTTTGATTCAGAGAGAAAAGATTGTGTTGATTTGTTATGTGTCACGAACATAAAATGAAGTAAAGAGATCAGAGAGAGCAGATCTTAGGGATTGACTTCATCACGAACTTCATACTATGGTCAACCATTCAACCTAGAAATTTAAACAATTTATGTATCATATAGAATTAAACTTAATAACATTTATTTAATTCGGGTTTAAAGAAAGATGTTTCATGAATTTCAACTAATAATTTATGCTGCCAATCTCGTACATTAAGAATAGGTTGAAAACAATTTAAGAATAATTAAATCTAAGGCAATGTATTAATCATTCAAAAACCATTACTTCATTAAAACACCAATTGATCTAAGTCAATTGCTTATAATCATGCAATTAAGATACATAAATAATTAAATTCCCAAAGTTAGAACATTCAAACCATAATACTCGGATTCGGATTACATTAATGCCCTAAGAGAGGAATTAGCTATAAGAGAGGAATTAGCTACTCATGACGATGTAAGATACTAGTTATGTTGTTGTGGTCTTCATCATCATAGACTGCACTTCTCTTCTCAGAATTTTCACCTTCAATGCTTAAAATAACTACAGAAACCCTAAAAGCCGCCACTAAATCTAGAATAAAACTAGAAAAAGAACAGAGAAAAAACGGAGATCTTTTTTATGTCCATGTGCCTCCTTTGATAGAAGAACTGACTTCTAATAAGGCTTGGATGGGCTTTAGGTCTTCTGGGGTCATCTAGGCCCGTCTGGGATGAATGATGATATAATTAGAACAAATCTCAATGACCCTGGATTTTTCAACCCAGCACGTTATGTGATGACCCGAACCGGATCCAAAAATGTGGAAGCAAAACAAAAGAAATGGCCTCAAGAGATGTACATCATCCCTAAGGCACCCAGATGACTCCCCATGAAGTGATGGAATTCAAAGAAAATAAGTGCGGAAGCAACGGTTCACGAATGGACAAGATTGAACCAAAGGGCAAAAAGGTCATTTCTAAACTGAGATGGGTGCCACCGTGCACACCATTGGAAAGACAACGAAAAATGAATAAAGATAGACTCAAGAATCGCCTGATTTCAAGCCCGAATGAAAAAGATACGAATTTAAAACAAAGCGGCCTTCGCCGTTTAAAGGTTACCACGAACCTATGTTGTTAAAACTATAATAACTCTCACTATAGGTGGAGTTCTGATGAGTGGTTGATACCAACGGAAAGCTAACTTCAAGCTATTGAACTTAGAATTAAGAATCACCGAATTTGGATCTGGAATGAAAGAGATATGACCTTCTGAAGTTGGACCAACAAAGCTGCCCAAGGAAAAAAAATGAAGAACAGTGTTCTAGGGAGGATCGGTCGACCGACGGCAAGGATCAGCCGGCCGAACCTCAACCTTCGGTCAGCCGAACCCCAAGGATTAGCCGGCCGAAACGTGGTTTTTGGCTACTGGAATTCTCGAGGGCTTTGTCAGCCGACCGGTAGAGCTTCATCAGCCGGCCGACACACCTACTGTAGCAGAAGAAGCTGCTGCAATGTGTCTGTGAGGTACTTGGTCCGTTTCTAAGGCTCTCTAAGCTTTCTACTTGATCCGGACAAGTTTGAAAACACCTTCTAGGCCCGTTCAAACACCCAAAACAAGCCAAAATAAGGAGGAGCTCAAATGACACCCCACGGAGGAATTTTTCATGAAAATTCATAAAAATCACCCAAAAATGGGTCAGAAGTTAAAACTCAAAGTTTTTGTGCAATGTGGACATGCACGCAAACGTAAAAAGACATTTAGGGCACGTTCCCATGGTTCGCGGCCTCAAAACAACTCGAATGCAAAATATGACCTCTTAACGGCCAAAAATGCCTAGAAATGGAATAAATGATTCCACAATGCAAAACCTAGAATGAAATGGTGTTTTACCCTTGGCCACACCTCATACATGATCATAGAAACCCTATGAAAAAGAAAGAATATAATTCCCATACCCGATGCAAAAGTTATGAAGAAAAGACTTAAGAATTTTCAATATTTCCATAATGAACTTTGAAAGTAAAAGTGTATGGAAAACATATTACATGTCATTGGCCTTCGGCCTCATCTTACACATGTTATTTACATTGAAAAGAGTGAATTTACATACACTTTACATATACAAATCAACGAATACAAGTTTAGAAAAATAGGGCTACAAAGAGGCGTTTTATGCTAACACTTGCATAAAATGGAAACTTAGAAACTATAAGCCATCCAAGGAGCAATAAGCATCACGAACCAAGTCTTCGTACTTGAAAAATGTCCCCACTACGTGGGTGAGTAATATAAAGCTACTCGTAGGAAGTGAGCATGCATCAACCTAGCATTTTACAATTATTACCTTATGGTGAAACATGTTAAATGGCTCATGCCACCTAACGTCTATGAATTTACGAGTCAACGAAAAGTGAAAATGAATCCCGTACGAGGATCCAGGCTCCTGACGAGATATTTTGCAATAACTTTCGTTAATTGCACAATGGCCCCTACAAAAAGGGTTAACTGCGAAACTACCCCAGAATGAAAATATCTTCCAAAAGATATTTTTTTAGATACCCCTGAAATAAAATATCTTCAAAAAATATTTACAAAAAACACCCCAAGAAAAGAAATTAATTTCAAAGAATTATGCATTCATGCCCCTATGGACACCGGGAGTAACCAGAGTACTTTCCTGCAAAAGTAAAGATACGTATTTCGTAAAAACCACTCACGATAAAGATACGTGAAGTCAAAAACCAACTCCGAGCACAAGAAGTGAGGTTTTGCCAACAAAGTGACAAACGGAGAAAAGACGAAATAGGAAAAATGACAAAATAGGAATAAGAACAAAAAGTAAATAGTGTCGAAAAACGAAAATTGTGGAAATGACTCGGTCCTCAAAGGAAGTTGTCAATCAATGGAAAAGAGTCTCAGAAATCATTTTCGAGCACTCAAGACGACACTAAGTGATGAAAAACCATCCACAGAAAGAAAAAACAACGGAAAAAATTTATCCGCAAAATTTGAGGAAAAAGGAAAAGGAAGAAAATGACCAGGTCATTACAACCTTCCCACCTTAAAGGGATTCCATCACTGAAATCCAGCCCCAACAAAACAAAAGGCAAAACTAGGATAACTACGGAGTACATCTCCGAGTACCCCACGACATGCTACGAGAACAATTCCAAAGCTAGAAGACAACACGCAAACCAATGCCATTCACACCCACGTGCTTACGACAGGACAACCCCTCAAAAGAAAAATGACCGCACGGCCACACGACAAGTCAAAGGTCACTCACAGAACCCAACGCCAGACAAAGGAACGAAAGACAACAACCGTAAGCATTTCTCCTGATGAACTATCATACCGATCCAAAAATAACCACAAAAAGAACTCCAAGATCATCACAGATCAAATCAAAGTACAAAACAAGGACAACGTGGCAGTATGAATAGCTACCAGAATCCGCCCACACTTACTCGTTAGTAAGGTAGCATGACAGTATAAGGCACTAATTCATAACCTGCGCCCCACTAGGTCTACCCATGAAACCTCTCGATACAAATGATATCAATGTCGTGAATCATCATTACCAAAAGCACTACGGGAACCAGGCATCTTGTGAGAGCTGGGGTTGCTAATCCCAAAACTCTGACAACAATCTCATAGGCACCGCTAAGCTTAAGGTCCTAAATCCTCAATACAACAAAACCAACAACTCTAACGCCTCAAAATACTCCTGTTAACAAACTAAATCACGAATCCAAAGCCTAACAAGCAAAACATCATCTCCAAAATCCCAGATATCATCCTAGAACAGATCAACTACAAAATCACACTGAAATTAAACATTGGATCAAAATCCCTATAACGGATGACTAAATCTTCGAAATACAAGTCCACTAAGTGGTACACACATCAAGTCTTGACAACCAAAGTCACAAAACGAATCTCTTAAAATCGTGCTTGGCATCACCAAGCTAAATCAAAATCCTTTAATTTCAATTCATAATCAATCCTCGAAACTATAATTCCTCAAAACTATGCCTGGCCATAACTAGGACGAGAAAACTCCATAAACAAGCCAAATCCAACGGCGATCTTCCAAAACTTCTCCTAAGAGTCAACCACATCTAGGTCTCCAAAAACCAAAGCAAGTCTCCAAAGGACATTCTCAAAAGAGTATCGAGCTTAGCTCACAAATTAAATAAATCCTCAATCAATTGGACACAAGTCCCCAAAAAATGATCTCACACCAATTAATGCACTCTGAGCACCATAACTCCTTCAACAACCATGGCAAAACTCCCCAAGGAAAGACACGAAGGAAAGGAAACCACCAGTCCTAAGAAGGATAACACCACGACTCCACCTTTGAAACAAATGACAACAAGGTCAAAGACTTCATCCCCTACATAGAAGTAAGTCAACCAAAATCCTTCAAATCCTCGCTAAAGACTCAAAACGACAACGATGATCCTCACGGACTAACCAACCCCAAACTGCGCATAAGGCAGCGAAGAGAAGAGACTCACTCCTTGTGAAGTCCCAACCACGAACCAAGAAAGAAGAGGAATCCCATTCTCCCACAAGGGTCAACACGATGAACACAAAAAGGAAGCATTCCTCCCACTTTAAAGAAATGGACAGCTCAAGACTAAACAAATGTGACAACTCCTCTACAAGGAATCTCACAACAAAATCGTACACACTACGTACGACTGAGGGAAACAAAAAGGAGAATCAAACACGGAAGTCATGCATATGACAAGGAATGCAACTACCAAATAAATAAATCTACTCTCATAGATAAAATCAAAGGTACATGCAGCACGTCTCCATGTAAACACAAAAGCATGTCATTAAAGCACAACAGAAGGCAATGTGGATAGACCTCCATCTACTGATGCATCGTAATAACATAGATCATATTACTAACACGGTAGTAAATGAAGCTGCAGAAAACGGAATGATACAACAATGAACCCTATGGACATCGTGTCCTAGAGTGTCTAGATAAAAAGGAAGGACCAATCCTAGCCATAATCTAACTCCAAAAGCCAATGTGACAACAACCTGTCTTAAAACAAACGTGAGCCCTTAACACAATGGCAAGACTCTAACAATCCATCTCCAGTCTAAAGGTGACACTACAAGTGACACTAACAGTGCAATGCTCTCACCAACCCTGAACATCAATTAATCAACTTGATCCCAAAAGCGTTATCACACAAGGAGAACTTAAAGGAAATGGCTACTCTAGCCATATAATCAGACAACCAAATCAATCACTACGACTGATTCCCAAAACAACCATCATCATTATCGATCAAAAGGACTATGTCTATCAAAACAAAAGCCAAAATTGATCCCATCCGAACTGTGCTAGTAGCTAGCCAGCACGGTAGCATGACAGTGCCATGCACCCGCCCACAGCGTACCTGCCCACAAAAAGTACAATCTTAGAGGAACCTTCCAAAACAAACAAGGAGCCCAAAAGGTCCAAAACCTAACCATGGCCTAAAATCAACAAATCCAGTATTACGGTTGTGCCTAATGGCTCACCCAATGAGAGCCTAAACAAAAGATGTCTCACCACCTACCTCAAAACCAAATCTAGGTCAACAACAACCTAAACTATAATAAAACTGTGACTACAATCACCATCAACCTCAACTTGTGCCTCAATGACCAATCCCGTGTCATGCCAAATATGCAACACAATTTTGCATATGCGAATCTAATCTAGCATACATCATATGTCATGCTCTTTACATTGGAATCAAAACAAGTTAAACCGATAGCATACCACGTATAACACATAAGCACCTAAACATGTTATCAAACCAAAACATATTATCATGAAGCATATAAACACATAAAACAAAGCAACAGAAATGTGATATGCATCCAAAACCCATCATCCCAAGGTATTCAAACCTGGGAGCTCTGATAACACCTGTAACGACCCTGGATTTTTTAACCCAACGCGTTATGTGACGACCCGAACCGGATCCAAAAATGCGGAAGCAAAAGAAAAAAAATGGCCTAAAAAGATGTACATCATCCCTAAGGCACCCAGATGACTCCCCATGAGGTCATGTAACTCAAAGAAAATAAGTGCGGAAGCAACGGTTCACGAATGGACAAGAATGAACCAAAGGGCAAAAAGGTCATTTCTAAACTGAGATGGGTGCCACCGTGCACACCATTGGAAAGACAACGAAAAATGTACAAAGATAGACTCAAGAATCGCCTGATTCTGAGCCCGAACGGAAAAGATACGAATTTAAAACAAAGTGGCCTTCGCCGTTTAAAGGTTACCACGAACCTATCTTGCTAAAACTGGAATAACTCTCACTATAGGTGGATTTCTGATGAGTGGTTGATAACAATGGAAAGCTAACTTCAAGATCTTTTACTTAGAATCAAGAATCACCCAATTTGGATCTGGAATGAAAGAGATATGACCTTCTGAAGTTAGAACAACAAAGCTGTCCAAGGAAAAAAAATGAAGAACAGTGTTCCCCGGAGGATCGGTCGACCGACGGCAAGGATCAGCCGGCCGAACCTCAACCTTCGGTCAACCGAACCCCAAGGATCAGCCAGCCGAAACGTGGTTTTTGGCTACTGGAATTCTCGAGGGCTTTGTCAGCCGACCGGTGGAGCTTCATCAGCCGGCCGACACACCTGCTACAGCAGAAGAAGCTGCTGCAATGTCTCTGTGAGGTACTTGGTCCATTTCTAAGGCTCTCTAAGCTGTCTACTTGATCCGAATAAGTTTAAAAACACCTTCTAGGCCTGTTCAAACACCCAAAACAAGCCAAAACAAGGAGGAACTCAAATGACACCCTACGGAGGAATTTTTCATGAAAATTCATAAAAATCACCCAAAAATGGGTCAGAAGTTAAAAATCATAGTTTTTCTGAAATGTGGACATGCACGCAAACGTAAAAAGACATTTAGGATGCATTCCCATTGTCCGCGGCCTCAAAATAACTCGAATGCAAAATATGACCTCTCAACGGCCAAAAATGCCTAGAAATGGAATAAATGAATCCACAATGCAGAACCTAGAATGAAATGGTGTTTGGCCCTTGGCCACACCTCATGCATGATAATAGAAACCCTATGAAAAAGAAAGAATAGAATTCTCATACCCGATGCAAAAGTTATGAAGAAAAGACTTAAGAATTTTCAATATTTCCTTCATGAACTTTGAAAGTAAAAGTGTATGGAAAACATAATACATGTCATTGGCCTCCGGCCTCATCTTACACATGTTATTTACATTGAAAAAAGTGCATTTACGTACACTTTATATATACAAATCAACGAATACAAGTTTAGAAAAATAGGGCTACAAAGAGGCATTTTATGCTAACACATGCATAAAATGGAAACTTAGAAACTATAAGCCATCCAAGGAGCAATAAGCATCACGAACCAAGTCTTCGTACTTGAAAAATGTCCCCACTACGTGGGTGAGTAACATAAAGCTACTTGTAGGAAGTGAGCGTGCATCGACCTAGCATTTTACAATTATCACCTTATGGTGAAACATGTTAAAGGGCTCATGCCACCTAACGTCTAAGTCAAGATGGAACTCAAGGAGCATCCTAAGCTACCTTAGAACATTTCTATTATAATCACATTGTTCATGGAATTCAAATAACATAGAAACAAGTTATACAAAGCAACAAGATATAAAATCTCAAAGTCATCAACTTGAAATCCAAAATACGAAAACAACAAGAGTGGGTCATGCCACCTAACGTCTATCCTCAAAATGAATCTATAGGGTCATTCCTAAACTACATTTGAACATCAAAACACAAATTATGATATCGATGCAATTTAACCAACATTAGAACTTCCAATACAACGCATAAAGCATGATTTGTCAAAGTTAACATCTTGCAACTTAAAATGGAAAATCAAACAAATAACAAAAAGTTACGATATCATCTAGTTATCAACTTGAAACGAAAAAGCGAAATTAACAAAGTGGATACTCGGACGTCATGCAGGATCAGACCGACAACACAGTTACTTTAGGGTTATTAGCCCATGGGTAACCTCCCTATATGCGCATTAGAAACAATCCCCCCATACTAGAACCAAGTCCTAGCCGTAGCCAAACAACGACATCCCCAAGTTTCCAAAATCAACAAATTGTGCAACAATGTATATATATCAATATGTATATACAAGATATCAACTATTTACCAAGCACAATCCAAATTTGAAACATATACAATACATGCTCAAAGTCTACAACAACTATGGCATGAAAGATGTCAAATACAAAGTGTGCAATTCCTTACACATAGCAACAGTATATTCAATAAGGAAAACATATTCTCATAAATATAAAAATAACAACTATGTTATCTAATGCTCAAAAGTAATCAAGTGAACTTACACCAAATCCAAATCCATGATTTAAATATAGAAACAACTTCCAAAATGCAATTAAATCCATAGAGTAATAAAGTAGAATTTAATTAAACATAAATAGCTAAATTCTCTAAATTCCAAGTTAATCCCAAATAACCTCAATTTAATATATATTGAAGGACATGTCCTGGTCATCACGTATATAACATCAAATGACAAGTTAAGTGATTAAAACACTTAAAACAAAATTAATCAAGCTAATTAATTATTTTCCTTTAGATTTTTAAACAATTCCAAATGTCCTCAATTTAATCTATATTAGAGAACAAGCCAAGGCCTATCCAAATATCACATTACATCATAATTTCATGCTTGCTATCACCATGTGAATTAAACTTTCACAAAAGATAAATATTAAATAAATTTTGTAATTCTTATCCAAATGCCCCAAATTTAATATATGTTAATTTACATACTAAAACTTAATTTCCTACGGCCTGTTCGGAGGCCTATATCTAATATTATTTTGGTGTTTTGATTTTGGTTTTGGGCCAATATCATGTTTGGAGCAGGCTAATATGGTATTTAACAGTGCCAAAACATTATCATTTTTGGGCCAAAACCCATATCAACATTTTGGTGATATTAGACTGATATGGCACTGTAGCGGTGAATTGATCTCAAACCAAGGCCAAACTAACCCTCGTTTTTACTGTAGCGGTGATATCACGTATATAAGGTCGCATATAAGATTTTAGGGCATTTTTCAGCGTCGTTTCTCTCTCTTCGCGTAGCTCCCTGGAAGACGACTTCAGTGGCGATCCAACCTCTTCCACCACCGATCTGGCAGAGCTCCTCCACCAGGTACTTCATTTTGTGTCTCTGTTTGTATCTATAGATCACATATATCTTCGCTTTTGAGATTTACATTTGGGAGGTCCTCGTATTCACTTTCTCTCTCTAATATTGTGACAATCAGAATCTATATTGCGTTTCCAAGTTCTGATCTTTATTCCAATCATGTTGTGAGTGTTGTAATTTAGGGCATTTGTGTCCAGATCTCAAGTTTCATGAGGCGGTGACGGAGATCTAGGGTTTGATTTTAGCCCTGTTTCTGGGTTGTTTCTTCTATTAACCATGGTTCTAATATAAGGGTTTATATGTCATCCATCGATTGTGTGTGTTGCAATGTGGAAGCAATTAGAATGTTGACTGAGTTAATTATAGCTATCGATTTTAGCGATATTTTCAAGATCTGTTCTTGGTCCAAATTACAATTTTGCAAAGGATATGTATTATGTATAAATCAACCTAACAGGCTCTTCGATCATATTAGGCTTGATCCTGCATTAAAAAGCAAAATTAAGATTGATATTTGTAAATTATTAAATTGTTTGAATGATCAATTTGTTGTATTATATTATTTAAGGACAAATAGGAGGACAAAAGATTCAACAAAAGGATAAAATTTAAACATTCATCAACTTTTAAATTCTCAAACTTAGGATGATGAAATCTACGGCCAATATATATATATATATATATATTTTTAATTTGTGCATTATATTAGCTGGGCCCCGTCAATATTTTAATGTATGCTTCACAGTTCTATAAACATTCAAACCAGTATAATTCAGACGACTTGAAAAAGAAGAATAAATGCAAGTAAATCCTCGAATAAAATTTAAACTAGGGAATTCAAATATCAACAGAAAATGGAGTTTCACTATTATCTTTCCACAAGACCATAACCAACAAAAACAGACCCTAAATGTAAAAAACAGAACAAGACTTGAGAATACAAGAATTGGAGTACTAATCTTGATAACAGAACAACTTCCAGCTACAGCACCAAGAAATCCAAACGACAGCCCTGATATTATGAAGAATACACCTAAAAAAAAACACAACAGACCTGGTTAAAGCTAACAGGCCTGCTGCAGAGTAAGAGATGGCACAACATAAGCAAAAGCATTAGATCCTCAAAACAGATTCAGGAAAATCCAAATCCTGCACAATCCTTCTGTTAAAATGATTATTTTCAAGTCTGGCAGAAGAGAATAGCTTCAGTCTAACAGTCTATATCAATTCCTTTTATACTCATTGCAAAAATTCTGGAATTCCTTTCCCTCCAAAGAACATAGATTGAAGCAGCAAGAACCATTTTATTCAAAACTGTTACCAAAGACTTTCCTCCAAGAGTCAAAATAGCCCAGTTCAAAAGAGTACACCAATTACCATTAGGCCAGGGCAGTAAGCTTCTAGCAAGTAGCAACAACATAATTCCATAGTTTCTTAGTAAAGCAGCATTGGAAGAGCAAGTGATTTATGTCCTAAATGTTTTGCCTGCAGAAAACACAACTAATTCTAGAAATCACCCCCCATCTCAGTAATTTGTTCTGAGTTAACAATTTATTTAAACAGGCAAGCGAATAGATAAAAGAATGCTTGTGAATAGCTCCTTTAAACCAGACAGTCTCATTCCAAGCAACAACATTTTTTTTAGGTCTAATATTTTCCCAAGCAGTTTTAATGGTAAACTGCCCCTTACTAGGTAACAAAATAACTTGATCATTATTTAGAAAGGCTGGAAATCTGAAGGTATGGCATTCCTTAGCTCAATAAGCTCAAGGGTGTTGGTTTGAGGTCACTGCCACTGGTTATTAACTATAATATTAGCCACAGTTGCTTGTTCATCCAAACCTGAGTCAAAGATGACTCTATTACCTATTCTCATCACAATAGGGCCCATAGGGAGCCAATAGTCATTCCATAACCAAGTGTGTGTCACATTACCCACTTTATGCATAATAAACATTCTAAAGTCAGTTCTAATTTGTAAGATTTTCCTCTATCTCCAAGAACTACTTTGAGGAATTTTAATAGACCAAAAGTCTCTATTTCTAATGAGATGAACTTTAACCCATTCAGTCCATAGAGATTGAGGCTTCACTTGAATAACTTCCCATAAGTTCTGAGCCATAGTGGCCCTGTTCCAAGCATTCAACTCCAAAGACTCAAACCACCTTCCTTTTTAAGGTAACAAACATCCTCCCAAGCTACTTTAGAACTAGCATTCATTAAAGAACTACCCTTCCACAAGAAATGCATTAAAACTGAATTTATATCTTTAAGAACAGCCTTATTTATTTATTTATTTTTATAAGTAATAATATTAAAAAAAGGCGTTCAATAGGGGAACTCGTCCCGTAGACATAAAAGAAACCAGGGTCTAAGGCCCCAAAGAATCCAAAAAAGAAATTAAATCAACAGAAGAGGAACACAAACTTTTGTTCACATAACTAAATAGAGAACGAATCGCTTGTTGAATGTTTTAATATTCATTGGTAATATAAGAAAAAGAATAAACATTTACATCTCTTTCAAAAAAATGCACTGATAATTTGTCAAGTCTTGTCAATTCACATTTGCATATTTGTTGATATTATACAAAAATTCATAGGGTTACAATTAAGTTTCTACAGAATGGCCTAAAGAATACTATTATACATTTATTTACTGGAACACTCACTATGCACTAAATGATTAGAATATTCTCTCAGTATATTATGCACACATCTGAAACATAAATATGATTGTTGCCATCCAGAGGTATTACTTCTGTGAAATGTGCTTGCAATAATATTTCCCTGAAATTTCGTAAAGAGATAAAGAACAATCCAGTGTGTTATACTGTTATGTACCACTTTCCTTCACCTTGCTCTTCGTAAGTGCTTTTTCAGTTCAGATGAGTCTCATCCAGTGTGTTATACTGTTATGTACCACTTTCCTTCACCTTGCTCTTAGATATGCTAAACTAGTCGTTAGTGTACAAACTGGAACAAAGAGCTAGCCTCAAATACTAAATTTCGACTACGCTAAACTAGTAGTTAGTGTACAAACTGCAACAAAGAGCTAGCCTCAAATACTAAATTTTGACTACAATTTTTGTTTTATTTCTGTAAAAAAAATTTTTACAATGTTGAAGATTGTTTTATATCTTAATCTTTGCAGTGCTTCATGTATACATGTATTATGTGTGGATATAAATATATACATGAAACATTGTAAAATTGTATGAATATATACATACCAAAATCACAGCTTTGATGTTGTCAGTTGTGAGAGAGAAGTTGAGATCACTGCTCTTCTCAACCTTTAGGAGAACATCAACTAGAGAAATGGAAACTTATCCAATTTGAATCACCTAGCTTATATAGAAATTGCCTTTGAAATTGAGGAAGGCAACTGATTTTTAAGAAAATCATGTGGTTGATTTAATTGATTTTGACAAATAGAATTTGAACTGAAGAAAATGAAGAAAATGGTGAGAATTTGAACTGAAGAAAATGGAAGGAGACTAATTTTTATCACATTTTTACTTCATTTTTTCTTATTTTTTGCCCCTTATTGAAGTGTTTTATAGACAGTACCTTTTTTCCTTATCATTGACGTGTTGAATTATGAGTCAAAACACAATTCAATGTACTAAACTGTTCAATTACTTAATAATAATCAGATGGACATGAACAATGACAATGTTGAGCAATACCCTTCAAGAGACATTCATTCTCTTGATGTTGACAATGGTGAGGATGTTGTAGTTGTTGAACAGGCTGATGCCGCTGTTTGGTGTGATGCCCATCAAGAGAAATTCATGCTCTTGATGGAGGAAGAGGTTGGAAAAGGAAATCCTACAGGCATGACTTTTAATCCAAATGGGTGGACACATATTGTGGACACAATGTTATTGGAAACTGGAAAGAAGTACACGAAGGACCAATGTAGACAAAAATTCAATAATATAAGAGCATTGTACAAAGATTGCAAACAAATATTATCTGAGACTGGTTTAGGGTATAACAGTGAAACTGGAATGATTGAGTTGGAAGCTGAAAGATAGATTCGATTGTGCAAGGTTAGTATTTCAATACGTGTCTATTTACCATACATACAGTTAGTAATTAGTGATTTAATATTAAAAGGGTTTGATGAACAATAATTGTAAGCTAATAACGTGTAGGTTCTCAAGGATGGCAAAAAAACAAAAAAAACAAGGGTGTAAGAATTATGAGCAGATGGTAAGGATTTTTGGGAATACACATGCTGCTGGCAAGTATGTTCATCCTTCTACAAAGCCACCCAGACCTCACCAAGTGCTAACAATGCCTCAAGTGGCAACACATGAAACTCAAATTCATAACACTGAGGGCAATGTGGGCATGACTGATGTAGAACGACCTAATTTAGAAGGACCTATTGACCTCAGTCCTACTCCCAAACCTGTAGCTAAGAAACAGAAGAAAGAAACTTTTTCAGAAACAATGTCTTTATGATAAGCGCCCTAAATTGCATTAGTTAAGTCCATTATTTGATTTTATTATGTAGATTATCTTCATTTGTGCATTTTTGTTTATTTTTAGGTTCATTGGCTTAAAAGAAGCAAGAATGATGTTTTGTTGAAATTTTGAATGCAAAGGCACAATGCTGAAGCTTGGCAACAGTGGAACCTGACTTTTGTCGCCATTTTTGACCTAGGAAATTCAAGAACTGGAGTTCCATCATAACATGAAAGATGTATAGCTCTGAATCGGCTTTCCAAATCTTCAAGCGGTTCATCATTCGGAGTTCGGAGCAAAGAGTTATGATCTTCTTATTAGAGGTGCTCAGAACTGCCTGGCAGCAATGAGTTTCTGCCTTGCTCTTCAATTTCGACCAATCAGACTTGAGAATTGGATCTCCACCAAAACATAAAGTTTTTAGAGCTCTAAATCAGCTTTCCAAATCTTCAAATGGGTTGTCATTTGGAGTTCGGAGCACAAAGTTATAGCCATTTTACCAAAGTAGATCTGGGCGAAGCAAAGCAAGCATGGAGTAATCTGCTCCATTTTTGAGTGCTCGAGGCCCTATTTTGAGCACTCGAAATTCAGGCAGAATGCAGCTCGGAAATGGCTTCCTCTTCAGCCCACTTGTGCATTGGTTTCCACATTTCCACCCTCCTTCTTTATGGAGTGGTTGGGAATGTCTTTGGAGGAGAGAGAGAGCTTGGTTGAAAGACAGAAGGCAACTAAGGGCCACATGCATCACATCCTTCATTTTGACAAGAGGGAGGAGAGAGAAGAGAGCAAAAGAAAGGTGTGTTCTTGAAGCTCCAAAGAGGGTGCACGAAAATGGAGATGAGGATGATGCTTCTTCCTTCTTCTAGCTCACCAATGGGCAACTAAACCTCATCTAGGGAGGAGATGAAACCCCTCCCTTGTAAGCATGTGTTAGTATAGTTTATTTTTGGGGATTACAATGTATTTTTGATAGTCTTTCCATGATCAAGAGCCTCATTTTTTTTGTAATGAATGTTGAATGTTTATAAATGATTATTGTGAGTTATTCATCTTGTCTTGGATGGTTACTTTTCTTAATCATATTGCTTGCACTTCCATGGTGACAATGGAAGTTATATCATGGAATGGTTTTAATGGCATGGAGTTGGAGAACCTAGATAGTTCATGGCTTAGGGTTTCCTTTTGATGGTCTATACTTGATTCTTAGCTTTATGTGCATTCACCATTTAAATTAGGGCTTGATAATCCTTGACTTAGTAAGCATGTTCTAAGCTACATTTTAGTTTAGGTAGTTGATCATGTGAACCTTTGATGGTTTATTCTTGCCTTTCTATTTAAATGAACTTCTTGAGGATATTATAGCAACCTAGTATTGTTATGTATCATGACTATCATATATGTTGTTTTTCCCTTAAATTAATCTTAACCTAGCGTGTGTATAGGGATGGAGGTGGATTCATTTCCCTAGCCTTCTTTACTTGTACTTCACTCCCTTGAATTCTTGCAATTTATTGTTTTATGCATTTTTAATTTCCTAGTTTAAGTGACATCCAACAAAACCTCTATAAACCCTTCATCATTCTAAGAATGATTCTAGACATTTAGGTTGTATTAGACTAGCACAGTCCCAGTGGTTCGACTTACCCGACCAATAGCCCTATTTTACAATGATTCGTGCTATTGCGAAGGTTGATGTATAGTTGATCAACCGATCACTTTAGTGATGGGATGTTTGACTAATATTGGGAACGCGAAAGCTGATAAAATTGCAAAAGCCATAGCAGAATCATCTTCTAGTTGTCAACCATCTCGATTTACCGAAATTCCTGAAGTGACATCTCCTAGTAAAAAAGAAAAAGAAATAGATCCCCAGCTTGAAGAGTGCGTTAAGATCGTCAACACATTAGTGGGGATTGATGATACCATTATGCTAAGATCATAAGGATGTTTGGTGAGGACAAGGTGTGGAGGGACATATTTCTTCGCATTCCTGATAAAAGGAAGGTTGGGTGGGTGATGAATCAGCCTCTATGATTTCTTCGGTATCTTACTTTTATGTGCTTTTGGATGACTGTTTTATAACTGCTTTTACATTACTGTTGGATGACTGTAATGAATTTTTCTTATCTTCTGCTTTTACATTATTGTTGGAAGACTGTATTTAATTCTTCTATCTACTGCTTTTAAATTAATGCTGGAAAACTATTTATGTTCTACATCTATTGCTTTTACATTATTGCTGGATAATTGTATGATTTGGTATGTCTTTTCCATTTCGCTTAATTTTTGTTACAATAACTGCTTCTGTTTATTCTTAAATAGGATAGTAGCTATGGATATAAGGACAATATTAACCATTTATGATGATGATGATGAGGAGGAAATTCTTGTATTGATCGCAGCCGTATATGAGTACTATTATAAACATTTTGATAAGCAACGTTGTAGGGATTCCATGTTACAAGGGGAAGATTACATATTCGAGGTCTTAAATGGACATGAAGATAAGTGTTATGAAAATTTTCGGATGTACCCCAACACCTTTAGGGCATTGTGTCGTGAGTTGAAATTGTTAGGATTGAAAGATTCAACATTTCTAACGGTAGAAGAACAAGTTGCAATTTTCCTACTTACCGTGTCTCACAATGAAAGGAATCGTGTTGTTGCTGAAAGATTCCAACACTCTACATCCACAATTTTATATCACTTTTATACTGTATTAAAGTTAATTTGTGAGTTAGGGACAAAGATTATTGTTCCCCCGGATTTGAATGAAATTCCTAAAGAGATAAAGAACAATCTAAAGTTTTACCCATGCTTTAAGAATTGTGTAGGAGCCATAGATGGTACTTATATCCATGCTGTAGTGCCAGTTGACCAACAAATACCCTTTCGTGGTAGAAAGGGTGATACGACCCAAAATGTCATGGCCGTGTGTTCATTTGATATGAAATTCACATACATTATAACAGGGTGGGAAGGGTCTGCTAATGATTCGAAGATTTTAAATGAGTGCATTCAGAATGAGGATTTCAATTTTCCATCACCACCCGAAGGTAAAAATATTACCTTTCCATATTTGTGCATTTAACATTACAAATACGTTAATTTTAATACTTAACGTACTTAACATGACATGTAAGTTTTATTTAATCGACTCTGGGTACGCCAATCAACCGGGGTTTTTGGCCCCTTACCGAGGTCAACGTTACCATATGCAGGAATATCGTAGACATACTAGAGGACCACGTGGTAGAGAAGAGGTGTACAATTTTAGGCACTCGTCATTGAGGAATATCATAGAGCGATGTTTTAGGTTGGGAAAGATGAGATTCGCTATATTGAAGCAAATGCCCCCTTATCACTTTGACACTCAAGTTCTTATTGTCATTGCCTGTTGTACATTGCATAATTTCATAAGATCCCAAGGTGAATCTGATGAAATTTTTGATTCTGAAAGCCCTCAATCTTCACAAAATAAACCTGATGTGGATGACGATGTTCAGGTGGTCAGTGCTACTAATACACAGATACGACAGATGGATATTTATAGTGATGGTATTGCCAACCTAATTTGGGAGCACTGTAATCACTAATTATAAAACTGTCTAATAGTGTGTAGAATTAAAATATGGATGACTATAATAACTAATTATATTACGTAAATTAAACTCAGATGCTCCTTATTTATGGATAACTATAAAAACTAATTATATTAGGACATCAAATATTAAATGCTTTAGTACTTGTAGGCGCACTTATGTATAGGCTTGAAGGTGAGCGACCACAATGTGCATGTGGTAGAGGTCCTATGCATCTGTATAGGGCTCGAACTCCAAAAAATGATGGTCGACAATTCTATAGGTGTCCAGCTCGGGAGGTATGGTGAATTACTTTTAGGTGCTATTTCTGTTACTGTTTCCTAATAGTATAATTTATATTTCTTATAGTCACATATGAATGCATTTATGTGGGTGGATGAGTTACACCAAGGTGCACAAGTTGAAGAACAGGTTCAATCTGAATTGGACAGAGTCATTGCAATGATTCAAAATGAACAATGTAGACAGAAGTACATGCTCTTCCTAGGTTGTGGATGTCTTGCTATCACAATCATGTTTATTGTGATTGTCCTCTTGTTGCTCATTATCATTGTTATTGAAAGATGAAGTTAGATAAACTTCCATCTTTTGTAATATATGACAGTAATACGTATTTAGTTAATTTCATGTGTTTCATTTGGTATGTAATATATACTTAAATGGTATATTTTGAACTGCGTATTAGTTGCTGTTGTGTTCTCTTCTCTGTCATTTTGGGAGTGAGCTATAGGGTATTTGTAAAATTTGCTACTGAGGTCATTTACACTCTATTTGCAACATTAGAGAAAAAAAAAGGTTAGATATATCTTGTTTACTACTTCTAATTATTTCATTCCTACTGTGTGTTATTTTGTTTTTCTCTAATGTTGTTCATGTCTTTTGTTTTTCATGAGGTCATTTACACTTTAAATTTACAACTAAGCTTGAAAAAAGGTTAGATATATCTTATTTACTACTTCTAATTATTTCATTCCTACCGTGTGTTATTTTGTTTTTCTCTAATGTTGTTCATGTCTTTTGTTTTGCATGAGGTCATTTACACTTTAAATTTACAACTAAGCCTGAAAAAAGGTTAGATATATCTTATTTACTACTTCTAATTATTTCATTCCTACCGTGTGTTATTTTGTTTTTCTCTAATGTTATTCATGTGTTTGGTTTTGCATGAGGTCATTTACACTTTAAATTTACAACTAAGCCTAAAAAAAGGTTAGATATATCTTGTTTACTACTTCTAATTATTTCATTCCTACCGTGTGTTATTTTTTTTTTATCTAATGTTGTTTATGTGTTTTGTTTTGCATGAGGTCATTTACACTCCAAATTTGCAGCTTAGCCTGAAAAAAGGTTAGATATATCTTGTTTACTACTTCTAATTATTTCATTCCTACCGTGTGTTATTTTGTTTTTCTCTAATGTTGTTCATGTGTTTTGTTTTGTATGAGGTCATTTACACTCCAAATTTGCAGCTTAGCCTGAAAGAAGGTTAGATATATCTTGCTTGAATTAAATTTGTGGACGGTGTCCCTTGTAAATTGAATTTTGTGGGCGGTGTCCCTTGTTGAAATAATTTTGTGGGCGGTGTCCCTTGTTAAATAAATGTTATGGGCGGTGTCCCTTGTTGAAATAATTTTGTGGGCGGTGTCCCTTGTTAAATGAATTTTGTGGGCGGTGTCCCTTGGGTTTATTGTGTTTTGAAATTTTGGAAATGTCCATTTTTAAGGGGAAGTCATGCCGGATTTTTAAAATAAAAAATAAAAAAAATTGAATTTAACTCTGCTTTATATTTTGCTACTATAGGTAATGTCTTGTTTTACATTCAAATTCATTTTTTGCTACTACATTGAAGGACATGGCAGTAAGTTGTAGGCAGTGGCACCAGTGGGATTGATAGGAAGCATTCTCCAGTTGCTGTAACTCCAGAAAGCTAGTGATCTCTAAGTTAATCAAATGGAGGCCTATGCAAGTATAAAAAAGTGGGTGTACATTTTATGGAATGAATATTAGTGATCTCCAGTTGTGTGTACATTTTATGTAGGTGTAATGAATTGTGTGTGTACACACATACTATTTTAAAGGAATGTCTAGCTCCTTATACGTGGAAGTATATATGTGAATGGTGCAACACTCAAGTTCTTAAGATTGTGATGTATAAAGCAAAACTATACGTCGAAGTATATATGTGAATGTTGTTCAGTCTTGTAAGAGGGATCTTCCTTGATTGCTTACTTTTAATCTTTATTCATATTTATCAATTCTGCTTATGGTTGGATATTGTATAAAATATTCACAAGTCCGTTATCAAAATAAATACTCAACAAAAGGGGAAATGGTCTTATGACTAAACAAAAAAAAAATATTACCAATTTGAAGGACCTCCACTACAAAATTTTAAACTAATCTAAGTGAAGTAAAACTATTCACAAGCTTCAATGTTCACCAAATTTCAACTCTGACCAATTCAAGATGATTAACGTTTTGGCTTTGTTTCTTGTTAGTTTCAACTACAAGGATCTCTCTCTCTCTCACATTCATCATGAATATATATATATATATATATATATATATATATATGAAACAAAACAAAGTTAAATGGAATGCAAGCCAAAGAAAAAGATAAATGGAGTGCAAAGATCTACTCTCATTGAAAGATTATTACAAAGTTAGATTTGTAATTTGGTTGTCATTAATCATGTTTATGCAGATTTATTCATTATTACAAAGTAGTTTGGTTGCCATTATACATGTAAATTTAACAAAAAAAAAATTTCCCAACTCTAATGCAGAATTTTTTTTCTTTTTTTTTTTCACAAATTATCTCAAATCATAAAGAAAAATAGACTATTTTACATATAAACTTATAATTGTATTCATATATATAATTTTTCAAAACAAAAACAAAACAGTCTTTACCAAACAGGTATTCTGTTATTGATTCAGAATTTTTAATAACAAAACACTAGTCCCAAACGTGTTTTGTTTTTGGATTCCTTAAAATGCATGACAATACCAAACGCGTTATCATATTTCTGATATACAATTATCAAAAATAAAACAATCGTTACCAAACATGGATCCGATTTCTACTAAAAACATACCAATACCAAAACGGTTGTTTTCATATCATACCAAACCATAACATATAATGTTATCGCCATCCAAATGGCTTAAAATGATCCTAAGACACCCCCTACCTAAATTTGAGATGAAAATCTCAAAAGCCATCAAAATGAAACGGCTCCGAATCTAACAATACTTCGGGGTTTTGTCGGGGACAACGCCATGAATGATAAACTCCAAAGAGGACCCATGAAAATCACAACTTGACTTCAAACCCAACCTCAAAATTTGGCTAGAAATGGGTTCTAATAAGGGCAAAAGGTGTGCGGCATCAAGACAAGCAATAAACGTTAATGTACAAAGGTATTTCACTCGAGGGAAGTGGCCGAAAAAGAAGAAAGTAGGCCAGCAGCCATGGCTGCCATGGAGGGCTGGCCAAGAGAGAGGAGAGAGAGAAGAAATCTGATCTTTTTGATTTTAGGACCCCTATTTATAGAAAATCTCAAAAAGTGCCCCGCCGGGTCCGGAAAAGTGAATTTTGAGCAAACACGCTCAAACAGCAAAACTTCATGAATGAAAAAGATTCAAAATGAGAAAATATGAATAACGAAAGAAACAGCATCAAAAACTGAGTCCCGAGTAGAAAGTTATGCCCCGAACAAGTTCGGCGGCAACTGGGTCCAGAAACTCTGAAACTGGAGAAAAACGACCAGAACGGAATTCTATGAATTTACAAGTCAACAAAAAGTGAAAATGAATCCCGTATGAGGATCCAGGCTCTAGACGAGACATTTTGTAATAACTTTCGTTAATTGCACAATGGCCCCCACAAAAAAGGGTTAACTACGAAACTGCCCCAGAATGTAAATATCTTCCAAAAGATATTTTCTTAAATACCCCTAAAATAAAATATCTTCAAAAGATATTTACAAAAAACACCCCAAGAAAAGAAATTAATTTCAAAGAATTATACATTCATGCCCCTATGGACACCGAGAGCAACCAGAGTACTTTCCTACAAAAGTAAAGATACGTATTTCGTGGAAACCACTCACGATAAAGATAGATGAAGTCAAAAATCAACTCCGAGCACAAGAAGTGAGGTTTTGCCAACAAAGTGACAAACGGAGAAAAGACGAAATAAGGAAAAGGACGAAATAGGAATAAGGACAAAAAGTGAATAGTGTCGAACAACGAAAATTATGGAAATGACTCGGTCCTCCAAGGAAGTTGTCAATCCATGAAAAAGAGTCTCAAAAACCATTTCCAAGCACTCAAGACAACACTAAGTGACGAAAAACCGTCCACAGAATGAAAACACAACGGAAAAAATTTATCCGCAAAATTTGAGGAAAAAAGAAAAGGAAGAAAATGACCGGGTCATTACACTTAACAACAAAGGCTCAAGCAGAAAAGCTTCTGCTCGAACTTTTTGGCAAATGCTCGAGCCTTTTAGATAGTGCTCGAGCCAAATTCCTATATTTAGCCAAATTTCTTTAATTATTTTTCGAAGCATTTTTTTCATCAACACTTAGAATATTTTTGAGATTATTCTTCATAGTGCTCAATCACCTTAGATGTGTGACGACGGCCGTTCCAATACGCCAAACTAAATGTAGTGAATGTGTGGTTCAAGAAAAGCCTTTTATGTCAAATTTAAATTTATAAAAACCACTACCAACACCACTACTAACGTAGCAAGAGTGAGTAGGGATCGTCCCAAGGGATTATACGTGTTGGAATTTCAACTTCGACTTTAGCGTACCAAATGATTGCAAAAGAGAATTGGGTTGGTTGATTACTTCTAGAAAAGAATTAATTAAAATGTAATTAAAATAAAACTAAGTAGAGATAGGGATTTAAGAGATGAGAAGAGAGGACTTAGGGTGTTGGAATCACCACTAAGCTCATGTAATTAACCACTTGCTTTCCATTAATGGGGAATACATTGTTGTGAACAAAATTGGTTCGACTAGCAAAGGTGACTCAACAAGTGTATAATGTCTAAACAACATGTGAAAGGCTACAATATATCTATTGGAAGAGGAATATATTGTCTAGACAACATGTGAAGAGAACAAAATATCAAATCAAGTCATTAAACCTTTCATTAAGCTCATAGTCCAAATAATTCACAAGGATGACTTAGTTAAACATGTATTGTCTAAACATCATGTGAGAGGCCACAATATATCTATTGGGAGAGGAATATATTGTCTAAACACATGTGAAAGATGCAATATATCATAACAAGTCATTAATCCTTCATTAAGCTCAAAATTCCATTACACCACAATATTAGAGCATATGCTTCTTGCATTCAAAAACATGGAACATCAAAGAACAAGCATGAATTGTCTCCCCATCTAACACTACACTACAACTACACTACTAGCATGAAAATAAACTAAAGGAGAGGCACAATCCATCAAGGAATAAGTATGAACCATTAAGAGACATAACAAGAGCATTCCATTAAGCACTAATGTCTAGCCATCACTAGATTCTCAATTAACCACACATAGACATGCAATTAATATAGAAAAACTAGTGTAGAGATCAATTCCCCAAATAATCACACATAAGACAACATGTAATTAAAATAGAGAATCAATGGAAGAATTAACCCATATGAATCATGTGAGACATAATTCATAATTTAATCACACATAGACATGTAAATAAACTAGAGAATTAATAGGAAGAATTAGACCATGGAAATCATAGAAATATACCAAGATTCATGAAATTCACAAGGCTAGAACACTAATCACAACAATATATATAAAAATCCCCAAAAATAGAAATACAAGGGTTTAGATTACACAAGGCTTAGGGCTCATCCAAGCCCTAAGTGTAGATCTAGTCAATCATGGAGGAGGTGGATGTAGTCATGGAATCAAGCTCCAAACATGGCTCCATCTTCTTCTTCCTCTTCTTCTTCTTCTTCTTCTTTAAAGCTCTAGAGATGGAGAGATAATGGATTTAGAGATGTGTTCTTGAGATGTGCCTCCACTTCTCTCTTTTCTTCTAACCCTAATCTCTAACTTTTCTACAGAGAGAAATAAAAATTACAATGTAGAAAATAAAAATGATAAAAAGCCTAAAGAATCCTCTTTTACAAATGGGTTGCTTCCCTTTATAAAGAAGGTCCTTTTCTTAGTCACTAAGTCTAGAATATATGCCCAAAAATATCTAATCCCGCAACTTTTTGGTAGGTGAACTTTTGGGCGCGCACGGAAAAAGTGACAGCTTGCTGCCAGCATGTCCAGTTCGATCGATCCAACTTATTTTCGATCGATCCAACTTATTTTTCGATCGATCCAACTTTTCTGATCTATCCAACTAAAAGTTCGGTTGATCCAACTTTTTCTGCGATCCATCCAACTTTTCAGCTTTTCAGTATCAGCTTCTTTTTGCTCCAAATCAGCTTCTTTTTGCTCCGGATCATCGCTAAGACTTAGTTTGACTCCAAAAAGGCCTTAAGAACTCATGTTTAGCCCATTTTAACATTATTGACCTGAAATAGATAAAAACACAAATAAGTACTAAAACGGATAAATAAGATAGATAAAGGTCCTAGAATACTCAAGCTTAAGGGGTTTAAATGTGTACTTTTCAACGCTCATCACACTCCCAAACTTAAATATTGCTAGTCCCTAGCAATGAACTACGAAGTAAGGAATGAAATGAATAGCTAAACAACTATGAACTAAAAAGCAATAAAATGATAGCACCACTTTCGTAGGGAACATGATTGCATTTAGCATATGCAACAAGCCTTTTAAACCCTTAGGTTACCCCTAGTGGACGAGTGAAGTCTCGTGAGGGTTTCCAGAAATGGTACCCACAAACATTAAGCTCATTCTTTCAAAAGAGGCACCAATATTACAAACAAGCATTAGGAGAAAACTACCTCAAGTATGCAATTTTTCAACCATTTCCAAGCAATCTCCCAAAATCTCAACATCAAACAAGTAAGCATGGTCCTCCACACATCAGGAAAATGATCATGAAAATCGAAACAAGTCTAGAATCCATGTGAGAGGTCCGGCATCAAGTGTGTTGCTATCTTAGCCAACTAGAGAAGTAATCACATCCTTACCCTCAAACTAGCACATAAATCTAGTACCGATCATCAAGATAAGATAGTGGACCTTTTATTAAAGCTTTATTGTTCTAGGTGCGCTTATTCTTTTCACTCATTTTCTTCCTCTTTTTTTTTTTTTATTTTTTTTATTGAGGATCAAAGATGGAAATATTGTGCAATGTGTTGATCTCTTAAGCTTTCTAGAAGATTCATGTAGCGAGCTTTAGGTCAATGACTCCCAAACCAGATGGCTTTAGGGCATTAGGTGTTAAGACACCCCTACGGACTTACAAACTCAAATCAACTAGGCTACAAATCAAGACAACAACCATCTAATCATTTCTTACTTCTCACCTTTTGGGAGAAGTCCTCACTTTTATTGCTTTTTGCAACCTTTTTTTTTTTTTTTTTTTTTTTTTCAATTATTAACCTAAAGTTTGGGCTCTCCACCTTTCGGCGCGAGAAGTTCACTGCTTAATGAGGCAAGAATCCCGGCTACTCAATGAAAAGGGGTTGTTATCCACCTTTATCAACAATGAAAGCTTTCAATGCACTACTAGCCCAATTGGGATATAACCAATTCAATAATCAACAAAACATGTACCCCACAATTGAATGCTAGCGTGCGCCGGTGCTAGTGTAGAATCCTAGAATGAATCTCAAAACAATCACAGATTCAGGATGATGTGGACCACAAATGCAAGCAAGATATCAATCTTTTGAAAAATTTACTCCTAAATGGCATCCTCAAGGCATACAAGGAGTATTGGACTCTCAAGTCAAGCAATTTTTAAATTTTAAGCAATATAGTCCTCAAAAGATCAAAATCATAGCTAACATCAATCTCAAATCTCAATCATGCATTTAAAGCTCAAATCTTAAGTAGAATGCAACAAGACACCTTACCCCTAAACTTAAACCGCACATTGTCCCCAATGTGCAATGAGAACAATGGAAAAAAAAGTGGAAAGAGTATACCGTGGTGGTGTAGACATGAAGCCCGGTCATGATCCAATTCGGAAGACGTCTCCCCCAAACTTGGAATCAACAACCTACTTGAATAACCACGCTAGCAAACTCACATCAAATATCAAATGGGATAAGAATAATCAAATCAAGCATTCTAAGGCAATGTAACACATGATGCAAGAGAGATATAAGATCAAGCCCTAACTAAAGCATAAAGTATGCGTGACTACACATAAGGGCACAATGATGAATCTTTTTATATTTTTCATTTAATGAAAGCAAGTATATACAAAATGTAAGAAAAACAAAGAATAAAATACATGAACAAAATACAAAAAGAAAAATAAATAAGGCAAAATGCAATGAAAGAATATGTACAATGCAAGAAATGAAAAAGGAATATTTACAATGCAAAAAAAAAATGGAAAGAATACGTACAATGCAAGTATATACAAAATTTTCTTACTTTTTGTTTTTCATTTTTTTTTTTTTTTAATATATATGTGAAAACATGCAAAGAAAAATAAAAAATGTAAGAAATATGCAAAATGGGTGCTAAATTTAACGTCTCTAGAAAAACTGAATGCTTCTTTGAAAAACCGTCTTTTTTATTTTTTATTTTTTTAGACAAAATAAATATTTACACAAACAAAAATAAAAAGACAAGTGAATAAAAATAAAAATAAAAATGCAAGAAGTAAAAATGTAAGGAAATAAAGAATGCAAAATTTTTTTTTTTTTTCGAAATTAAAAATTAAAGTTAAACATAATATTTTTGAATTTTTGGAAATAAGATAAAAGGAAATAAAATAAAAGAAAAGAAATATTATTATTATTTTTTATTTTTATTTTTTATATATATGTATATTTTTATTTTTAATACCAAGATAGAAGTAACTAAATAAAATAAAAGAAAAATAAAAAATAAAATAAAATAAAATAAAAATAGAAATAGGAAAAAGTCAAAAAGTCAAAGGGTCAAAGGGGCAAAGTTGTGATCGATCGAAGATGAAGTTCGATCGATCGAACATAGCTGTGATCGATCCTAGATAAAATTCGATCGATCGAACATGTAAAATTTTGGAGATCCCGAGAGCATGCATTTTGGAATTTGGATGCAGGTCCAATATTTTTTCTAAGTGTTGGGACTCAAGTGGAGTTCGATCGATCGAATCCATAGTTGAATCGATCGAAGAATAATTCGATCGATCGAAGGTGCTCTTGTGATCGATCGAACTGGCACCAAATGCCTAATTTTGAACTGAAAGTGCAGAAAATCCTATGCTAAGCCCCAATGATGTTAACAAGAATGAAAATTTGAAAAATAGATGGAAGAATGTATACAAGAATGAAAAATAAAAAGAAATGAGGGAGGAATAGAGTTGTAAAACTCTACGAATACTAGTGTTTAACGTCTCTAGCAAGACGTTAGGTCAACTCACTAATCAAATGAATCAAAAACTGGATATGAAACATCCTTATTGACCCTCTTTTCACTTTTCTCATTTAATGTCCCACTTATGACAATGAAATCATCCTCCAAAAGAATGACTTGAAAAGAAATAAAAGAGATGATATTGTTCCTTTCATCCACGGTCTTGAAAACAAAATCAATCATGGTTAGGCTTGCCTCTTTGTTGTGTTCATGAAACACATTCAAATGATCATCCATATTGATAATTGGTGAGGCATTGTCTTTCAAAGACTCATTTGGATTAATAAGAAACACCCTCTCTTCATCCCTCTTCTCCTCCTCATAAATTACCATTTCCTCACCTTCTAAGTTAGCTAAGGAGTCCATTAGAGAGTTTATTTCATTTTTAGAGCTTTTAAAGTCAAAACCACAATTTTTATACATTTCCAAAAGACACTCCTCAAGAGGGTCATTAGAGATAATAGAAGGAAGGCCCTCTTCAACAAGTTCCTCCTCCTTCTCTCCTACCTCAAGTGTGGTCAACATCTCCTCACTCTCTAGAGTAGCCATCTCCGAGATAAAATCATAATCAAAACAAGGAAAGTCCTCATTAGCATGTTATGTTCTATTGGATTAGCTACTAACTCACTTGCCACTTCCTCCTCTATACAAGATAGAGTGCTAGGCATTAGCTCACTTGTTTCATTCTCCTCACTCTCATCATCCTCATCTATATTCATTGAAGTTCTTGTCATTTTTTCATTTGCCTATTCCTCCTCCTCTTGATGAGAAAGAGTACTTACAATTTGCTCAACTTGAGCTTCTAAGTTGGCTAAAGCTTGAGAATGAGAATTAATAAGTGAAGTGTGTGAAATATGCACATCAAGTAAAGCTAACACTTTTTCTTCAAATCCGGGTGAGTACTTAGAAGGTAGTGGAATTGATTCATCATAAAATGGTGGTGGAGGGCAATAGTCATAAGAAGGATTAAATGAGTGATCAAGTCCATAATAAGATGATGCATGAAATGAATTGGACTCAATCTCATAAGGATTAAAATGTGATGGATGAGTATAAGGTGAAGGGATGTAATTCCCCCCCAAACTTGGATCAAACAATTCCTCCATTCACATTTAAAATCCAAATGCAACAAATAATGCCTCAACAAAGGCCTATGCTTGGACTTAAAATTTAGCAATGAAATAAGCCTCAACAAGGGCTATCACAAGCATACAAAGAAGTGAAACAATTAAAATACAAGAGTGCCGAGAATTGCTCACAATGGTCCTTTAGCACTTCAACTCCAAATTTAGCTTTTAAGCTCCAATGATTGCTTTAAGTTCCAAAGTTCGCCTTCTTTGTAGTCAAGTACCTAATTGAACAAATAATAATGAGAATCAAGAGAAAAGAATATACAATGAAAAATAAAATAAAAATAGAAGCAATCTAATGAACACTATTGTCTAGTTTAATTCCAACAAAACCGTTAATCCCCGGCAACGGCGCCAAAATCTTGACGACGGCCGTTCCAATACGCCAAACTAAATGTAGTGAATATGTGGTTCAAGAAAACCCTTTTATGTTAAATTTAAATTTATAAAAACCACTACCAACACCACTACTAACGTAGCAAGAGTGAGTAGGGATCGTCCCAAGGGATTATACGTGTTGGAATTTCAACTTCGACTTTAGCGTACCAAATGATTGCAAAAGAGAATTGGGTTGGTTGATTACTTCTAGAAAAGAATTAATTAAAATACAATTAAAATAAAACTAAGTAAAGATAGGGATTTAAGAGATGAGAAGAGAGGACTTAGGGTGTTGGAATCACCACTAAGCTCATGTAATTAACCACTTACTTTCCATTAATGGGGAATACATTGTTGTGAACAAAATTGGTTCGACTAGCAAAGGTGACTCAACAAGTGTATAATGTCTAAACAACATGTGAAAGGCTACAATATATCTATTGGAAGAGGAATATATTGTCTAGACAACATGTGTAAAGAACAAAATATCAAATCAAGTCATTAAACCTTTCATTAAGCTCATAGTCCAAATAATTCATAAGGATGACTTAGTTAAACATGTATTGTCTAAACATCATGTGAGAGGCCACAATATATCTATTGGGAGAGGAATATATTGTCTAAACACATGTGAAAGATGCAATATATCATAACAAGTCATTAATCCTTCATTAAGCTCAAAATTCCATTACACCACAATATTAGAGCATATGCTTCTTGCATTCAAAAACATGGAACATCAAAGAACAAGCATGAATTGTCTCCCCATCTAACACTACACTACAACTACACTACTATCATGAAAATAAACTAAAGGAGAGGCACAATCCATCAAGGAATAAGTATGAACCATTAAGAGACATAACAAGAGCATTCCATTAAGCACTAATGTCTAGCCATCATTAGATTCTCAATTAACCACACATAGACATGCAATTAATATAGAAAAACTAGTGTAGAGATCAATTCCCCAAATAATCACACATAAGACAACATGTAATTAAAATAGAGAATCAATGGAAGAATTAACCCATATGAATCATGTGAGACATAATTCATAATTTAATCACACATAGACATGTAAATAAACTAGAGAATTAATAGGAAGAATTAGACCATGGAAATCATAGAAATATACCAAGATTCATGAAATTCACAAGGCTAGAACACTAATCACAACAATATATATAAAAATCCCCAAAAATAGAAATACAAGGGTTTAGATTACACAAGACTTAGGGCTCATCCAAGCCCTAAGTGTAGATCTAGTCAATCATAGAGGAGGTGGATGTAGTCATGGAATCAAGCTCCAAACATGGCTCCATCTTCTTCTTCCTCTTCTTCTTCTTCTTCTTTGAAGCTCTAAAGATGGAGAGATAGTGGATTTAGAGATGTGTTCTTGAGATGTGCCTCCACTTCTCTCTTTTCTTCTAACCCTAATCTCTAACTTTTCTAGAGAGAGAAATAAAAATTACAATGTAGAAAATAAAAATGATAAAAAGCCTAAAGAATCCTCTTTTACAAATGGATTGCTTCCCTTTATAAAGAAGGTCCTTTTCTTAGTCACTAAGTCTAGAATATATGCCCAAAAATATCTAATCCCGCAACTTTTTGGTAGGTGAACTTTTGGGCGCGCACGGAAAAAGTGACAGCTTGCTGTCAGCATGTCCAGTTCGATCGATCTAACTTATTTTCGATCGATCCAACTTTTTTGATCGATCCAACTTATTTTTCGATCGATCCAACTTTTCTGATCGATCCAACTAAAAGTTCGATCGATCCAACTTTTTCTGCGATCCATCCAACTTTTCAGCTTTTCAGTATCAGCTTCTTTTTGCTCCAAATCAGCCTTTTTTTGCTCCAGATCATCGCTAAGACTTAGTTTGACTCCAAAAAGGCCTTAAGAACTCATTTTTAGCCCATTTTAACATTATTGACCTGAAATAGATAAAAACACAAATAAGTACTAAAACGGATAAATAAGATAGATAAAGGTCCTAGAATACTCAAGCTTAAGGGGTTTAAATGTGTACTTTTCAGCGCTCATCAATGTGCCAAAAATTAATGTGTATTTTTATTTATCAATAATAATATACCACTCGCAATAGAATGAATCCTTGTAGGATAGGGCTATGTTGAGGGTGTCGAACCTCAAGGACTGTGGAGGTTTATCAAGTTTTTAATTAATACTATTTTAAATTAGAAGGAAGATTTGATTTGTTTTGTTGTGATGCAATTTAAGAACATAAAAGAAAATAAACGGAATAAAAAGATTGAGATTAAGAGAAGAAAAACTTAGGGATTGACTTCACCATGAACCTCATACTATGGTCAGCTGTTCAACCTTGGGATTTCAACAATTATGTATAATATGGAATTAAACTCAATAAAATTCGTTTAATTCATATTTAAAGAAAGATATTCCATAAATTTCAATTAACTATAACCTATCTTTGGTTGGCACAAATTATCTATCTACCTACTTCTAACTAATTTTCCAGTATAACTCATCTTCCCTAGGCATAGACTATGAAAACATTCATACACGAAAAACGTTTGAACACCATTACATGATCTCTATTCTTATATCCGATAGGCCTCCACTAAATATCGTCCAATAAGAATGGGTTGAAAATAATTTAAGAACAATTAAATCTAAGACAAGGTATTAATTATTCAAAAACTATATAATCATTAAAAACCAATTGAATTAAGTCAATTGCTCATAATCATGCAATCAAAATACATAATATATTAAATTCCCAAAGTATAGAGCAATCAAACCATAATATTCGAATTCGAGCTACATCAATACCCTAAGAGAAGAATTAGCTACTCATGACGACGCAAGATATCATTTGTGTTTTTGTGATCTTCATCGCCATAGACCACCAAAACTCCTTTTAGATCTTCTTCTTTAAAACCCTAAAAGCCATCGTGAGAGAGAGATATGAGAGAGCCCCCATATGATGGCATTGTGCCTCCTTTTATAGAATAATTAACTTCGAATAAGGGTTGGATGGGCTTTTAGGTCTTCTGGGGCAATCTGGGCCCATCTGGAATGAATTATGACTGAATTAGAACAAATCCCGCAATTTAAAAATTCTTACTTAATAGTAAAGCTCGAGCTTTGGGTACAAGGCTCGAGCTTTTTGTTCCTAAGGCTCGACCTTTTTGTACCTAAGGCTCGAGCTTTAGGTACAGGGCTCGAGCTTTTAGGAATGGTGCTTGATCCCTACTTCTATACTTAACCAAATTTCTTTCAATATTTTTCAAAGCGTCTTTTCCATCAACACTTAGAATATTTTTAGGTTTTTCCTTTTAATAGTGCTCGATCCTCCTTTCATGTGCTCGATCCTTGACTTTTAGGTCTTGAAAGCTCGAGCTTTTTGTACCTAAAGCTCGAGCTTTAGGTACAGGGCTCGAGCTTTCAAGAACAGGGCTCGAGCCCATGCGATTTTGACCCATTTAGAGTGCGAATTTGGAGATGGCTATTTGAGACAAAAACATCAGGCTTTGAGTCTTCTTTCCAAAGCCTCTGCGTTTACTCAATTTAGAGTTTTGAATGAAAAGTTATGCCCAAAATACTAAAGTTGGTCCAAAATTCTCATCATTTTTGCTCCAAGCTTGCTTTAGATGACCTGCAACGGCTTTGTAAGCTTTAATATCAGTTTTTTCATCATAAAATCATAGTTTTAACTTGTTCTTTGAGAAAGTACCTACAAACACGAAATAAACATAAATCAGTCTAAAATTGAATAGAAGTATTACTTAAAGTCTTAATACGTATATTTAGGGGCTCGAATATGCAATATTCAACTCTCATCAATCATGTGCTTTACACTTGATTCTTTATATTTGATGCATGTCTATGTGTGTTAAATTGATGAGTCTAGTGTGGGTCAGGGCATGGTGTTTAATGGATTACTCTTGTGGTTTATTTGATGGTTCATATTTATTTCTTGATGGATTGTGCCACCTCTTTAGTTTAATTAGTTTAATTTTTATGTCATTAGCATAGCTGTAGTTTAATTTCCTACATAGGTGAACATTCCATTCTTGTTATTTGATGATCCATGCTTATGATTACAAGTAGTATATTTCTCTAGATTCTTGAGTGTGCATTGATTGTGGGCTTATGGAAGGATTAATGGCTTAATTTGAAATGTTGTGTTATCCACTTCATTGTTTAGACAATGTATGCTTACTTGGCCATCCAAGTTTATCAATCCAATCAATTGCACACACCTTGTTTACAACACATAATCCCCCTAATTTGTCAAATATTGAATGTCTAGTAAAGCAATGCTTAGTGGTGAACTCTATGTCCCAAGAACCCTCTCTCATTCTCTACATCTCACTTATTTGACTTGTTTTACATTGCAATACTTTAGTTTACATTGTAATATAATTAAACCAACAAAACCATCTTTGATCATTCGACCTACTAATCCAACATTAATTCCGAAATACCTTCTCTTTCCCTTGGCACGATCCCTACTCACTCTTGCTACTTTAGTAGTTAGTAATGGTAGTGGCATTTTACAATTTTTAGCTTGGCCACATCTTTATCCCACATCCTCCACTTCACCAAGTTTTAGAGCCGTTGCCGGGGATTGAGCAATGCCGTATTCGGAATTAATTAGGAATTAGTACTCTTTTGATCTTGTCTTTATTTATTTTATTTTGGTTACTTATTGTGTTTGGTCTTGATTAACTAGGTACTTGGAACCAAGGAAGAAAAGTAAAGGAACTTCAAAGCAAAGAAGCAAAGTTAAGCGAAGCATAAAAAGAAAAATTGCAAAGCAAAGCAAGGCAAAAAACTAAAAATAATTTGAAGTTGCTTAAGGGGGGCATTCCTAACTTTCTTTACTTAGTTAAATCGTCGACCCGCATGGTGGCAATTTATTTCTTGCATTTGTTGAAAGCATGGGAGTATTAAATCAATGTATGTGGAGGTTTGTTATTGATTGACTTGTTGTGAAGGAGAAGTGCTTGCTACTTGCTAGTTGTTGAGTTGTTGTTTGTTTTGATTTGCATTGTGCATATATGGTCGTAGGTCATTGAATCCTACTCTTGTCCCATTGAGCTTTCATTTTGAATCGGTTATTCGTAATCCTAGGGGAAGGGGTATTCAAGTCACTCCATTTCATCAATAGATGTCCAAAATGAGGACCATTTTGAAGACCTTGGTCACATCGACCAACAAGACATTCTTCACCTTAAAATGCATCATCAACATGATAACATTCAAGTACCATTAGCCATTCCTAGACCGTTCATTCCACAACAACAATAAGGCTAGGTTACTATGGGATTGCCTAGGCCATTCTTTGTACCACCACCCTCTCCTCCCATTGTTCAAGCAAATCATGGGGCTTATGTAGAGCCACCGGTTGTGAATCCTCCCCTTGCTTTGAGAGACCATTATGTGCCAAATGAGTATAACGCACCAACATGCATTTAACTTCCTCCATTTAGAGCACACCATTATGAGATTAAACCACAAACAATTCAAATACTTCCTAATTATCATGGGTTACCTAATCAAGAACCTTATAAGCATTTGGATGAGTTTCTTAAAGTGTGTTCCATTGTGACATAGATGGACATGCCGAAAGAAATTTTGAGGTTAAAACTCTTCCCTTTCACCCTAAAGGACAAAGCAAAATACTGGTCTAACAATTTGAGGCATTTTTCAATAACTACTATGGCAGAGATGCAACAAGAGTTCTTAAAGAAGTATTATCCAGTGTCTAAGACTAATGCAATGAGGACTTCAATTCGTGAATTCTTATTAGGGGATGGGGAAATGTTTCATGAGGCATGGGAACGATTAAATGATTTGCATAGGAAATGTCCACACCATGACATCCCTAAATGGCAATTAATTCAATACTTTTTTGAAAGTTTGTCGGACAACCATAAGGGTATGGTTGATGCTTCTATTGGTGGTTCTTATCTTGATAAGCATGAAGATGATGTATGGCGATTATATGAGAGCATGAGTGAAAACTCAATGCATCGATCTTTATCATCTAAAAATGGTAGAAATATAGGTGGAAGGAAGAATGTAGGCTTGTATTAAGTTGATAATTTGAATGATATAGTCGCTGAAGTTAAGTCTCTATCTCAAAGGTTTGACTAATTTTTTATCAACCATAACTCGGCTCATCAAATGTCTTCCTCCCTTAATCATGCTAGTCATGCTCATCATCCTTCCAAAGAATCATGCATGATTTGTTCTAGTGTTTTGCATTCTACTTCCAATTGTCCACATGGACATGTGCATAGTGAACACCATGAGCAAGTAAATGCTGCTTTTGTTAACCAAGGGAATAATCTCTATGGCATTCACTGTAATCCCGGGTAGAGGAACCATCCTGATGTGACCGAGTGTGTGCACAAAATAATGCACATCACTTTAGGTTTAGAAATAATGTCAAGTGGGCATCATATTTTATAATTTATAAAACCACTAAACACTTATAATATGGAGTATGAAGCGAGTAGGGATCATCCCAAGAGATCTAAACAATTATTGGTTTTCGGAATTGAATTCTACTCTAGTGCTTATGTGATTGCTAAAAAGGGTTTTGTTTGTGATGAAAACTAATGTTAAACTAAATGATTGCAATAAAGAAATAATGTTTAAGAGATTGGAAAGAGACTTAGGGTGTAGGATTCACCACTAAGCACATTTCTTAACTCACTAACTTTCAACTAATTGGGGAAATAATACTATGTAATCTATTTGTGGCTAACAATTGCAATGAAAAGTGTAAACCATCAATTTCAAGCATGAATCAACTACCTAATGACAATTAAACTAAGTGTAGTGCAATTCACCAATTCAAAGCATGATTCATCAATTCAAGTAACAAATTTAACACACATTAATGTAGAGGATATGTAATTGTAACAATAAATATGGATTTCAAACAATTGTATGGATTGTCTATTTACCTAATAATTAAATTACAATTAACTAATTTACGTTAAATTAAACTAACCAAACCTGAAATTAAACTATTTAAACTAGACATTAACCTAATTGTGTAGTACAACCTATCTAATATAAGCAATTTCCATCAAATTAGAACACAATTACATCAAATTAATACAATGCATAGCCATAACGTGATTCAATTCACAAAGAAATCAAGTGTAAAGATCAATTATCATTTAAAAACATATAAGACAATATGAGATTGACAAAGATAATCAATTGAAAGAATTATTATATATATATCAAGGCTATAACAAAAATTACATAAATTAAATCCTTAAAATAGTAAAAGAGAGAAAAGTTAGGTTACATGCTTAGGGTTTATCCAACTCTAGTTGAAGAATTAGCCGTTCATGGTTGATGAATCCAAGATGTCAACAAGCCCCATCCTTTGATTCATCTGGCTCCTCTTCTTCTTTTCTAAACTTTTCTCAAGAACCTTAACTTTCCTCTTTTTCGTATTTTCCAGAGAGAACGTGATATCAATTACCAAAAAATAAAATAATATCCAAAAATAATAAAAACTCCCCCAAACTAATGGGTATTGGTTTCCTTAAGTATAAGCCTTATTGGAGACCAATAAGTTACATAATAAGCCCAAAACAAGAAAATCATGTAGCCAAGTAAACATAAATCCTGTAATGCTACCAAGGGCTGGGGAATCGATCGCCCAGCCTTGGGGATCAATCCCCCCAAGGCATTTTTAGTTCTGTGAATAGTGGGGGATCGATCCCACACTACGGGGGATTGATCCCCCTGAGTTGGAATTTTCTTTTACGCCTTATTTAGCTCCATTTTGGCCCCGAACTAATTGGTTTGCTTCTTCATCTTTGGGAACATCATCAAAGGCCCGAAAAAGGTAGAATTGACCGCTTTTGAAGAATAAGCACATTATACGAACAATGGGTTGCAACCTTTTTTTGCCATTTTTGAAATTTTTTCCGAATGTCTATGTTTGCTCCAAAAAGGCTTTAATGAATCGAAATTAGTCCGTTTGAACTTTATTGACCTGAAATTGACAAAAACATAAATTAGAACTAAAATGTGAAAATAAGATAGATGCAAAGACTGAAATACCCTAGTTTAGGTGCTGAAATGTGCAACATTTAAGCACTTATCACGCCCCCAAACTTAGATATTGCTAGTCCCTAGCAATGAACTACAGTATGAAAATGAAACAAATATGTATACAACTATGAACTAATAAAACAAATAAAGATGACACTACTTTCGTAGGGATCACGGTTGCATTTAGCATATGCAATAAGCCTTTTAAACCCCTAGGTTACCCCTAGTGGACGAGTGAAGTCTCGTGAGGGTTTCCAGAAATGGCACCCACAAACATCAACAACTCTTTCTTATATGAGAAGCAACGACACATATCAACAAGAGTTGAAAGTATACTACTTCAAGTATGCAAATTGCTACCATTTCTAAGCTATTCTCAAAATTTCAACATCATGTAAGCAAAAATGGTCCTCTACACATCTAATAAGTTAATCATGCAATTGAATCAATTCTATCATCCTTTTTTAGTAAACCGGCATCAAGATATGTTGCTATCTTAGCAAATCAATGAAATGATCATAGCCTTACTCTTAAACTAGCACACAAATATAGTACCAATCATCAAGACATCGAATGAACCTTATTATTCAATTTATTTGTAGCATGCTCTCTTTGTTTTTCTTTTTTCTTTTTTCTTTTTTTTTTCTTTTTTTTTTTTATGAGATCTAGGATAAGAGTATAGTGTAATGTAGTGATCTCTTAAGCTTTCTAGAATATCTATTAACAAGCGTTAGGTCAATGACTCCCAAACCGGAAGGCTTTAGGGCATTAGGTGTTAAGACACCCTTAAGGACTTACAAACTCAAATCAACTAGGCTACAAATCAAAACAACTCTTATCCTATCATTTCCCGCTTTCCCACATTGGTAAGAAGCACTCACTTTTCTTTTCTTTTGCTTCTTTTTCTTTTTCTTTTTGTTTTTTTTTTTTCTTTCTTTCTCTTTTATCTTTTCCTTTTTCTTTTTCTTTTTGTGAGGGCCCTTCACTTTTCATGCGAGAGTTCAGTGCTTAATGAGGCACAAATCCCGATTACTTCGTAAAGGGGTTGTTATTAAACATGCAAGGTCTTTTTATCAAGAATGAAAACTTTCAAAGTGAACTAGCTCAATTAGGATATAACCAAAATATTAATCAACTAAGCATGTACCCCACAAACTGAATGCTAGTGTGTGCAAGTGCAAGTGTAGAAATCTAAAATCAATTCTCAAAGCATTTTCAACAAGCATGATGATGTGGACCACAAAAACAAACATGATATAAAAAATTAAAATTTACCCCTAAATGGCATCGTAGAGCATACAAGAAGTATTAGACTCTAACAACTTGCTTTTCAAAGGCATTATGCTTCAAAAGTTCGACATCATTACCAAACACATCTCAAATCTTATCATGCATTTAAAGCTTAACTTAAAATAGAATGAATCATGATAACCTTATCCCCAAACTTAAACTGTACATTGTCCTCAATGTGCAATGGGAACAATGAAAAATGATGGAAAGAGTATACTATGATGGCAAAGACTATGAAGTCCGGCAATGATTCAGTAGGAAAGATGTCTCCCCCAAACTTGGATGCAAAAACCTGGTTGTATAACCATACTAGCAAACTCTCATCAAATATCACATGGGAAAGCAATGCATACAGTCCAAAACAATATATAACACGATGCAAAGAGATATGAGATGAAACCCTTGATAAAAGATGAAAACATGCATAACCAAACATAAGGGCATGCTGATAACACTTTTTTAAATTTTTTTTTTTTTTTTTTCAAGAAACAAACAAAAAGAACATGTATATACAACTTACAAAATAAAAAATGGGTTAAGTTTAACGTCTATAGCAAGACGGAATACTACTTGGCATATTATTATTATTATTATTATTATTTTGTTATTTATTAACACCTATTCATGTTTTTTTTTTTTCTTTTTTTTCTTTAATAAATATGAGCAACAGAAGCCAAAAGCAATCATCCATGTATATATCTATAGCAAAAGCATCAATACAGAACATATATGGATGAATTAAACCAAAATATATCACCAAAACCCAGAAATACAGGTTCACAAAATAGCCAGCTCTAAATCACAAAAATTTGGCTATAGCCACATGAAATCCCATCCACCCAAAATAGAAAAATCTGAACATTATAAAATAGACAAAAGAAATCATGCATCCGATGGTAATGTGGAAAAACATGGGACACTCGATGAAACAATCTCAAGAAGATCCCGTAGCATTCGTTGGGTAGTGGTGTGATGTTGTATAAGCTCAGCAAGCTCGACTCGACGCTGCACTAGAGAATCAGCTAACTCGGTCCTCAACTGCACCACCATAGCATTGAACTTTGTCCGAGTCACCCCCACAGACTCCTCTGCATTTGGTGACACAGCCTGTGCTATCTAATAACTAGTACCACCTACAATCTGCTCCTTGGACCTCCTAACAACGTCCTCAGCCATGGTATCCACATCTTTTCTATCACCTGCTACCATGCCATCACTTTCCATCTTGGCACTAGGCATATGAGAAAGGCTTAAGTTCCACTGTGCTAGCCCAAAAGTCACCCGTGGAGCCTCAGAGTTCTCATTATTATCAACCACGAAGCGTTGAAGGACAAGGAGCTGGGTAATAAAATACAGAAATGGGAGTTTCCATTTTTTCGTATTCGGATCCCCACTCGCCACTAAATGCGTCCAATACTTATGCATCTGCTTAAAGAAGAGAGCTAGAATAGAAAACTATGCTTCAGTGTGGGTAGCGTACAACGCTATCAAGAACTCTTGCCCCCGCTGTACCTTCTGACCGACCCTGGATTTTTCAACCTAGTGTGTCTTGTGATGACCCAAAACGGATCCAAGAATGCAGAAACAAGAAAAAAGACAACAATCTCCCAAGGCACAAAACACCTCTAAGACCCTAAGATGACCTTCCATGAGATCATGGAACTCAAAGAGAACTGACACGGAAGCAAAACAAAGACAAGTCCTTAGAGATGTATGTCATCCCTAAGACACAAGAGTGGCCCTTTGAGGAGATTCGAGGCTCAACGGGGGCAAAACGAAGACAAGGGTATTAAAACTCTACAAAAGAAGAGCCAGGGGTAAAATAGTCATTTTACCCTAAGAGGAAGGAATTTGACTTCCAAAAAGTCAAATGAGGTCAAAAAATCCGAAAACATCCTTTGGTAACTTCACATAAAGTCCCAAGGCCAAGGGAACTAAAATCCCAGATGAACCCTATCCCGGTTCGAACTAAATTCGACACCCTCTCACTAAAACAAGTATATCTTAATCTATGAGATGAATCTAAAGCTGAAATTGATACCATTGGAAATATTACTAAGATGCGGTCAATTTAGACTTAAGAATGGACCAATTCAGAGTTAAAACGAAGAAGTTATGACATTTCAAAGTCAGAAGACCAAAGCTGGACCTTTAAACAGGATCTGGAGGACTTGAACCGGTTCAGCCTCCTTGAACCGGTTCAACATGGGTAGTATGCCCAAGTTGGACCAAAAGACACCTTTTAAACTGGTTCAACCTCCTTGAACCAGTTCAACCTGGGCAGAAATTGTAAATGTAGCAGAAACAATATAAAATGCAGAAAATTAAACTTGGAACGCGGTTTCCGAGATCAAGATGACATTTTTCAGAAAAATGTCATGTAGAAACTCCCCTTAAAATCACATTTCTTATGTGACAGAGTCAAGAACAGAGTTTATTTCCTAAAGGAAATCCCCGAAATGCCCCTGAGCTAGAATTTTCAACAAAAATGTGAAATAGCTCCGTAGGAGGCTCAAAACACAAACGAAAGGGTTTTTCTTGAAAACGGCCATGCACGTAAACGTAACATACCTATTTGGATGCGCTACAATGGCCCATGACTTAAAAATACTACCGATGCAAAATCCGACCTCCCAACGGCCGAAAAGGCAAAAATAGACTTGAAATGGAAAACATGAAAACCCAAAATTGACAAATGATTTCAAATGACCATTTGGCCCTTAGCCACACTTCAAACATGATTTATAAGACCCTATGAAAGAATGAAAATGGAATTCCCGCACCCGATGCAACCAATATTTTCGTAATATTTCATGAAGATAAAAGTTACATGGAATTCAATGTACATGTCAATGGCCTCCGGCCTCATCTCATACATATCAAATACATTGTAAAGAGTGTACTCATGTACACATTACATACATGGAATCAAATATATACATTTTGACATATAAGTCTACAAAATGACATTTCATGCTAACATTTGCATGAAATGGAAACTTGAAAGCTACAAGACATCTAAAGAATGATAAGAATCATGAACCAAGTCTTCGTACCTAAAATATGCCCCAGCAACTTTGGGGTGAGCAACATAAAGCTACTAGTAGGAAATGAGTCTGCATCGACCTAGCATTTTACAAATTTATCACCTTAAGGTGAGATATGTTAAAGGAGCTCATGCCACCTAACGTCTATGTCAAAGTGAGACTCAGGGAATATCCTAAGGTACTTAGAGTCTAAGCAACAAGAATCATGATATACATACGTATATGAAACGAATCATGGTTGGGATAATCCAAAGAACACGACAAGAAAACAATGGAATATAAAGATCACATTATCAATGCAATTTACATGATTGGAATTAAACCAACATTCCATATAACATGACAATAAGTATGCTCGGACATATGTTAACAAGAATTACATTATCGATGCAATTAACATGACAAAGAGTATACTTGAAATCACGAATGTGGCATACTATCTATGCAATGAAACAAGATTGGAGCATTTTATATAACACGACAAGTTTAAATCTTTAAGGAATAGCAACTTGAAATTTAAAGAGTGAAATCAACCAATGTGAAAACTCGGATATCACCCGGATTAAAATCGTACTCTTGAGATCACTTTAGGGCTACTAACCCATGGGTACCTTTCCACTAGTGCGCACTATAGTTGTAGGAGAACATTTCCCCGTACTAGAACCAAGTCCTAGCCATGTCAATTCTTGATTGATATCTCAAGTCCCAAAATCAACAAGTTGTGCAAGTCAAGATTGTATCAAATACAATAAATACATTAACCACGTTTCATACACAACTAAGATTTTGGAACATACAAGTCATGCCCTAAGTTCATCAACTATAATGGCATGTGAAATGTCAAGAAATCATAGTATGCATCTATATACATTATAACCAAGGTACATAGCATAAGGATTCCATTGAAGTAGATATACCACAAGTATAAGATACATGATTCAAGTAATTACTAAGCAACACATGAGTAATTAAAATCATTTTAAGAGAAACGTACTAGTTCATTAAACATATTAATGAAGTCATGATACTAGGGGTAATGATTAAACCGATGGGAGCATAAAAAGGGAACTTAATCTACTCAAGTTATCAAGATTACAAGGTAAGTCCAAGTGTTCTACAACAAGGCATGTCAAGGATCATGTCAAGGACAAGTCTAAGATCAAGTTACTAGTTCATTTCATACAAGATTCAACCATGTGAATTTAGTTCCATACAAAAGAATTAATTAAAAATAAGTTTCAAAACTTATCCAGTTATTCTCGATTTAACACACGTGAAGGAATTTGTCAAGGAGATCATGAATACCAAGTTAGAAACTTAATTAAGGTCAAAGAATCATTGAGTAGGTTTTAATTAATCCTTTTAATTAAAAACTCTAGATTTTGGAATTCATCCAATTGCTCTCAAGTTAATGTATAATGTACAACATGTCAAGACTTGATTTAAAAACACGATACAAGTAAATTACATGCAAGGTACGGCCATGAATATTAAACTTTAATACTAGAAAATTAATAAATGAAATGTTTCAAAACCTAATAAAATATTCTAGATTAAATATATGTGAAACTATATGGGATGTACATCATGAATATCAAATCGGAAATCAAATGGAGTGAATAATACACTCAGAATAAATTAATTAATCAATTAATTAAATATTCTCTAGATTTTAAAACATCTCCGATTACCTTCAATTTCACATATGTTGAAGAGTGAATTAAGGCCTAATATAATATGCTAACACATGTTGATTTCAAACTAGTTAAGGCCATGTGAATTAATCTTTCACTAAAGATAAATATTAAATAAAATCTTTAATACTTATTCAAATATACTCAATCTAATATATGTCAATGACCATATTATAGTGTGACAAAATATCATGCTACATGTTTAAAATAAGCTATGAGCAACCGAGAAATTCAAATCTCATACAAGAAAAATTAATAAAAAAATCTCTAGATTTCATATTTAAGCATGTAATCAAGTTGTATAAGCATCAATAGCATGCCATATAACAAGAATTAAACCTATAACACCCCCTACCTCAATTTCAGATGAAATCTCAAATCCCCACCGAATTGAAACAACTCCGAATCCTACGATACTCTTGGGTTTTGTCGGGGACAACGCCGTGAACGATAAACTCCAAAGAGGACCTATGAAAATCTCAACCTGACCTCAAACCCGAACTCAAAATTTAGTCAGAAATGGGTTCTAATAAGGGCAAAAGGTGCGCGGTGTCAAGGCGAGCAATAAACACTAAGGTACTAAGGTATTTCACTCGAGGGAGGTGGTCGGAAAAGAAGGAAGAAGGCCGGCAACCATGGCTGCCATGGAGGGCCGGCCAAGAGAGGGAGAGAGAGAGAAAATTCTGATTTTTCTCTTTAAGTCCCCTATTTATAAAAAATCTCAAAAAGTGCCCCGAAAGGGCCCCACCGGGTTCGGAAAAGCAGAATTTGAGCAGACGAGCTCAAACGGAAAAACTCCATGAATGAAAAAGATTCAAAATGAGAAAATATGAACAACGGAAGAAACAGAATCAAAAACTGAGTCCCAAGTATAGAGATATGCCCCAAACAAGTTCGGTAGTAACCAGCGCCAGAAACTCTGAAATTGGAGAAAAATGATCAGAAAGAAATTCTAAGAGTGCATGACTTAATGGAATGTGAAAATGAATCTCGTACGAGGATCCATGCACCAGACAAGGAATTTTGCAATAACTTTCGTTAATTGCACAATAACCCCTCCAAAAAAGGTTAACTGCAAAACTGCCCCAGAATGAAAATATCTTCCAAAGATATTTTCTTAGAACCCCTGAAATAAAATATCTTTAAAAGATATTTATGAAAAACAACCCAAGAAAAAAAAAATTCTGAAGAAATGTGCATCCATGCCCCTATGGACACTGGGAGCAACCAGAGTACTTTCTTACAGAAGTAAAGATACGTATTTCGAGAAAACCACTGAAGATGAAGGCAAGTGAAGTCAAAAACTAACTTCGAGCATGAAAAGTGAGGTTGTGCCAAAAACTGACAAATGGGGAAAAGACAAAATAGGGATAAAGGTGAAATAGCGCATAGTGTCGAAAAAGCAAAAATGTGAAAATGACTCGGTCCTCAAAGGAAGTTGTCAATCCACACGAAAGAGTCTCAGAATCCAATTTCAAGCACTTGAGATGACACTATGTGACAAGAAACAGAACTCAGAAAAGAAAATTAAACGAAAAAAAAAATTATCCGTAAAATTTCAGAAAAAAAGAAAAGAAGGCAAATGATCGGGTCATTACAACCTACCCTCCTTAAAGGAATTTCATCCTCGAAATTCGAAACATACCAGAAAAGAATAGAACAAGGACTGAACAAAAGGTCAAACCATGGACAGCTCATAAAGCGCTGAAGGACAACCCTAAAGATTTCAAAATCAACTAGAGGAACGCGAAGCCAAGAACTGAGACAACACCTCAATGAATCGGCATGTTAACTCAAAGTCGACTACTGAGAGAATCCCGAGACAATGAAACGTTGAAACACGATGAAAGAAGAGAGTGACAAGGCAGTACGAACAGTGACCAGAACCCGCTCACACTTACTCGTTAGCAAGGTAGCATATCGGAATAAGGCACTAGTTCATAACATACCTAGAACCAGGTCAACTCTGAAAAACCTATTGATACGGATGACATCAATGTCGAAAATGATCATTACCAAAAGCACCACGGGAACCAGGCATCTGTGAGAGTTAGGGTAGCAAATCCCAAAACTCTGACAACAATGTTATGGTACCACTACGCTTAAGGCCTTAGATCTAGAAGCCATGACGGAAAAGGAAATGAAACGGTGCCTCCCTGGCCCACATCTCGCTTCACCAGACAAGGATTGCGATTCTACGTTCATGTGAGCCTTACTCGTATCAACAAAACAGACTAAGGTCTCGAAACACCCGACCAAGAAAACAGACAAGCAGGTTCCCGACATGGGTCCTTACAGAATGAATTTCTCCTATCCAAGGAAAAAACTCGCAAACCAAGAGCGCATCCTATGGATACGACAGATCCTAAGAGAAAATTGTCAAAATCTGACAAAAAAGGAAACAGCTAGCATGCAACCTAGCAACAGACTATCTACTTACACAAGTAGCAGGATCACAAAAAATATGTCAGAGTATAGAGGAGAAGAACATAAGGCATAACAATATGTTGCATATAATCACGTCAAGATGAATAAGCATAATCAATGCACTCAGACAGACGAGCATATACTATATGCTAAGACAGTCAAGATAGGCTTTTAAACAGGTTGCCAAATAAGCAAACAGACATGTTATTAATCAAAACATGTTATCAAGAAACACGTAAGTACATGGCACTATAACACATGTGAATGAAAAGCGAAGGGAATGCCGACATACGTCGCATACGTTCATGCTAACATAAGCACGCAGACATGATAGAAACTAAGATCATGTAATCAGGTATCATATATACACATAAAGCATGTTTAACCAACAATAGATGTCTCAAAACACCCGAGCATGTGAACATGTTATCATACAAGACATGTTATCAGAAATATTTAAACACGTAATGCATGGCAACACAAGCATGATATGCACCCAAAACCCGTCGTCCAAGGTATTTGAACCTGGACGCTTTGATACCACCTGTGATGACCCTGGATTTTTTAACCAGTGTGTCCTGTGATGACTCGAAACAGATCCAAGAATGCGGAAGCAAGAAACAAGACAACGATCTCCGAAGGCACAAAACACCTCTAAGACCCTAAGATGACCTTCCATGAGATCATGGAACTCAAAGAGAACTGACACGGAAGCAAAACAAAGACAAGTCCTTAGAGATGTACGTCATCCCTAAGACACAAGAGTGGCCCTTCGAGGAGATTCGAGGCTCAACAGGGGCAAAACGAAGACAAGGGCATTAAAACCCTACAAAAGAAGAGCCAGGGGTAAAATAGTCATTTTACCCTAAAAGGAAGGAATTTGACTTCCAAAAAGTCAAATGAGGTCAAAAACATCCGAAAACATCCTTTGGTAACTTAACATGAAGTCCCAAGGCCAAGGGAACTGAAATCCCAGATGAACCCTATCCCGGTTCGAACTAAATTCGACACCCTCTCACTAAAACAAGTATATCTTAATCTATGAGATGAATCTAAAGCTGAAATTGATACCATTGGAAATATTACTAAGATGCGGTCAATTTAGACTCAAGAATGGACCAATTCAGAGTTAAAACGAAGAAGTTATGACATTTTAAAGTCAAAAGACCAAAGCTGGACCTTCAAACAGAATATGGAGGACTTGAACCGGTTCAGCCTCCTTGAACCGGTTCAACATGGGCAGTACGCCCAAGTTGGATCAAAATACACCTCTTGAACCGGTTCAACCTGGGCAGAAATAGTAAATGTAGCAGAAACAATAGAAAATGCAAAAAATTGAACTTGGAACGCAGTTTCAGAGATCAAGATGACATTTTTCGGAAAAATATCATGAAGAAACTCCCCCTAAAATCACATTTCCTATGTAACGGAGTCAAGAAAGGAATTTATTTCCTGAAGGAAATCCCAAAATGTCCCCAAGCTAGAGTTTTCAATAAAAATGTGAAATAGCTCCGTAGGAGGCTCCAAACACAAACGAAAGGGTTTTTCTTGAAAACAACCATGCACACAAACGTAACATACCTATTTGGATGTGCTACAATGGCCTATGACTAAAAAATACTACCGATACAAAATCCAACCCCCTAACGGCCGAAAAGGCAAAAATGGACTTGAAATGGAAAACATGAAAACCCAAAATTGACAAATGATTTCAAATGACCGTTTGGCCCTTGGCCACACTTCAAACATGATTTATAAAAGCTTATGAAAGAATGAAAATGGAATTCCCACACCCGATGCAACCATGGTGAGACAATGACTTGGCGTTTTTCAATATTTTCGTAATATTTCATGAAGATAAAAGTTACATGAAATTCAATATACATGTCAATGGCCTCTGGCCTCATCTCATACATATCAAATACATTGTAAAGAGTGTACTCATGTACTCATGTACACATTACATACATGGAATCAAATATATACATTTTGACATATAAGTCTACAAAATGACATTTCATGCTACATTTGCATGAAATGAAAACTTGAAAGCTACACGACATCCAAGGAATGCTAAGCATCACGAACCAAGTCTTTGTACCTTAAATATACCCCAGCAACTTTGGGGTGAGCAACATAAAGCTACTCGTAGGAAATGAGCCTACATCGACCTAACATTTTACAAATTTATCACCTTAAGTGAAACAAGTTAAAGGGGCTCATGCCACATAACGTCTATGTCAAAGTGAGACTCAGGGAGTATCCTACGGTACCTTAGAGTCTAAGCAACAAGAATCATGATATACGTACGTATATGAAACGAATCATGGTTGGTATAATTCAAAAAACACGACAAGAAAACAATGGAATATAAGGATGACATTATCAACGCAATTTACATGATTGGAATTAAACCAATTAACACGATGAAAATTATACACAGAATCAAGAACAAGGCATAATATCTATGCAAGTATACAAGGATGGAACATTCCAGATAACATGACAATAAGTATGCTCGGACATATGTTAACAAGAATTACATTATCAATGCAATTAACATGACAAGAAGTATAATTGAAATCACGAATGAGGCATACTATCTATGCAATGAAACAAGATTGGACCATTTCACATAACACGACAAGTTTAAATCTTCAAGGAATAGCAACTTGAAATTTAAAGAGTGAAATCAACCAATCTGGAAACTCAGATATCACCCGGATTAAAACCATACTCTCGAGATCACTTTTGGGCTACTAACCCATGGGTATCTTTCCCCTAGTGCGCACTATAGTAGTAGGAGGACATTCCCCCGTATTAGAACCAAGTCCTAGCCATGTCAATTCTTGATTGATATCCCAAGTCCCAAAATCAACAAGTTGTGCAAGTCAAGATTGTATTAAATACAATAAATACATTAACCACGTTTCATACACAACCAAGATTTTGGAACATACAAGTCATGCCCTAAGTTCATCAACTATAATGGCATGTGAAATGTCAAGAAATCATAGTATGCATCTATATACATTATAACCAAGGTACATAGCATAAGGATTCCATTGAAGTAGATATACCACAAGTATAAGATACAAGATTCAAGTAATTACTAAGCAACACATGAGTAATTAAAATCATTTTAAGACAAACGTACTAGTTCATTAAACATATTAATGAAGTCATGATACTAGGGGTCATGATTAAACCAATGAGAGCATAAAAAGGGAACTTAATCTACTCAAGGGATCAAGTTATCAAGATTACAAGGTAAGTCCAAGTGTTCTACAACAAGGCATGTCAAGGATCATGTCAAGGACAAGTCTAAGATCAAGTTACTAGTTCATTTCATACAAGATTCAACCATGTGAATTTAGTTCCATACAAATGAATTAATTAAATATAAGTTTTAAAACTTATCTGGTTATTCTCGATTTGACACACGTGAAGGAATTTGTCAAGGAGATCATGAATACCAAATTAGAAACTTAATCAAGTTCAAAGAATCATTGAGTAGGTTTTAATTAATCCTTTTAATTAAAAACTCTAGATTTTGAAATTCATCCAGTTGCTCTTAAGTTAATGTATAATAGACAACATGTCAAGACTTGATTTAAAAATATGATACAAGTGAATTACATGCAAGATACGGCTATGAGTATTAAACTTTAATACTAGAAAATTAATAAATGAAAGGTTTCAAAACCTAATAAAATATTCTAGATTAAATATATGTGAAACTATATGGCATGTACATCATGAATATCACGTCAGAAATCAAATGTAGTGAATAGTACACTCGGAATAAATTAATTAATCAATTAATTAAATATTCTCTAGATTTTAAAACATCTCCGATTACCTTTAATTTCACATATGTTGAAGAGTGAATTAAAACCTGATATAATATGCTAAAACATGTTGATTTCAAGCTAGTTAAGGCCATATGAATTATTCTTTCACTAAAGATAAATATTAAATAAAATCTTTAATACTTATTCAAATATACTCAATTTAATATATGTCAATGACCATATTATAGTGTAACAAAATATCATGCTACATGTTTAAAATAAGCTATGAGCAATCGGAAAATTCAAATCTCATACAAGAAAAATTAAATAATAAAATCTCTAGATTTCATATTTAAGCATGTAATCAAGTTGTATAAGCATCAATAAATGCTATATAACAAGAATTAAACCTCTAACACCCCCTACCTCAATTTCAGATGAAATCTCAAATCCCTACCGAAATGAAACAACTCTGAATCCTACAATACTCTTGGGTTTTGTCGGGGACAACGCCGTGAACGATAAAATCCAAAAAGGACCTATGAAAATGTCAACCTGACCTCAAAACCCGAACTCAAAATTTAGTCAGAAATGGGTTCTAATAAGGGCAAAAGGTGCGCGGCGTCAAGACGAGCAATAAACACTAAGGTACTAAGGTATTTCACTCGAGGGAGGTGGCCGGAAAAGAAGGAAGAAGGCCGGAAGCCATGGTTGCCATGGAGGGCTGGCCAAGAGAGGGAGAGAGAGAGAGAAAATTCTAATTTTTCTCTTTAAGTCCCCTATTTATAGAAAATCTCAAAAAGTGCCCCGAAAGGGCCCCGCCGAGTCCGGAAAAGTGAAATTTGGGCAGACGAGCTCAAACGGGAAAACTCCATGAACAAAAAAGATTCAAAATGAGAAAATATGAACAACGGAAGAAATAGAATAAAAAACGGAGTCACGAGCATAGAGATATGCCCCAAACAAGTTCGGCAGTAACCAGCGCTAGAAACTCTGAAATTGGAGAAAAATGACTAGAAAGAAATTCTAAGAGTACATGACTCGATTGGATGTGAAAATGAATCTTGTACGAGGATTCAGGCACCAAACAAGGAATTTTGCAATAACTTTCGTTAATTGTACAATAACCCCTCCAAAAAGGGTTAACTGCAAAACTGCCCCAGAATGAAAATATCTTTCAAATATATTTTCTTAGATAACCCTGAAATAAAATATCTTCTAAAGATATTTATGAAAAACACCCCAAGAAAAGAAAAATATTCTGAAGAAATGTGCATCCATGCCCCTATGGACATCGGGAGCAACCAGAGTACTTTCTTGCAAAAGTAAAGATACGTATTTTGAGAAAACCACTGAAGATGAAGGCACGTTAAGTCAAAAACTAATTCCGAGCATGAAAAACGAGGTTGTGCCAAAAACTGACAATAGGGGAAAAGACAAAATAGGGATAAGGACGAAATAGTGCATAGTGTCGAAAAAGCAAAAATGTGAAAATGACTCGATCGTCAAAGGAAGTTGTCAATCCACACAAAAGAGTCGCAGAAACCAATTCAAAGCACTCGAGATGACACTATGTGACAAGAAACAGAACTCAGAAAAGAAAATTAAACGGAAAAAAAAAAAATTTCCGTAAAATTTCAGGAAAAGGGAAAGGAAGGCAAATGATCGGATCATTACATGACCTATTAGCTGAACATTCTGTTTCAGCACCTGATAAAAAAAACCATATATCCTTAGGTAGTGAGGACTTGCTGGCACAATTCTTCTTTTTCTTATCAGCATACTTCCCAGCATACATATCCTTAACAATAGAATGTACAGTAGGTTTTTCCGGGAAGTTGCCAAAACGTAGCTCCCCATTCTCTACTAGTAAGTCAGTAGGGCACAAATCCGGACACCCCAACGCTTGGGCTATGTCCAAGATACCAAAGTGAATTCGGACACTATCAATGGTTGTAGTTAATATTGCTGATGCATCGCTAAACCATTCCATATTCTGATAAAACAGGCGCACAATATGGGGATATGCAACCTCTGTAGCTGGTCTAAAAAGGCTGGACAAACACCTTCTTTCAAATTCTAACACTGCCCATTCAGTCGTGTCATTGTGGTGAAATGTACCTTCAATGTCGCAGGTAATCTCAAAATCCAGACGTTTGGTATGCCACGCGGCTTTGGGAGTCTCTTTGGAGGGTTTGAAACGTTTAGAAGAAGAACATGAGTCATTTTTTTTAGAGTGAAATAAATGGGAATTAGTTCAAGCTTTGTAGCATGGATTGTCTACTTACGTAGGAATGAAAGTGCAATTAAACTAATTAAGCCTGAAATTAACTAAATTCAACAAGAAATTAACCTAATTAAACTAACTATGTAGCGCAATCCATCTAGTAGAAGCAAATTCTATCAAATCAAAACACAATTACATCTACTTAATACAATGCATAGCCATCACAAGAATCAATTAACAAAGAATTCAAGTGTAGAAATTAATTATCATTCAAACACATATAAGATAATATGAGATTGACATAGATAAGTAAATGAAAGAATTAATTTATATCTCAAGGCTATACAAAAATTACACAAATAAATCCCCAAAAGTGAAAAGTTAAGAATTAGGTTACATGCTTAGGGTTTATCCAACCCTAAGTTAAAGAATCAGCCACTAATGGTTGATGGATACAAGATATCAACAAGCTCCATCCTTTGATTCATCTAGCTCCTCTTCTTTTTCTCTCAATTTTTCTTAAGAACCCTAGCTTTTCTCCTTTTCGTGTTTTCCATAGAGAATATGATATCGATTACTGAAAAATAAAATAATATCCAAAAATAATAAAAACTCCCCTCCAACTAATGGGTATTGGTTTCCTTAAATATAAGCCTTTTTGGAGACCAATAAGTTACAAAATAAGCCCAAAATAAGAAAATCCCGTAGTCAAGTAAACATCAATCCCGCAATGCTGCTAAGGGCTGAGGGATCGATCCCCCAGCCTTGGGGATCTATCCCCAAAGGGCATTTTTAGTTCTGTGAATAGTGGAGGATCGATCCTACACTCTGGGGGATCGATCCCCTAGAGTTGGAATCTTCTTTAAGCCTTTTCTTTAACTCTATTTTGGCCCCAGGCTAATCGGTTTGCTTCTTAATCATCGGGAACATCATCAAAGGCCCAAAAAAAGTAGAATTGATCGCTTTTGAAGGATAAGCATACTATACGAACGATGGGCTGCAATAATTTTTTGCCATTTTCTGAACTTTTTTCGAATGTCTTTGCTTATCTCCAAAAAGGCTTTAATGAACCGAAATTAGTCCGTTTGAACCTTATTGACCTGAAATTGACAAAAACATAATTTAGAACTAAAACATGAAAATAAGATAGATGCAACGACTAAAATACCCTAGCTTAGGTGATGAAATGTGCAACATTTAAGCACTTATCACATCTAAATTTCTCTTGGAAAAGCCAAGGGGAAGGCTCAAACCCTAACCAAAGTGGTTTCCAAAGCAAATATGTTCCACCCCCTATACAAGGCTAAGGTTCCCAAAGTTATCGTTCATCTTACCAAGCATCAAATGGAAATCAAATTTCCAACTCTCATTTTCCAAACTAATTTTCATATTCTCAAGGAAATTCAAGAAGTCCCGTATTTAAAAAAAATGTTTTATCCACATTATGTACTTTGAAGGCAAATACTCAATTGCTTCATTCTCACTCCCAATCGATTGCAACGCTAGAAACCCAAGTCGACAAATAGCTAGCACCTTGAATGCAAGGAAGAAGGGAAAAATGCCTTTAAATCCCCTACCGAAGCAACAATTTGTAGTGGAGACCGATTCCTCTTCGGAAGGTCATATACTTAAATATGTGAATACAGTGACCACTTTGAGAAGTGGGAGAGTTATTGACAATCAAATTAGTGTTTCAAATGAGGAGAGTGAACCGGTGCAACCTAATGTTGACACTCGTCCCGTTTCACATCCTATTCCTCCTTCATTGAATGTGAGAAATCTCATTATTGAAAATGCTTCAAAGAATATTTTTGAAAAAGCTTTTGAGCCTAAAGCTCCATTTTCGGATGTTTCAAAAGCATCCAACTCTCTTGAAAAGCAACAAAACAAGGCTAATGAAATCATTGATGTGTTTAGGCAAGTGAAAATCAATCTTCCTCTCTTGGATGCAATTCGAAAATTTTTGGCTTATGCCAAATTTTTGAAAGATCTTTGCACTCTTAAGAGGAAAAACAAAAGCCAAGCACCAAGGAAAATTGTTTTAACCAAACAAGTGAGCTTTATCTTGTAACACAACACCCTCCCAAAGTTCAAAGACCCCTGTTCACCAACTACTTCATGCACTTTTGTTGATCTTGTGATCAATCGAGCTCTTTTTGATTTAGGATCGAGTATGAATCTTCTTCCCTATTCGGTTTATATTAAATTGGGCTTACATGACTTGAAACCAATGTCGATAGTTTTACTGTAACGACCCTGGATTTTTCAACCCAGTGCCTACTGTGATGACCTGAACCGAATCCATAAATGCGGAAACAGAAGAAGCAAAATGGCCTCAAGAGATGTACATCATCCCTAAGGCACCTAGATGACTCCCCATAAAGCAATGGAACTCAAAGAAAATAAGTGCGGAAGCAATGGTTCACGAATGGACAAGAATGAACCAAAGGGCAAAAAGGTCATTTCCAAACTGATATGGGTGCCACCGTGCACACCATTGGAAAGATAACAAAAAATGAACAAAGATAGACTCAAGAATCACCTAATTCTGAGTTCGGACGGAAAAGATATGAAATAAAATAAAGTGGCCTTCGCCGTTTAAGGTTTACCACGAACCTATCATACTAAAACTGGAATAACTCTTACCATAGGTGGAGTTTTGATGAGTGGTTGGTACCAATGGAAAGCTAACTTCGAGCTATTGAACCTAGACTTAAGAATGACTCAATTTGGATTTAAAATGAGTAAGATAAGATCTCCTAAAGTTGGAACAACAAGGCTGCCAAGAGAAACTGAAAACTGGAGGTTCCAGGGAGGTTTGGTCGATCGACGGCACGGGTCAGCCATTCGAAAGTGCATCATCAGCCGACCGAACCCCAAGGATCAGCCGGCCAAAACACCCAAAAAGGCTACTGGAATTCTCAAGGGCTTTGTTAGCCGACCGGTGAAGCTTCATCAACCTGCCGACAGCTCTGCTGCTGCTATGGAAAGCTGCTGCAATGGGTTTTTGTGATGTTTGGGCCATTTCTAAGGCTCTATATGCTTTCTATGTGATCCGGACAAGTTTCAAAACACTTTTTAGGCTCGTTCAAACATCTAAAACAAACCAAAACAAGGAGGGACTCAAATGACACCCCACGGAGGAATTTTTTCATAAAAATTCATAAAATCGCCCAAAAATAGGTCAAAAGTTGAAACTTAAGAGTTTTCTAGAATGTGGACATGCATGCGAACGTAAAAAGACATTTGAGACGCGTACCAATGGTCCGTGGCTTCAAAATATCGAAAATGCAAAATATAACCTCTCAACGGCCAAAAATGCTTTAAAATGAGATAAATGAAACCAAAATGTGAAACCTAGGACAAAATGGTGTTTGGCCCTTGGCCACACCTCAAGAATGATCATAGAAACCCTATGAAAGAGACATAATGGAATTCCCACACCCGATGCAAAAGTTATGATATAATGACTTATGAATTTTCAACATTCTTATATTAAGCTTTGAAAACGAAAGTACATATAATACACGATACATGTCATTGGCCTCTGGCCTCATCTTATACATATTATATACATTGAAAAGAGTGCACTTACGTACACTTTAGATATACGAATCAACGAATACAAGTTTAGACAAATAGGGCTACGAAGAGGCATCTTATGCTAACACTTGCATAAAATGGAAACTTAGAAACTGTAAGCCATCCAAGGAGCAATGGAATCTTCAAATCTTGAGTCCTGTACCTGAAATATGCCCCAGTATCGTAGGGGTGAGTAACATAAATCTACTCGTAGGAGATGAGCATGCATCAACCTAGCATTTTACAATTTTATCACCTTATGGTGAAACATGTTAAAGGAGCTCATACCACCTAACGTTTATGTCAAGATGAGACCTAGGGAGCATCCTAAGCTACCTAGATCATTTCTAGCATAATCACATTGTTCATGCAATTCAAATAACAAGGAAACATGTTATACAAAGTAACAAGATATAGATTCTCAAAGTCTTCAACTTAAAATCCAAGATACGAAAATAAAAAGAGTGAGTCATGCCACCTAACGTCTATATTCAAAATGAATTATAGGATCATTCCTAAACTACATTTGAACATCAAAACACAAATTATGATATCAATTTAATTTAACCGACAATGGAACTTCCAATACAACGCACAAAGCATGCTTTCACAAAGTTACATCTTAAGCTTAAAATAGGAAATCAAATAAGGAACAACAAGTTACGATATCATCTAGTTACCAACTTGAAATGAAATACGAAATCAAACAAAGTGGATACTCGGACGTCACGCTGGATCAGACCGACAACATAGTTACTTTAGGGTTATTAGTCCATGGGTAACCTCCCTATGTACGCACTAGACTATATAGAGGGACAATCCCCCGTACTAGAACCAAGTCCTAGCCGTAGCCAAACAACGACATCCCCAAGTTTCCAAAATCAACAAATTGTGCAACAACATTTATATATCAACATGTATATATAAGATATCATCTATTCACTAGGCACAATCCAATTTTGGAAACATACACAATACATGCTCAAATTCTATAACTACTATGGCATCAAAGATGTCAAATACAAAGTGCGCAATTCCTTACACAAAGCAACAATATATTCAATAAGGAAAGACATATTCTCATGAATATAAAAGTAACAACTTGTTATCCAATGCTCAAAAGTAATCAAGTGAACATACACCAAATCCAAATCCATGATTTAAATATAAAAACAACTCCAAAATGCAATTAAATCCATGGAGTAATAAAGTAGAATTTAATTAAACATAAATAATTAAATTCTCTAAATTTCAAATTAATCCCAAATAACCTCAATTTAATGAATGTTGAAAAACATGTCATAGTCATCACATATATAACATCAAATTATAAGTTAAATGATTAAATACTTAAAACAAAATTAATCAAGCTAATTAATTAATTTCCTCTAGATTTTTAAACAATTCCAAATATCCACAATTTAATCTATGTTAGAGAACATGCCAAGGCCTATCCAAATATCACATTACATCATGATTTCATACTTGCTATCACTATGTGAATTAAACTTTCACAAAAGATAAATATTAAATAAATTTTGCAATTCTTGTCCAATTGCCCCAAATTTAATATATGTTAATCAACATACTAAAACTTAATTTCCTAGCATGCCACAATTTAATTTCAAGTTATACATACAACCATATGAATTAAATCTCAAATATAGAAATTAATTAAATTAAATTCTAAATCTTGAACAAAACATGCTCACAAATTGTATATGCTCATATAACAATCAATACAACATAAATATAATCCTAAGACACCCCCTAACTCAATTTGAGATAAAAATCTCAAAAGCCATCAAAACGAAACGGCTCCGAATCTGACAATACTTCGGGGTTTTGTCGGGGACAACGCCATGAACAAGAATCCCAAAGAAGCCCCATGAAAATCCAAACTTGACCTCAATCCCAAACTCAAAATTCAGTCAGAAATTGTTTCTAATAAGGGGGAATGGTAGAACATGTCGAGGGGAACAAAAAACGTAAGGTCGAAGGATTTCTACAAAGAAAAAGTGGGTTAAAGGAAGAGAGAGAATGTGGCAGCTCCATAGCATCCATGGCTGCCTTTGGTCGTGCAAGGAGAGGTGGAAGAAAAAGAAAATCTAATTTTTCTTCTTTAAGGCACCTATTTATAATAAATCTGAAAAAGTGCCCCGAAAGGGCCCCGCCGGGTCCGGAAAAGTGGATTTTGAGCAAATGCCCTCAAACAGCAAAACTCCATGAACGAGAAAGATTTAAAATGAGAAACTATGAATAATGGAAGAAACGGCGTCGAAAACCGAGTCTCGAGCAGAAAGTTATGTCCCGAACAAGTTTGGTGGCAACCGGGTCCAGAAACTCTAAAACTGGAGAAAAACGACCAGAATGGAATTCTATGAATTTACGAGTCAACGAAAAGTGAAAATGAATCCCGTACGAGGATCCAGGCTCCTGACGAGATATTTTGTAATAACTTTCGTTAATTGCACAATGGCCCCTACAAAAAGGGTTCATTGCGAAACTGCCCCAGAATGAAAATATCTTCCGAAAGATATTTTCTTAGATACCCCTGAAATAAAATATCTTCAAAAGATATTTATGAAAAACATCCCAAGAAAAGAAATTAATTTCAAAGAATTATACATCCATGCCCCTATGGGCACCGAGAGCAACTAGAGTATTTTCTTGTAAAACTAAAGATACGTATTTCATGGAAACCACTCACGATAAAGATACGTGAAGTCAAAAACCAACTTCGAGCACAAGAAGTGACGTTTTGCCAACAAAGTGACAAACGGGGAAAAGATGAAATAGGGATTAGGACGAAATAGGAATAAGGACAAAAAAATTGATTAGTGTCGAAAAACAAAATTTGGGGAAATGACTCAGTCCTCAAAGGAAGTTGTCAATCCACGGAAAAGGGTCTCAGAAATCATTTTCGAGCACTTAAGACGACACTAAGTGACGAAAAATCATCCACAAAAAAGAAAAGACAACGGAAAAAATTTATCCGCAAAATTTAAGGAAAAAGGAAAAGGAAGAAAATGATCGGGTCATTACAACCTTCCCACCTTAAAGGGATTTAGTCCCCGAAATCCAGCCCCAACAAAACAAAAGGCGAAACTAGGATAACTACGGAGTACATCTCTGAGTACCCCACGACATGTTACGAGAGCAATTCCAAAACTAGAAGACAACACGCAAACCAATGCCATTCGCACCCACGTGCTTACGACAGGACAACCTCTCAAAAGAAAAATGACCGCACGGCGACATGACAAGTCAAAGGTCACTCACAGAACCCAACGCCAGACAAAGGAATGGAAGACAACAACCGTAAGCATTTATTCCTGATGAACCATCAGACCGATCCAAAACAACTCCAAGATCATCACAGATCAAATCAAAGTATAAAACAAGGACAATGTGGCAGTACGAATAGCGACTAGAACCCACCCATACTTACTCGTCAATAAGGTAGCATGACAGTATAAGGCATTAATTCATAACCTGCCCCCCACTAGGTCTACCCATGAAACCTCTCAATATAAATGACATCAATGTTGTGAATCATCATCACCAAAAGCACTACGGGAACCAGGCATCTTATGAGAGTTGGGGTAGCTAATCCCAAAACTCTGACAACAATGTCATAGGCACCGCTAAGCTTAAGGTCTTAAGTCCTCAATACAACAAAACTAACAGCTCCAACGCCTCAAAATACTCCTATTAACAACCTCAATCAAGAGTCCAAGGTCTAACAAGCAAAACATTATCTCCAAAATCGCAGGTATCATCCTGATACAGATCAACTACGAAACCACACCGAAATCAAACATTGTATCAGAATCCCCACAACGGATGACTAAATCCCCAAAATACAAGTCCACTAAGTGGTTCACACATCAAGTCCTGACAATTAAAGTCACAAAACGAATCTCTCAAAACCGTGCTTGGCATTACCAAGCTAAATCAAAATCCTTTAATTTTAATTCATAATCAATCATCGAAACTACAATTCCTCAAAACTATGCCTAGCCATAGCTAGGACGAGAACACTCCATAAACAAGCCAAATCTAATAGCGATCTTCCAAAACTTCTCCTAAGAGTCAACCACATCTAGGTTTCCAAAAGCCAAAACAAGTCTCCAAAGGACATTCTCAAAAAAGTATCGAGCTCACCTCACGAATTAAATAAATCCTCAATTAATTGGACACAAGTCCCCAAAAAATGATCTCACACCAATCAACTCACTCTGAGCACCACAACTCCTTCAACAACCATGGCAAAACTCCCCAAAGAAAGACACGAAAGAAAGGAAACCACCAGTCCTAAGAAGGATAACACCAAGACTCCACCTCTAAAACGAAAGATAACAAGGTTAAAGACTCACCTACATGGAAGTAAGTCGACCAAAATCCACCAAATCCTCTCTAAAGACTCAAAACGACAACGATGATCCTCACGGACCAACCAACCCTAAACTGCGCACAAGGCGACGAAGAGAAGAGACTCACTCCTTGTAAAGTCCCAACCACGAACCAAGAAAGAAGAGGAATCCCATTCTCCCACAAGGGTCAACACGACGAACACGAAAAGGAAGCATTATTCCCACCTGAAAGAAATAGATAGCTCAAGACCAAACAAATGTGACAACTCCTCTGCAAGGAATCTCACAACAAAACCGTACACACTACGTACGACTAAGGGAAACAAAAAGGAGAATCAAACACGGAAGTCATACATATGACAAGGAATGCAACTACCAAATAAATAAATCTACTCTCATAGATAAAATCAAAGGTACATGCGGCACGTCTCCACGTAAACACAAAAGCAGGTCATTAAAGCACAACAACAACATGACATCCCTAAGTATATATGTAGGGCATGCTAATGTCACACAACAGAAGGCAAATGTGGATAGACCTCCATCTTTTCATGCATCGCAATAACATAAATTATACTACTAACATGGTAGTAAACAAAATTACAGAAGATAAAATGATGCAACAATGAACCCTATGGATATCGTGTCCTGGAATGTCTAGATAGAAGGGAAGGACCAATCCTAGCCATAATCTGACTCCAAAAACTAATGTAACAACAACCTGTCTCAAAACAAACGTGAGCCCTTACCACAATGGCAAGACTCTAACAATCCATCCCCAGTCTAAAGGTGACACTACAAGTGACACTTACAGTGCAATGCTCTCACCAACCCTGAACATCAATCAATCAACTTAATCCAAAAAGCGTTATCACGCAAGGACAACTTAAATGAAATGGCTACTCTAGCCATACAATCAGACAACCAAATCAATCACTACGACTGATCCCCAAAACAACCATCATCATCATCAGTCAAAAGGACTATGTTTATCAAAACAAAAACTAAAGCTGATCCCATCTGAACTGTGCTCGTAGCTAGCCAGTATGGTAGCATAACAGTGCCATGCACCCGCCCACAGTGTACCTGCCCACGAAAATCACAATCTCAGAAGAACCTTCCAAAATAACCAAGGAGGCCAAAAGGTCCAAAACCAAAACATGGCCTAAAATTAATAAATCCAATACTACGGTTGTGCCTAATGGTTCACCCCACAAGAGCCTAAACAAAATGTGTCTCTCCACCTATCCAAAGTCAACTCTTAGGTCAACAACAACCTAACTACGATGAAACTGTGAATACAATCACCATCAACCTCAACTCATGCCTCAATGACCAATCCCTTGACATGCCAAATATGCAATACAGTTATGTATATATGAATCTAATCTAGCATACATCGTATGTCATGCTTTTTATACTGGAATCAAAACAAGTTAAATAGATAGCATACCACGTATAGCGCATAAGCACCTAAACATGTTGTCAAACCAAAACATGTTATCATGAAGCGTATAAGCACGTAAAATAAAGCAACAGAAATGTGATATGCACCCAAAACTCGTCGTCCCAAGGTATTCAAACCTGGGAGCTCTGATACCACCTGTAACGACCCTGGATTTTTCAACCCAGTGCCTACTGTGATGACCCGAATCGGATCCCGAAATGCCAAAGCAGAAGAAGTAAAATGGCCTCAAGAGATGTACATCATCCCTAAGGCACCTAGATAACTCCCCATGAAGCCATGGAACTCAAAGAAAATAAGTACGGACGCAACGGTTCACAAATGGACAAGAATGAACCAAAGGGCAAAAAGGTCATTTCCAAACTGATATGGGTGCCACCGTACACACCATTGGAAAGAAAACAAAAAATGAACAAAGATAGACTCAAGAATCACCTGATTCTGAGTTCGGACGGAAAAGATATGAAATAAAACAAAGTGGCCTTCGCCGTTTAAGGTTTACCACGAACCTATCTTACTAAAACTGGAATAATTCTCACCATAGGTGGAGTTTTGATGAGTGGTTGGTACCAATGAAAAGCTAACTTCAAGCTATTGAAACTAGACTCAAGAACGACTCAATTTGGATTTAAATTGAGTGAGATATGATCTCCCAAAGTTGGAACAACAAGGCTGTCCAAGAGAAACTAAAAATTGGAAGTTCTAGGGAGGTTCGGTCGACCGACGGCACCGAATCCCAAGGATCAGCCAGCCAAAACACCCAAAAAGGCTACTGGAATTCTCGAGGGCTTTGTTAGCCAACCGGTAGAGCTTCATTAGTCGGCCGACAGCTCTGCTGCTGCTATGGAAAGCTGCTGCAATGGGTTTTTGTGATGCTTAGGCCATTTCTAAGGCTCTATATGCTTTCTATGTGATCTGGAAAAGTTTCAAAACATTTTTTAGGCCCGTTCAAACATCTAAAACAAACCAAAACAAGGAGGGACTCAAATGACACCCCACGGAGGAATTTTTTCATAAAAATTCATAAAATCGCCCAAAAATAGGTCAAAAGTTGAAACTTAAGAGTTTTATGGAATGTGGACATGCACGTGAATATAAAAAGACATTTGAGACGCGTACCAATGGTCCGCTGCTTCAAAATATCGAAAATGCAAAATATGACCTCTCAAAGGCCAAAAATGCTTAAAAATGCAATAAATGAAACCAAAATGTGAAACCTAGAACAAAATGGTGTTTGACCCTTGGCCACACCTCAAAAAGGATCATAGAAACCCTATGAAAGAGACAGAATGGAATTCCCACACCCGATGCAAAAGTTATGATATAATGACTCACGAATTTTCAACATTCTCATATTAAGCCTTGAAAACGAAAGTACATATAATACATGATACATGTCATTAGCCTCCGGCCTCATCTTATACATGTTATATACATTGAAAAGAGTGCACTTACGTACACTTTACATATATAAATCAACGAATACAAGTTTAGACAAATAGGGCTACGAAGAGGCATCTTATGCTAACACTTGCATAAAATGGATACTTAGAAACTGTAGGCCATCCAAGGAGCAATGGAATCTTCAAATCTTGAGTCCTGTACCTGAAATATGCCCCAGTATCGTAGGGGTGAGTAACATAAATCTACTCGTAGGAGATGAGCATGCATCGACCTAGCATTTTACAATTTTATCACCTTATGGTGAAACATGTTAAAAGGACTCATGCCACCTAACATCTATGTCAAGATGAGACCTAGGGAGCATCCTAAGCTACCTAGATCATTTCTAGCATAATCAAATTGTTCATGCAATTCAAACAACATGGAAACATGTTATACAAAGCAACAAGATATAGATTCTCAAAGTCTTCAACTTAAAATCCAAGATACGAAAACAACAAAAGTAGGTCATGCCACCTAACGTCTATATTCTAAATGAATCTATAGGATCATTCCTAAACTACATTTAAATATCAAAACACAAATTATGATATCAATGCAATTTAACTGACAATGGAACTTCCAATACAACGCACAAAGCATGCTTTCACAAAGTTACATCTTAAGCTCAAAATAGGAAATCAAATAAGGAACAACAAGTTACAATATCATCTAGTTATCAACTTGAAATGAAATACGAAATCAAACAAAGTGGATACTCGGACGTCACGCTGGATCAGATCGACAACATAGTTACTTTAGGGTTACTAGCCCATAGGTAACCTCCCTATGTGCGTACTAGACTATATAGAAGGACAGTCCCTGTACTAGAATCAAGTCCTAGCCGTAGCCAAACGACAACATCCCTAAGTTTCCAAAATCAACAAATTGTGCAACAACGTATATATATCAACATGTATATACAAGATATCATCTATTTACCAGGCACAATCCAATTTTGGAAGCATACACAATACATGCTCAAAGTCTATAACTACTATGGCATCAAAGATGTCAAATACAAAGTGTGCAATTCCTTACACATAGCAACAATATATTCAATAAGGAAAAATATATTCTCATGAATATAAAAGTAACAACTATGTTATCCAATACTCAAAAGTAATCAAGTGAACATACACCAAATCTAAATCCATGATTTAAATATAAAAACAACTTCCAAAATGCAATTAAATCCATGGAGTAATAAAGTAGAATTTAATTAAACATAAATAGTTAAATTCTCTAAATTCCAAATTAATCCCAAATAACCTCAATTTAATGTATGTTGAAAGACATGTCATGGTCATCACATATATAACATCAAATGATAAGTTAAGTGATTAAACACTTAAAACAAAATTAATCAAGCTCATTAATTAATTTCTTCTAGATTTTTAAACAGTCTCAAATACCCTCAATTTAATCTATGTTAGAGAACATGCCAAGGCCTATCCAAATATCACATTACATCATGATTTCACGTTGCTATCACCATGTGAATTAAACTTTCACAAAAGATAAATATTAAATAAAATTTTCAATTCTTATCCAAATGCCCCAAATTTAATATATGTTAATCAACATACTAAAACTTAATTTCCTAGCATGCCACAATTTAATTTCAAGTTATACATACAACCATATGAATTAAATCTCAAATATAGAAATTAATTAAATTAAATTCTAAATCTTGAACAAAACATACTCACAAATTGTATATGCTCATATAACAATCAGTACAATATAAATATAATCCTAAGACACCCCCTACCTCAATTTGAGATGAAAATCTTAAAAGCCATCAAAACAAAACGGCTCCGAATCTGACAATACTTCGGGGTTTTGTCGGGGACAAAGCCATGAACAAGAATCCCAAAGAAGCCTCATGAAAATCCAAACTTGACCTCATTCCCGAACTGAAAATTTGTTCAGAAATGGTTTCTAATAAGGGGGAATGGTAGAACACGTCAAGGGGAATAAAAAACGTAAAGGCCGAAGGATTTCAACCAAGAAAAAGTGGGTTAAAGGAAAAGAGAGAAAGTGGCAGCTCCATGGGCATCCATGGCTGCCTTTAGTCGTGCAAGGAGAGGAGGAAGAAGAAGAAAATCTGATTTTTCTTCTTTAAGGCACCTATTATAGTAAATCTCAAAAAGTGCCCCGAAAGGGCCCCGCCGGGTCCGAAAAAGTGGATTTTGAGTAAACGAGCTCAAACGGCAAAACTCCATGAACGAGAAAGATTCAAAATGAGAAAATATGAACAATGAAAGAAACAGCGTCAAAAACCAAGTCCCGAGCAAAAAGTTATGCCCCGAACAATTTCAGCTGCAACCGGGTCCAAAAACTCTGAAACTGGAGAAAAATGACCAGAACGGAATTCTATGAATTTAGAAGTCAACAAAAAGTGAAAATGAATCCCGTACGAGGGTCCAGGCTCCAGACAAGATATTTTGCAATAACTTTCGTTAATTGCACAATGGCCCCTACAAAAACGGTTAACTGCGAAACTGCCCCAGAATGAAAATATCTTCTTAAAGATATTTTCTTAGATACCCCTGAAATAAAATATCTTCAAAAGATATTTACGAAAACATCCCAAGAACAGAAATTAATATCAAAAAATTATGCATCTATGCCCCTATGGGCACTAGGAGTAAGCAGAGTACTTTCTTGCAAAAGTAAAGATACGTATTTCGTGGAAACCACTCACGATAAGGATACGTAAAGTCAAAAACCAACTCTGAGAACAAGAAGTGAGGTTTTGCCAACAAAGTGACAAACAGGGAAAAGACGAAATAGGAATAAGGACGAAATAAGAATAAGGACAAAAAAAAGTGAATAGTGTCGAAAAATGAAAATTGTGGAAATGACTCGGTCCTTAAAGGAAGTTGTCAATCCACGGAAAAGAGTCTGATAAGCCATTTCTGAGCACTCAAGACGACACTAAGTGACGAAAAACCATCCACAGAAAAGAAAAGATAATGAAAAAAATTTATCTGCAAAATTTAAGGAAAAAGGAAAAGAAGAAAATGACCGGGTCATTACATTTACAACTATCCAACCGATCAATTAAGAAGCCCCGGGATATCATTAAGGATGTTTTGATTAAAATTGACAAGTTCTTCTTCCCGGTTGACTTCGTTGTCATTGACACGAAGCCGATCCCAAATCCTAAGAGCCAAATTCCCGTTATCCTTGACCGCCGTTTCTTAGCTACCGCCAATGCCAACATTAATTGTAGAACGGGGATAATAAAGATCTAATTTGGTCACATGAAAGTGAAGTTGAACATTTTTAATCCAACCCCTAACTCTATGGAAAAGCATGAAGATATTTGTGTTGTTGAAAAATATTTTCCAAATAAATTTGAAAAGAATGAGTCTTTGCTTTATGTTGAAAATTCAAATGGTTTGCCTTCAAAAGAACTTTCAAAAAAGGTTGTTTTAAAGTCTAATGTGGAACGGGCATGGAAGCCCAAAAGTTTTGTTGATCCAAAGCCATTGAAAGCACTTGAACCAAATGCAATAAGTTCCTCAGGGAATGGTTTGCTAGATGCGGTTCAAAGTTCTATTCACCCAATCAAAGAGGGGATGCCTACCATAATATTTGATTCGGGCTAAAAGAGCCCAACGTCTTGCTAGAGACGTTAAACACTAGTGCTTTGTAAGGTTTTCCAACCCTATTACTTCCCCATTTCTTTTTATTTTTCATTTCGTGCGTCGTCTAGATCCAATCTGGGATCTTATATGTTGTTTGAGGCTTTGATAGGAAATGCATGCACTTTAATCTCCAAATTAGGCATTTAGTGCCTGTTCGATCGATCACAAGAGCATATTCGATCGATCGAACCTCTCTGCATCCACTTCTCTACGTATTTCAATTTTATGTCTATCGTTTGAACTTCCCATTCAATCGTTCAAATCATTCTTCGATCAATCCAATGATCCTATGAACGATAGTATTTGCACACTTAGAAAAATTTTGGACCTCTGCATATTTTCATCTTTCTGTCCAATTGTGCGAAGTTTTCTACAGGTTTTTAGTCCTCTGTGTATCGTTCAAACATTGGAATGATCGAGGATTCGATCAATCATAACCCGATCGTTCAAAGTTCCCTGCTTTCTTTCCGTTGACTTTGAAAAAATTCAAAAAATATAAAAAAATATTTTTCAATTTTTAAATTTAAAAAATTCAAAAAATTCTCAAAAATATTTTGTCGTTTTGTAGGTTCAATCGAGCCGAGAATTTCCAATTGATCTTTAAATTCTATTCATATGTCTATGTATGTTGGAATGAATGGTCATTGATGTGTGTTTTTATTTATCAATAATAAAATACCACTCGCAATAGAACGAATCCTTATAGGATAGGGCTATGTTGAGAGTGTCGAACCTCAAGGACTATGGTGGTTTATCGAGTCTTCAATGAATACTATTTTAATTTAGAAGGAAGATTCAATTTGTTTTGTCATGATGCAATTTAAGAACATAAAAGAAAATAAACGGAATAAAAGGATTGAGATCAAGAGAATAAATACTTAGGGATTGACTTTGATGAGCGCTGAAAAGTAAATTTTAAACCCCTTAAGCTTGAGTGTTCTAGGACCTTTATCTATCTTATTTTCCCATTTTAGTACTTATTTGTGTTTTTGTCAATTTCAGGTCAATAATGTTAAAATGGGCTAAAAATGGTTTCTTAAGGCCTTTTTGGAGTCAAACTAACTCTTAGTGATGATCCAGAGCAAAAAGAGGCTGATTTGGAGTAAAAAGAGGCTGATGCTGAAAATTTGCCAAGTTGGATCGATCCAACTTTTTCTAAGATCGATCGCTTTTTCTGAGATCGATCAAAGTTGGATCGATCGAAAATCAAAGTTGGATCGATCGTACTTTTCTCTGATCGATCGAACTTTTTCTCTGATCGATCGAACTTTTGCTAGTAGCGAGCTGTCTTATTCCCGTGCGCGCCCAAAAGTCCACCTACCACATAGTACAGGATTAGAAATTTTTGGAGCTATATTCCTGATTTAGTGACTAAGAAAAGGACCTTCTATATAAAGGGAAGTGACCTATTTTGTAAAAAAGCTTTTTATCATTTTATTTTTTACATTGTAATTTTAGTTTCTCTTTCTAGTAAAGTTAGAGATTAGGGTTAGAAGAAAAGGGGGAAGTGGAGGCACATCTCAAGATCCATCTCTAGACCACTCTCTCTCTCCATCTCTAGAGCTTCAAAGAAAAAGAAGAAGAAGAAGAGGAAGAAGAAGATGGAGCCATATTTGGAGCTTGATTTCATGACCACATCTACCTCTTCCATAATTGGCTAGATCTACACTTAGGGCTTGGATGAGACCTAAGTCTTGTGTAATCTAAACCCTTGTATTTCTATTTTTGGGGATTATATATTATTGTGATTAGTGTTCTAGCCTTGTGAATTTCATGAATCTTAGTATATTTCTATGATTTCTATGGTTTAATTTTTCCTATTAATTCTCTAGTTTATTTACTTGTCTATGTGTAATTAAATTAGGAATTATTTCTTACATGATTCATATAGATTAATTCTTTCTATTGATTCTCTATTTGATTACACGTTGTCTTATGTGTGATTATTTGGGAATTAATCTCTACACTAGTTTTTCTATATTAATTGCATGTCTATGTGTGGTTGATTGAAAATCTAGTGATGGCTAAGCATGAGTTTTTATTGAATCGGTTTGTCAATTAATTTGATGGTTTATACTTATGCTTGATAGGTTGTTCTACAATTTAATTCATGTTTGTAGGTAGGTAGACAATCTATGCTTGCTTAGATATTCCATGGCTTATTATTGCAAATTCCATGATTCTCTAGATTGATGTGTGCTACAATTGTTGCTACTTAGATGGGTCCTGCTTAAAATTGATGGGTTGTGCTACACTTAGTTTAGGTAGACAATTCATACATAAATTAGATGGTCTATGCTTAATATTGCAATTGGTAGTCGTATTTTGTTCACAACAATGTATTCCCCATTAATGGAAAGCAAGTGGTTAATTACATGAGCTTAGTGGTGATTCCAACACCCTAAGTCCTCTCTTCATATCTTTTAAATCCCTATCTCTACTTAGTTTATTTTAATTGTATTTTCATTAATTGAAGTAGTTTAATCATCTCATCAAATCTCTTTTGCAATCTTGTGATACGCTAGAGTTAAAATTAAATTCCAACACATATAATCCCTTGGGACAATCCCTACTCACTCTTGCTACGTTACTAGTAGTGTTGGTAGTGGTTTTTATAAATTTAAACTTGACCCAAAAGGCTTTTCTTGAACTGCTCATTCACTACATTATTTTGGCGTATATCAAGCGGCCTCGTCAAATTTTGGCGCCATTGTCGGGGATTAACGGTTTTGTTAGAATTAGACTAGATAATAGTGTTCATTTAATTCCTTCTATTTTATTTTATTTTCTATTGTATATTCTTTTCTCTTGTTCTCATTATTATTTGTTCAATTAGGTACTTGACTACAAGAAAGGCAAACTTTGGAACTTAAAGCAATCATTGGAGCTTAAACCTAACATTAAAATTTGAAGTTGCTTAAGGACCGTTGTGAGCAATTCTTGAAACTCTTGTATTTCAATTGTGCACTTCTTTGCATGTTTGTGATAGCCCTTGTTGAGGCTCATTATATTGCTTTATCTTTGTCCAAGCATAGGCCTTTGTTGAGGCCATTATTTGTTGCATTTGGGTTTTAATTGTGAATGGAGGAATTGTTTGATCCAAGTTTGGGGGGAAATTACATCCCTTCACCTTATGCTCCTCCACTATATTTTAATCATTATGAGATTGAGTCCAATTCATTTCTACATGCATCATCTTATCATGGACTTGATCACTCATTTAATCCTTCTTATGACTATTACCCTCCACCACCATTTTATGATGAACCAATTCCACCACCTTCTAGGTACTCACCTGGATTTGAAGAAAAAGTGTTAGCTTTACTTAATATGCATATTTCACAAAATCCACTTATTAATTCTCATTCTCAAACTTTAGCCAAGCTTGAAGCTCAAGTTGAGCAAATTGTAAGTACTCTTTCTCGTCAAGAGGAAGCGGAAGAGGCAAATGAAAAAATGGCAAGAACTTCAATGTATATAGATGAGGATGAGGAGAGTGAGGAAGAAGTAGCAAGTGAGCTAATACCTAGCACTCTGTAACGACCCGGTCATTTGCCTTCCTTTCCTTTTTCCTGAAATTTTACGAATGACTTTTTTTCGTTTAATTTTTTTTTCTGAGCTCTGTTTCGTGTCGCTTAGTGTCATCTCAATGCTCAGAATTGGTTCCTGAGACTCTTTTTCGTGGATTGACAATTTCCTTTGAGGACCGAATCATTTTCACATTTTTTGTTTTTTGACACTATGCGCTATTTCGTCTTTTTCCCTATTCTGTCTTATCTCCGTTTGTCAGTTTTTGGCACAACCTCACTTCTCATGCTCGGAGTTGGTTTTTGACTTCACGTGCCTTCATCTAGAGTGGTTTTATCGAAATACGTATCTTTACTTTTGCAAGAAAGTACTATAATTGCTCCTGGTGCCCACAGGGGCATGGATGCACAATTCTTTAGAATCCTTTTCATTTCTTGGGGTGTTTTTCGTAAATATCTTTTGAAGATATTTTATTTCAGGGTTATCTAAGAAAATATCTTTTGGAAGATATTTTCATTCTGGGGCAGTTTCGCAGTTAACCCTTTTCGTAGGGGTCATTGTGCAATTAACGAAAGTTATTGCAAAATACCTCGTCTGGAGCCTGGATCCTCGTACGGGATTCATTTTCACATTTCGTCGAGTCGTGGACTCTTAGAATTCCGTTCTAGTCGGGCATAACTTTCTGCTCAGGACTCGATTTTTGACGCCGTTTCTTCCGTTGTTCATATTTTCTTATTTTAAATCTTTTTTGTTCACGGAGTTTTGCCGTTTGAGCACGTTTGCTCAAAATCCACTTTTCCGGACCTGGCGGGGCCCTTTCGGGGCACTTTTTGAGGTTTCTATAAATAGGTTGCCCTAATTTTTAAAACCATATTTTCAGACCTTCTTCCTCCTCTTGGCTGGCAGCCATGGGAGCCCAAGGGGCTGCCTTCACTCTTTCTTCTCCTCCACTTGATTTCCTTGGTAGAAATCCTTCGGCCTTAGCATTTGTTGTTCGCCTCGTCGTGCTCTACCATTACCCCTTATTAGAAACCATTTCTGACCAAATTTTGAGTTCGGGATTGAGGTCAAGTTTGGATTCTCATGGGGCTTCTTGGGGATTCATATAGATCGTGTTGTCCCCGACAAAACCTAGGAGTTTCGTCGGATTCGGAGCCGTTTCAATTCGGTGGGGATTTGGGATTTTCATCTCAAATTGAGGTAAAAGGTGTTATAGGTTTAATTCTTGTTATATAACATGCTATTGATGCTTATACAACTTGATTGCATGCTTAAATATGAAATCTAGAGATTTTATTATTTAATTTTTTTGTATTGGATTTGATTTTCCCAGTTGCTTATGACTTGTTTTAAACATGTAGCATGGTAATGTAATACTCTATAATATGGTCATTGACATATATTAAATTGAGGGAATTTTAACAAGTAATAAATATTTTATTTAATATTTATCTTGAATAAAATATTAAATCATGTGGCCTTAACTAGCTCAAAATTAATATTTGTTAGCATATTAAATTAGGCCTTAACATGCTCTCCAACATAGTTGAATTTGAAAGTAATTGGAGGTGTTTTGAAAATTAGTAATTTTTAATTAATTTGATTAATTAATTTGCCCCGAGTGCACTATTCACTCCATTTGAATTCTGACTTGATATTCTTGATCTACATGCCATATAGCTTCACATATATTTGATTTAGAATATTCGGTGAGGTTTTGAAACCTTTCATTTAATTAATTTCCTTGTTTAAGATTTAATCCTCATGGTGATATACAATTTGGAATTGAATTGTGGCATGCTAAAAAATTAAGCTTTGGTGTGGTTATTCATATATATTAAATTGGGATTAATTGCATGAGAATTGCAACATTTATTTTATATTTAACTTTAGTGAAAGTTTAATTTACATAGGTGTAACTTGCATGAAATAAGCTTGTAATGTGATATTACATTAGTCATTGGCATGTTCTCTAAGATATGTTAAATTGAGAGCATTTGGTTAAGCTTGAAAATTTAGAGATTTTAATTAAAAGAATTAATTAAAATCTATTTTGTGGTCCCATTAGCTTAATTAAGATTTTAACTTGATACTTGTATTGGCCATGACTTGTTTACTAGTATATATTAATTGTGGACCATTTGAAGTTGCTTTAGAACCTTGGTAATTAAATTAGCATGATTTAATTAGAGTTCTACTTTGTTGTTCCAATAACCTAATTGAGTTTTAGAATGGATATAAGTGATGACCATGTCATGTTCTTTAATATGTATTAATTTGAGGTTATTTGGAATTGAATTAGAATCTAGGGAATTTAATTATTTTTATTTAATTAAATTCTATCGAATTGAGCCATGGATTTAATTGTGTTTGAAATTCGTTTCTATATCAAAATCCTGGACATGGACTTGTTGTATATTCATTTAGTTATGTTTTGAGCATTGAATAACATAGTTGCTATGTTTATACTCATGAGAATATGTTTTCCTTATTAAATATATTGTTGCCTTATGTAATGATTTGCACATTTCGTATTTAACATCATTCATGCATAGCGTGTAACGAATCACACACTGAAAATTCGACATTGATCACATCATATTAGTTATGGACTTAGAGCATGTATTGTATAGGTTTCCAAATTTGGTTGTGTCTGGTAGATAGTTGATTATCTTGCATATTCCTATTGATATATGCGTTGTTGCACAACTTGTTGATTTTGGAAACTTTGGGATGTCGTTGTTTGACTATGGCTAGGACGTGGTTCTAGTACTGGGGATAGTCCCTCTATATAGTCTAGTGCGCACATAGGGAGGTTACCCATGGGCTAGTAACCCTAAAGTAACTATGTTGTCGGTCTGATCCGGCGTGACATCCGAGTATCCACTTTGTTTGATTTCGCATTTCATTTTCAAGTTGATAACTAGATGATGTTGTAACTTGTTGTTTCTTATTTGTCGTTCCATTTTAAGTTACAGGATGGTAACTTTGCGAAATTGTGCTTTATGCGTTGTATTGGAAGTTCCAATGTTGGTTAAATTGCATCGATATTGAAAATCGTGTTTTGACGTTCTAATAAAGCTTAGGATTGATCCTATTGATTCATTTATAACATAGACATTAGGTGGCATGACCCACTTCTGTTGTTTTCGTGCTTTAGATTCCAAGCTAATAGCTTTAAGAAATTTTATTTTGTTGCCTTGTATAATATGCTTTTATGTGGTTAGACTGTATTGAAGTTGTAATTTGTATTTTGATTGTTCAGCATGGCCTAGGTTGATTCCTTAGACTTATTTAGAACATAGACGTTAGGTGACATGATCACTTTAGTTGTTTCTGTATTCGAGATTGCAAGTTAATACCTTTAAGAACCTATATCTTGTTGCTTTGTATAACGTGCTTCCATATTGTTTAAATGGCATAGATTATGTTATTTATGCTAGAAACACTCTAAGATAGCTTAGGATGCTCCCTGAGTCTCATTTCGATATAGACGTTAGGTGGCATGAACCCCTTTAACATGTTTCACCTTAAGGTGATAAATTTGTAAAATGCTAGGTCGATGCATGCTCATCTCCTACGAGTAGCTTTATGTTACTCACCCCTACGACACTGGGGCATATTTCAGGTATGAAGACTTGGTTCGTGAAGCCTAGCATTCCTTGGATGTCGTGTAGCTTTCAAGTTTCCATTTCATGCAAATGTTAGCATAAAATGTCATTTTGTAAACTTATATGTTAAAATATGTATATTTGATTCCATGTATGTAATGTGTACTTAAGTACACTCCTTGCAATGTATTTGATATGTATGAGATGAGGCCGGAGGCCAATGACATGTATATTGTATTCTATGCAACTTTTTAACTTCATGAAATGTTATGAAAATCTTGAAAAATCGCAAGTCAATGCTTCTCCATGGTTGCATCGGGTGTGGGAATTCTATTCTCATTCTTTCATAGGGTCTTATTAATCTTGTATGAAGTGTGGCCAAGGGCCAAATGGCCATTTGACTCCATATTACATTTTTGGATTCCGAGTTTTCATTCCAAGTTCCATTTTTGCCTTTTTGCCCGTTGGAAGGTCGGATTTTGCATCGGTGGTATTTTTAAGTCGTGAACCATTGTAGCACGTCCAAATAGGTAAATTACATTTGCGTGCATGGTCGTTTTCAGGCAAAACCTTACCGTTTGTGTTTTGAACTTCCTATGAACTCATTTTGAAGTTTTGTTGCATAATCTAATTTTAAGGCACTTTGGGGTTTTCCTTCGGGAAATAAATTCCATTCTTGACATGGTCACTTAGAAAACGTGATTTTAGGGGAGATTTCTTCTTTGTGTTTTTCCAGAAAATGTCATCTTGGTACCGGAAATCCCGTGCAAAGTTTGGTTTTTCTGCTATGCTATAGCAGCTTTTTTTATAACTTCTTGCCCTTTCCTGATCTAGGGGCATTCTGGGTACTTCATAGTGTTTCTTTTTCATTTTCGTCTATTATCCGGGTAGAAAGCGTGATTTTAGGGGGGGTTTCTTCTTCGTGTTTTTACAAAAAAAACTCATCTTGATGCCGAAAACAACTCACAGATCTGGAAAATCTGGTCGTTCCAGGTTTTTTTCGGAAAAAGTGTTGATCTAAGGAGCATTTCGGGTATTTCACTTGTAAAATAAAATCTTCTCTTGACATGGTCATGTAGAAAACATGATTTTTTTTTTGGGGGGGGGGGGGGGGGGGGGGGGTTTGTTCACAACTTTTTGCCAAAAAATGTCATTTAAGCCCTCAAAATCCCATTTGAATTCGGAAAATATGTGCAGGCCCTGCTCATACTTGAAACCCAGAAAGTCTAATTTTTTGAAACTTTGAGGCCTCATATCTTCATCATCCGGACTCCAAATCAAGTGATTTTTAAGTCTACGTTTATTAACTTTTGCTGGTCTATATAACAGTATACACGGTTGCATCAAATTATATCTAAAAAGACCATTTTACCCCTTGTAAAGTACCCTTGCCGCACTAATTTTAAACCCAAAAGTTGGTTTTTATGAAACTTTGACGTTTCATATCTTCTTCGTCCGGACTCTGAATCAAGTGATTCTTGAGTCTAGATTCATTAATTTTTCTCGGTCTATCTAACGGTATGCTCAGTTGCATCCAATTTTCTCTGAAAAGACCTTTTTTCTCCTTGCAAAGTACCCTTATTGCATTGATTTCAAACCCAAAAATGTGATTTTTATGAAACTTTGGAGTTTCATATCTTCTTCATCCGGACTCCGAATCAAGTGATTCTTGGGTCTAATTTGATTAAATTTTTGTTATCTTTCTAGTAGTGTTCTCAGTAGAACCAGATTTTATATTTTTAGAAATGACCATTTTGCCCTTGGGGGCCTGTTCGGTCTTTTTCTGATCATTCATTCTCGCATTAGTTCTTATTGAGTTCCACGACCTCATGGAAGGTCACTTTGACTTCTTGGAGTCTTGTTTTCTATTTTCGCTTCCGCATTCGGATCCATTATCGGGTCAACCTTCGGTTCATCACAGAACACGCTGGCCTAAAAACCAGGGTCGTCACACACTCTATCTTGTATAGAGGAGGAAGTAGCAAGTGAGTTACTGGCTAATCCAATAGAGCATAACATGATTAATGAGGACTTTCTTTATTTTGATTATGATTTTATCTTGGACATTGCTACTTTAGAGAGTGAGGAGATGTTGACCACACTTGAGGTAGGAGAGAAGGAGGAGGAACTTGTTAAAGAAGGCCTTCATTCTATTATCTCCAAAGACCCTCTTGAGACATGCCTTTTTGAAATATATAAAAATTGTGGTTTTAACCTTGAAAGCTCCAAAAATGAAGTGAACTCTCTAATGGACTCCTTAGCTAACTTAGAAGGTGAGGAGATGGTTATTTTTTAGGAGGAGAAAAAGGATGAAGAGAATGTGTTCCTTGATATTCCAAATGAGTCTTTGAAAGACATTGACTTACCAATTCACAAAGGAAGTGATTCTTTGAATACGTTTCAAGAGCACAAAATTGAGACAAGGTTAACCATGATTGATTTTGTTTTCAAGACCGTGGATGAAAGGAACAATATTATCTCTTTTTCATTTCTTTTCAAGTCATTCTTTTGGAGGATGATTTTATTGTTGTAAGTGGGACGTTAAGTGAGAAAAGTGAAAAGATGATCAATAAGGATGTTTCATATCCGGTTTTTGATTCTTTTGATTAGTGAGTTGACCTAACATCTTGCTAGAGACGTTAAACACTAGTATTCGTAGAGTTTCAAAACTCTATTCCTCCCTCATTTCTTTTTATTTTTATTTTTCGTTCTTGTGTACATTCTTCCATCTATTTTTCAATCTCTATTTTTGTTACCATCAGTGGGGCTTAGCATAGGGTTTTCTGCACTTTCATCTTGAAAATTGAGCATTTTGCATAAGTTCGATCGATCTCAAATGAGAGTTCGATCGATCGAACTTCATTCCTACAGCAAACCTACATCCAAATCACTCTCTGTCTCATCGATCCAAGAAAATCTTCATATCTTAATTCTCAGTTAGATCGATCAGAAGACCTTCGATCGATCCAAACACCAAGTTAAATTGATCTGTAGTTTTAACACTTAGAAAAATTTTGAGCCTGCATTAACCTGCATATTTCAGCTCTCTGTCAGATCGATCGAAAACATTCCTAGATCGATCTAAAGTTCTTCGATCGATCCAACTTCATTATTGGATCGATCTTGAGATTCCATCCTTAGAAAAATTGTCAAAGCACTGCAAATTTCATACTCTCTATCCCATCGTGCGAGCATAGATCGATCATAGCTTTGCCCCTTCGACTTTTTGACTTTTTCTTTTTCTATTTTTATTTTATTTTATTTTTCATTTTCTTTTTTCAAAAAATAAAAATAAAAATAAAAATAAAAATAAAAATGATAATAATAATAATAATAAAATTATTTCTTTGCATTCTTTATTTCCTTACATTTTTATTTACTTGCCTTTTTATTTTTGTTTGTGTACATATTTGTTTTGTCTAAAAAAAAAAAAAAACAAGACAGTTTTTCAAAGTAGCATTCTGTCTGACTAGAGACATTAAACTTAGCACTCACATGACACATTGTGTCATTTATCTTTTGTTTCATACATGTTCATTTTCATTTTTATTTCTTTATTTTTCTTGCATTTTATTTCATTGTACATACTTTCCTCCAAAAAATAAAAAATAAAAAATAATAAAAAAAAAATTGCATCCTTTATTTCCTTGCATTTTCATTCCTTGCATGTTTATTTGTTTTCTTTTTGTGTGTGTGTACATATTTGTTATGTCATAAATAAAAAAATTGCATCCCTTATTTCCTTGCATTTTCATTCCTTGCATGTTTATTTGTTTTCTTTTTGTGTGTGTGTACATACTTGTTATGTCATAAATAAAAAAATAAAAATAAAAAATGAAAAACATAAAGTAAGAAAATTTTGTATATACTTGCATTGTACATATTATTTTTCATTTCTTGCATTGTACATATTCTTTAATTGCATTTTACTTTCTTTATTCTTCTTTTTATATTTTGTTCATACATTTTATTCTTTGTTTTTCTTGCATTTTGTATATATTTGTTTCATAAAAAGAAAAATATAAAAACTTTTCACCATTGTGCCCTTATGTGTAGTCATGCATACTTTATGCTTTACCTAAGACATGATCTCATATCTCTCTTTCATCTTGTGCTATATTACCTTCGAATGCATGATTTGATTATTCTTATCCCATTTGATATTTATGTGAGTTTGCTAGTGTGGTTATTTAAATAGGTTGTTGATTCCAAGTTTGGGGGAAACCCTTTTCATATTGGATCATTGCCGGGCTTCATGCTTTTGCCACCACGGTATACTCTTTCCATCTTTTCAATTGTTCTCATTGCACATTAAGGACAATGTGCAGTTTAAGTTTGGGGGTAAGGTGTCTTTGTTGCATTATACTTAAGTTGAACTTTAAATGCATGATTGAGATTGGAGATCCATTTTAGCGATGATTTTGATCTTTTGAGAACTATATTGCTTAAAATTTAAAAATTACTTGACTTGAGAGTCGAATACTCCTTGTATGCTTTATGGATGTCATTTATGAGTAAATTTTTCGAAAGATTGATATCTTGCTTGCATTTGTGGTCCACATCATCTTGATTTTGTGATTATTTTGAGATTCACTCTAGGATTCTACACTAGCACAGGCGCACACTAGATTCATTTGTGGGGTACATGCTTTGTTGATTATTGAATTGGTTATATCCCAATTGAGCTAGTAGTACATTGAAAGCTTTCATTCTTGATAAAGGTGGATAACAACCCCTTTTCACTAAGTAGCCGGGATTCTAGCCTCATCAAGCACTGAACTTCTCGCGCCGAAAGGTGGAGGGCCCAAACTCTAGGTTAACAATTAAACTTGCTTACAAAAAAAAAAATAAGGACTTCTCCCAAAATGTGAGAAGTGGGAAATGATTAGATGGAGGTTGTTTTGATTTATAGCCTAGTTGATTTGAGCTTGTAAGTCCGTAGGGTGTTTGAACGCCTAATGCCCTAAAGCCATCTGGTTTGGGAGTTATTGACCTAACGCTTGACCTTATTAATCGCTAGAAAGCTTAATAGATCACTAAATTGCATCATGCTTCCATCTTTGATCCTATAAAAAAAAAATAATAATAAAAAATAAAATTTTGAGTGAAAAGAATAAGTGCACCTAGAACAATAAAACTTTAATAAAAGGTTCACTTTTTGTCTTGATGATCGGTACTAGATTTGTGTGCTAGTTTGAGGATAAGGATGTGATTAATTCTTTAGTTAGCTAAGATAGCAACATATTTGATACCGGTCCACTCAAAAAGGATTCTAGCGTTGCTTTGATTTGCATGATCATTTTCTTGATGTGTGGAGGACCATAATTGCTTGCTTGATGTTGAAATTTTGGGAGATTGCTTGGAAATGTTCGAAAAATTGCATACTTGAGGTAGTTTTCTCCCAATGCTTGTTTGCAATATTAGTGCCTCGTTTGAAAGAATGAGCTTAATGTTTGTGGATATCATTTCTGGAAACCCTCACGAGACTTCACTCGTCCACTAGGAGTAACCTAGGGGTTTAAAAGGCTTGTTGCATATGCTAAATGCAATCGTGTTCTCTACGAAAGTGGCACTATCATTTTATTGCTTTCTAGTTCGTAGTTGTTTAGTTGTTCATTTCATTTCTTTAATTTGTAATTTATTGCTAGGGATTAGCAATATTTAAGTTTGGGGGCGTGATGAACGCTGAAAAGTACACTTTTAAACCCCTTAAGCTTAAGTGTTCTATGACCTTTATCTATCTTATTTTTCCATTTTAGTACTTATTTGTGTTTTTGTCTATTTCAGGTCAATAATGTTAAAATGGGCTAAAAATGGTTTTTTAAGGCCTTTTTGGAGTCAAACTAAGTCTTAGTGATGATCCGGAGCAAAAAGAGGCTGATTTGGAGTAAAAAGAGGCTGATGCTGAAAATCTGCCAAATTGGATCGATCCAACTTTTTCTGAGATCGATCGCTTTTTCTGAGATCAATCAAAGTTAGATCAATTGAAAATCAAAGTTGGATCGATCGAACTTTTCTCTGATCGATTGAACTTTTGCTGGCAGCGAGCTGTCTTATTCCCGTGCGCGCCCAAAAGTCCACCTACCACATAGTACGGGATTAGATATTTTTGAAGCTATATTCCTGACTTAGTGACTAAGAAAATGACCTTCTATATAAAGGGAAGTGACCCGTTTTATAAAAAAAAAAAAATATCATTTCTATTCTTTACATTGTAATTTTAGTTTCTCTCTCTAGCAAAGTTAGAGATTAGGGTTAGAAGAAAAGGGGGAAGTGGAGGCACATCTCAACATCCATCTGTAGACCACTCTCTCTCTCCATCTCTAGAGCTTCAAAGAAGAAGAAGAATAAGAGAAAGAAGAAGATGGAGCCATATTTGGAGCTTGATTTCATGACCACATTTACCTCCTCCATGATTGGCTAGATCTACACTTAGGGCTTGGATGAGCCGTAAGTCTTGTGCAATCTAAACCCTTGCATTTCTATTTTTGGGGATTTATATATATTGTTGTGATTAGTGTTCTAGCCTTGTGAATTTCATGAATCTTGGTATATTTCTATGATTTTTATGGTTTAATTCTTCCTATTAATTCTCTAGTTTATTTACATGTCTATGTGTGACTAAATTAGGAATTATTTCTTACATGATTCATATGGATTAATTCTTTCTATTGATTCTCTATTTGATTACATGTTGTCTTATGTGTGATTATTTGGGAATTAATCTCTACACTAGTTTTTCTATATTAATTGCATGTCTATGTGTGGTTGATTGAAAATCTAGTGATGGCCAAGCATGGGTTTTCATTGAATGGGTTTGTCAATTAATTTGATGGTTTATACTTATGCTTGATGGGTTGTTCTACAATTTAATTCATGCTTGTAGGTAGGTAGACAATCTATGCTTGCTTAGATATTCCGTGGCTTATTATTGCAAATTCCATGATTCTCTAGATTGATGTGTGCTACAATTGTTGCTACTTAGATGGGTCATGCTTAAAATTGATGGGTTGTGCTACACTTAGTTTAGGTAGACAATTCATACATAAATTAGATGGTCCATGCTTAATATTGTAATTGGTAGTCGCATTTTGTTCACAACAATGTATTCCCCATTAATGGAAAGAGTGGTTAATTACATGAGTTTAATGGTGATTCCAACACCCTAAGTCTTCTCTTCATATCTTTTAAATCTCTATTTCTACTTAGTTTATTTTAATTGTATTTTCATTAATTGAAGTAGTTTCATCATCTCATCAAATCTCTTTTGCAATCTTGTGATACGCTAGAGTTGAAGTTAAATTCCAACACGTATAATCCCTTAGGACGATCCCTACTCACTCTTACTACGTTAGTAGTAGTGTTGGTTGTGATTTTTATAAATTTAAACTTGACCCAAAAGGTTTTTCTTGAACTGCTCATTCACTACATTATTTTAGCGTATATCAAGCGGCCTCGTCAAACTTCACCACGAAGCTCATACTATGGTCAACTGTTCAACCTTGGGATTTCAACAAATATGTATAATATGGAATTAAACTCAATAACATTCGTTTAATTCAGATTTAAAGAAAGTTGTTCCATGAAATTCAATTAACTATAACCTATCTTCAGTTGGCACGAATTATCTACCTGCCTACTTCTAACTAATTTTGCAGTATAACTTGCATTCCCTAGACATAGACTATGAAAACATTCATTCATGAAAAACATTTGAACACCATTGCATGATCTCCATTCTTATGTCCGATAGGCCTCCACCAAATACCGTCCAATAAGAATGGATTGAATATAATTTAAGAACAATTAAATCTAAGATAAAGTATTAATCATTCAAAAACTATGTAATCATTAAAAACCAATGGAATTAAGTCAATTGCCCATAATCATGCAATCAAAATACATAATGTATTAAATTCCCAAAGTATAGAACAACCAAAATATAATTTCGGATTCGAGCTACATCAATGCCCTAAGAGATGAATTAACTACTCATGATGAAGCAAGATATCATTTGTGTTGTTGTGTTCTTCATCGCCATGGACTGCCAAAACTCCTTTTGGATCTTCTTCTTCAAAACCATAAAAGCCACCGTGAGAAAGAGATATGAGAAAGCCCCCATATGATGGCCTTGTGCCTCCTTTTATAGAAGAATTAACTTCTAATAAGGGTTGGATGGGCTTTTAGGTCTTCTGGGGTAATCTGGACCCATCTTAGATGAATTATGACTGAATTAGAACAAATCCCGCAACTTGAAAATTCTTACTTAACAGCAAAGCTCGAGCTTTGGGTACAAGGCTCGAGCTTTTTCTACCTAAGGCTCAAGCTTTAGGTACAGGGCTCAACCTTTCAAGAATGGTGCTCAATCCCTACTTCTATACTTAACCAAATTTCTTCCATTATTTTCCGAAGCATCTATTCCATTAGCACTTAGAATATTTGGTTTGTCCTTTTAATAGTGCTCGATCCCCCTTTCATGGTGCTCGATCCTAAAGCCTTTTATACCTAAAGCTCGAGCTCTAGGTATAGGGCTCAAGCTTTCAAGAACAGGGCTCGAGCCCATGCAATTTTAACTCATTTAGAGTGTAAATTTGGAGATGGTTATTTGAGACAAAAACATCAGGCTTCGAGTCTTCTTTCTAGAGCCGCTAAGTTTGCTCAATTTAGAGTTTTGAATGAAAAGTTATGCCCAAAATACTGAAGTAGGTCCAAAATTCTCATCTTTTTGCTCCAAGTTTACTTTAGATGACCGGCAACGGCTTTGTAAGCTTCAATATCAATCTTTTCATCATAAAATCACAGTTTTAACTTGTTCTTTAGGAAAGTACCTACAAACACAAAATAAACATAAATCAGTCTAAAACTGAATAGAAGTATTTCTTAAAGTCATAACATACGTATATTTAGGGGCTTAAATATGCAATATTCAGCGTTCATCAGTCATGTGCTTTACACTTGATTCTTTATATTTGATGCATGTCTATGTGTGTTAAATTGATAAGTCTAGTGTGGGTCAAGGCTTAAATATCTTTTGAAGTAAAGGACATATGGGTAGGAGACTGTCTCGTCGTCCCCATCTCCCCCCACAGCCATCTCATCTAGCCAAAGACGAGTCTGGGAATGGATACCTAATAGCCTGCGTGGAACGCGTAAAGGGCCTCTACAAACTCAGCACACCGCATTATCTTGTGACTGATAGGGCGTGCGTTGGCCGTAAGGACCGTATCCAAAAACCAGAATCGGTGGGGGAGCTGTGACTTCCTAATCGCCTCCCTTGTGTCAGCATGTCGCCCTTGAGCCATGGACCGAACCATATCTACACGGGTCAGCCCAGGGGGAACCGGTGTAAACTGCCCCTGAAGAGCCTCTGGGAGCTCGTGATGACATCCCATAGTTACCGCTATAGCGACACAGTCCACTGTAAGCTCTATACCCCCTACAGTAGCTGTAAAGAAATCCTCCATGTCATCGGCATCATCATCGGTGTAAAGAACTAAACTTCGATAAAAGTCCCTCACGAGCCGTGGGTAAGCCATGTCATTAGGGTGCCTAAGGAACCCTATGAGCTGGCAAGCTCGGAGAGCCTCTACCGACCAAAATGTGTGCCGGTGGTGCTCAAAAGCAGCGACTACAAAGTCAGTCTCCTCTGGATAGGACTGGACAACTATGCAGCCTCTAAAGCCTCGGCCAGGGCTCTAGTACTCTCTTCCTCAGTCCTTTAGCCATTGATATAGAAATAATCCACTAAAATAGCTCAGAAATTAAACTGTTTGAATCCCGGTCTCAAAATAATACAATCTCAACCCTTCCCCTCCCACCCCCCCCCCCCCAAAAAAAAAAAAAAAAAAAAAAAAAACCTCACACCTCCCTCTGCAATAACACACAATCTCCTAAGCCTAAAGAGTTCAAAAACTCAACTCTGTACCCCAAGGCTCAAGCCTAAAATTTAGGGCCCAAGCTCTCCGCAAGAAATGCTCAAGCAGGAACTGGGTTTGTGAGAAGTGTCCAAATCCGTCCCCAATGCCTCCTCCAAATTACTTCCCCAACTCCTCTACACTTCAATAAACAACCATACAACCACCAAACTTCAACAAATTCCAACAAAAACTTTAAAAATACCCCAAATCCGTATTTGTCGGATCCAAAGATAAATCCGGGATTTCTGCAAATTTGGAGGATGATTTGAAGTTAGATATATGATATATATGTTTATTAGAAGTTTTTAGGAAAATTTGGAAGAGGTTTGGGGTAAATCCGAGCAATATACACAATATATATACTTATATATGCATATATATATATATATATATATATATATATATATATATATATACATATATAAAACCGAAAGGAATAGAGATTTGGGCCTTACCTTTGCCAAATTGAAGCTCGAGAGGATGAGTGAGATGATGGTGATGAGAATAGAGAGATTAGGAGAAGAGAGGACTCAGGATAGCAAAAGGAATGAGGATTTGAAATGAAGAATGAGCTCGGCACGAGGGTTTTTTACATTATTAAAACACAGGGCTCGTGTAATGACCCAGTCATTTTCTTTCCTTTCCTTTTTCCTCAAATTTTACAGATAAAATTTTTTTCATTTAATTTTCTTTTTCGGGTTCTATTTCTCATCACTGGGTGTCGTCTCAAATGCTTGGAAATGGATTCCGAGACTCTTTCGTTCAGATTGACAACTTCCTTTAAGGACGGAGTCATTTTTCACATTTTTCGTTTTTTGACACTATTTACTTTTCATCATTTTTCCTATTTTGTCTTTTCCCCGTTTGTCACTTTCTTGGCATAACCTCACTTTCTGTGTTCGGAGTTGGTTTTTGACTTCGCGTATCCTCATTCTAAGTGGTTTCCACGAAATACGTATCTTTACTTTTGGAATAAAGTATTCTGGTTGCTCCAGGTGTCCATAGGGGCATGGATGCATAGTTTTTCAGAATCTTTCTCTTTTCTTGGTGTGTTTTTCATAAATATCTTTTGAAGATATTTTATTTCTTTTAAGAAAATATTTTTGGAAGATATTTTCATTTTGGGTCATTAGTGCAGTTTTCACTTTTTAGAGGGGACATTATGCAATTAATGAAAGTTATTGCAAAAATGCCTCGTTTTGAACCTGGATCCTCGTACGGGGTTCATTTTCACTTTTTGTCGAGTCGTGTACTCTTAAAATTGCCTTTTGGTTGTTTTCCCCCAGTTTTAAGGTTTCTGGCCCCGGTTGCCGCCGAACTTGTTGGGGGCATATCTCTCTGCTCGAGACTCAGTTTTTGATGTCGTTTCTTCCATTGTTCATCTTTTATCATTTTGGTTCTTTTTCATTCACGGATTTTTGCTGTTTAAGTGCGTCTGCTCAAATTTCACTTTTCTGGACCCGGCGGGGCCCTTTCGGGACACTTTTAGTGTTTTACTATAAATAGGGAGTTATAAAATTAAAAAGTCATCTTCCCCTCTTTTCATGGATGACTAGCAGCATCCATGGCAGCCCAAAGGGGGCTGCCACCCTTCTTCAATTAAACCTTCTTCCCTCATGTAAAAAGTCGTAGTGCCTTCGTGTTTTATACTTGTCTTGACTACGCGCATCTTTCCCCCTTATTAAAATCCGTTTTAGCCATTTTTTGAATTCAGGTTTGAGGTTAAGTTTGAATTTTGGTATGTCCTATTTGGATTTTAATGTTCACCGTGTCGTCCCCGACATAACCTAGGAGTATTGTCGAATTCTGAGCACTTTTCTTTCGATGGAGATTTGAGATTTTCATCTCAAATGGAGGTAGGGGATGTTATAGGTTAGTGTTTTTGTTATTTTGAATGCTATTGATGCTTATACAACTTGCATGCATGCTTTTGTTCATAATCTAGAATTTAATTTAATTATTTTTCTATATTTAAGATTTAATTCTCATAATGATATTCAACTTATAATTAAATAGTGGTATGCTAGTAAATTAGGCTTTGGTATGTTTGTTAACATATATTAAATTGGGATTATTTGAATAAAGATTGCAACTTTTAATAATTTTCTTTTGTGAAAGTTTAATTATTATGGTCGTACCTTGCATGGAATTGACTTATGATATGCTATTAAATTAAGTCTTGGCATGCTCTTTAACATACTTTAATTTTGGAGCATTTGGATGAGTATGAAAATCTAGAGATTTTTATAAAAAGGATTAATAAAAATCTATTTAAAGGTTCCATTGGTTTAATTAAGTTTTTAACTTGATATTGGTGATGACTAGGACATGTTTACCAGCATATATTAATTTGGGACAATTTGAAGTTGTTTTAGATGTTAGAGATTTAATTAAATTCTACTTTGTTGTTCCATTGGCCTAATGATTTTGAATTGATGTATGTAATGACCATGCAATGTTGTTTAACATATGTTAATTAGGGGTCATTTGATTGAGATTTGAAACTTAGAGAAATTAATTAGTTTATTTAATTAATTTCCGTTTCTATAGCGTTAATGATTTAATCATGTGTTTGATATTGGTTATATGTTTAAATCATGATTTTGGACTTGTATTAGATTCATAAGTTTATGCTTTTAATGTTGAAATATATTGTTATAGCGTGTAACGAATTGCACACTGAAGATTTGACATTTGTCATGCCATAGTAGTTGTGGACTTAGTGCATCTATTGTATGTATTTCCAAATTTGGTTGTGCTTGGTAGATAGTTGATTATCTTGTATATTCCTGCTGATATATACGTTGTTGCACAATTTGTTGATTTTGGAAACTTAGAGATGTCATTGTTTGACTATGGCTAGAATATGGTTCTAGTACGGGGGATTGTCCCTCTACAGTCTAAGTGCGCACATAGGGAGGTCAACTATGGGCTAGTAACCCTAAAGTAACCATGGTGTCGGTCTGATCCGGCGTGATGTCCAAGTATCCACTTTGTTTAATTTTGCATTTCATTTTAAGTTGATAACTAGATGATATCGTAACTTGTTGTCGTTTAATTGATTTCCCATTTTGAGTTTCAAGATGTTAACTTTGAGAAATCATGTTTTATGTATTGTATTGAAAGTTCTAATGTTGGTTAAATTGCATCGATATTGTGATTTGTGTTTTGATGTTCAAATGTAGCTTAAGAACGATCCTATAGATTCATTTAGAACATAGACGTTAGGTGGCATGATCCACTTTAGTTGTTTTCGTGTTTTAGATTTCAAGTTGAGGACTTTGAGAATCTACATCTTGTTGCTTTGTATAACATGCTTCTATGTTGTTTAACTTGCATGAATGATGTGATCTATGCTAGAAATGATCTAAGGTAGCTTAGGATGCTCCCTAAGTCTCATCTTGACATAGACGTTAGGTGGCATGAGCCCCCTTTGACTTGTTTCACCTAAAGGTGATCATTTTGTAAAATGCTAGGTCGATGCATGCTCATTTCCTACGAGTAGCTTTATGTTACTCACCCCGAAGTTACTGGGGATTTGTTTCAGGTACGAAGGCTTGGTTCGTGATGCTCATCATTCCTTGGATGACTTGTACCTTTTAAATTTTCATTTCATGCAAATGTTAGCATGAAATGTCATTTTGTAGCCTTGTACATCAAAACTTGTATCTTTGATTCTATATATGTAATGTGTACATAAGTACACTCTTTTCAATGTATTTGACTTGTATGAGTAAAGGCCGTAGGCCAATGGCATCAAATTTGTATTCTATGCATTTTCACTTTCAAGGTTTATTATGAAAATATTGAAAAATGCCCCAAGTCATTGCTTCCCCATGTTTGCATCGAGTGTGGAAATTCCATTTTTATTCTTTCATAGGGTCTCACTAATCATGTTTGAAGTGTGGCCAAGAGTTAAACGGTAATTTGAAATCATTTGTTAATTTTGGTTTTCAAATTTCCCATTTCTTGTTCATTTTATCATTTTTGGCCGTCAGGGGGTCGGATTTTGAGTCGGGGCTTCTCGGGAGCCGCGGACCATTCCCGCATGCTTAGAATCATTATTACACTTGTGTGTGATGAGCGCTAAAAAGTGCGTATTTAAACCCCTTAAGCTTAGGTATTCTAGGACCTTTATCTATCTTACTTTCCCGTTTTAGACTAATTTCATATTATTGTCATTTTCAGGTACTTATCCCCAAAATAAGCTAACTCAGCTAAATAAGAGCATAATTGAAGCAATCTTGAGATGAATCAAAGAAAGGAGCAAAGTAGGAGTAAAAGGAAGCAAGTGGTGGAAATTCAGCAAGATTCGATCGATCTCAGGAAATATTCGATCGATCTAACTTTGATCAATTTCAGCACTTCAAGATGGATCTGAACTATTTTGTCCTTATCCAAAGATCCTACAAAGTTCGATCGATCCAACTTTCTTCTGATCGATCGAAGAGATTCCATCTTATCTAGTTGTACCACTACACCTACCACTTTTGTCTCTTTCCCAAAAATATCTCCAAAATATCTCAGATTTGTCTTTATCCAAAAAGGCGCCACCATAGAGGATCGATCCAGCTTAAGTTTGATAGATCTCAGCTATGTTCGATCGATCGAACTTCCCCAAGTACGAGAAAATTCAATTTTCAGCTTATTAAAAGTTGTCTCATATCCAATATTGGGAAAAATATTGGTGTACGAGCCTAGGTCATTGGGAGTGACATTTGACTTACCTATATAAGGAATATGAGCGACTTTTACAAAGAGACTTTTGACACAATTTCCATATCATATTCTTAATAAGGAAGAAAAGAAGAGAGGAGGCTAGAGACACAAGCTTGGAGTTCTTCCATCAATCAAGAAGATGAGCAATTTCTACCATGGAGTTAGCCCTTGAGGGTTGGAGGACACCATCCATGAGTGGGTAGATATCCTCTTGGGGCTAGAGTTAGCCCTATGTATGCTTTCTACATCTTCATTTACGTATTTTTTAGGGGATTTGTATTGTGATATATGTTTTGACATTTTTATATACATAGATCTTGTTTATTCAATGTTTAATGCTTCCAATTGATCATTTCATTCTATCCATATGTCTATGTATGCTATAATAGATCCATATAGTTTCACATATATTAAATCTAGAATATTTGATTAAGTTTTGAGACTTTTCATTTATTATTTGTCTAGTATTAAGGTTTAATACTCATAGTCGTACCTTGCATGAAATGTACTTGTATTGTGTTGTTAAATCAAGTTATGACATGTTGTATAACATATTTTAAATTGAGGTCATTTGGATAACTTTCAAAATCTAAAGATTTTAATTAAATGAAATAATTAAAATCCATTCAATGGTTCTATGCACTTGATTAAGTTTATAACCTTGTAATCATGATTTCCTTGATAAGTTCCTTCACGTGCATTACATTGACCATAATCGGATAAGTTTTGAAACTTATATTTATTTATTTCCCTTGTATAGAACTTAACTCACATGGTTGTGTCGTGTATGAAATGAACTTGAAACTTGACATTGAACTTGGCCTTGACATGATTCTTGACATAACTTGTTCATAGAACATTTGGATTTGCCATGTAACCTTGATAATTTAATCCCTTAAGTAGATTAAATTCTCTTTTGTGTCTTCCTCGAGTTAATCATGCCTTAACATCATGTATCTAGACTTCCTGTATCTTGGTTTCATTAATGTGCTTAATGAACATGCTCATTTGTCTTGGAATGGTTTATTCACACAAGTGTTGTTTAGTATACAATTGAATCATTAATCTTATACTTGTGGTATTTTTGCATCGATGGATTTTATGTGATATATATCCTAGTTTGTAGGCTATGTAGATGCATACTATGATTTCTTGACATTTCACATGCCATGTTAGTTGAGAATTTAGGGCATGACTTGTATGTTTCTAAAATCTTGGTTGTGCATGAAACGTGTTTAATGCATTACTTGTGACTTAATGTTATCTTGACTTGCACAACTTGTTGATTTTGGAAACTTAGTGATATCAATCAAGATTGACATGGCTAGGACTTGGTTCTAGTACGGGGAAATGTCCCTCTACATTATAATGCGTACTTAGTGAAGGTACCCATGGGTTAGTAGCCCTAAAGTGATCCCAAGATTCCGGTTTCTAAAGTACGCACTAGGGGAAGGTACCCATGGGTTAGTAGCCCTAAAGTGATCCCAAGAGTACGGTTTTAATCCGAGCGATATCTGAGTTTCCACATTGGTTGATTTCACTCTTTAAATTTCAAGTTGTTATTCCTTGAAGATTTAAACTTGTCATGTATGTGAAATGCACCAATCTTATCTCATTGCATAGATTTTATGCTTCATTCGTGATTTAACTCCTTAAATTTTAAGTGTTGTATTTCTTGAAGATTTAAGACTCTTTTCGTGTTATGTGGTAGATTCTACCCATGTTTAAATACATTGATATTATGCCTTGCTCCTGACTCCATGTATCTTCCTTTTCGTGTTTTATGGAATATCCCATCTTTGTTTAATTGCGTAGATATTATGCATTATCCTTGATGTCATGTGTAACTCTTTTCGTGTTATGTGAATGGTTCCAACTTTGTCTAATAGCATAGATATTATGTCATGTTCTTGATTTCATGTATTAACCCTATCGTGTTAATTGGAATGCTCCAATCATATTAATTGCATTGATAATGTGATCCAAGTATTCTAGTATTTTCTTGTCATGTTGTATGGAATCATTCTAAACCTTGCTTAATTGTATTGAAGATGCAATTCATGTTAACCTATGTTCAAGTACCCTTCTCATTGTGTTTTTGGATTATTCCAACTTTGATTTGTTTCATATATGTATATATATATCATGATTCTTATTGTTTATACTCCATGGTAGCTTAGGATGCTCCCTGAGTCTAACATTTGACATAGACGTTAGGTGGCATGATCCCTTTTGAACTATATCATGTTAGTCCTAAAAATCTCTAAGGAAATCGAGTCGATGCATGCTCATTCTCTACTAGTAAACTTGTTTACTCACCCCGAAGTTACTGAGGGATTTGATCAGGTAAGAAGACTTGGCTCGTGATGCTTGTTGTTCAGTGGGATGGCTTCTAGCTTTTCAGTTTCTATTTCATGCAAGTGTTAGCATGAAAATACCATTGTTGTAGCCTTATGTATCAAACTTGTATTCTTTGATTCCATATATGTAAAGTGTGCATAAGTACACTCTTTTCATTGTATTCAACATGTATGAGATGAGGCCGGAGTCCAATGACATGTAACTTGTATTCTATGCACTTTTACTTTCAAAGTCATTGTGAAACCATTGATAAACCACAAGTCTTTGCTTCATAACTTTTGCGTCGGGCATGGAAATTCCATTCTTTCTTTTTCATAGGGTTTCTATGATCATGTACGAGGTGTGGCCAAGGGCCAAACACCATTTCATTCTAGGTATTGCATTGTGGTTTCATTTATAGCATTTTTAGGCATTTTTGGCCGTTGAGAGATCATATTTTGCATTGGGGTTATTTGAAGCCGCGGACCAATGGGACACGTTTTAAATGTCTTTTTACGTTTGCGTGCATGTCCATATTTCACAAAACTATTAAGTTTCAACTTTTGACTTATTTTGAGGCGATTTCATGAATTTTTATGAAAAAATCATCCATATAGGTGTCATTTGAGTTCCTCCTTGTTTCGGTATGTTTTAGATACCTCAATGACTTTTTACGTTTTGTGTTATTGATGCTATAGACCTAAAGATTGTCAAGACATAGTGTTTAATAGAATGCTCTTGTGATTTATTTGATGGTTCATACTCATTTATTGATGGATTGTGTCTCTCCCTTAGTTTAATTTCATGTCATTAGCTTAATTGTAGTGTAGTTATAGTTTAGATGTTAAATGGGAGGACAATCCATGCTTGTTGTTTGATATTCCATACTTATGAAAACAAGTAGCATGTGTCTCTAACCTTGTGATGTGTTTGGGATTGTGAGCTTAAAGAAAGGATTAATGGCTTAGTTAATATATTGTGCTATCAACTATATTGCTTAGACAATATATACTTAATTAGTCATTCATGCTTATTGAAACAACTACACACACACACTATTGTTGCAATACATGTTTCCCCCCTCATTAATCATTCATTAAGGGTGTAGAAAAGTTATGCTTAGTGGTGATCTCTAAACCCCAAGATCTCTCTCTCTTTTATTTTCTCTCTATTGCATTTAATTGTTTACTTTAGTTTAAATTGTATCTTAGTATAATTCAATCACCAACCAATCTTTTAATCACTTAACCTACTAACCCTAATCTCGATTCCACAACCTAATACGACCCACTAATCCCTTGGGACTATCCCTACTCGCCCTAACTATATTTTTAGTGAAAGGTAGTAGTGGCAAATTATAAATGTAAAACTTGGCCAGACTCATCTTAGTCCACTTTGTAAGCTTTGGTCTCACGACACACCAAGTTTTTGGTGTCGTTGTCGGGGATTGAATTGGCAACGCCGTATTTGTGGAATCAATTAGGAATTAGTACTCTTTTGATCGTGTCTTTACTTTATTTTCATTTTCATTTTGGTTACTTATTGTGTTGGTTCTTGTTTTACCAGGTGCATTGAGCTCAAAGGTGAGCAAAGGAGCATTTTAAGTAAGGAGCTAAGCAAAAGTAAGGAAAAAGCTAAAATCTAAAAAAATTTACAAGGCTAAAATTTAATTGAAGTGCTAAAGGACCCATTGTAAGCTCTTTCTTAACTCAACCTCTAGTTAAATCGTTGGCCCGTTTGGAGGCTTGTATTTCAATTCTTAGATAAATCGTGAGCCCACGTGGAGGCAATTTTATTGTTCTTTGCATATTGTTCATAGCATGGGAGTATGGGATCATTGTATGTGGAGGAAGATTGTTGATTGTTGAATTGTTGTGAAGGCGAAGTGATTGTTGATTGTTTGTTACTTGTTTGTGTTGTGCTTGTGCATACATGATCGAAGGTCATTAAATCCTACTCTTGTCCCTCTTAATTTGAATTTAGAATCCATTGTTCGTACACCTATGGGAAGGGGTAATTTTAATCACTCTACTTTTATAATGGAAGTACATAATGAGGACCATGTGGAGGACCTTGGTCACATAGACCAACAAGGTATCCTCCATCCCAATGTGCATCATGATAACATGCAAGTACCATTAGGCATGCCGAGGCCATTCATTCACCCACCACAACAACAAGGCCAAGTTCCATTGGGAATGCCAAGGCCAATGTTTGCTCCACAACCTCCCATAGTTCAAGGCAATCAAGGTGCCCATGTTACACCTCCAATTATTAACCCTCCCCTTGCTTTAAGAGATCACTATGTGCCTAATGAATATAATGCACCCACATGCATTCACCACTATAAAATCAAACCACAAACCATTCAAATGCTTCCTAACTATCATGGACTTCCAAGTGAAGAACCTTACAAGTATTTGGATGAGTTTCTTGAAGTATGTTCCACCGTGAGATACACGAACATGCCGGAAGAGGTCTTAAGGCTTAAACTTTTTCCATTCACCCTTAAAGCAAGGCAAAATATTGGTTTAACAATCTTAAACCTTTTTCAATAACTTCTTGGGCAAATATGCAACAAGAATTCTTGAAGAAGTACTATCCGGTTTCTAAGACCAATGCTATGAGAACCTCAATCCGAGAGTTTTCACACGGGGATGGGGAAACGTTCCATGAGGCATGGGAAAGATTCAATGAATTGCTTAGGAAGTGTTCACATCATGACATGCCCAAATGGCAATTAGTTGAATATTTCTTTGAGAGTTTATCCGATAATTACAAGGGCATGGTTGATACTTCCATTGGGGGCTCTTACATTGATAGGCATGAGGATGATGTGTGGCGTCTTTATGAGAACATGAGTGAAAATTCTTTGCATCGAACTTTATCTTCTAAGAATGGTAGGAATTCAAGTGGAAGGAAGAGTGTTGTCTTTTTGAGTGAAGGCACTTCTAGTGCGCTCGCTCCCAAATTTTTATCATTTGATTTATTTGGAGCTGGCTGGAATTTGCTTCCTAAATCATTACGTGTATGGTGATATTAGTGGATGGGATTTGCCTCCTAAATTGCTTGAGTGTGCACCAAAACTGGCAACCCTTGTTTGTTAGGTGACGAGCTAAGCTACTTTGTTTTGATTAAATTCAAAGTTATTCTTGCAATTTCTCGATAGTTGAGAGTATTTATATTTCTTTTTTGGTTAGGAACTTGACCATTTTGGTTTTTACCCAAAAAGAAAACTTCACCATTTTGGTTGGCATACATCAAGTATTGTGCCATCATGTTTGTTGTTTCACCACGTAATTAAAATTAGGGGTGCAAGTTGGGTTGGCCCAACCCAACCCAATCTCTACCCGAATTCGAGTTGGGTTGGGCCAACCCGAATTACACTCAACATGGGTTGTGTTATAACCCGGATTAAATATTTTCCGACGGGTTGGGTTGGATCGGGTTCACGGGTTGATTTTTTTAATTTAAAAAAAAAATAAAAAAATAAAATTTTATTATTATTATATCTATATTTTTTTACTGTTAAAATTTTTTCATTTTTATTTATTAAAATTTACTGTTAAAAGTGTTTTTACTTCAGATTGGAGTGAAAGAGCAAAAATCTGTTATAAGCATAATATTTTGTAAAAAAAATGAAACATATCTTCTGCACGTCCTGTTTTTCATAATTTCACACTCGAAACAAAATTTGGAAATATAATTGACTTTAATATATCCATGCGGTATTAGACTTTAAAAGTTCAAAACCCATATACAAGAATCAAAAAATCAAAACCCATGCCTTCAATGACATAATCAAGTAGAGTTCAAGGTTGCCTTAAGCACATAAATACCTTTTCAACATATAAAATGATATTATAGACCAAGTAGAATGCTAAGTATGCCAAAAGAGAGATTTTTCACACCCAAAAAAATATAAAATCTAACTGGGCCAAACAACTCAGTATTCTCATTTCTTCATCTCCATCTAACTTTTCCTTTTTCAATTGCCAACCATTCACGGAATGGCTAACCTTCAAAATCATCAGCAATTCCTGCAAAATGCAAATTAAAAGTTTGTAAGATTCTCCTATTATACTGTATAATTTATACATATATGGACAAGCAAAAGGATAATTATACAAGAATTAACAGTAGCTACTTGTACATATATACTAATATATATCTTCAGCAAAAAAATATGCAGATCTACCATGAGAAATAAGATTATAAAACGTGAATTATCAGCCTTCCATGTTCTAGATTTTTTTTTCATTATATCAAAAAGTTAAAGGTATCAGGAAAAATGATAATTAGAAAAAGGAGAAAAATCAAAACAAGCTATCACATTCCTGATGTAGTGTCCTTCTATTCCTGATGTAGCCGTAAGTGCATTAAACATGCTATATTATATGCAAGAGGTCTCTTAAGATAATGAGAAAAAAACATGGCAGACTACAAAAGAACCTGAATAAACATGCTATATTATATGCAACAGCGTAAAAGTAAGTGCAAATATCATTGCCCAATCGAAAAATTCACCGTTCATCAACTGTAATAACGAAGCAAATAGCAGCTCTTCTGATGGAAAGGTTAGCAATAGAGGTGCCATGCCAACATGGAAATGGAAGTATAAACCAGATCAACAGGAATTTCTCACATAAAATGCTACTAAGGATAGTATTGTGCGAACTCACTTAAAAATTCATGAAATCAAATACTATTATTAAGCATAATTTAAAGAGCGAAAAAGTTAATTATTACCTTAACCCACCAGATAAGGATTACACATAGTGACACACACACAAAAAAAACCCTAGTATTGGAACAAAGGAAAAGGCCCAAATCAAGCGATCCACATAAATTGAACAACGTATATGTGTGAAATGATAATTGCATTGAGAATCGAAGACCCAGATAGGGAAAGAGTATGAATTTAAAGAAAACGTATTCTCTGGTGGCCAGACCGGCGTTTCGACTTTCGCAGGAGTTGCCAAGAGATGTGAGATAGAGGGAGTCCCAGAGAAGTGTGAGATAGAGGTGAGGGAGTCGCTGAGAGATGTGAGATAGAGGGGAGATCAGTAGGAAGGCAATATAGAGAGAGAAGAGACGGATGAGGAGAGAGAAAGTTTCGGTTTATCGAGAAATTTTTTTTTTTTTTTTATGAAATGTTTAATTTGGGCTTTCGGATTGGGTTTGGGTTGAACCCAGCCCAAACCGAATAAGGTTGGGTGACTGAAACCCAAATTGTGAATTTATATGTCCAGATTTTAAAATTCATGGGCTAGACTCGGGTTGGGCTGGGCTAGCCCGTTCAAGTTGTACCCCTAATTAAAATTAGCTACTTTTCTGGGTATTTCTTGAAGAATGCTAAAGTTTTGAAGAGATTCTTAATACGTTCTGCTATGGGTCAACAGTCAAAGATTTGCAATACATTGTTGGGGCTACCTAGGGGATCGATGACTTGCCAACTCGAGGTTTACTGGTTTGATTGCAATAGTCGCAAGTGTTTTGCAAAGGATGTCATGACCATATAAATGTTTTTGAGTGTGATTCAGATTATGTGGTGGTCAAAGTATTAGATGTTCATGATTCTATTTATAAGCCTGTATCAATTTCGGTTCTTGCTTTTGGAAAGAATGTTTTGCATTTCAGTTTGCTTCCAGAACCTCAAATCTTGCTGAGCTACAGTTTGATATTGTGCTTTGTTTTGTAATCTTCAATGGAGGGCCATTAATGCTTTAAACACTATTGTTTGTAATTCTTTTGTTCGGAAACATTAATTATATCTTATTTTCGCAAATTATATATTGATGTGAGAATCACATTCTTTAAATATAACACTTCTAAAACTTTTAAGTAGAGTACAACAATTCTTTAAATATAACATAACCTAAGGACGGCTCAAAAATATATATATTCCAGTTCACATGTCGTTGCTCGAACCAAAATGCCACAATTATTTCTCATAACGAATTTGTCCACAATCCGACCATCATGTGGGAAAGAGGCAGCGTCCACATTGCACTCAAGAGACCCAACAAGTGGCGTTTTATAGGGTTATAACTCGGGTAAGTTTGAGGTACAACTCGAACTCGATTCGACACATGAAAGTTTTAATCTTAATCCACCTCCAATCCTAACTACTTAATTGAACCCAACAGATTATTAAATTTTTTAACTCAAGTTTGCAATTCGGACTGAGATTTCGTGATAAAAATCGCGTTAATTCGGTTTGCCTTATGGTCAATTTCTACGCTAAAAATTATTGTAATATTAAGTTAGTTTTAGATTAAATTACTCCTAAGTATAAAAAATTTAAACACTTAATATAAATTTCTAAAAAATACAAATAAATTCACACACACACACACACACACACACACACACACACACACGCGCGCACGCCTACGCACGCACACGTACACGCACTGTCACACACACACACACACACGCACTGTCACACACGCACACACACGCACTGTCACACACACACTGTCACGCACACGCACACGCACACGCACGCACACGCACTGTCACACACTGTCACACACACACACGCACACACACACACTGTCACTGTCACTGTCACTGTCTTCACACACACACGCACACACACACACACACACGCACGCACGCACGCATGCGCGCGCACACACACACACACACAGAGTCACTGTCTTCATTTCTCTTTTATTTTCACTTATAATTTCACACACACACACACACAGTCACTGTCTTCATTTCTCTTTTATTTTCACTTATAATTTCACACACACACGCACACACACAACCATATTACCATATTCAAGAGTAATTTGTTCATAGAAAAATAAAATTGTAAAATCCATAAAAATAAAAAAGATGTATTATTTGTAATTTTTATGATTAATTTTTTAACCAATTAGAAAGCAACTGTCCATACTTAAATGATTTTCAGTGTCTTCATTTCTCTTTTATTTTCACTTATAATTTCACACACACACACACACACACACACACACAAATTGCCCAAGTGGAAGGAAAGAGATTTTGAAGTAATCTTCTCGGATAGGCTCTTTCCCCCAGGTGATTTACTCTAATGAAGTATTCAAGTGCTTTTACTAAGTAGGGCTGCAATCGAGCCGAGACAAGCCGAGTAGTGAGCTGTTTGAGCTCGGCTCGATGAGCAACAGGAGTGTTCGAGCTAGACTCGAACTCGAATCGAGCCTCAGCTTCATTGTGTGAACTCGGCTCAGCTGTGTTCACCAAAAACTCGAGCTCGGCTCGAAATTCATTTATATATATATATATATATATATATATATATATATATATATAACGTACAAAACACACATCAAGAAGAACCCTAGACATCAAAATCTGAGATCCCAAAAGAAAGTAAGAACAAGGAAATTGGGGGTTTTTGGTAAGGAGTCGAATGAGAGAAAGGTAAGAGCCCTAGACATCAGCACCGCACTTCACATCGATCTTCTCTCAACAATACTCCATCTTTGTATATGTTATGCACATATACACATATCTTCACATCGAAATCCATCAAAAGAAAAGATAAGAGAGATCTAATCTTTCACTGGTTCGGTGTTGATAGAGTATTGTTAATAGAAGGTCGCCAACAATCCTTGTTTTTTAGTTGCTGACGATGTGAGATTTGAGAGCTTTGGTTTGATGGTGGCTTTCGTCTATAAGAGATATATATATATATATATATATATATATATATATATATATATATATATATATATATATTGTGTGTGTGTATATATATAAGGAGAGAGAAAAAAAGAGAGAGGAGAGTTGAGTAGTGATGGATGAAGGCGGTGAAGCCACCGGTGGTAGATGGAAGGGATGCCGGAGGTAGAAGAGAGGGTAGATGAGGGAGTGAGATCTCGACTAATCTCTGAAACTGCTGTTCTTCGTTGATGTTTGGGGATCAGCACAATGATGGAGAGAGAGAATAGATCACAGATGGAGGCGCAAATTCTATCAACCCTAAACATAAAAGGGTTTATATAGAAAGACAAGAAAGGCCTATTTTCATAATAACCACAAACTCTATATACAATTACAATATGACCCGAACATAAATATATATCTACATATAAATGTGCTACATACAATTACAATCTGGCCCCAACTTTTGTATGTATTATAATTAGGTATGCATATATATATATATATTATAATCGAGTATGTTCGTGAACGCATTATCCAGCACAATTCGTGAACTGTTCATGAATTGATGTTCAGACTCAGCTCGTTTATAAATCGAGCCTCATAATTCGGCTTGAGCTTGGTTCATTTATTAACGGACCGAGCTTGAGCCGAGCCCGAGCAGTTCGCAAATGGTTCACCTCGTTTGCAGCCCTATTACTAAGTCAATTTCTTCCTTCTTCAGGTGATTGATTTCCTAAACCCTAGTTGATTTTTGCATTTGGGACTCTATGTATTATTTGTCTTGTATTATATATATATACGCACTCATATATACATCAATGCTACTTTAGTTAGTCGCTTTCTTGCTTCTTCAGGTGACTGATTTTTGCATTTGGGACTGTATCTATTATTTGTCTGGTATATAATATATATATATATATATACACACACGTACTCATATATACATCATTGTTAATTTAATTGGTTTCTTCCTTCTTCAGGTGATTGATTTCCCAAACCCTAGCTTATTTTTGCATTTGGGTTTGTCAATTTAGTATGTATATGTGTCTAATATAATCAATATATATGTGTGTGTGTGTGTGTGTGTATACACGCACTCATATATACATCAATTTTCCTTGCAGGTAACCATTGTGTAAAATCACTGAGTTCAAAACCCTCATAGGTACGGTATATAACTAATATATAAACTCTTCAAATTGTTGAGAATTTATTTTATCAATTTATATATACATATGTATATATTTATTTGTTCTGTTGATATATATATATACCATCACAGAAATTATGGGTTCTATTTCGAAAAGTAGAAAGCTTATCAAAAACAAGAGAAGTGAAGAAGAAGAAGAAGACGGGATTAGCAGTTTACCAAGCAATCAATTGGGCATATCCTCTCCTTCCTTCCAATAAAAGATGCAATGAAAACTAGTGTCTTATCAACCAAATGGAAGTATCTTGGATATCAACCACGCTAGGGTCTCTCACTAGTCCCCTCTATGCCACACTAACGTCGCGGACCACTAGGCACCTCCTAGGCATCCGAGTTTTCGCAAACCATTTTCAAAACATTTATATAAAAGTAATTTTCATTTGTTTTTTAAAACATTTTCCCATTTTCTTTCCTAATGGAATACATGAATGCATCATGCTTAATACAATCATGTCAATATATATAATTTCCATCATTTGAAATTAATCACAACATGCCGTCATATACAAATCTAAATCATTGAATGTAGTAGAAACATTTCATACTTTGAGAAACATAAAATTTCAGCAATTTATACACATAAAACGCAACAATAAATTTCCAATTTAGCATGCTTCTTCATATCATTCCAAGAAACAAGTAATTTCAGTCATTTAGTCATATAGAACATATTAAACACAAAACTCTCAAACACATAGGCAAAACAATTAAGTTAAGCATGCTTATACTTAAATAAAAGGGGAGAAATTCACCAAAATTAAAGAAGTCGTAGGTTAGAATACCCCTACCTAAAATTGGTGAAAAAGCTCTAAAAATGCCAATTTTTTTTTGAATTCCTAATTGGTGGCTAAACGAAGATCGACTCTAATCAAATCGACAGCCTCGACGAGCTCTTCAACTTTGCCTTTTGTGGAAAGATCAAATTCTAAGTGGTATGGAAGAAATCTAAGCTTATAAAAATAAATAAATAAATAAATAAATAAATAAAAACAACAACAACAACTTACAGGAGAGAGGCAGAAAGTGGCGTGAAAAGGAATGGTCTGAAGATGACCATTTGGTCGTTAAGAATGATCATTGGTGGCGATGGGTCCCATGCAATATAATAATATCTTATTAACTTTTAACACTAATAAATATATATATATATACACACACACACACACACACACCAATCATTTTACCACCACACAATATTTATACATTTCAAATAAATATGCACAATAAAATAATGCATGAAATGCAATAGATCCGTGACACAGCCCATGTGCACAACAACCCCAGTAGCGGGTCCCACCTGGGACCTCTCGGTTCGAAAAACAGAAAAATGCTGAAATAGCAACCATTGCATTTCCAAGAGTCATAAACTCAAGAAAATGTCCCAATCAACACTTTGACACACCCGGTACACCTTACGGTGTCCGGTACTCAAACGAGATAAGATAAAAATGCTGTCGAAAAATCAGAAAATTCCAAAAAATGAAAAATGACAAAAATCAAAAATATTACAGGGTCAAAATCATACTAACCACTATGGGTTAGTTTAGCGCAATGGAAAAGGGAGGACAGGAAAGGGAAGGTGATGGAGGATGATTAAAAAATTGTGTTTGACAAAAATAGTTGGAATGAAAGGAAAGGAGAGGGAAGGCTTTGGAAGGTTATCTATAAGTTGAAATAGTAACTTCCTTATCCTCCCAAAAATGAGAGGAAATGGAAGGAAAGTGAAAGTGTGGCCTGATGTATCATTTGTGATGCCAATGTTACCCTTAAGATTACACTTGATTTTAGGGTATATATTGTAATACCCCTAATTTCAAAAGGATAGTCCTGGTATTTAATTTATTGTTTTAATTGAATTATTAAATTGTATTTGAATTTTAAATTGTTTAACTTGTTGATTGGCGTGTTTATTTGCAATAATTGATAACTCGTTATTTAATGGTGATTTTTTGAATTAATTAATTATTAAATTACAATTTTATTTTCTGTATTAATTATAAACGTGTTTTTATTTTATTTTCTGTATTACGTTATATTGGAATTTATTGTTGTCTTTACTTGAATTGATTATTAAATGTTTTAATTTAGGAAGTGTTTTAATTAATTATTTGTTATGAAAATATAATTAGGGTTTGTTTTTAGAAGTCCCGTAGGTAGCCAGCGCGGGTTTGCATTAAGGTTTGCATTAAGTCTTCTCTGGGCCGATTTGGATTCTGTTAGGGCTTGAATTAATTTAGGTTTTGTATAACTCAATAAATAAACACATTAAAGTTAAGCCTAGGGTTTTAGAACCCTATTCACGTCTGTGGAGGTAGAGAAAGAACAGAGGAGGGATTTCAGTAGGGATCGCCGAAACCTTTGAAAACGACGTAGAGATTTTGAACAAAAGTCTCAAAGGCAAGTTCTAACCCTACTCTTTCCCTTTTTCTCATGTTCTTTGCATGTTTAACTCAACTCCAGGAACATATAAGGATTTAAAAGTAAACTGTGTTGTGTATCTCCGTTGTTTGAAAACAGAACACAACTTTAAGTTATATTGCGTGTTTTATAATCTTTCGTGTTTAACTCATAAATTTATTCACAGAATTGGATGTATAATGCATGGGAATTGATGTAAATAGAGTTTAATCATCTTGTAACACACTGGAAAGTATTAATATGATCTGCATGTTAAGGTTCGTCGGTAACAGTATATGTTTATATGTTTCGTTTTTGTTTGTTTTAATTCTTTCTTGGAGAACTCTGTTCTAATTAGACTGGATCTAGGAGTAATGGGTTTTTAAAATATCTGGGACATTAGTACTTATTTTTATTCAGAAAAATCATTAGAGTGGAGGACTGGTTCAAACTAGACTCACCGGAGAAGTCAGAGATGAAGCAGAACGGAGGAGAGGAGGAAGGAGGGGGCTCCAAAACATTTAGGAGCCGGCTTAAAGTCTTTTGGAGGCAGCTCCAAGTGAGTTGGAGCCGGCTCCATCTTGTTTGGAGGCGGCTCCAACTTGTTTAGAGCCGGCTCCTTCAAGGTTTTCCCAGTTTTGATGTTTTCGGCGACCGTTTGGGCTACGAGGGTTGGATTTTGGAGATTTTAGATCCTGTTAGAATGTATAAATGGGGTTTTCAATATATTCTAATGCCATATTAAAGTTTCCAAGGGTTGGTTAACGTGGATTAAAACACTGGTGTTTATAGTGAAACACTACATAAATTGTTAGATGAAAATCTGGTTACAGTTTTGGAGATGTAGAGGTTTAATTGCCTATGATCTAATTTAGCAGATTACTATGGATGGTTACACCATGTTGATCATAGAACAGGGGTAGGAACAAGTGTGCTTAAGCTTTAATTACTGCTAGTTACGGATTAACTGACATATAGAATTTAACTTGTTTCAGTTCGTGTTGGTTTGGTATAAAAGGAAACATGTGAATTGGTATATTCTGTTGTGCTATTTTAGGAATTAAATTGATGTTTATATGTATGACATGTATGATCAATTACTGGAACTTAGTTCTCTGTTATGCTTAATGGGAATCTAGTTGCCAAATATACAATATTGTGTCTTATAAACTTACTGAATATCTTAGAATGGTTTAAAGTGAGTCTATTAATTCTGATAATATTATTATTATGCTCATAGTGAATTACAGATTGGATTATAATTGTTCTCCGTGTTTTAACCTTATTGGAGAATCATATATTGATAGAACAGAACAAGCATGTTATACACATATACTGGTTATATATGTGATGGACTCTTGTTATTTTGTTATGGTTTAGTTGGTATTTATATATATAACTTGTTGTATCAATTATTGGACCTAGAGGATTAGTATGGATTAAGCCTGTTAACTGACAATCTTTTTATCATGCTTAATTTGGAACAATTGATGTTTGTACTTAATGTTTTGTTATCAATTGTGGATTGTATGGGTTAGTTGATAGTTATAATTTGTTTTTATTCTATCAACTGCTGGATGGATTGGATTATATGCACCGGTATGGGACGGTGACATACCAGGAATGGTTTAGTTTCAAAAATACTAAATCCAACCTGTACTGGAATAAGGGAATGGATTATAAATAAATCCTACTTATATATATGCTAAGTCAAAGAAGCTGCACAAGCTGAACGACTAGCTGGATTACTTGTTATCTAGGTTGAGTCAAAGAAGCTGCACAAGCTGAATGGCCAACTGGATTTCTTATGGATGGATAGGATAAGACTTTAAATATATTTTTATGGTACCACGATATGAGCCTGAGTCTCAGAGTCGTTGGTTAGGGAGCGTATATGCATTGGGATGCGTAGCTGACTGCAATGGTTGAAGGTGTACCCTGTTTAGGCTTAGGTACATATGCCCACTTCGTGTGCGTTTTAGCATGTTACCTCTATTCAGGTTGAGACCGGCCTGTAGATCAGTAAGAGTCCTTTAGTGTGACTATATATATACTTACGGACTATTAGCTATTGTTGAGTTAGTTAGATTATATATGCGTATCGAGTCTCTGCTTTGATTGCAGTAGGTTAGAACTTATTTATGGGCCTGACCCACTTATCATTTTTCAAGTATCGGACGATTCTAGTCTTAGGGCTTGTTCGGGCTGAGCAGAGACGATCTTCTATTCTACCGACGACGTAGGACTTCTTTCCAGATATTGGATTTAGATTTTATCTTCAGTTATTTATTTTCGTTCAGTTTGGGATTTTTATTAGGGGTCCACTAGAGATAGATTCCCGAGTTGTAACCTTGGAGATTTTTGGAGATGGATTATTTAATCTTTATTATTTAAGGATTTTATTTTAGAATTCGTTTCAGCATTTATTTATTTCTTAATTCATTTTGTAATCTGTGTTCATTTTAAAATATTAATTGTTTGATATTTCCCTCGGGTTTGGGCTGGGCCTGATCAACCCGTGTCTCAGATCCGAGGGGTATCATAATTGGTATCAGAGCACTCCTGGTTCAAGTGTCTCTAGGACGTTTCGTATTAAGTCTTCCGCGTAGTGTTTTCTCTTGATTAGAGCTTAAGTTTAGGATTCGTCGTATTCCTTTACGGTTTGTTTAGAAGTTACTGATGTCAAGTTTATTCTGTAATTGCAGAATGTTGGCACTAGGAGGAGGATGAGGGCCGCGATGAAAGCAAAGAAGGACCCAAAGTCGAGGAAGGTTACTTCGGTAATTCCCCTACGAAGGCCGACCAAGAAGGCGGAATTAGAGACTAAGGAGTTGATTCCAATAGGCGTTGTATCGGAGTACAAATCAAGGAAAGTTTCTTGCGTGCGGGATTGGCCACCATACTGTGGACCTAACACAACTTCGGTGGTGCTCGAAGCTGAGCCAAGCGGAGAGGAAGACCCCGAAGAAGATCAAAATGGAGGAGATACCGGAGCATCCAAGATGGAGGGCACCGGAATTCAAGGATGAATGCTCTTTTAAAAGTACTTTTAATTACTAGTAGATGAGGAGGTATTAGTAAAAGTGTAGTACGGATATAATCACGTACACTAGGATTAGGTTAAAGAACACCTTATGGTTATGTGATTGGTGGTTTTGGTATAGAAAAGTTCTTAATAAAGTGAACTCACGGTTTTGGCTATTTTATTGTGTTTTGGTGATGGCATGTTGTGATGTATACAAGAATGGTTTTATTAAAATATATTAGATTGTGTACATAGCGATAAGGAAGGAAAGTCATAGTAGAGTGATTTGTATGTGAGCAAACACCCAAAGCTTTGCTTATAGGTTCTTGGTGTTAAAATGGAACGATTATCAAGGAGTTTATAAAAGAACTTGTATAATCAATGTGATAGGTTTGGTTTGGAATAAGGACGTCCCAGGATAGAATGCAAATCTAAAAATGGGACGATTGTTGAGTTTTTCATTTTACCTTATGTGTTCTGCTCTACGGAGTAGTTGGAAACAGGGGATTTACATAAGTCGGTTGGCGATACACTTATACAATAGACTGTAGGATATTTGTTTTAGGCGACACTGCCATATAGGAAGGACCTGTGACACTAGCTATTGGTAGACTCAGATTTCTAGCAAATCTTTTGATCTTGGACAGGCGCAATTACAATGTGATACTTAGGATGGATTGATTACCACTGCCATGCTCAAGTTATATGTTTTGAATAGGTCTATTATGTTCACCATACCTGGACAGGATATCTTTTGTAGTCGCTATGCCGCTTTCTAGCAGAGTCATTAGCATCTTTTGTTCCATGTGGAGGAAAAAACGGAGGAGGAAATTACTGTATCACTGGACAACATATGCAGAAATCTTCAATAATTTTGGATTCTAGGATTTCTACCTCGATAGGGAATTTACGTTGGGATGGACTTAGCTTCAGGTATTATACTTATTGTTAGAACACTGTACTGGACGGCATTAGTGGAGATGCGAGAGCTGAGGGATCAGATTCAGCAGAGTTTCGAGGACAACGTTTCGCACTAGATATGGATCTTATGAGTTTAGGGTGATGTTGTTTGGGTCGACTAATGCACCAGCGGTCTTCATGGATTTAATGAACAGAGTCTTCAGCGCTTGTTTAGATCAGTTGGTCATTGTTTTCAGAGATGACATTTTGATTTACTCGAGGTCAGAGGACGATCATGCTAGACACCTACGGATAGTCTTGCAAACACTTCGGGAGCACCAGTTGTATGCCAAGTTCGAGAAATGTGAATTTTGCCAGTAGGTGGTGAAATTTCTGGGTCACGTAGTGTCGAAAAGGGGGAAAAGCGGTGGATTCGGCTAAGGTTTCAACGGTGGTCAAGTAGGGACAACCTACTTCACCTACCAAGATTTGGAGTTTCCTTAGTTTAGCAGGATATTATAGGAGGTTCATCCAGGGATTTTCAAAGATAGCAAGACCACTCACCTATTTGACTAAGAAGGGTGTACGGTTCATGTGGGATGAACATTGTCAGAAAAATTTTGATGAGCAAATGGTTAGAGTTTGTGAAAGACTATTACTTTTCTATATAGTACCATATAGGGAAGGTGAATGTGGTGGTAGATGCACTCAGCCGTCGACCTGTTGGTAGTCTTTCTGCTCTATTTGCTACTGAGTGGAATGCGTTGAGGACGGTGGATGAGTTATCGGATGCTTTCCTGGCTTGTATGGTCGTTACACCTTTTATTATTCACAAGGTTTTGAAGGCACAACTCACGGATCAGCAGTGCATTGACAACGTTACAGAGATAGCTTCCGGAAAGGTTTCATTCTACTATGTTGGGGCTGATAAAGGTTTGCGGTACAAGGGACGGTTAAGGTACCTTCTGCTGATGAGTTGAGGAATGATGTGATGACTGAGACTCACCACTCTGAGTTTTCTGTTCATCCAGGAGGCGACAAGATGTATCAGGATATGAAGCGGCAATTTTGGTGGGCAGGTATGAAAAGGGACATTGCTTCTTTTTGTCTCGCGATGTAGTACTTGTCAGATGGTCAAGATTGATCATCAGAGGCCACCAGGAACTCTACAGCCACTACCAATACCGAAGTGGAAATGGGAGAGTATATCTATGGATTTTTTGGAGGGATTGCCCACTTCTTTCAAGGGTCATAATTCCATTTGGGTCATCGTGGATAGGTTGACCAAATCAGCTCATTTCTTGCCTATTTGCACTGATTATACTTCGGCGCAGTTGGCACAGCTTTACATTTCAGAGATTGTAAAGTTACACGGTATTCCATTGTCTATTATATCGGACAGGGATTCGAGCTTTGTGTCAGGGTTCTGGAAGAGTTTTCAGCAGGCTTTGGATACCGAGTTACATCTTAGCACTGCTTATCATCCTCAGATAGATAAACAGACTGAGCGGGTGAATCAGATCATGGAGGATATGCTTCGGTCATGTGTTTTTGATTTTAAGGGCCACTCAGAGGATTACCTACCGCTTGTGGAGTTTGCTTATAACAATAGTTTCTAGAAGACTATTGGGATGGCACCATTTGAGGCATTATACGGTTGACCATGTCGATCGCCTATTTCTTGGATGGAGGTTGGAGAGAGCAGATTCTTGGGTCCTGAGTTTATTAAGGATACTTCTAAGAAGATTGCTCTTATTCGAGATCGCAAGCGTACTGCTCAGAGTAGGCAAAAGAGTTATGCTGATCGGCGTACTCTTGCTTTAGAGTTTAGGGTTGGAGATCAGATTTTACTCAAAGTGTCGCCTATGAAAGGTGTTATGCGCTTTGAGAAGAAAGGGAAGTTGTCACCGCGGTTTGTCAGTCCATTCATGATCACAGATCGCGTTGGAGCTGTTGCTTATTGATTAGCACTTCCGGATACTTTGGATTGCGTTCACAATGTGTTCCATGTTTCCATGTTGTAGAAATTTCTGCGAGATGAGGATCGATATCAGCATATCGATATTGGGGAGATAAAGTTGCAGCCGGATGCAACTTATTTGGAGCCACCGTATCGTATTATCGACCGGCGGGATCAAATCCTTCGTAACAAGGTTATCCGTTTTGTTCATGTTCAGTGGAGTCATCACTATGAGGCCGAGTCTACTTGGGAACGGGAGGATATCATTCGCTCGCAGTTTCCTGAATTATGGGAAGAAGGTAAGAGCGAATTCCGAGAACGGAATTCCTTTTGTTAGAGGGGAAGAATGTAATACCCCTAATTTCAAAAGGATAGTCCTGGTATTTAATTTATTGCTTTAATTGAATTATTAAATTGTATTTGAATTTTAAATTGTTTAACTTGTTAATTGGCGTGTTTATTTGCAATAATTGATGACTTGTTATTTAATGGTGATTTTTTGAATTAATTAATTATTAAATTGTATTTTTATTTTCTATATTAATTATAAACTTGTTTTTCTTTTATTTTCTGTATTACGTTATATTGGCATTTATTGTTGTCTTTACTTGAATTGATTATTAAATGTTTTAATTTAGGAAGTGTTTTAATTAATTATTTGTTATGAAAATATAATTAGGGTTTTGTTTTTAGAAGTACCGTAGGTAGCTGACGCGGGTTTGCATTAACGTTTGCATTAAGTCTTCTCTGGGCCGATTTGGATTCTGTTAGGGCTTGAATTAATTTAGGTTTTGTATAACTCTATAAATAAACACATTAAAGTTAAGCCTAAGGTTTTAGAACCCTATTCATGTCTGTGGAGGTAGAGAAAGAACAGAGGAGGGATTTCAGTAGGGATCGCCGGAACCTTTGAAGACGACGTAGAGGATTTGAACAAAATTCTCAAAGGCAAGTTCTAACCCTACTCTTTCCCTTTTTCTCATGTTCTTTGCATGTTTAACTCAACTCCAGGAACATATAAGGATTTAAAAGTAAACTGTGTTGTGTATCTCTGTTGTTTGAAAACTAAACACAGCTTTAAGTTATACTGCATGTTTTATAAACTTTCGTGTTTAACTCATAAATTTATTCACAAAATTGGATGTATAATGCATGGGAATTGATGTAAACAGAGTTTAATCATCGTGTAACACACTGGAAAGTATTAATCTGATCTGCATGTTAAGGTTCGTCGGTAACAGTATATGTTTATATGTTTCGTTTTTGTTTGTTTTAATTCTTTCTTAGAGAACTCTATTCTAATTAGAGTGGATCTAGGAGTAATGGGTTTTTACAATATCTGGGACATTAGTACTTAGTTTTATACAGTAAAATCATTAGAGTGGAGGACTGGTTCAAACTAGACTCACCGGAGAAGTCAGAGATGAAGAGATGAAGCAGAATGGAGGAAAGGAGGAATAAGGCGGCTCCAAAATATTTTGGAGATGGCTCAAAGTCTTTTGGAGGCAGCTCCAAGTGAGTTGGAGGCGGCTCTAACTTGTTTGGAGCCAGCTCCTTCAAGGTTTTCCCAGTTTTGATGTTTTCGGCGACCGTTTGGGCTACGAGGGTTGGATTTTGGAGATTTCAAATCCTGTTAAAATGTATAAATGGGGTTTTCAGTATATTCTAATGCCATATTAAAGTTTCCAAGGGTTGGTTAGCATGGATTAAAACACTGGTGTTTATAGTGAAACACTACATAAATTGTTAGATGAAAATCTGGTTACAGTTTTGGACATGTAGAGGTTTAATTGCCTATGATCTAATTTAGCAGATTGCTATGGATGGTTACACCATGTTGATCATGGAACAAGGGTAGGAACAAGTGTGCTTAAGCTTTAATTACTGCTAGCTACGGATTAACTAACATATAGAATTTAACTTGTTTCAGTTCGTGTTGGTTTGGTATAAAAGGAAACATGTGAATTGGTATATTCTGTTGTGCTATTTTAGGAATTAAATTGATGTTTATATGTATGACATGTATGATCAATTACTGGAACTTAGTTCTCTGTTATGCTTAATGGGAATCTAGTTGCCAAATATACAATATTGTGTTTTATAAACTTACTGAATATCTTAGAATGGTTTAAAGTGAGTCTATTAATTCTGATAATATTATTATTATGCTCATAGTGAATTACAGATTGGATTATAATTGTTCTCCGTGTTTTAACCTTATTGGAGAGTCATATATTGATAGAATAGAACAAGCATGTTATACACATATACTAGTTATACATGTGATGGACTCTTGTTGTTTTGTTATGGTTTAGTTGGTATTTACATATATAACCTGTTGTATCAATTATTGTACCTAGGGGAGTAGTATGGATTAAGCTTGTTAACTGACAATCTTTTTATCATGCTTGATGAGCGCTGAAAAGTACACATTTAAACCCCTTAAGCTTGAGTATTCTAGGAGCTTTATCTATCTTATTTATCCGTTTTAGTACTTATTTGTGTTTTTATCTATTTCAAGTCAATAATGTTAAAATGGGCTAAAAATGAGTTCTTAAGGCCTTTTTGGAGTCAAACTAAGTCTTAGAGATGATCCGGAGCAAAAAAAGGCTGATTTGGAGCAAAAAGAAGTTGATACTAAAAAGCTGAAAAGTTGGATGGATCGCAGAAAAAGTTGGATCGATCGAAAATAAGTTGGATCGATCGAAAAATAAGTTAGATCAATCGAAAAAGTTGGATCGATCGAAAATAAGTTGGATCGATCGAACTGGACATGCTGGCAGCAAGCTGTCACTTTTTCCGTGCGCGCCCAAAAGTTCACCTACCAAAAAGTTGCGGGATTAGATATTTTTGGGCATATATTCTAGACTTAGTGACTAAGAAAAGGACCTTCTATATATAAAGGGGAGTGACCCATTTGTAAAGGAGGATTCTTTAGGCTTTTATCATTTTATTTTCTACATTGTAATTTTTATTTCTCTCTCTAGAAAAGTTAAAGATCAGGGTTAGAAGAAAAGAGAGAAGTAGAGGCACATCTCAAGAACACATCTCTAAATCCACTATCTCTCTATCTCTAGAGCTTCAAAGAAGAAGAAGAAGAAGAGGAAGAAGAAGATGGAGCCATGTTTGAAACTTGATTCCATGACTACATCCACCTCCTCCATGATTGACTAGATCTACACTTAGGGCTTGGATGAGCCCTAAGTCTTGTGTAATCTAAACCCTTGTATTTCTATTTTTGGGGATTTTTATATATATTGTTGTGATTAGTGTTCTAGCCTTGTGAATTTCATGAATCTTGGTATATTTCTATGATTTCTATGGTCTAATTCTTCATATTAATTCTCTAGTTTATTTACATGTCTATGTGTGATTAAATTAGGAATTATGTCTCACATGATTCATATGGGTTAATTCTTCCATTGATTCTCTATTTTAATTACATGTTGTTTTATGTGTGATTATTTGGGGAATTGATCTCTACACTAGTTTTTCTATATTAATTGCATGTCTATGTGTGGTTGATTGAGAATCTAGTGATGGCTAGACATTAGTGCTTAATGGAATGCTCTTGTTATGTCTTTTGATGGTTCATACTTATTCCTTGATGGATTGTACCTCTCCCTTAGTTTATTTTCATGCTAGTAGTGTAGTTGTAGTGTAGTGTTAGATGAGGGAGACAATTCATGCTTGTTCTTTGATGTTCCATACTTTTGAATGCAAGAAGCATATGCTCTAATATTGTGGTGTAATGGAATTTTAAGCTTAATGAAGGATTAATGACTATTATGATATGTTGTATCTTTCACATGTGTTTAGACAATTTATTCCTCTCCCAATAGATATATTGTGGCCTCTCACATGATGTTTAGACAATACATGTTTAACTAAGTCATCCTTGTGAATTATTTGGACTATGAGCTTAATGAAATGTTTAATGACTTGATTTGATATTTTGTTCTCTTCACATGTTGTCTAGACAATATATTCCTCTTCCAATAGATATATTGTGGCCTTTCACATGTTGTTTAGACATTATACACTTGTTGAGTCACCTTTGCTAATCGAACCAATTTTGTTCACAACAATGTATTCCCCATTAATGGAAAGCAAGTGGTTAATTACACAAGCTTAGTGGTGATTCCAACACCCTAAGTCCTCTCTTCTCATCTCTTAAATCCCTATCTCTACTTAGTTTTATTTTAATTGCATTTTAATTAATTCTTTTCTAGAAGTAATCAACCAACCCAATTCTCTTTTGCAATCATTTGGTACGCTAAAGTCGAAGTTGAAATTCCAACACGTATAATCCCTTGGGACGATCCCTACTCACCCTATCTATATTTTATATAGAGAAAGGTAGTAGTGGCTTTCTATAAATGTAAAACTTGGCCACCTCCTAAATTCTCACACAACTTTCAAGCTTTGTTGGTTGTGGCGACTCCATCAAGGAAACCAACAAGTTTTTGGCGCCGTTGCCGGGGATTAACGGTTTTGTTGGAATTAAACTAGACAATAGTGTTCATTAGATTGTTTCTATTTTTATTTTATTTTCCATTGTATATTCTTTTCTCTTGATTCTCATTATTATTTGTTCAATTAGGTACTTGACTACAAGGAAGGCGAACTTTGGAACTTAAAGCAATCATTGGAGCTTAAAAGCTAAATTTGGAGTTGAAGTGCTAAAGGACCATTGTGAGCAATTCTTGGCACTCTTGTATTTTAATTGTTTCACTTCTTTGTATGCTTGTGATAGCCCTTGTTGAGGCTCATTTTATTGCTAAATTTTTGTCCAAGCATAGGCCCTTGTTGAGGCCAATTTTTTTTTCTTGCATTTGGGTTTTAATTGTGAATGGATGAATTGTTTGATCCAAGTTTGGGGGGGAATTACATCCCTTCACCTTATGCTCCTCCATCATGTTTTAATCCTTATGCGATTGAGTCCAATTCATTTCATGCATCATATTATTATGGACTTGATCACTCATTTAATCCTTCTTGTGACTATTACCCTCCCCCACCATTTTATGATGAATCAATTCCACCACCTTCCAAGTACTCACCCGGATTTGAAGAAAAAGTGTTAGCTTTACTTGATGTGTATATTTCACACACTTCACTTATTAATTCTCATTATCAAACTTTAGCCAACTTAGAAGCTCAAGTTGAGCAAATTGCAAATACTCTTTCTCATCAAGAGGAGGAGGAAGTGGCAAATGAAAAAATGGCAAGAACTTCAATGTATATAGATGAGGATGATGAGAGTGAGGAGAATGAAACAAGTGAGCTAATGCCTAGCACTCTATCTTGTATAGAGGAGGAAGTGGCAAGTGAGTTAGTGGCTAATCCAATAGAACATAACATGATCAATGAGGACTTTCCTTGTTTTGATTATGATTTTATCTCGGAGATGGCTACTCTAGAGAGTGAGGAGATGTTGACCACACTTGAGGTAGGAGAGAAGGAGGAGGAACTTGTTGAAGAGGGCCTTCCTTCTATTATCTCTAATGACCCTCTTGAGGAGTGTCTTTTGGAAATGCATAAAAATTGTGATTTTGACTTTAAAAGCTCTAAAAATGAAATAAACTCTCTAATGGACTCCTTAGCTTACTTAGAAGGTGAGGAAATGGTAATTTATGAGGAGGAGAAGAGGGATGAAGAGAGTGTGTTTCTTATTAATCCAAATGAGTCTTTGAAAGACAATGCCTCACCAATTATCAATATGGATGATCATTTGAATGTGTTTCAAGAACACAACAAAGAGGCAAGTCTAACCATGATTGATTTTGTTTTCAAGACCGTGGATGAAAGGAACAATATCATCTCTTTTATTTCTTTTCAAGTCATTCTTTTGGAGGATGATTTCATTGTCATAAGTGGGACATTAAATGAGAAAAGTGAAAAGAGGGTCAATAAGGATGTTTCATATTCAGTTTTTGATTCATTTGATTAGTGAGTTGACCTAACGTCTTGCTAGAGACGTTAAACACTAGTATTCGTAGAGTTTCACAACTCTATTCCTCCCTCATTTCTTTTTATTTTTCATTCTTGTGTACATTCTTCCATCTATTTTTCAAATTTTCATTCTTGTTACCATCATTGGGGCTTAGCATAGGATTTTCTGCACTTTCAGTTCAAAATTAGGCATTTGGTGCCAGTTCGATCGATCACAAGAGCACCTTCGATCGATCGAATTGTTCTTCGATCGATCCAACTATGGATTCGATCGATCGAACTCCACTTGAGTCCCAACACTTAGAAAAAATTTTGGACCTGCATCCAAATTCCAAAATGCATGCCCTCGGGATCTCCAAATTTTCAAAAGTTCGATCGATCGTAAACCATTTCGATTGATCGAACTACTTTTCAATCGATCCAACATGTGGTTCGATCGATCATGAGTCCTAACACTTAGAAAAATTTTAGACTTGCATCCAAATTCCAAAATGCATGCTCTCGGGATCTCCAAAATTTTACATGTTCGATCGATCGAATTTCATCTCGGATCGATCACAGCTATGTTCGATCGATCGAACTTCATCTTCGATCGATCACAACTTTGCCCCTTTGACTTTTTGACTTTTTCCTATTTCTATTTTTATTTTATTTTATTTTATTTTTTATTTTTCTTTTATTTTATTTAGTTACTTCTATCTTGGTATTAAAAATAAAAATATATATATATATAAAAAATAAATAAATAATAATAATAATATTTCTTTTCTTTTATTTGATTTCTTTTTATCTTATTTCCAAAAATCCAAAAATATTTTGTTTAACTTTAATTTTTAATTTCGAAAAAAAAAAAAAAAAAAAATTGCATTTTTTATTTCCTTACATTTTTACTTCTTGCATTTTTATTTTTATTTTTATTCACTTGTCTTTTTATTTTTGTTTGTGTACATATTTGTTTTGTCTAAAAAAATAATAATAAAAAAAAAGACGGTTTTTCAAAGAAGCATTCCGTCTTGCTAGAGACGTTAAACTTAGCACCCATTTTGCATATTTCTTACATTTTTCATTTTTCTTTGCATGTTTTCACATATATATATAAAATAATAATAATAATAATAAAAAATGAAAAACAAAAAGTAAGAAAATTTTGTATATACTTGCATTGTACATATTCTTTCCATTTTTTTTGCATTGTACATGTTCCTTTTCATTTCTTATATTGCACATATTGTTTTTCATTTCTTACATTGAACATATTCTTTCATTACATTTTGCCTTATTTAATTTTCTTTTTATATTTTGTTCATGCATTTTATTCTTTGTTTTTATTACATTTTGTATATATTTGCTTTCATTAAATGAAAAATATAAAAAGATTCATCATTGTGCCCTTATGTGTAGCCATGCATACTTTATGCTTTAGTTAGGGTTTGATCTCATATCTCTTACATCTTGTGTTATATTGCTTTAGAATGCATGATTTGATTATTCATAACCCATTTGATATTTGATGTGAGTTTGCTAGTGTGGTTATTCAAGTAGGCTGTTGATTCCAAGTTTGGGGGAGACGTCTTTCGAATTGAATCATGACCGGGCTTCATGTCTACACCACCACGGTATACTCTTTCCATATTTTCCATTGTTCTCATTACACATTGAGGACAATGTGCAGTTTAAGTTTGGGGGTAAGGTGTCTTGTTGCATTCTACTTAAGATTTGAGCTTTAAATGCATGATTGAGATTTGAGATTGATGTTAGCTATGATTTGATCTTTTGAGGACTATATTGCTTAAAATTTAAAAATTGCTTGACTTGAGAGTCCAATACTCCTTGTATGCCTTGAGGATGCCATTTAGGAGTAAATTTTTCAAAAGATTGATATCTTGCTTGCATTTGTGGTCCACATCATCCTGAATCTGTGATTGTTTTGAGATTCATTCTAGGATTCTACACTAGCACCGGCGCACGCTAGCATTCAATTCTGAGGTACATGCTTTATTGATTATTGAATTGGTTATATCCCAATTGGGCTAGTAGTGCATTGAAAGTTTTCATTCTTGATAAAGGTGGATAACAACCCCTTTTCATTGAGTAGCCGGGATTCTTGCCTCATTAAGCAGTGAACTTCTCGCGTCGAAAGGTGGAGGGCCCAAACTCTAGGTTAATAATTGAATTGAAAAAAAAAAAAAAAAAAAAAAAAAAAAAAAAAAAAAGAAGAAAAAAAAGAGAGAAAAAAGAGAAAAAGTTGCAAAAGTAATAAAAGTGAGGACTTCTCCCAAAAGGTGAGAAGTTGGAAATGATTAGATGGTTGTTGTCTTGATTTGTAGCCTAGTTGATTTGAGTTTGTAAGTCCGTAGGGGTGTCTTAACACCTAATGCCCTAAAGCCATCTGGTTTGGGAGTCATTGACCTAACGCTCGCTACATGAATCTTCTAGAAAGCTTAAGAGATCAACACATTGCACAATATTCCCATCTTTGATCCTCAATAAAAATAAAAATAAAAAATAAAAAAAAATAGAGTGAAAAGAATAAGCGCACCTAGAAGAATAAAGCTTTAATAAAAGGTCCACTCTCTTATCTTGATGATCGGTACTAGATTTGTGTGCTAGTTTGAGGGTAAGGATGTGATTAATTCCTTAGTTGGCTAAGATAGCAACATACTTGATGCCAGACCACTCAAAAAAGGATTCTAGACTTGTTTCGATTTTCATGATCATTTTCTTGATGTGTGGAGGACCATGCTTACTTGTTTGATGTTGAGATTTTGGGAGATTGCTTGGAAATGGTTGAAAAATTGCATACTTGAGGTAGTTTTCTCCCAATGCTTGTTTGTAATATTGGTGCCTCTTTTGAAAGAATGAGCTTAATGTTTGTGGGTATCATTTCTGGAAACCCTCACGAGACTTCACTCGTCCACTAGGGGTAACCTAGGGGTTTAAAAGATTTGTTGCATATGTTAAATGCAATCGTGTTACCTACGAAAGTGGCGCTATCATTTTATTGTTTTCTAGTTCATAGTTGTTTAGTTGTTCATTTCATTCATTACTTCGTAGTTCATTGCTAGGGACTAGCAATATTTAAGTTTGGGGGTGTGATAAGCGCTGAAAAGTACACATTTAAACCCCTTAAGCTTGAGTATTCTAGGACCTTTATCTATCTTATTTATCCGTTTTAGTACTTATTTGTGTTTTTATCTATTTCAGGTCAATAATGTTAAAATGGGCTAAAAATGAGTTCTTAAGGCCTTTTTGGAGTCAAACTAAGTCTTAGCGATGATCTAGAACAAAAAGAGGCTGATTTGGAGCAAAAAGAAGCTGATACTAAAAAGCTGAAAAGTTGGATGGATCCCAGAAAAAGTTGGATCGATCGAAAATAAGTTGGATCGATCAGAAAAGTTGGATCGATCGAAAAATAAGTTAGATCGATCAAAAAAGTTGGATCGATCGAAAATAAGTTGGATCGATCGAACTGGACATGCTGGCAGCAAGCTGTCACTTTTTCCGTGTGCGCCCAAAAGTTCACTTACCAAAAAGTTGCGGGATTAGATATTTTTGGGCATATATTCTAGACTTAGTGACTAAGAAAATGACCTTCTATATATAAAGGGAAGTGACCCATTTGTAAAGGAGGATTCTTTAGGCTTTTTATCATTTTATTTTCTACATTGTAATTTTTATTTCTCTCTCTAGAAAAGTTAAAGATTAGGGTTAGAAGAAAAGAAAGAAGTGGAGGCACATCTCAAGAACACATCTCTAAATCCACTATCTCTCCATCTCTAGAGCTTCAAAGAAGAAGAAACAGAAGAGGAAGAAGAAGATGGAGCCATGTTTGGAGCTTGATTCCATGATTACATCCACCTCCTCCATGATTGACTAGATCTACACTTAGGGCTTGGATGAGCCCTAAGTCTTGTGTAATCTAAACCCTTGTATTTCTATTTTTGGGAATTTTTATATATATTGTTGTGATTAGTGTTCTAGCCTTGTGAATTTCATGAATCTTGGTATATTTTTATGATTTCCATGGTCTAATTCTTCCTATTAATTCTCTAGTTTATTTACATGTCTATGTGTGATTAAATTAGAAATTATGTCTCACATGATTCATATGGGTTAATTCTTCCATTGATTCTCTATTTTAATTACATGTTGTCTTATGTGTGATTATTTGGGGAATTGATCTCTACACTAGTTTTTCTATATTAATTGCATGTCTATGTGTGGTTGATTGAGAATCTAGTGATGGCTAGACATTAATGCTTAATGGAATGCTCTTGTTATGTCTTTTGATGGTTCATACTTATTCCTTGATGGATTGTACCTCTCCCTTAGTTTATTTTCATGCTAGTAGTGTAGTTGTAGTGTAGTGTTAGATGGGGGAGACAATTCATGCTTGTTCTTTGATGTTCCATGCTTTTGAATGTAAGAAGCATGTGCTCTAATATTGTGGTGTAATGGAATTTTGAGCTTAATGAAGGATTAATGACTAGTTATGATATGTTGTATCTTTCACATGTGTTTAGACAATTTATTCCTCTCCCAATAGATATATTGTGGCCTCTCACATGATGTTTAGACAATACATGTTTAACTAAGTCATCCTTGTGAATTATTTGGACTATGAGCTTAATGAAATGTTTAATGACTTGATTTGATATTTTGTTCTCTTCACATGTTGTCTAGACAATATATTCCTCTTCCAATAAATATATTGTGGCCTTTCACATGTTGTTTAGACATTATACACTTGTTGAGTCACCTTTGCTAATCGAACCAATTTTGTTCACAACAATGTATTCCCCATTAATGGAAAGCAAGTGGTTAATTACACAAGCTTAGTGGTGATTCCAACACCCTAAGTCCTCTCTTCTGATCTCTTAAATCCCTATCTCTACTTAGTTTTATTTTAATTGCATTTTAATTAATTCTTTTCTAGAAGTAATCAACCAACCCAATTCTCTTTTGCAATCATTTGGTACGCTAGAGTCGAAGTTGAAATTCTAACACGTATAATCCCTTGGGACGATCCCTACTCACCCTATCTATATTTTATATAGAGAAAGGTAGTAATGGCTTTCTATAAATGTAAAACTTGGCCACCTCCTAAATTCTCACACAACTTTCAAGCTTTGTTGGTTGTGGCGACTCCATCAAGGAAACCAACAATGCTTAATTTGGAACAATTGATGTTTGTACTTAATGTTTTGTTATCAATTGTGGATTGTATAGGTTAGTTGATAGTTATAATTTGTTTTTATTCTATCAACTGCTGGATGGATTGGATTGTATGTACCGGTATGGGAGGATGACATACCAGGAATGGTTTAGTTTCAAAAATACTAAATTCAACCTATACTGGAATAAGGGAATGGATTATAAATAAATCCTACTTATATATATGCTAAGTCAAAGAAGCTGCACAAGCTAAATGACTAGCTGGATTACTTGTTATGTAGGTTGAGTCAAAGAAGCTGCACAAGCTGAATGGCCAATTGGATTTCTTATGAATGGATAGGATAGGACTTTAAATATATTTTTATGGTACCACGATATGAGTCTGAGTCTCAGAGTCGTTGGTTAGGGAGCTATATACATTGGGATGCGTAGCTGACTACAATGGTTGGAGGTGTACCCTTTTTAGGCTTAGGTACACATGCCCACTTCGTGTGTGTTTTAGCATGTTACCTCTATTCAGGTTGAGACCGACCTGTAGATCAGTGAGAGTCCTTTAGTGTGACTATATATATACTTACGGACTATTAGCTATTGTTGAGTTGGTTAGAGTGTATATGCATATCGAGTCTCTGCTTGGATTGCAGTAGGTTAAAACTTGTTCGTGGGCCTAACCTACTTATTATTTTTCAGGTATCTGACGATTCCAGTCTTAGGGTTTGTTCAGGCTGAACAGAGACGATCTTCTATTCTACCGACGACGTAGGACTTCTTTCCAGATATTAGATTTGGATTTTATCTTCAGTTATTTATTTTCGTTCAGTTTGGGATTTTTATTAGGGGTCCACTAGAGATGGATTCCCAAGTTATAACCCTGGAGATTTTTGGAGATAGGTTATTTAATCTTTATTATTTAAGGATTTTATTTTAGAATTCGTTTCAGCTTTTATTTATTTCTTAATTCATTTTGTAATCTATGTTCGTTTTAAAATATTAATTGTTTGATATTTCCCTCGGGTTTGGGCCTGGGCCTGATCAACCCGTGTCTCAGATCCGAGGGGTATCACATATATACATACAAGTTAGCAGTTACAAAAAGAGGGGGGTAAGAGAGTTGAGAAAAGGCAGGCCAGTGGCTGAAGCTTGCAAACGGCGAAACGAACTAAAGCAGCGGGCGATGGAAACTAAAAGATATGGGTTTTGATTTTTTTAACAATCTGAAATGATATGCCGATATGGGTTTTGATATAAGTAATAGGTTTTGAACTTTTGATTCTTGTAGACAGATAAATAAACTGAAATATATGGGTTTTGAACTTTAAATTCTTGTAGATTTTGTAGTTTGTAGTTGCACAGAGAGAGAGAGGCAAGTTCAGAGTTAAGAACGATAATAGAGATGGAGGTGGATTGGGGAGGCTGAAATGATTTGCCCTAAAAAAATGTTGTTGTTGTTGTTGTTGTTGTTTTTCTTTTTTTTTCCTGGGCTATAAATTTTGAGGCTTCATAAATTTATATTTTAAAATATTGAAGGGCATAATAGTAAATTTACTAAAATATTTTCTTTTCTTTTCATTTCCCAAACATGATTATTGTCATTTCATTTTTTTTCCTTCATTAATCAACCAAACACGGTAGGGGATTAAAATTATTTTTTCCTTTCCTTTCCCTCCATTTCACTCCTAACTAATCTTATACTTTTGCTCCTTTCTCACCGTACCAAATATAGCCTAAATGATCTGTGTGCATGTAATTTGTAAAAACAATAGGGGAGGACAGTATAATTATTGTAAAAAAAAAAAAAAAATTAGGGGAGGACAGTATAATTAAGATCAACCCCAGCGTATCAATGAAGTGTACAATACGTGTGTCTGTGTGTAATGAATTGCCCTCCTGTGTGGATTACACACTAGTGGGGCCCAACTCATATTACACACCCAGCTCTTCACATATAAGGATTGAAGTGGCGCCTGGCAATGAGCAGAAAACCACAGACGTAGTGGGTCTTGTGTGGGCCATGTGTGAGATAATGATATAAAATGATATTATATGATATTGTATGATAGTGTGTAAAATAATTATTGTATGTGTATTGAATTAATTAATTAATGAAAAGATAGTTAAATTTTAATTAATTAAAAAAGTCATTTTTGTAAATAAATAAAAGGAGTCATATAACTTGTATAATGATTTAATTAATTATTTTTTTAAAAAAAAGTTTGTACTCTTTAACTTATCAATTTTATTTATTTATTTATTACATAATAATTTAATAAATTTGCATAATAATATAACAAATAAAATTTTATTCAATTAATAAATTTAAACATCTTCACCACGTACTGATTTAATTAATTCTCATAATAATATAAAAAGTACATTTTATTCGATTACACCAAATTTAAACATATTCATTACCAAATTAATTCCACAAATGTTCCATCAAATGTCTCCTGAGATAAGCATTATCTGCTCTATTGCGAATTCTTCTAAAACGATCGAAAATGTGTGCCGCCAATATTGTTGGGTTTCGAATGTATTGTGGGAGGGATATTGGCTCATCCGGCGGAGGTGTCCATTGCAAAATGTGTCCACTCTCATCTTCAATGATCATATTATGCAATATGATGCACATTCTCATTATCTTGTTTAAATCTTCTTTATCCCAATAATACACAGGTCCTTGCGTTATAGCCCACCTGATCTGCAACACGCCAAACGCTCATTCAACATCTTTCCTAACAGCTTCTTGTTTTTTAGCAAATAATTTCTCTTTGATAGTTGTTGGGTGTGGGATTGTCTGAATCAAAGTTGCCCAATTGGGATAAATACCATTAGATAAGTAATACCCCATTGTACGTCGATGTCCATTTACCTCGTAATTAATCGGAGGCATTGTGCCATTGATCAGGCTATTGAATACTGGGGAATGATCTAAGACATTCACGTCATTGTTTGAACCAGCCATACCAAAGAAAGCATGCCAGATCCACAGATCTTTCGATGCAACCGCCTCCAATATGAGGGTAGGCTTATGATTTCTTCCCCTGTGTGTGCCATGCCACCCTGTAGGTCAGTTCTTCTATACCCAATGCATACAATTTATAGAGTCAAGCATACCTGGGAAGCCTCTTTCTTCCCCTTCTCGAAGCAGACGTGCAATGTCTTCTTCGTTCGGTGTGCGTTGGTACTGCCCTGCATACACCGCAATTACAGCATCACAAAATTGCTTCAAGCTTTCAACCGCAGTGGTTTCAGAAATCTTTATGTACTCATCACAAAGATCTGCTGAAATTCCATATGCGAGTATACGTATTGCAGTTGTCATCTTCTGTATAAGAGTGAAACCCATACGACTGAGGGCATCAGGTTTCTGGATGAACTATTCGTCATATGCTGAAACACCGTTTAAAATGCGAATAAACAACTCTCGGCGCATCCGAAATCGTCTACGAAACATCTCGGGTGGAAAAGTGGGATTTTCAGCAAAATAATCTTGGAATAGCCGTTGGGCTGCTTCCTCTCGATCACGTTTAATATATCTTCTCTTACGACGTCGAAAGAATGCCTTTACCTTCTCAGGCGATAACAGTTGCATCATTGCATTCATCCTTTTCTGACGTTCTTCAAAAAAATCTTCCCCGTCAGAAGATGAAAAGGAACTCAATGGAGAAATTGACCCAGACACTGGAATAGATTGTGATGATGAAGCTATTTTTTTTTTTCTATAATAAAGATAAAGACTCAAAGAAGAGAAAATGAATTCGAAGATGTAAAGAAGTGGACTTGGTAATTGAAAAAATGAGAGAATAAGTGGTTTATATAGCCATTGAGAATATAGTTATTGAAGAAAAACAAACAGAATATATCCGTTAGCAAAAAGACAAACATAATATAACCGTTAGAATAAGACAAACATAATATAGCCGTTGGGAATATAACCGTTAGGAAAAAGACAAAATGAAATTATGGCGCGTTATGCAAAAAAGAGCAATTAATTGTAATGTTTACTATTTTTTTTTTTTTTTTTTTTTTCTCATGTGTGGAAGTATTAATGTATTTTTTTTTTCCTAAGTTGTATTTTTTATTTTATTTGTAGGAAGCTATGTAATGCACTTTTTTTTTTTTCTTTTATATATATATATGTAATATTATTATTTTTAATATATATATATTTTTAAAATCTTGTATCTAAATCGGAGCAAACAATTATAACGGTTAGTATTATAATTGTTGAGAATAAAATTGTTAAGAAAAAAAAATAATAATAAAAGTTATTTTATTATTTAAAAAATAATAATATATAAAAAAAAAAAGAGTGTATAATAAGAATTTAAAGTTTTTAAAATAAATCTATAATGAAATGTTGACGTGACCGTAAATTTTATATAAAGTTAATGACTGACTACACAACGTAGTTTCAAATTTCAATGCATCATTGCACTATTGTCTTGGGTAGTGAAATAGTCAATTCGAAAAGACACAAAAGCACAGAAAAAAGTTGTGTGCGTGTTTCGAATTTCAATACGAAAAGAGCACAAGTGTGAAAGCGAGAGAGAAATTGTGGAGAGAAATTGTGGAAGTACTGGGAGAGAGAAGGAAAGATTTTGAAGCATCTTCTCCGATAGTCTCTCTATCTCTACGGTTATTGACTCTATTGCAGTATTCAAGTGTGTACTAAGTCGATTTCTTCCTCCTTCAGGTGACTAATTTCCTAAACCCTAGCTTAATTTTGCATTTGGGACTGTATGCATTATTTGTCTAGGTTATACACACACACACGCACTCATATATGCATGAATGTTAATTTAGTTAGTCGCTTTCTTCCTTCTTCAGGTGGCTGATTTCCTAAACCCTAGCTTAATTTTGCATTTGGGGTTGTCAATTTAATATGTATATGTGTCTAATATAATCAATATATGTGTATATATATACACGCACTCATATAATCAATTTTCCTTGCAGGTAACCATTGTGTAAAATCACTGAGTTCAAAACCCTCATAGGTATATAACTAATATATAAACTCTTCGAATTGTCGAGAAAATTATTTTATCATTTTATATATGCATATATATATATATTTTTCTTCTGTTGATATATATATACCATCACAGAAATTATGGGTTCTAGTAGAAAGCTTATCAAAAACAAGAGAAGTGAAGAAGAAGAAGAAGACAGGATTAGCAGTTTGCCAAGCTGTCTAATTGGGCATATACTCTCCTTCCTGCCAACAAAAGATGTATTGAAAACTAGCGTCTTATCAACCAAATGGAAGTATCATTGGAAATCAATCACTAATTTCTACTTTGATGATCAGTCAGTCAAAAGTTTCATAAATTTTGTCTATCGAGTGCTGCTACTAAGTGTTTCAGATATGCATAAATTCCGTCTGACGTGTGAAAACATATGTGATAATTCGCATCTTAGTCAATGGGTTTCTATTGCAACATTGCGTCATGTTCGTGAAGTCCATATTAGCCTCCTTATGAATTGCCATGTAATGCTGCCTCATGAGCTTTGGACTTGTAATACTCTAGTGGTACTAAAACTAGCTGATATGCTTGTTCTCAATGTTCCAACCATGGTCCGTCTCCCCAGCCTTAAAATCCTCCATCTTGACAAAATGGTGTTTTCGGATGGTGACTCAACTAAGAGGCTCGTTTCAAGCTGCCCTGTGCTAGAGGATTTGGCGATATTAGAATGTTATTGGTTAGATCAAAATATCAATGTTTTTAACATTTCAGCTGATGGATGGGAATTGCTTCCTGAATTGACTTATTTGGAGCTGGGTGTGCCTGATGAGGGTGTTACTGCTGGATGGGAATTGCTTCCTGAATTGCTTGAGCGCGCACCAAAACTGGAAACCCTTGTTTGTAAGGTGAGGAGCTAACTACTTTGTTTTGATTAAATTTAAAGGTTATTTGTGCAATTATTCAATGGTTGAGAGTATTTGTATTTCTTTTCTGGTTAGGAACTTCTATGTTATGGGGGTTATAACCAACTTCTCCGGCATACACCAACGAATGTGCCATATTGCGTGTTGTTTCACCTCAAGGTAATTGAAATTAGGTACTTTTTTTGGTGTAGTGACGAATTGAAAATTGCAGAGTATTTCTTGAAGAATGCTAAAGTTTTGGAGAGAATGGTAATACGCTCCGCGGGGGGTCAACAGTCAAAGATAATTTGCAATACCTTGTTGGGGCTACCCAGGGGATCGAAGACTTGCCGACTTGAGGTTTACTGATTTGATTGCAATAGGTGCAATAGTTTTGCAAAGGATGTCATGACCATATAAATGTTTTTGGGTGTGATTCAGATTATGTGGTGGTCAAATTATTAGCTGTTCAGGGTGAAGGAGGTTCAATTCTTGTTTTTGGAAAGAATGACTGTAATTCTTTTGTTCAGAATCATTAATTATTATCTTATTTTCACAAATTATGAATTCCTTGAGCATTCCTCGCACAATTCTTTCATAAGCTTGATGTGAGAATCACATTCTTCATATGTACAACTGACTTTTATTATAGTCACATTCTTCATATGTACAACTGACAAGCACTTTCACCTTAAATTTGTGTGTTGACTGTAATGTTAGTTTATGTTTCTATAGATTTAGAAGGGGTGAATAGATCCTCTTATTTATTTTTTTTTCTTTTCATCACATATGCTAGAACCTCCGTGAGAAGGGATACCCATGTTAATGTAGCTTGTGTTTGCGCAAAAATATATATTTCAGTTTAGGGTTCGGTTTTTTTGGTTGTTAAATATTTTTTAGAAAATATATATATATTTTTATTTTCTGGTGTTTAGTTGACATATGCTAGAACCTCCATAAGAAGGGATACCCATGTTAATGTAACTTGTCTTTGCACAAAAATATATTTTTCACTTTACTATTCCGTTTGTTTGGATGTAAAATATTTTTTATTTTTATTTTCTGATTTTTGGTTGACATAGATCTTTGCCAAATGCCGAAAGAATAAAAATAAAAAAATATTTTACCTGGAAAAGAAAAATATTTTCTAAAAACAATATTTTACTTCAAAATATATGGAGCCCTACATGTTGCTCAGGCCACAATGTCAAAATTATTTCTCAAAACAAATGCACCCACAACCCAACCATCACGTGGGAAGAACGGTGTCCACATTGCACTTAAAGGCCCAGCAAGTGACTCTGCATGGGACTGCAACTTGCGCAAGTTTGAGATACAACTAGGCTCAATCCGACATATTATGAAATGTTCAATTCTAATCTAATCTTAATCTTACTTTCAACCCTAACTACTTAATCGAACTCAATAGATCTTTAAATTATTCAACTCAGGTTTGTATCTTGGACAGAGATTTTGGGATAAAAGTTCGGGTTAATTCGGATTGCCTTATTGGCCAATTTCCAAACTAAAAATTAGTGTGATCTTTAGTTAGTTTAGATTTAATTACTTCTAACTATAAAAAAATTTAAAAACTTAATAGAAATTTCTAAAAGTTACAAAAAAAATTTTAGGAAATTAATTTGCTTCAAAATATTAAACATACAAAAGGGAGTATTTACTCTTAAGAGAGTTCCCTTGTCACAAGAGTTATGAAATCTTGAGATATTTAATAAATTAATCCAAATTAAGCTAATGTTAGCTTTAATAGAATGCATTCTCTTGAATTATTGTTGAATATCACATAATTATTTTTTATTTTCACTGTATTTATGTTCATCTACAATTTAGATTTATCACAATCATTTATTTAAAAAAGAAATAAAAAAGTTGAAACATTTATTTGTTGCATTGTGGGGGACCCAAAATTGAGTAATCTATGATGAGAGCGTAACGAACGAAATGTCAAATACTATAATGGATATTTTATATATATTGCGAGGTTGATCTACATTAAGAATTTAAGAATCAAAATTTAATGAAGCATAAATTTAATTAGAAAATCCACATGTATTTTAGTCATGGTTTGAAATTTTAGGCTCAGTCTTGAAATATTCAATCAAATTTAATTGAGGCATAAATTTAATTAAAAAATCCACATATATTTTAGTCTTTAAATTATAATGATGCAGAATTAAAAATTGAAGATTCTGATGCACTAACTTCGAAAACACCCATCTCATTTCTTTTTTTGAAAAACAACCCGAACCGGAAATAGCTTCTTTTTCTTCTTCTTTTTTTATATATTTTATTTTGCCAATAAACTCACACACACAACTCAGACACCAATTTTGCTCCTATAGAGACTCAAACTCTCACCATTCACTTTGGGAAGTAGAGAAGATACCACTAGACCACAAAGCCTTTGACAAATAAAAATAGCTGTCTGTGTACAACAGAAAATCGGAGGTAAAGGAGATACTACAGGGCCACAAGACCCTTGGTAAACGGAAATAATTGTCCGCGTACAAGCAAATCATGAAAATATATTACCATTGAACATAATTCTATTGGAAAGAATAAATTGCATTAGAAAATCAATAGACATTTTTATTTATTAATTAAAAAAATTATAGACTTAAAAATTAAAATAATTGATTACCCATACTATGCTCTGCTTAGAAACATGAAAATAGAAAAAGTAAAAGAAAAGATAAAAAGAATACAAATGACTAGGGGCCATTTATCCTACAAACCTCCAATGTGGATCTATTTATATTATCATATAGCATCCAACCTATATTTGAAGTGTGATCTTTCTTCTTCTCTTAAGATCCGTTTAACAGGAGAAAAGAAAATTGGATAGAAATGAGAGAAAAAGGGATCAATTATACATGCTTAGGAAAAAGATAATGTCCTTCATTTATCTTATCTTTTTCTTTTTTTCTTTTTGTTTGTTTGTTTGTTTGATTGATTGGATGGAACGAAAGGGAATGAGGTAACACCTTACTGAGAGGTCACACCCATTTTGGCAAAATCTTGTGTTGATGATGTGGCAACCATTTTGGTGATGATGTGACGTGTGGGCAAGGTGATAAAATGGTAGAATGTTTTGAAGAAAAGAATAAGGTGCTGGAGTGTCCTTATTTGGTACGTAAATTGAAATAGTTTCAATATATAAAGACACAGTCCACTTGTTAGGATAAAGTTTAATGGATAAATGTAAGTGATAAAGTGAGAGTATTTAGGTGATGAGGTTGATTTATCTATATACAGGGAAGTGGTATCACAAGGATTTTATCAGAATGTGTAATTTCTTCGAAAGTCACGTGGCACCTTAGATATGATATGTTTATCCAATAGAGTTTGTTTAGGAAAAAAATTATATCTTTTTATATGTAATTAGTTGTTTTAGGACCCTATAAATCAAGGAAGTAGCAAATGTTGTAAAAGGTCCAGCAGCCTCAGAATCTTTATTTTAATGTAATTATGCTTTCTCAAACTCTCCCTCTCTAATTCAACTTCTCTCTTTAGTAATCTTTCTATTCTCAATCTCTTTTTATCTTCTTTCTCTCTATCTCTTTCTTCTATAACTTTCTCTCTCCTTTCTTTCTTATTCTATTGTCACAATCATAACAATTCATTCATTATTAAAGTCCTTGCACTAAGGCAAATTGAACTCACAGAGGAGTTTTATGTTCTCTTTCTTCTCCAATTGCCTAATAGTCAATTTTCTCAAAGATACTAAGGTTGACTACACCCATTTGAACCACATTGTTGGTTCTGGCATGCCCGCATCACCAAATTTCTGAATAGCCAACCGATTTTAGGGTCAACATTCTTGACACACCTCAGTGGGACCCAGTGGTTAAATAAGTTGTAATACCTCCCAGGTTAAAGAATTTGATGGGAAGATGATGTCGAAGATGAGAACCATTTGATCGCCCTAGGTGGATCAAATATGGCTGAATCAGCTTTACCATCTGATGTTCCTTTAGCACAGATGTTCGTGGCCATCATACGAAGAATTGATGGCCAGTAGGCACAAATTAGTGAAAATAGTAATAAGATGCAAGCCCAAATGGGAAAAGTTAATCAAAAAGTACAAGCCCAAATGGAGGAGATTAATCAGAAAATGGAAGCAATGATGGCTCAAATATCGGCTACCCAAAGTCGTCATGATCAAACTAAAAGCTCGCAGCTCATGAATCAATTCTTCAACATATTTCTTTGCCATTGATGAACATCCCTTAAGGGCAATAGATAACAGGGGTAAGGCATAGCCAACTGAGTGAAACTGCTAGTTTACCCGGTGGCAATCTACCAATAATACCAAAAACACCATTGATGTCGACTATTCCAATATATCAACCACCATCACTACGTTAGCAAAATCAGAATCAGCAAAATGCCCGCAAGCATTACCGATTGTGCCTCAGAGGGAACCCTAATATCTGGGGGGGCAATCAAAATCAATGGAGAAACAACCAACCTGCACCACCAACAGCTGCCGGGGGGCATGTGATCGCTAACCCCCAACGAAAGTTAGTTAATCCATACGCTCCATTTCAGCCTGCTGATTAACCAGCACAAAATGCAGAAATCTATAGGGCTCAGATCTTAGCTTGGATCCAGGCCGAGGTAATTCAAGGGAATAACCAGGCTTAAAACAAAGTGGTAATAGAAATCATTGAGAAGATGATGGATGATAAGTTAAGAAGATGTATGGCATAAGACTTTATCAGAAGATTTGTGGGCCTACAAAACTTTAAAAAGAACACGTACAGGGATCACTCCATATCAATGGACTTTTGGGTATGATACAGTCCTGTAAATGAAGCTGAATGTAAAATCAGCAAAGGTTATTCTACAACATATCTTAAATCCTGTCAATTATAGTGAGGCCATTCTTACCGAGATAGAATACTTAGGTGAAATACAGTAAGCTACATTTGACCACCTCATGGTTCACAAGAGGAAAGTGGTAAGAGCTTTTTATAAAGGGGTGAAATTTAAGTCCTTTGTTGAAGAAGATATGGTTTAGAGGACTGTGATTCCACCTGGTAAAAAATATGAAAAATGGTCCCTAACTTAAGGTGGGCATTGCTTGTTTCATCAAGTATCACATGAAAGGGCTCACAAATTGATAGATTTGGATGGTGAAGCCCATGAAAGACTCATCAATGGCCATTTTGTGAAGCCGTACCAATCTACCATTTTTTAGCCAATGGAGGAAAAAAGGTACCCATACTTAGCCGAGTTCTAAAGCTGGAATGGTTTATCTTTTAGTCCTTTTACTATCAAGTGTTGGAATAAAAGGATCTGCTAATTTTAGCAGAGTCTTGTAGGTTTGGTTAGTTATCTATTTTGTTTTTATCTTTTGATCTATTATCTTGCAAATAATGGGTTGGAGGCAGTCAGTTTTGGTTTTGGAAATTGAAGCTATAATAACAATTTATGGGTAGCTGTATAGTGCAGGAGTGATTAAACTAAAGGGGTGCTAAGTTAAATTTTAAATATCTTATCTTGATGGTTGATAAGACATTTAAAATTGGGGGAGCATTGTTGACACCCATTTTGGCAAAATCTTGTGTTGATGATGTGGCAGCCATTTTGGTGATGATGTAACACGTGGGCAAGGTGATAAAATGATAGAATGTTTTGAAGAAAAGAATATGGTACTAGAGTGTCCTTATTTGTTACGTAAATTGAAATAGTTTCAATAGATAAAGGCACAGTGCTCTTGTTGGGATAAAGTTTAATGGATAAATATAAGTGATAAAGTGAGAGTATTTAGGTGATGAGGTTGATTTATCTATATATAGGGAAGTGATATCACAAGAATGATTTTATTAGAATGTGTAATTTCTTCAAAAGACATGTGGCACCTTGGATATGATATGGCTTATCCAATAGAGTTTGTTTAGGAATTAATTTTATCTTTTTATATATAATTAGTTATTTTACGACCCTATAAATAAAGGAAGTAGCAAGCGTTATAAAAGGTCAAGCACCCTCAGAATCCTAATTTAATATAATTTTCCTTTCTTAAGCTCTTCTCACCTCATTCAACTTTCTCTCTTTAGCAATCTTTCTATTCCCCGTCTTTCTTTATCTTCTTTATTCCTCTATTTTTCTCTTCTATATCTTTCTTTCTCCTTCCTTTCTTATTCTATTGTCACAGTTGTTAAAATTCGTTCATTATTAAAGTCCTTTCACTAAGGCAAATTAAACTCACAAAGGAGTTTTATGTTCTCTTTCTCCTTCAATCGCCTAATAATCAATTTTCTCAAAGAGACTAAGGTTGATTACACACATTCGAACCACATTGTTGGTTTTGGCACACCTGCATCAGCAAATTAAACTTCTGAAGCCTGCCGATTTTAGCGTCAACAATAGGAAAGGCAACTAATGAAAGCATGCCACATCAATATGTGTTCATAATCCACATAACGTATCTGCATATGCTATTACATCCGAATATAAGCTGTCGGCCTTTACTGGGACACCTGATTATAGGCCATTACTGCTTATCTCAACTGCCCACACATGCCTCATCCTGATTGGATGGTTGTCTGATTGGCACACATGCTACCCGCCAAGTGATATGTGGGTTCCATGGCCTAAGCTATGCACACTAAGTCAAGCCCACATATCTGAATATCCACAATCTGACCTAGCCAAACCCGCACCTTGGTTCATTAAGACATAGCGCTAAGACATACCCATACCTTTGTTGATCGCCTTGGTATGTTGGGACATGGCGCTGAGCCATGCCGACTCCACATATCACCTTGGTCTATGACATGGTGCTGAACCATACCTATACCTTGGTCTTGGCGTTGAACTATGACAACACCATGTGTATATCCACTATAACTGCAGAAGGCTGTAATTCCAAGTAAACTTAAGATTGAACCCATATTAAGTCTGGTAGCTTGCCTAAGGATAAGTTAACACACACACAAGGGCCCATGGGTGCATGGCGTGTCAAACCATGCACAAGGCTGGGGACACATACACATGTGATATAAGAGTGTCACGTGTGCTTACATAGTATGTGCCCGCGCTCAATGCACACATATCTACCCTTTAGTGTCTTGCGCAACATCGATGCTGCCATCTCGTGCCACCATTTTGGGGTGGTATAATATGTCCCTAAGCATGTGCCCTAAGTTCCCAATTCATGTTTCCTGTAAGGCGTGTTATGGCCTTGTTGAGGGGCATGGGTGCTGGGGGGTCTTCAACTCCCATACCCCCTATATAAGCTAAAGTAAAAGTCATAAACCTAACATAAGCTATGTTTGAGGAGGTAAAATGGCTATATTAAATTCTATGGACTTTCAAACTGAATTCCGTCTTCATCAATAGTCTTCTAAGGTCTCAAAGTACTTCCTATTAAATTCCTGAGTCCAAACTCCAAACTTTAATTTTCTGCATAATAACAAAAATGTCACTGAGCACCCTTAGTGCACACTAACAGCCCACTTGAGCAACCTCATGACTATCAAAAGTATTACTAACCTCTGTTTGGCAAAACCCCATGTTTCTAACAAAAGCTAAAATGATCCCAAGACATGGCATTTCCCTTTATGCTTATGTCTTGCCTTGGACAAATATCAAGGGCCTTACAGTAGGCCACTATCCTACCATCGAAAGTTGATAGGGTATAAATTTGAATGATGCATTACCGGCACGAAGGTTGTGCGATCCTTTGAGTTATCATGAATCATTATAGCAACGGGCAAAACCCGCATTGACCTTTTATCTAATAAATGTATCCCTTCCAGAAGTCAGGGTTTGTTGCACGTTTTAGCTTTAGAATTATTGTGGTTATCCGAGAATTATTATGGTTATCCGAGTAGCACATACCACCAAACAAACTATAACTAATTTAATGAGCCATTTGTAGTTTCAATGTCTGAATTAGTTCGTACTTGCACATACATAGCTTAATCTTTGAGACAATCATATGATTATTGGCAGGATCAACCAGGTAGCATTCCTTCAAGACGCCAGCACTGCATGAGCGTTAACCGACCAATCAGTAAGGTTAACACAGGCATAACTATCATATACAATGCTTCGACGTGGGCATAATGACCATGAAATTAAAATTCAATACCTATGGGAATAAAATTGGGAAAAGGAAATTTGTCAGATAATGGCACCTTCTAATTGCCACTAACCACAACCATCCTTTCCTTCCAAACTTTCTCTGTACTTGGAAGGTTATGTGATACTCCCGGATTTTCGAATGCGGGTTAGCTAGGCTAACGCCCGAATACCCGAGGATATCAAAAACAAAACGGCAATAAAATAACACAGAATACAAAAGAATAAATAAGAATAAATAATACACTGAAATGAAAACTAAAATGATAATCCAATATATAAATTCTCAAAATTAATTTCCATTAAATAAATTATTCTGATACAACCAATCCTCCAAAATAATACGACTTGGGAATCCATACTATGTGGATCCTTAGAAAATCTAAACTGAAAAAGTGACAACAATAACTGTCTACACCTGAATACTGAAACATAAATAAATCTCCTATGTAGAATCAGAAGAGTAAAGTAGATTGATCTCAACTCAGCACGAACCATCTCTACACCTGACGAACACCTGAAAAAACTCACACACACAACTTACACACCCATTTTGCTCCTTTAGAGATTCGAACTCTCACCATCCACTTTGGGAACTAGAGGAGATACAACTGGACCACAAAACCCTTGGTAAATGGAAATAGTCGTCCGTGTACAAAAGTGGCTGGGAGGTAAAGGAGATACCACAGGGCCATAAGGCCTTCTATAAACGAAAATAGTTGTCCGCGTACAAAGCAAATCATAAGCATATATTACTATTGAACCTAATTCTATTGGAAAGAATAAATTGCATTAGAAAATCAATAGTGATTTTTGTCTATTAATTAAGAAAATTATAGACTTAAAAATTAAAATTACTGATTACCCATACTATGCTCTTTTTAGAAACATGGAAAAAAAAACGTAAAAGAAAAGATAAAAAGAATACAAATGACTAGGGGCCATTTATCATGCAAACCTCCAATGTGGATCTATTTACATTATTACATAGCATCCAACCTATATTTGAAGTGTGATCTTTCTTCTTCTCTTAATATCCATTTAACAGGAGAAAAGATAATTGGATAGAAATGAGAGAAAAAAAGGGATGAATTATACAAGCTTAGAAAAAAAGATAATGTCCTTCATTTATCTTATTATTATTATTGTTGTTGTTGTTGTTGTTATTGTTGTTGTTGTTATTTATTTATTTGTTTGATTGGATGGATGGAATGGAAGGGAATGAGGTAACACCTTACTGATAGGTGTTGACATCTATTTTGGCAAAATCTTGTGTTTACAATGTGGCAGCCAATTTTGGTGATGATGTGACACGTGGGTAAGGTGATAAAATGGTCGAATGTTTTGAAGAAAAGAATAAGGTGTTAGAGTGTCCTTATTTGTTATATAAATTGAAATAGTTTCAATAGATAACGACACAGTGCACTTGTTGGGATAAAGTTTAAAGGATAAATTTAAATGATAAAGTGAGAGTATTTAGGTGATGAGGTTGATTTATCTACATACAGCGAAGTGATATCACAAGGATTTTGTAACGACCCAAATTCATTGGATTCGGATCATTAAACGAGTCCTTACCCGACCCAAAATCATCCAAGGGTAATATGGTCCTTTCACATTAAATTTGTATATTAAATTCCAACGAGGACAAAATGGTCATTTATCACAATTCTAATGGTCTGAGATTCAAAGGGGCAAAATAGTCATTTACTTGAATCTCATAATAAATAATATAAAGTCCGGGGCAATATAGTCATTCCCATAGTTAAAATATAATTATTATATTTTACTAGACCTTATAATGTGTAAGAATACACTTGAGTGAGTGGTCAAGGGCAAAATGGGAAAAATAAGTCACAATGTTTACTACACAGGAACCAGTCGATGTATGGGGAGTCACACGTCAACTGGTTTGGGACGTGCACAGTGGAAAACTCACTGCCAAGATACCGGTCGATGTGTGGGAGGCTATAAGTCAACTGGTTAAAGACATGTACAGTGAAAAGGCTACTGCCAAAATACCGGTCGACGTGTGGGAATTTCACGTCGACTAGTTTAGGTCATCCAATCGACGTGTGGGAATTTCACGTCGACCGGTTCCAGGTCATCCAAACTCGAAATTTTTCACTATCTGAGATACACCAACATTGATAACCAATCACCTTACACACCATACCCACGTACATATTTGAATACATTTTAACATCTAATACATTAACAACAACAACAATATTAATATAATTTACAACACATTACATAAAATATGCTAAATGATTTAGTGTAAATAAGCATAATTACATTTTCCCAATGGCCATATACAAAATGAACCTAAATATTTCACATGCTACAAAATGGTACATTTGGGTCAACACCTTACAAAATGAGGCCTAATACAAAAGGTAGCAAAATATACATTCTCCTAATCTAAGCTAAAGCTGTGATGGATGGTCGTCCGCCACTTCTTTTTCGGAACTTGAAAATATTAAAAAAGTGGAGTGAGCTAAACGCTCAGTAGGAAGTGTCTAATACACACTTCTTATGACCCCGTGAATCCATGTAATGAATAGGTAAAAGGAACGAGATCATAGCATAGGGGTACATGACAACAACTACAGTGACAAGTATATAACAATGGTCACCCAAACACATACACACCATATATTCTAATGAAGTGCAATGTCATGCAAATGTCGCTCCCCATGTCCGAAACATTTCCCTTTCAATTTTCAAACCGTTAGTGTAATCCGACCCAAGGCACCTCCAAGGCGTCACGAAAGGAGGATTGGCTAACCATCCACAACCACAAAGCACCTCCAAGGCGTCGCATCTGGCCTGGTTAGCTCAACCATATTCCCCTCTAAACTACACTAACACCACAGACCACTAGGCACTTCCTAGGCATCCGGGTTTTTGCAAACACTTTTAGAAACTTTTCCCAAAACAATTTCACTTGTTTTAAAGACATTTTTCCCCTTTTCTATCCCAATGAATGCATGGATTGTTTCATACTTCAATTCATCAATTCCACCATAAAACTCTCACACATGCTATATAAAGCAATTTTCTAATCTACATAACTAAAGTTCTCATTTAACATCAACTTTACATAACAAGCATATAAGACATGAATTCAACTTCATGTAAGCATGTTTAAATACTATAAAACAACTAACAATTAGTCACATATAGCTCATACCTATCATTTAAGCAAATTTTACAAGAATTTATACTAATTGAACATGCTAGACATCAATTCAAGTTATAAACTCACACAAGTACAAAAAATTGTGCATTAGAACACCCTTACCTCAATGGAGATGAAAACCCCCAAACCTCCAAATCAAAGCCCTAATTTTTGAAATTCCTTGGATGCACCAAAGTTGTAATTGCTTTCATCAACTTGAAGATCTCGCTGAGCTCTTCGATTTACCGCAAACGGCACCCAAAATTTCCAAAAGACGAAAAAGTAATTAAAGATTGAAGTTTGAAGCCAAAAAGAAAAGTAAAATGAAGAGGAAAGAGGGAGAGAGAGCTAGTGCCGGGTGAGAGAAGGAGAATGAGGCCAATGTTGGTCTCTTGATCACAAAATCTCTAATGGTGGGTCCCACTACAAAATTTTCTTTTTGACTATTCTTTTTCCTTCTATTTCCCACTACACACACATATGTGCATATAACTATACAAAATGGCACACAACCACATTAAATATACATAAAATAATTACGTATGGTGTGCAATGATCCCAAAATAAAATTCCCGTACACAACGATTCTGGTAGCGGGTCCCACCCGAGACTATCCGACCCGAAAAACGGAAAAAAGTCGAAATGACAAACGGTGCATTTCCAAGAGTCCTAAACTCAAGGAAATGTCCCACCCAACTCTCGAACACAACCGGCACACCCCACGATGTCCGGCAGGCAAAATGAGAAAAAGACAAAAATACCCCCGAAAATTAGAAAATTCCAAAAATTGGAAAATGACAAAATTCAGGAACCTTACAATCTCCCCAACTTAAAAGGATTTTGTCCCCGAAATCAAGCCATACCTGAGGGAGAAAACAACTCTGGATACTCGGAGCGAACCTCCTGTTCAAGCTCCCAAGTACCCTCCTCGACCCTATGATGCCTCCAAAGAACCTTTACTGACGGTATCGTTTTGTCTCTTAATACTTTCTGCCGTGTGTCAAGGATCTGAATTGGCCCTTCCTTGTAAGAAACATCTTTATCAATGTTCACATCAACCCAATCAAGAATATGGGATGGATCTGGCTCGTATTTTCACAACATCGATACGTGAAAGACGTTGTGGACTCTGCCCAACTGTGGTGGCAATGCAAGCCTGTAGGCAACCTCTCCTACCCTGTCTAAGATCTCAAATGGTCCAATGAATCGTGGCGATAACTTACCACTCTTTCTGAACCGCATCAACCCCTTCCGTGGAGAAACCCGAAGAAAAACGTGGTCTCCCACCTCAAAGGATAGTGGCCGTCTCCGTTTATCCGCATAACTCTTTTGTCAGCTCTGAGCCGTGAGCAGCCTCTGTCCAATCAGCTTAATCTTTTCTATAGTCTCGAGTACGATGTCGGGTCCTAAGGCGGCTGTCTCGCCTACCTCAGTCCAACAAACAGGAGACCTGCAAGGCCTACTGTACAACTATTCAAATGGAGCCATCTGAATGCTCGCCTGATAACTATTGTTATAGGTAAACTCAATGAGTGGAAGGTGGTCCTCCCAACTACCTCCCAAATCAAGAACACAAGCCCGAAGCATATACTCCAAGATCTGAATGGTGTGCTCCGATTGGCCGTCCGTCTGTGGATGGAATGCCGTACTGAAGTGACGATGAACCAAACGCTGCTTGAAGTCCTTCTTAGAACTTCAAAGTAAACTTGGCATCCTTATCTGAAACAATAACCACTAGAACTCCGTGCAATCTCACAATCTCTTTCACATAAAGTGCATCAAGTGCCTCTGCGTCATCTGTTGCCTTAATAGGTAAAAAGTGTGCCGTCTTGGTCAATCTATCAGTAATGACCCATATGGCTTCATTTCCCCTCTGTGACCTAGGAAGACCTGTCACAAAATCCATTGCAATCTTCTCTCATTTCCACTACGCTACCAGCAATGACTGCAATAAACCAGCTGGTCTTTGGTGCTCGATTTCACCTGCTGACAGGTAAGGCATTTGGCCACAAACTGTGCAACATCTTTCTTCATCCCACTCCACCAATATTGTGTTCTCAAGTTCTGATACATCTTGGTAGCATTTGGATGAACTGCAAAACGAGAAATATGAAACTCCCATAAGACGTCCTCACGGAAAACTGTGGGAACAACCAACAAACCCCTGAACCGTAGGCCTCCATCTGCATGTAAGGTCAAATCTTTCACTGTCTCACCACTCGAGATCAAAGTGTGAATAACATCTAAATCGGAATCCTGTCTCTGTGACTCAATCACTCGTCCGACAAGAGTAAGCTGAGCCACAAGACTAAACAAGAATGTTGATTCACTGCAAACATCATCGTCAAGGCAATACAATCCCATCTCTGCCAAATCCTCAAGCATCTTCCATTTCCAGATGGCTAATGCAGCCAACGTCCCACGAGATTTTCGGCTTAAGGCATCAGCTTCCACATTAGCCTTGCCCGGATGGTACTGCAAGTCAAAGTTGTAGTCTTCTAATAATTCAACCCATAGCCTTTGTCTGTTGTTCAAGTCTTTTGGGGAGAAAAAGTACTTGAGACTCTTGTGGTCCGAGAAAACCTCAAATCTCTTACAAATAATGTCTCCAACACTTCAAAGCAAAGACGACTACCGCTAACTCCAAGTCATGAGTAGGGCAGTTAAGCTAGTGAGTTTTTAACTGTTGAGACCCATAAGCCACTACTCTACCATCATGCATCAGTACACAACCCAATCCATCACGTGATGCATCGCAATAAATCACATAAGCCAAGCCACGCTCGGGTATCACCAACACTGGAGCCGTGGTCAACCTTGTTTTCAACTCCTGAAAGGTAGACTCACAGGTCTCATTCTATGCAAACTTAATTCCTTTCTGGGTTAATCTGGTCATAGGAGCTACCAAACGGGAAAAATCCTTCACAAATCTCCGATAATAACCCGCTAGGCCAAGGAAACTCTGGATCTCAAAGACATTTTTAGGTTACTCCTTGATAAGCGCTAAATATTACATATTCAAGCGCCCTTATTTGCATTAGTTAAGTCCATTTGTGGTTTAATTGTATATATTTTCTCCAGTTCTGCGTTTCTGTGCATTTTCAGGTTTGTCTACAAAAAGATAATAAAATGGCAGCTTTCAAAGGCTTGTTGAAGAGCAAATCATTCTCGGCCGTTACATCCGGAGATTTCCGAGTAGAATCTGCTAAAGGAGGTCCAGGAAGCCTTCTTCAATGAAAAAGAGAATAAAATGGGCCAATGTTAATCCCATATAAGAGAAGTCCAAAGCAGGAGAAGGAAAAGATGCAAACTGTCACATTCACGAGTGCTCGTAGCTCCTTCTTCGAGCGCTCGTACAACATACATGAGCATCCAAGTGTTTTCTACCTTGTCACACGAGCGCTCGTATGACCTATGAGCGCTCCAATTTCAAGCAGAATGTTCCAAGTCACCTACAAGCACTCCTAAGTCACCTTCGAGCGCTCTAAATCTCGAAGTAAAAATCTCAGCAGCTACGAGTGCTCGTAACTCATTCTTCGAGCGCTCGTCCATGTTCTCGATCTAAGAAGATTTTGTCTAAGGCATCCACGAGCGCTCGTGCTGCGATCTACGAGCGCTCGTAAAAACACTGCAGACCCACTTGTCTCCTTGAACCTTTCAATTTGGATTCCCTCCTTAATTGGGTTGTTGGTGAAAGACCTTTAGGGAACATGGACCTCAATTTTTGGGTGGTTTGGTAGACATCTTGTCTACAAAAGAAAGGGGGAAGCTTGTATTATGGATCATCACACATTTTAGAGGAGGGAGAGAGAAATATTGAGAGCTTATGAGGGTTGTGTTTGAGAGGGCTGAGGTGCGAAAATAGAGAGGGATTCTTCATCTTCTTCTTCATTCCTTGTCTTCATGGGTAACTAACTTCCTATCTAGGGAGGTGATGAAGCTCCATTTTGTAAGCATTGCTTTGTTTTGATTTATATTTGGGGGTTTAATGTATATATGTGACCTTTCCATGAACTAGAGCACTTTATTTGACGTAAAGAACTTCAATGTCTTTTAATGATCATTTTGAGTTAAATATCTTATCTTAGATTGTCTTGCTCTCATGACTATATTGCTACATTTTTCATAGTGACAATGGAGATGAGTTCATGGAAGTGATTTTATTGGCATGATATTTAGGAATTTTGATAATCTATTGCTTAGGGTTTTCCTTTGATAGATTCTTCTTGATTTCTATTTCATGTGCTTTTATTATGAGATTAAGTGCTTGATAATCTATGGCTTGGTGATTATGTCTAAGGTTGCATCCTAGTTTAGGTAACCAAAACATGTAGTGCCTTGATAGGTTGTTCTTGTATCTTGATTTTATATACTTCTTGAAGATAATGTATCAATGTTATGTTGTTGCATTCCACGGTTATATATATATGTGTTCCCCCAAGTAAATCATATCCTAGCATACTTATTGATGGGTAGTGGATTCACTTCCCTAGTCCCTTCTTAATTGCTTTTATCTCTTTAAATTCCTAGCACAATATTGTTTTATGCATTTTTCAATTCTTAATTTTAGTGACAAACCAACAAAACTGTATATACCCTTTCGTCATTCTAAAAGTGATTCTAAATATCTTAGTTGCCATAAACTAGCAGTCCCAGTGGTTCGACTTACCCAACCAATAGCCCTATTTTACAATGATTTATGCTATTGCAAAGGGTTGATTATTATAATGATAGTCAATGACCGATCAATTTTTGGCGACGTTGCCGGGGACTGCAAACGGTTTTGCAACCGAGGTTTTAGGATTACCTTTGGTTTGATTGTTAATATTGTGTCTTGTGAATACTTTCTTGTGTGGTTTTGATCATTGTAACATTTTAAGTGTTTGTGAGATTCTAGGTATTCAAGGCTTGCTGAGGGAAGCTAGCAAATTTGTAAGTCTAAACGACTTCAGGTAAGTTTTCGAAGCTCTAGTTTCAAAGTTGTGAATATCTTGCATGTGTTTAGATTAGATTTAGTTAAGTTGTGAAGCCCTTGTTGAGGCTATTTATTGTTCTTTTCAATTGCAAGCATCGGTCCTTGTCGTGGCCATTTACATTTCTGTCTTGATAATTGAGGAGAACGGGAACATCGTATGTAGAGGTTATGGTGATGCATTGTTGTTTTGATTGTGTTGTGAGTTGTTGATGTTTGGCCATAGATCACTTTCCTTACTGACTCTTGACTCGCCAGTTGACATAAATTCACTTGAAAAGACTCTTAGAAGAAACCTTAGGGAATCTGCAAATATAAAAGGAATCGAACTTGAATTTAATACAATGGCTGAAAATGTTGGAGATGCCGGAAATGAGGGAATTAATAATGATAGTGCCAAAATTCAAAATGTGGTTCCCATGACTCTTCGGGACCACTTCATCCCTACAACCTACGCCTCTCCCTCTTGCATAGTGATGCTGAATATCGATACAGCCCAATATGAAATCAAATCTAGTACAATTCAAATGCTTCCTTCCTTTCGTAGCTTGGAACACGAGGACCCCTATAAGCATCTTGATGAGTTCCTTGAAATCTGCTCTACCATCAAGCTTAGGGGCTTCCCTGAAAATGCTCTCCATTTGCATCTCTTCCAATTTGGCTTAAAAGATAGGGCAAAATATTGATTGAACTCCCTTGCTACAAATTCCATCACTACATAGGCTCAATTGCAATAAGAATTCTTAAAAAAATATTATCCACTGAGTAAAACCAATCTAATGAGGCATTCCGTTCTTAGCTTTTCCCAAGGCGAGGGGGAATAACTCCATGAGACTTGGGAGAGACTTCAAGACCTCTTAAGGAAATGTTCGCACCACCTAATTCCAAAATGGCAATTGGTGCAAGCTTTCTATGCTGGGTTAACCGACCCACATAGATTCATGGTTGACTCATCTTGTGAAGGGATGTTTATGTCTAAAAGTGTGGATGAGGCATGGACGTTACTTGAGAATTTGAGTGAAAACTCGTTACAGCATAATTCTCGTAGTGGTCCAACCTCAACAAATACAAAGAACACCAACCCTTGTCAACCGAAGACAATGAGGGAAGAATCATCTCAAGTGGATGCCATAGCTCATAAATTCTATTAATTGATGGCACCACACCTATCTCCTTCCTTGTCTCAAAATTCAGCTAGTGCAGTGTGTGCATCATGCACTAGTCTTTTCCATCTTTCGGAAGATTGTCCCATACCAGAGCAATTTTCCAATCCCAATCAAGAGCAAGCAAATTCCATATTCTCAAGGCCCGAAAATAATCCATATTCCAATACTTACAATCCGGGATGGAGAGATCATCCGAATTTTTCGTGGAGGCAACCCGCCCCACAAAATTCGAACTTTCAGAATCAAGGGCATCAAAATCAAGCCCCTTTTCAATTTCAAAATAGGCCATTTCAAGCCTCATCAAGCTACTGTCCTCCGTATAATCCAAATATCTCTAATCAACCTCCTATGTTCCCAATGGATAAGATTATGGCTGCAAATAAGCAAATGATGGAATCTCTAAATAAGCAAATGATGGAATCTAATAAGCAACTCTTGTCATCTTTGCAACCCACTCTCCAAATGGTTCATTCCCACACTCAGTCTATTGCTAAACTTGAGAATCAAGTGGGGCAAATAACCACTTCAATGAACCAACTCCTTCAAAGAGATAAGGGGAAGCTTCTCGCTCAACCATTTGAAAATCCTAGAGGGATTCATGTGATTAATGAAACCCCTCCTCCGAGTGGGCCAACTCATGAACAAGTCCAAGCAATCACCACCCTTAGGAGTGGTTGAGTTGTGGATAACAAGGTTGATGGAAGTAGCAATGACAAAGTTCTTCCTCACAAAAATCCAAATCTCCTCTCTTCTAATCCAAAGTTCACTCCTAAAAATCTAAAGTCTAATGCTGAAAATTCCAAGCTTGTCAACCTAAATGTGGAGACGTCTTATGAGCCTAAGGCTCCATTTCCACAATGTCTCCAAGAGTTAACACATTTTGGGAACTAGAATTGCAAAATTCAAGACATGTGGGAAGTTTTCAAATAAGTAAAGATCAACTTGCCTCTCTTAGATGCTATAAAGCAAATCCCTCCCAATGCAAAATTTCTCAAGGATTTGTGCACTCAAAAGCGCACTTCTAAAAATCATTTGCCAAAGAAGGTGAGATTAACTGAAAATGTGAGTGCAATCATTCAACAAAGTGCTCCTCCAAAGTATAAGGATCCGGGCGCCCCAACTATCTTGTGTGTCATTGGCGACAACAAGATAGAAAAGGCCCTCCTTAACTTAGGAGCTAATGTAAATTTGATTCTATATTCAGTTTACTTACAGCTTGGGTTAGGAGATCTAAAGCCAACCTCCGTGGTCTTGCAGCTTGCCGATAGATCAGTCAAGCACCCACGAGGCATTCTTGAGGATGTCATTATCAAAGTGGACAAGTTCTATTTCTCGGTAAACTTTGTGGTTCTTGACACAGAACCGGTCCATGACCCAAAGAAGCATATTCCCGTGATCCTAGGTAGGCCATTCTTAGCTACGGCTAATGCTTCAATTAATTGCCGAACCAGGGTGATGGACATCGCCTTTGGAAACATGCAAGTCAAACTCCACATCTTCCATGCAACTCAACATCCTTCCGATGAGGATGATTGTTTTCTTATTGATGTGATAGACGAAGTGGTCGAGGAATCTCTCCCCTTCATTCTAAGCAAGGATCCTCTTGAAACTTGCATGTCTCACTTTGACTTCTCAAGCTTTGACATTGATCAATCCATCAAGGAAGTAAATTCTTTGCTTGACATTAATGTTATCATGGATTGTCCTCCTTGGAAAATACCGAGAGAACCACTTCCTCAACTTTCCACTACTCCTCCGGTCCCTTCTTTAAAATCCCCACCACAACTTAAGTTAAAGCCGCTCCCGGCCCACCTCAAGTATATGTTTCTTGGTGAGAGTAAAACTCTTCCAGTCATCATTGCTTCTGACCTTTTAAATGATCAAGAAACTAGCCTTCTAGCGGTGCTACAAGAGCACAAAGAAGCTATTGGCTGGGCGATGGCTGATTTGAAAGGAATCGACCCTTCTATTTGTATGCATCGCATCCATATACGGGAATCATCTACCCCCTCTCTAATAGCAAGTGGGTGAGTCCCACTCAAGTTGTTCCCAAGAAATCCGGCCTCACCGTCGTCGAAAATTCCATGGGAGAGCTCGTGCCACAACGCACTACCAGGTGGCGTGTGTGCATTGACTACCGAAAACTTAACTCTACCACTAGGAAGGATCATTTCCCACTTCCATTCATTAATAAAATCCTAGAGAGGTTAGCCGGCCAAAGCTTCTATTGTTTCCTTGATGGTTATTCCGGTTATACCCAAGTGGCAATTGATCCTCAAGATTAAGAAGAGACCACATTCACATGTCCCTTTGGAACATTTGCCTATAGACGCATGCCCTTTGGGCTATGCAATGCACCGGCAACCTTCCAAAGGTGTATGATGTCCATATTTTCCGATATGGTTGAAAAATTCTTAAAGGTGTTCATGGACGATTTTTTCGTCTTTGGATCTTCCTTTGATTCATGTCTCCACAATCTATCCCTTGTACTTCAAAGATGCAAGGAGACGAATCTCATTCTAAGTTGGGAGAAGAGTCACTTTATGGTCCAAGAGGGCATTGTCCTAGGACATGTCATTTCAAAAAGAGGAATTAAGGTTGACAAAGCTAAAGTGGAGTTAATTTCTAATCTTCCTCCTCCAAATTCAGTCCGTCAAATCCGTTCCTTCCTTGGCCATGCCGGTTTCTATCGTCGCTTTATCAAGGATTTTAGCAAAATTTCTCGGCCCTTGTGTAATCTTCTTGCCAAGGATGTTCCGTTCAATTTTGATGAAGCCTGTTTGGAAGCTTTCAAGAAGCTCCGTTCTCTTTTCTCATCAGCCCCAATCATGAAACCACCCAATTGGTCTCTTCCATTTGAGATCATGTGTGATGCATCCGATTATGCATTGGGTACGGTTTTGGGCCAACGTGTGGACAAGCTTCCGCATGCTATCTATTACGCTAGCAAGACATTCTCCGATGCCCAGTTAAATTATACCACCACTGAGAAAGAATTGCTAGCTGTGGTGTATGCCTTGGATAAATTCCATTCCTATCTTCTTGGATCCAAGGTCATTGTCTTCTCAAATCATGCCGCTCTTAGGCATTTGCTCGCTAAAAAAGAGACCAAACCCCGCCTAATTCGATGGATACTTTTACTTTAAGAGTTTGACATTGAAATCCGGGACAAAAAAGGGACCGACAATGTTGTCACAGACCATCTCTCTCGTTTACTCATTGAGAAATCCTCTGAATTTGCTGCAGTCCGTGATTCCTTTCCGGATGAGCAACTTTTTCAAATTTCCCATTCAAGTCTCCCTTGGTTTACGGATATTGTCAACTATCTAGCGGTAGGCAAAATTCCATCTAATTGGTCCAAACAAGAGAAAGACCGGTTCTTATCCCAAGTCAAACATTTCTTTTAGAAAGATCCGGAGTTATTCAAATATTGCCCGGATCAAATCATCCGGCGATACATTCCTGAAACTGAAAGTACAAGTGTCCTAAATTTTTGCCACACTCTTGCTTGTGGAGGCCACTTTAGTGCCAAAAAGACCACTGACAAAGTCCTTCAAAGCGGATTCTATTGGCCCTCCTTGTTTCGGGATACTTACAATTTCGGTAAATCTTGTGAGCAATGTCAAAGGCTCGGATCCATATCCCGGAGAGACATGATGCCCCTCACTCCTATCTTAATCATAGAAATTTTTTATGTGTGGGGGATCAACTTCATGGGACCATTTCCATCTTCTTATGGCTATGAGTACATCCTTGTAGCGGTGGATTATGTGTCCAAATTGGTTGAAGCCACGGCTACCAAAACCAATGATCATAAAGTCGTGATCCAATTCATTCAGTCCAACATTTTCAGTCGTTTCGGTACGCCCCGAGCAATCATCAGTGATGGTGGATCTCATTTCAGAAATCATTATCTTAAATCCGTCCTCTCTAAATACTCTGTCATTCACAAGGTTGCCATACCTTATCACCCTCAAATGAGTGGTCAAATAGAGGTATCTAACTGGGAGATTAAGCATATCTTGGAAAAAACGGTTCGACCGGACCGCAAAGATTGGTCATTAAGACTAAACGATGCGCTTTGGGCTTACTGGACAGCTTACAAGACGCCCATTGGCATATCGCCATATCAGCTTGTCTTTGGGAAAGCTTGTCATCTCCTAGTCGAATTAGAGCACCGTGCTTATTGGGCCATAAAAAGGCTCAACTTTGATCTCAAACAAGCCGGCTCTACTCGCAAATTGCAACTCAATGAGCTTGAGGAAATTTGAAATGATGCGTATGAAAGCACCAAAATTTATAAGGCAAAAACTAAAGCTTTTCATGACACGCACATTGTCAAAAAGTCTTTTGCCCCCGGATAGAAAGTTTGGCTTTTCAATTCTAGATTGAGACTCTTTCCCGGTAAACTCCATTCACGGTGGGATAGTCCTTATGTCATCACATCCGTCTTTCCTTATGGTGCAGTTGAACTCCAAGATCCTACCGATGGATCTCTTTTAAGGTTAATGGCCAACGGCTTAAGCCTTATGTTGACGGCATAGTCCCTATTCGTAAAGTTGAGAAAGTCCTACTGACGGACCCAATTTACGAGGACTAATGCATGATCGGGCTTCGTCTAGCTATCGACTTTAAATTTAGCACTTAATGGAAGAAATTATTTCTACTTCCAAGCTTCCCTATTTTCAATTGCCTGAGCCTTGAATTTTCTGGGAATTTGCTAAAGAAAGCAAAAATTTGACCTTCTCTGGAAATATTGTAAATTGCGTTCCAAAAATTCATAGTAGGTTTTCTTAGGCCTTCTGTAGCTCTTGCTTCTGTTCTCGAAAGTTTTCTAGCTTTATCCGGCAATTTTCTCGAACCTTCGAAATGGCACTCGTGCGCATAAGCTTCTATTTTTAATGCGCCCGTGCTTCGAGGTCTTCCAGACTTATAAGAACACTTAAGTTCTGCTTTAGCACTCTCTAACCCTGTTGCCGATGCCGTTCAGTAAAGATTGAAATCCAAGTACTCATAGGACTCAAAAAAATTTTGCACTGCAGTCACGAGCACTCGTGAGTGTCCTTCGAGCGCTCGTAAGTCCCAAAATGTTCACTACCGAGTTTTTGAGCGCTCGTAACCTCTTCTACAAGCCCTCGTTGATCCGAATTCTACTACTGTCCCATTTTCAAGCGCTCGTTTAGAAAAACGAGCGCTCGTGTGTTGACATCCAGGCCTCCTCATCAATCCAAAGCCACACGAGAGCTCGTGAGGCAGTCTTCGAGTGCTCGTGGCTTCCAAAATCCTCACTGGCCCATTTTCTAGCGCTCGTCCATACCAGCGAGCGCTCGTACCTTGAAACCCAACTCCCCATACCCTTATGTCCCGTGCACGAGCGCTCAGAATTACATCTACGAGCGCTCGTTCTGTTCATCTCCCTTTTAAACCGACTTTTCCCTCTCTCATTTTTTCAGTTTCACTCATTCATTCCCCTTTCCCCACGACCAGCTCCCATTCATTTCTGCTCCATAACTTCCCTAACCTTCCCTCTCCCTCATTCATGTACCTATCGCCTATAAATACCCACCCTTTCTAACACTCCCTTCTCATTCCTGAACAATCATTTGCTTCTCCTCCCAAGGTAAGCACAATTTCTTCTTCTTCTTCTTCTTCTTCTTTTTTTTCTTTTTCTTTTCATTTCAAGGAGTTTGGGCATTGATTTTTTTGGAGGGTTGGATGCTATTTGTGATGTTGGTGGTTGGCTAGAGTCTATTCTAGCACCAAATTTTCGGGTTTTCTCCTCCATTAATACCCTTCTTACCTTTTCATTTTCTTTCTGCACACCAGGTGTTCACTGAAAGTCCCCATCCACTTCTCCATGTCCAACTGACTTGTGGGGAATCATCTCGCCATCCTAAGCCCTCTGCGGATGCTCCTCCTATTGTCCGAGAGCAACCACGGGCTCTTTGGCTCACTAAATCGCTCAACTACGAGCTCCTTTTCCAACTTGAGGGTGTCTTTGCCGCTCTTCCTATGACCTCTTGGGCTGTCACTGAATTAACCAACCGGCACCTCCAGGGCATTTGCAAACCGGTTGCCAAGGTTGCCTACCCCCGCGTGGTGCGCCTCTTTTACCAAAATCTCACTTGCCCGGAAGAGTCGCCAAATACTCTCACCACTTTAATTGATGGCACTCTCTATTCATTCACTCTTGCTGACATTGTGGCTGTATCCGGCTGTCCTCTGGAGTGCCCCGATGATATTTTGAATCGTGAGGGTCTTCCTTTGTATGAGGAGGCTGATAATCTAACTGTGGAGTAAGTTGTTACCGCCATTTGCAATATTGCTGACCCGCATCGGCCCCGTAGTTACACTCTCAAATCCACTCTCCCCGAGTAGGTTTGGTTTCTTGATTCGGTTCTTAAGCATAATGTGTGCCATTTGGTACACAACACTGAGCATCGCAGGTTGATGTTAAATGCTTTCTATGCCCTGGACCAAGGCTTTTGGATTTATATTCTGGAGTTGATTTGGACTCAGTTCATGAGGTTTTGGGATGAAGGCAAAAATTTAAGGCATCAACGAGCCCAAACCTGGGCTTTGCCGTTCCCATTCTTCATCACCAAGCTCCTGAAACACAAAGGCTTCATCATTCCTCCCCATGAAGAAAAGGGCAAAAAGATTCAGCCTTTTTCTGTCAAGCAATGGAATAATGTGATTGGCCATCTACAACCTAACCCAGCCGCTGCTGCTATTCCACCAAGCTCACCATCTCCTCCCATCCAAGAGGATGATCCAATGGCCAAAGATTTTGATTGGGAAGAGCCACCTGTTGCACCTCAGCATGACCATGCTTTTCTTTGGGCTAGCATTGTTGGTCTCCATGCTCGGATGGACAACTTTGAAACCGCCCTAGCTGACTATAATAGGACCGTGCGGGAAGATTACTTTGCTGCCGCAGAAGACCGTCTTGTACATAGTTGTTAAAGGCGCCGGAGGCGCATACCTGAGCCACAAGGTGCCTCCAGGCACCACCTTGGCGCCTTGATTGACTTAAGGCGAAGGACTTGATATAGGCGAACGCCTTTTGGAATAAGGCGCTAGGCTACAGGCGAGATGCAGGCGCCCCTGTTTGAAAAATAAATTTTTTTAAAAATATTTTGTTATTATTTTTTTATATTTTATTATTTGTTTATTTCTATTACAAAACCTATATACAACTTGCAAGTTACAAAGGAAAAAAAAAAAATCAAAAAGCAAAAGGAAAAAAGAGACTCCAGAGACAGAGAAGAGAGTAGAGACAGAGAAGTGTGACTGTACGAAGCGCCGAAGCCTGGACTCCGACTCTCGGATCTGCCGGATCTGCGTCTGTGCCGAAGCCTGGTAAGTTCTCCTTCCCTCTCTTCTTCTTCTCTCCTTCTTCTTTCTTCTTCTCTTGAATCTTTTCTCAATATATATATTTTTTTTTTCTCTTTTCTTCTTCTTCTTTTCTTCAGTTCTTCTTCTTCTCTCAGCTCTCTCGAGTCTCTACTCCCTAGTCTCTTTTATTTTTTTATTTTTTTCTTCTTTGAGCCGATACCTCTTTTTTTATTTATTTATTTTTTTCCTTCTATTCTTCTTCTCTTGGCTCTCTTGCTCTTCTTTTATTTTTTTATTTTTTTTTCTCTATTCTTCTTCTCTCAGCTCTCTCAGCTCTCTTTTTTTTATTCTTTTATTTTATTTTTTTCATTTTATTCTTCTTTGAGCCAAGTCTCGGCTCTTCTTTTATTTTTTATTTTTTTTTATTTTTTTTTTCTCTATTCTTCTTCTCTTGGCTCTCTTGCTCTTCTTTTATTTTTTTATTTTTTTTCTCTATTCTTCTTCTCTCGGCTCTCTCTGCTCTTTTTTTATTTTTTTAGGCTGGTCCTCTGTTTTTTGTCCTCTATTTGTTTGGTTCTCTGTTTTTGGTCCTTTATTTGTTTGGTCCTCTATAATATATAAAAGAATTAATTGATGCATGTGAGATACAAGTGGAAGTTGTATATTGACTGTTGGGACTTGAAATTGTGGGTTGTGACCCTTATGAAGGAAATTGGGCAGTGTTGTTAAATGGAGTAAGGGCTGTGTCTATGTATATAAAAGAGAATTGTTGCATGTTAGGTATTAATTGATGCATGAAACAAAATGCTTATATAGTTATATACATAACATTACTATGTCTCTCTCTCTCTCCACTGTTGAAGTCTGAGTAACTCATTCATTTACTATTGCATCTTTATATATACTATTGCATCTTTAATACTTTTGCATCTTTAATACTTTATTAGGTGGGTTTTTTTTTTTTTTTCAACGTGCGCCTTGCTTCAGTTGGGCGCGCGCCTCAGGCTCCAGGAGGCATTTGCGCTTTTGTGCACATTGAGCCTTTAACTACTACTCTTGTTGCTGCAGAAGACCGCTGTGCTGTGGCGGAGGAGCGTCGAGTGGTGCAGGATGAAAGGCGTGAAACTCAATCCCTCCTCAATGCCCTCCTTGCCCGTTTCCCACCTGGTCCAAAGCTAGTTTGCCCGTTTGTGTTTTGTCTTTTGTTTCACCTAGTCTATATATTTATTTTTGTAGATATGCTACTGTTCATGATAGGGAATTTATTTTTGTGCTAGTCAATCTGGTTAGACATGTGAAATTCCATTCCATTTTGTAACCATGTCCACCTTTTTTATAATGAAAATTCTCTCTCTCTTTGTCTGCTACTACTTCTTTTTAATTTTTCATTATTATTTCTATCTTTTGTATCTTTTTCCATCTGTTTCCCTCAGTGTTCCCTTTGCAGGTTATACAATTCAAGTTTGGGGGCCTGTTTTTATTGGACTTTACACGGGAGCATTTTGTCACCTCACCATGCAATTTCCTCCTATTCTTGGTATTTTTGTTCTTGTTACCCTCTCTAATTTTCAGTAACCGTTCGTTGTCTTCCCACATTGAGGACAATGTGCCATTCAAGTTTGGGGGTGCAATATTGCATTTTTGGTACTACATTTTTGCTTGCATAATTTAGCTTGGTCCATGTAAAGTAATAAAATCATTTTTTGTAAAGCAATGATAATGTAATCTTGAAGCTTGTTGGAGATGAAACATATGTTTAATACCTTGTGTATAGAAGCAATTGTTAAGTTTTGAAAATAAAGAAAAATTTAAAAAGATCATGTGAATTCGAATTAGTCTGTATAAATGTTTCAATTAGATTCTCGTTGGATTTTATACTCTTTTATACTTCGCATTACAAAGATGCACACCGAAAACTTAACTGTGAGGCATGTAACTTGATTGACCTTAACCTTGACTTAGTTGATTTGAATTGATGAACCTAATGGATGAATACCCTTGGCATGTTCAAAAAAAAAAAAAAAAAAAAGCTATTAATGATAATGACCGATTTGAGTTTGTAGCCTTTCCAACTTAAGTTATTAAGCCCTAGGAGTGTTTTTACACTTAGCACCCTAAAGCCATTTGGTTTGGGAGTTGTTGGTCTAACGCTTGCTACATGGGTTGGTTAGAAAGCTTAAAAGACTTAGACATTGCACGGTCATTCAAAAAAAATATAAATAAATAATAATAAATATGGTCCGTTGGAGTTCGTAGCCTTACCAGTTCGAGCAATTAAGCCCTAGGAGTGTTTTTACACTTAGCACCCTAAAGCCATCTGGTTTGGGAGTTGTTGGCCTAACGCTTGCTACATGGGTTGGTTAGAAAGCTTAAGGGACTTCGACATTGCACAACCATATTAGGTATCAATTTGAGTTATAATAAATTTTCAGGAAGCAACAAAGTTATATTATAAATAAATCCATGCCTTAGTGACTTCATTTAAAAGGGAATTCAATGATTTGAAGACTTAAGTTTTGCAATTGGAAAGAGAAAGTAAAATTCGCATGTTGGGAATCCGATCCACTTTCATTGAAGTTAGAGTTGATTTCTACTCAAGAGATGACAATTGAATTATTTATATAGACTATGATGTTGAAGCATGTGTAGCCATTTATTTTTGTACAAAGGCTTCATATATGCAAGGTAGTCTGTCCAGTGATTCCGTCTCCAGTTCTCTGTCTGTTTCGGGTTATATTGGAGCTATGCATGTATTTCATTGCTCCATGGTTGATATTTTTGGGAAGCATTCCAATGGTTGTTATTTCATTGAGTGTTTAATTTTGGTTTTGCTACGGGACTAGCAAAATGTAAGTTTGGGGGTGTGATAAGCGCCGAATATTGCAGATTCAGGCGCCCTTATTTGCATTAGTTAAGTCCATTTGTGGTTGAATTGTATATATTTTGTCCAGAGATTTCTGAGGAGAATCTGCTGAAGGAGGTCCAGGAAGCCTTCTTCAATGAAAAAGAGAACAAAATGGGCCAATGCTAATCCCATATAGGAGAAATCCAAAGCAGAATAAGGAAAAGATGCAAACTGTCACATTCACGAGCGCTCATAACTCCTTTTTCGAGCGCTCGTACAGTATACACGAGCATCCAAGTGTTTTCTACCATGTTACACGAGCGCTCGTATGACCTACGAGCGCTCCAATTTCAAGCAGAATGTTCCAAGTCACCTACGAGCACTCTTAAGTCACCTTCAAGCGCTCCAAATCTCGAAGTAGAAATCTCAACAGCTACAAGCGCTCATAACTCCTTCTTCGAGCGCTCGTCCATGTTCTCGATCCAAGAAGATTTTGTCTAAGGCATCCACGAGCACTCGTGCTGCGATCTACGAGTGCTCGTAAAAACACTGCAGACCCACTTATCTCCTTGAACCTTTTAATTTGGATTCCCTCCTTATTTGGGTTGTTGGTGAAAGACCTTTAGGGAACATGGACGTCGATTTTTGGTCTGCAAAAGAAAGGGGGAAGCTTGTATTATGAATCATCACACATTTTGGAGGAGGGAGAGAGAAATATTGAGAGCTTGTGAGGGTTGTGTTTGAGAGGGTTGAGGTGCGAAAATGAAAAGGGATTCTTCATCTTCTTCTTCATTCCTTGTATTCATGGGTAACTAACTCCCTATCTAGGGAGGTGATGAAGCTCCATTTTGTAAACATTGCTTTGTTTTGATTTATATTTGGGGGTTTAATGTATATATGTGACCTTTCTATGAACTAGAGCACTTTATTTGATGTAAAGAACTTCAATGTCTTTTAATGATCATTTTGAGTTAAATATCTTGTCTTAGATTGTTTTGCTCTCATGATTATATTGCTACATTTTTCATAGTGACAATGGAGATGAGTTCATGGAAGTGATTTTATTGGCATGATATTTAGGAATTTTGATAATCTATTGCTTAGGGTTTTCCTTTGATAGATTCTTCTTGATTTCTATTTCATGTGCTTTTATTATGAGATTAAGTGCTTGATAATCTATGGCTTGGTGATCATGTCTAAAGTTGCATACTAGTTTAGGTAACCAAAACATGTAGTGCCTTGATAGGTTATTCTTGTATCTTAATTTTATATACTTCTTGAAGATAATGTATCAATGTTGTGTTGTTGCATTCCACGGTTATATATATATGTGTTCCCCCAAGTAAATCATGTCCTAGCATACTTATTGATGGGTAGTGGATTCATTTCCCTAGTCCCTTCTTAATTGCTTTTATCTCTTTAAATTCCTAGCACAATATTGTTTTATGCATTGTTCAATTCTTAATTTTAGTGACAAACCAACAAAACTCTATATACCCTTTCGTCATTCTAAAAATGATTCTAGATATCTTAGTTGCCATAAACTAGTAGTCCAAGTGGTTTAACTTACCCGACCAATAGCCCTATTTTACAATGATTTGTGCTATTGCAAAGGGTTGATTATTATTATGATAGTCGATGACCGATCACTCCCAATTCAGAACTGCTTAGATCTTTGATGGATCAACTGACACTCCACCCTCTGAGACAACATGTCCCAAAAACTTCACCTCTTGCAGCCAAAATTCACACTTCTCATATTTGGCGTACAAACGGTGCTCCCGCAAAATCTGTAATATAGTCCTCAAATGGACCTCGTGCTCCTCCCGAGTTCTTGATTATACAAGGATGTCATCCACGAAAACTACCACAAACTAGTCCAAGTAATCGTGGAAGACGCGGTTCATTAAGTCCACGAATGCCGCTGGCGCATTAGTCAAGCCAAATGGCATAGCAAGGAACTCGTAGTGTCTATACCGCGTGCGGAACGCTGTTTTCGGGATATCCACATACCTCACTCGCAATTGATAATAGCCAGACCTCAAGTCAATCTTCGAGAAACAACTGGCTCCTCTCAACTGATCAAATAAATCATCTATCCTTGGCAAAGGATACTTGTTCTTGATGGTGGCATGACTCAACTTTCGGTAATCAATAATGCACAACCTCAAAGAACCATCCTTCTTCTTAGCGAACAAGACCAGTGCACCCCACGGTGACACACTCGGTCGGATGAAACCTTTCACCCTCAAATCATCAAGCTGCTTCTTCAATTCTTCTAATTTAATTGGTGCCATACGATACGGTACCATAGAGATTGGCACGGTACCAGGCATCAAATCAATAGCAAACTCTACCTCTTGGTGTGGAGGCAACTCCATCAAGTCCTCCGGAAACACATCCAAAAAATCACGCACAACCTTCGGATAATCAACCCCACAAAACTCAACATCATCATCGGTGAAAAAGCTAGCCAAGAAGAACGTCTACCGATCCCGACCCCTAACACCATAGAATGAACGAGTGAGGGGATTACACCGATCTCCCACAAAACAGAAACAATCCCCATTCGGGGTACACACCGACACTCTGCCCCTGAAACAATTAATAACGACTCTGAAAAATGACAACCAATCCATCCCAAGAATGACATCAAACCCTGTCATCTCGAGAAGGATGAGATCAAACTCAAGAACACACCCGGCAATCGTGATGGAACAACCCCTACAAACTCTACTAAGAGTAATTGAACCCCCGATAGATGTGTCAACACAAAGCGGTCTATCTAACTGACTGACCTCCATACCCAATGCCCATGTAAATGATGAAGCAATGAATGAATAGGAAGCACCAGAATCAAACAATACACGAACCCAAGAATGGGACACAAGAAACATACCCCTGACAACTGAAGGGCTGGATAATGGCTCGGCTGGAGTAAGTGCAAACACGCGACCCTGGGTCCTCTATCCCTGAGAACCGCCTACCTGATAACTAGACTGTTGAGTGGGTGCACTCGAAGAAGCTCCCCTACCCAGTCGAGAACTCTGGGCTGACATGGTTGGCTGAGACGGCTGAGGTGGTGGCGGTGACCGAAACCTTGATTGAACTGTGGCAGACTGCATCTGCCTCTACTGTGAACCTCTACCTCTGCCCAATCCACTGCCCTGCTGTGGACAATCTTTCACCCTATGGCCCTGCTGGCCACACCCAAAACATCCACCAGACGCTACCTGGATCTGAGTACACTAAGACTTGTGGTGCCCTGATTGCCCACACTTGAAACAAACTATCTAAGCTACCTGAGTCTGAGTGCACTGGGATTTGAAATGCCTTGGCTGTCCACATCTGAAACAAGTGACATTTGGTCTAGAAGACCCTATAGACACAGAACCTATGGGTGCAGATCTGGTTGACTGTTGTCCCCTGAACCCTGACTACTCATAATTCTGCTTCTTACTTGATTGACCCTCGGAGAAAACACCCGTACTCTTGTTGTGCCTATAGGACTCTCTAATAGCTTTGCTATCCTTGCTTTCAACTTCAACCACTAAGGCCTTTCGCATGGCTTTCGCATAATCTGTCGGTTCTGAAGCGGCCACAATTGGCCTGATGGTAAGATCGAGGCCATCAACAAACTTCTCTATTTTCCCTTCCTCATCATTGGCAATCCCCGGTGTAAACCTCAAAAGCGATGTAAAAATGTTTTCATATTCAGTGACTGTCATGTTCCCTTGCCTCAACCCATCAAACTCTTTCTTTAGCTCTCTCCGTTTAGGTGCCGAAAAATACTTTTCATAGTACAACTTCTTGAACGTGTCATATGTTATGGTGTCCAAATTATGGGTGTGAGAAACGGTCTTCCACCAAATCTCAGCATCCCCAACAAAGTTATAAGTTGTTAATATAATCTTCAACTTATCTATCACTAAATTTATGGCGTTGATATACTTCTCCACCCTATCCATGAAACTATCTGTAACAAGCGGATCTGGACCGCCTTCAAACAAGGTTGGCATCAACTTCACGAACTTGGCAATGTGATAAAGAGTATCATCTAACTCATTTGTCTTTGGAGGTGGTGGTGGTGGTGGTGCCGGTGGTGGCACAAACTATGACGATGATGCTCCTGCCGGCCGAAATGCTTTGAAAAGAACTGCCTGAACAGCCAACTGCAACTGTTCCTCATTTATCTGAAAAGGTGGATCAACGGTCTCTGATCGGTTGGTCAATTAAACATCAACCTTCGCAATAGCACGAATCATTGTAAAATAGGGCTATTGGTCGGGTAAGTCGAACCACAGGGACTACGCTAGTCTAATACAACCTAAATGTCTAGAATCATTCTTAGAATGATGAAGGGTGTATAGAGGTTTTGTTGGATGTCACTTAAGCTAGGAAATTAAAAGTGCATAAAACAATAAATTGCAAGAATTCAAGGAAGTGAAGTACAAGTAAAGAAGGCTAGGGAAATGAATCCACCTCCATCCCTATACACATGCTAGGTTAAGATTAATTTAAGGGGAAAACAACATATATGATAGTCATGATACATAACAATACTAGGTTGCTATAATATCCTTAAGAAGTTCATTTAATTAGAAAGGCGAGAATAAACCATCAAAGGTTCACATGATCAACTACCTAAACTAAAATGTAGCTTAGAACATGCTTACTAAGCCAAGGACTATCAAGCCCTAATTTAAATGGTGAATGCACATAAAGCTAAGAATCAAGTATAGCCCATCAAAGGGAAACCCTAAGCCATGAACTATCTAGGTTCTCCAACTCCATGCCATTAAAACCATTCCATGATCTAACTTCCATTGTCACCATGGAAGTGCAAGCAATATGATTAAGAAAAGCAACCATCCAAGACAAGATGAATAACTCACAATAATCATTTAAAACATTCAACATTCATTACAACAAAAATGAGGCTCTTGACCATGGAAAGACTATCAAAAATACATTGTAATCCCCAAAAATAAACTATACTAACACATGCTTACAAGGGAGGGGTTTCATCACCTCCCTAGATGAGGTTTAGTTACCCATTGGTGAGCTAGAAGAAGGAAGAAGCATCATCCTCATCTCCATTTTCGAGCTCCTACTGTAGCACTCAAGAACACCCTTCTCCTTGCTCTCTTCTCTCTCCTTTCTCTTGCTCAAGATAAAGCTTAATGATATATGTGGCCTTTGGGTAGCCTTTTATGCTCCAACCATACCCTCTCTCCTCCAAGGAACACCTCCAACCACTTCATAAAGAAGGAAGATGGCATTGAGGAAACCAATGTGCAAGTGGGCTGAAATGAGCCATTTCCGAAGGGCATTCTGCCTGATTTTCGAGCACACGCTTGGTGACTTCGAGCGCTCTAACTTAGTGCAATGTGCAACATGCTCCTCTTGCTCAGTGCTGACCTATTTTGGGAAAACTGCTATAACTTTGTGCCCCGAACTCCGAATGATGATCTGTTTGAAGCTTTGGAGAGCTGATTCAGTGCTTTAAAAACTTCATGTTTTGATGAAGACCCAAATCTCAAGTCTGGTTGGTCGAAAATGGGGAGAAAGGCAGTACATCAGTGCTGCCAGGCAGTTCTGCGCACCTCTGTTGTGAAGATCATAACTCTCTGCTCTGAACTCCGAATGATGAACCACTTGAAGATTTGGAAAGCTGATTCAGAGCTCTAAATCTTTCATGTTATGAGGGAAGTCCAGTTCTCGAGTTTAGAAGGTCAAAATGGCAAGCAAAGACCAGGCTCTACTGCTGCCAGAATTCAGCATTGGCACCTTTTGTTGCTCAAGATTCCACAAGGCCTTATTCTTGTTCCATTTTGGCCAATGAACCTGAAAATGCATAAAAACATAGAATTGGAGTTAATCTACATAAAATAATTAATAACTGGACTTTGTTAATGTAATTTAGGGCGCTTGAATATACATTATTCGGCGCTTATCACACCCCCAAACTTACATTTTGCTAGTCCCTTAGCAAAACTACAATGAAAAACATAAAGAAAAGACAACCATGGGCATGCTACTACAAAAATATCCTCCATGGTAAAATGAGATAGAAACATAGCTCAAATACAACTTGAAACAGACAAAAACTGGAGATGGGGTCATTGGGAAAACTACCTTGCATATATGAAGCATTGATACAAAAATTGGCTAAATACTTTTCTACATACATGCATCAACATCAAAGTCTATATAAATAACTCAATTATCATCTCTTGAATGGAAATCAACTCTAGCTTCAGTGAAAGTGAATTGGATTCTCAACATGCGGCTTTTACTTTCTTTTCCAATTCTAAGGCACAAGTTTTCAAGTCAATGAATTCCCTTTTACATGAAGTTCCTAAGGCATGATTTTATTTTCAAGACAACTTTTGTTGCTTGTTAACAATTTATTTCAACACATAAGCGAAACATAGAATGGTTGTGCAATGCTGAAGTCCCTTAAGCTTTCTAACCAACCCTTGTAGCAAGCGTTAGGCCAACAACTCCCAAACCAGATGGCTTTAGGGTGCTAAGTGTAGAGACACTCCATAGGGCTTAATAGCTCAAGTTGGAAAGGCTACGAACTCCAACGAACCATGTTTATTACTAGTTTAAATTTTTTTGAATGACCGTGCAATGTTTAAGTCCCTTAAGCTTTCTAACCAACCCTTGTAGCAAGCGTTAGGCCAACAACTCCCAAACCAGATGGCTTTAGGGTGCTAAGTGTAGAGACACTCCTAGGGCTTAATAGCTCGAGTTGGAAAGGCTACGAACGTCAACTGGTCATTATTTTTTTTTTTTTTTTTTTTTTGAATATACATGCCAAAGGTATCCATCTATCAGGTTCATCAAATCAGATTAACTAGGCCAAGGTCAAGGTCAATCAAGTTGCATGCCTCACAGTTAAGTTTCCAATGTGCATCTGTGCATTGTGAAGCTTATAAGAGTGTAAATCCAGCAAGAATCTAATTGAGGCATTTATACAGACTACATTGTATTTACATGATCATTTCAACTCAAATTTTTCTTTATTTTCAAAATTTTTCAATTGCCTCTATACACAAGGTATTAAACATATGTTTCATCTCCGACAAGTGTCAAGTTATACTATCATTGCTTAGCAAAAATTATGGAACCAAAAAAAAAATGCCAAGAATGCTTGATGCACCCCCAAACTTAAACGACACAGTGTCCTCAATGTGGGACATGGATGCAAGTTAGAGACAAAAATGACAACGAGGATAAAAGGAACAACAATACCCAGGGGGAGGGAACGGCATTTTGAGACAAAAACCCCCAAACTTGAACTGGACTGCGCAACCTGGAAAGCAATATGAAGAACCAAAAGAAACAACCACAAACACATTAATAGCACAAGCATAAAGACAGAAAACGAATGTATTGCATTGCAAAAAGAGTTTCCAGCAATATAAAGAACTTGCATTGCAAAAAAGAGTTTACATGATGACAAAAAGAACTGTACAGGGATCATGTCGACCAGAGCAACCTATACATAGCAAATTTTTACAGTTTAAAAGGAAAACAAAATATACAAGAGAAATAGTTACAGATGAAACAAAAGAGAAGGTCCACACGCGCAACAAGCTACTGGCCAGAAGGTAAACGGGCGAGGATGGAATGGAGGAGAGATTGAGTCTTACGCCGTTCAGCGGAAGCCAAACGACGGTCCTCAGCAGTGACACGGCGGTCTTCAGCAGCAAGACGACGATCTTCTTCAGCACGTGAAAAAGACTCACACAGAGCCTGAGTGCATGCGGACAAAGAATGCTCAAAACGATCGAGTCGCGCATGAATACCGGCAATGGAAGCCCGGATGAAAGCCTGGTCCTGGTGAGAGTCGACCGAAGGCTCTACCCGCGCAGTGGCTGCGGCGGTGGAAACTGCCTCTGAAGGAGGAGGAGGTGGAGCGTGGATGAACAGGGGGGGCGGAGGCGGAGGGGTACTAGAATGGCACAGAACATTGATCCACCGGCGCTGGGTAAAAATTTTAATTTTGTCGCCTTTTGGTTCGTGGGGAGGAACAACGAAACCCTTGTGCTGAAGGAGTCGAGTGATGAAAAACGGCAAAGGCAATTTCCGATTTTCAACTCGCGGAGCCCGTGCATTATGAGCATCATGCCAGAACTTCATAAAGGTGGACCAAATGAGCTCTGGGATGGAGAACCATTGGCCTTGGTCCATGGCATATAAGGCTTGCAGAAAGAGGCCCCGACGCTCGGTGCTGTGCACCAAAGGGCAAACATTGTGCTTGAAGACAGTGTCAATGAACCATAGGCGTTCCGGAAGATTGGTCTTGCGGATAAAAGACCGGGGCCGAGTAGGATCGTCAATAGGGCAAATGGCAGCGGCAATCTGCGCCACAGTTAATGTATCCGGCTCCTCATATAAAGGGAGATTCTCACGATTGACAATGTCATCGGGGCACTCAATGGGGCAACCAGAAACCTGAATGATGTCGGTCATAGTGAAAGCATAGGCGGTGCCATCAATGGATGTAGTGAGAGAAATGGGTGGCTCTTCAGGGCACTGGAGATTCTGGTAGAAGAGGCGCACTACACGGGGGTAGGCAACCCTGGCAAGGGGTGCGCAAATGTGTTGCAGACGCCGGTTAGTCAATTCGGCGACAGCCCACGAAGTTGTGGGTAGAATGTCAAAGGCATCCGTGAGCGGAAATGAGAGTTCGTAGTTGAGTTGTTTGCGATCCCAAGGATCACGTGGTCGCTCACGAGTGACAGCACGGGCACCTGAAGAGGGTCGAGGAGGGCGAGAAGGACCGGCACGAGACATTTAGAGAGGTGGACTTGGTTGAGGAATTTCAGCGAACACCTGGCGTGCACCACAAAAAGGAGAAGATGGAAGTGAGTGGGATGGAGGAGCAAACCCAAAATTTTTAACAAAGAAACAAGCTCTAGCATTGACAAAGCAACAACAAATCACCAACAAAACCAAACTCCAACATTACTAGCCCATCCTCCATGTAAAACACCATGAATGAACAAAGGAAAAGAAAAACTAAGGAGGAGGACACAAACCTGAATGTCAGGGTATCCGAGAGCAAGAAGGAAGGCAGGAAGAAGGAGGTGAGAGGATGGGGTGGGGAGGTATGGAGGTGGGTTGGTTATGCAAGTGGATGCTGAAGGTGGTGGGTGGAGGAGTGCCGAGAGGGTGATGGGTGTTGGATGTTCATGCAGGCAAGGTGTGGTGCATGCTGGTGGTTGTGCACTTGGTTGTGAGTGGGAGAGAGAGAAAAGCTGGTGTGGTGTGTGAGAGGGTCGAGCAGGTGGTTGGGGAAGGTAGAGAGAGAGAGAGGTGAAAAGTGGGTGCAATGAAGGTGGGGAAGTTGGAGCCAAGAGAGGGGGATGAGAGTGAGGTGGTGGGAGCTTCGAGGTTTAAAAGAGAGAGAGTGAGAGCTTGGTTCGAGCACTCGAAGGCCCACTTCGAGTGCTCGAAATTTTGGCAGAGAGTTGGGTGAGGGGCTAGGGTGTGGGAAGGGGAGTTCGAGCACTCGAAGCTGGGTCTTCGAGTGCTCGAAATTTGAGCAGTGGGTGGAGGGGTGGTGAGGTTGGTTGTGATGGTTGGTAGGAGGGTGGTGAGCTGAGTGGTGAGGGAGTGAGGTGGCTGCATGCATGCATGGAGAGGTGGAGTGAGGTGTTGCATGCAAGTTGATTAGGGGTCGTGTATGGAAGAGAGAGAAACCGAGAGTGGGGGTTGCATGGAGTGGTTTGGCATGCATGCATGGGAGTGCATGCATGCATGCAGGAGGGTGATGGAGGATGTTGCCGAGAGGGGCATGCAGGGTGGCTTGCATGGATTGTGGGTGGGTTATGGCGTGGGAAGGGTAAGGTGGTGATGGTGTGTTGGGCTCGAGTTGCCAACTGCATGGAGATGAGTGAGTGGATTGGGAGGTTGAGAGAGAGAAGGTGGAGTTTGGGTGGTGAGAGAGAGTGGAGGGATTGCATGCATGCATGGGCGTTCATGCATGCATGGGAGGAGGGTTGATAGATGGAAGGTGATTGCTGAGTGGTGGGTTTGGCATGCATGCAGTGGGGTGAGCTGGGTGGTGAGGGAGGTGGGTTTGGTGTGTGGATGGGGAGTTGGCTGCGAGGATGGGAGTTGGAGCACTCGAAATGGCCTTTTCGAGTGCTCGATATTGTGGCAGAGAGTGAGGGTTGGCTGGGAGGTGGCTGCGAGCACTCCAAAGGAACTTGAGAGGGCTCGAAAATGAGGCAGTGAGCTCATTAGGCAACATGGAGATGGAATTTGCAATGTGAGCAACATTATGCAAATTAGATGGAAAAATTTTTGCAACTGCTGCACCTGAGGCCAAGCAATACATAGATGGATTTTCAGACCTTGGATGCATTTTTCCAAACCAATGCATGGATGGAAATCAAGAACTTGGCAACTTCATGCCATGCATGGAAAATTTGGAAAATGCTTCAAACTGTGCAAATTTTTTTTTACAGCATGGAAAATTTTTTTTTTTTTTTTAAAATTTCGAATTCAATCCATTCTAATGCATGGGTGGAAAATTTTGAAAACTTTTCAACTTCGTTCTAATGCATGGACAATTTTCAAACTTTTGAACTTCAATCCATTCTAATGCAAGGAGGGAAAATTGTCAAACTCTACACTTCATTGCAATGCATGGAAAATTTAGAAAAATTTTGAAATTGTGCAAATTTTTTTCAATGAGTGCATGGATGATTTCAAGAAGATTTCCTAACTTTTGCAACCTCACACAATGCATGGATGATTTTGAGAAAATTTTCAAACTTTGGAACATCTCTTCAATGCATGGATGAGATTAAGAACATTTCAACAATGCATTGAAGATGAGAGGTTATGCATGTGAGTGCCATGTTGAAAGTCCGAGAAAATTGCCTGATAGAGCCGGAAACTTTCGGGAATGAAAACAAGAGTTGAGAAGGTCTAAGAATCCGGTCTAAAATTGCGGAACACAACTGAAGACCATTTCAGAAAAATCAAATTTTTGGCTTTTCGAAACCATTTCCCAGAAAATTTCAAGGCACGAGCAATTTGAGAAGGTAGGGAAGCTTGGAACATCGAAAGAATTTCTTCCCTTGCTTTGCTAAATTTAATGTCGATAGCTAGACCAAGCTAGAGCAGGCACTATTCCTCATAAATGGGATCCGTCAAGGGGACTTCCTCAACTTGTGCTGTCAATGCAAGGCTTAAGCCTTTGGCCATTTACCTTGAAGAGAGATCCACTTGCAGGATCATGAAGTTCGATTGCTCCATGAGGAAAGACGGTAGTGACAATGTATGGACCATCCCATCTTGACCGGAGTTTACCGGGAAAGAGTTTCAAGCGGGAATTGAAAAGCCAGACCTTTTGTCCCGGGGCAAAAGACTTTTTGACGATGTGTTTGTCATGGAAAGCTTTAGTCTTTGCCTTGTAAATTTTTGCATTTTCATACGCGTCATTACGCAATTCCTCAAGTTCATTCAATTGCAACGCACGATTAGAGCCGGCTTGTTTGAGATCAAAATTGAACCTTTTTACGGCCCAATAAGCACGGTGCTCTAATTCTACCGGGAGATGACATGCTTTGCCAAAGACAAGTCGATATGGTGACATGCCAATGGGTGTCTTATAAGCTGTCCGGTAAGCCCAAAGTGCATCGTTTAGCCGTAATGACCAATCTTTGCGATCCGGTCTAACCGTTTTTTCTAGAATGTGCTTAATCTCCCGGTTAGAAATCTCTACTTGACCACTCGTTTGAGGGTGGTAAGGTGTAGCAACCTTATGAATGACTGAATACTTAGCAAGGACGGATTTGAGATAACGATTTCGGAAATGAGATCCGCCATCACTAATGATTGCTCGGGGTGTACCAAAACGACTAAAGATGTGAGATTGAATGAAATGGATCACGACTTTATGATCATCGGTTTTGGTAGCCGCGGCTTCAACCCATTTAGACACATAATCCACCGCTACAAGGATGTACTCATAGCCATAAGAAGATGGAAATGGTCCCATGAAGTCAATCCCCCACACATCAAAAATTTCAACAATTAAAATGTTGGTGAGAGGCATCATGTCTCTTCGGGACATGGATCCAAGTTTTTGACATCGTTCACACGATTTGCAAAAATTGTATGCATCCCGGAACAAGGTAGGCCAAAAGAATCCGCTTTGAAGGATTTTGTTAGCGGTCTTTTTGGCACTGAAATGGCCTCCACAAGCAAGAGTATGGCAAAAATTTAAAATGCTTGTGGCCTCGGTTTCAGGAATACATCGCCGGATGATTTGGTCCGGGCAATACTTGAATAATTCCGGATCTTCCCAAAAGAAATGCTTGACTTGGGAGAAAAACCGGTCCCTCTCTTGTTTGGACCAATGAGCTGGAATTTTGCCAACCGCAAGATAATTGACAATATCCGCAAACCACGGAAGAGTAGAATGTGAAACTTGAAGAAGTTGCTCATCCGGAAAGGAATCACGGATGGCTGCAAATTCTGAAGATTTCTCAATAAGTAAGCGAGAGAGATGATCGGCGACAACATTGTTGGTCCCTTTTTTGTCCCGGATGTCAATGTCAAACTCTTGAAGTAAGAGGATCCATCGAATTAAGCGGGGTTTTGTCTCTTTTTTCGCTAACAAATGCCTAAGGGCGGCATGATCTGAAAAGACGATGACCTTGGAGCCAAGAAGATAGGAGCGAAATTTATCCAAGGCGTACACCACAGCTAGCAATTCTTTTTCAATGGTGGTGTAGTTCAATTGGGCATCGCAGAGAGTTTTGCTAGCATAATAAATGACATGCGGAAGTTTATCCACACGTTGGCCCAAAACCGCCCCTAATGCATAGTCGGATGCATCACACATGATCTCAAAGGGAAGAGACCAATTAGGGGGTTTCATGATCGGGGCAGAGGAGAGGAAAATGCGAAGTTTGATGAAAGCTTCCATGCAAGCGTCATCAAAATTGAACGGAACATCCTTGGCTAAGAGATTACACAAGGGCCGTGAGATTTTGCTAAAATCTTTGATGAAGCGACGATAGAATCCGGCATGGCCAAGAAAAGAACGGATTTGACGGACGGAATTCGGAGGAGGAAGATTAGAGATTAACTCAACTTTTGCCTTGTCTACCTCGATTCCCCGCTTAGAAATGACATGTCCTAAAACAATGCCTTCTTGGACCATAAAGTGGCTTTTCTCCCAACTTAGAATGAGATTCGTCTCTTTGCATCTTTGGAGCATAAGAGATAAATTTTTGAGACACGAGTCAAAGGAGGAGCCAAATACGGAAAAGTCATCCATGAAAACTTCCAAGAACCTTTCAACCATATCGGAGAATATGGACATCATGCACCTTTGGAACGTTGCCGGTGCATTGCATAGACCAAAAGGCATGCGTCGATAGGCAAAAGTACCAAAGGGACATGTGAATGTTGTTTTCTCTTGATCTTGGGGGGCGATGGCCACTTGGTTATAGCCGGAATAACCATCAAGAAAACAATAGAAGCTTTGGCCGGCTAACCTTTCTAGGATTTGATCAATAAATGGGAGCGGGAAATGATCCTTCCTAGTTGATGAGTTGAGTTTACGATAGTCAATGCACACACGCCACCCGGTGGTGGTTCGTTGTGGCACGAGCTCGCCCGCTGAATTTTCAACAACGGTGAGCCCGGATTTCTTGGGGACAACTTGTGTGGGGCTCACCCACTTGCTATCAGAGATAGGATAGATGATTCCCACATCTAGCAATTTGATCACCTCTTTCATGACCACTTCCTTCATGTTTGGATTTAACCGGCGCTGGACCTCTCTAGTAGGCTTTGCGTCATCCTCCATATGAATGCGGTGCATACAAATGGAGGGGTCAATTCCTTTCAAATCTGCCACTGTCCAACCAATAGCTTCTTTATGCTCTTGGAGCACCGCTAAAAGGTTGGTCTCTTGGTCTTTTTGAAGGTCCGAGGCAATAATGACCGGAAGGGTTTGCTTTGGACCAAGGAACACATACTTGAGATGGGCCGGGAGCGGCTTAAGCTCAAGTTGTGGCGGAGATAACAATGATGGGACCGGAGGAGTGGTGGAAAGTTGGGGAAGTGGTTCTTTTGGAATTTTCCAAGGAGGTACATCCATGATAGCATTAATATCAAGCAAGGAATTGACTTCTTGAATGGCTTGATCAACATCAAAGTTTGAGAAGTCAAAATGAGACATGCAAGTTTCAAGGGGATCTTTGCTTAGGATGAAGGGGAGAGATTCTTCGACCACTTCATCAATGACATCCACAAGAAAACAATCATCCTCATTGGAGGGATGTTGAGTTGCATGAAAGATGTGGAGTTTGACTTGCATGTTTCCAAAAGCAATGTCCATCACCCCGGTTCGGCAATTAATTGATGCATTAGCCGTAGCTAAAAATGGTCTACCAAGGATCACGGGAATGTGCTTTTTTGGGTCATGGACTGGTTCCGTATCAAGAACCACAAAATCTACCAGGAAGTAGAATTTGTCCACTTTGATGATGACGTCCTCAAGAATACCTCGTGGATGCTTGACCGATCTATCGGCAAGTTGCAAAACCACGGAAGTCGGCTTAAGATCGCCCAAACCAAGTTGTAGGTAGACCGAGTATGGAATTAAATTCACACTAGCTCCTAAGTCAAGGAGGGCCCTCTCGATTTTGCTGTCACCAATGACGCAAGAGATTGTGGGGGCACCCGGATCCTTATACTTCGGGGGAGTGCTGTGCTGAATAATAGCACTAACATTTTCAGTCAACCTCACTTTTTTTGGCAAATGATTTTTAGAAGTGCGCTTTTGAGTGCACAAATCTTTGAGAAATTTTGCATAGGGGGGGATTTGCTTGATAGCATCCAACAGGGGCAAGTTAATCTTCACTTGCTTGAAGACTTCCCACATGTCTTGAATTTTACAATTCTTGTTCCCAAAGTGTGTCGACTCTTGAAGACGTTGAGGAAACGGAGCTTTTGGCTCATAAGTAGTTTCCACATTTGGGGAGACATGTGTGGGATATCCGTGAATGGTATTGGGACAAGAATTTGGATTAGAAGAGCTTGAATTTGGATTTTTCAACGGCGAAACTTCTTCACTTTTGTCTCCATCGACCTTGTTGTCCACCACTTTACCACTCCGAAGGGTGGTGATAGCTTGAACTTGTTCATGAGTCGGCCCACTCGGAGGAGGGGTTTCGTCAATCACATGCATTCCTCTAGGATTTTCAAAAGGTTGAGAGGGAAGCTTGCCCTTGTCCTTTTGAAGCAATTGATTCACCGAGTTAGCTATTTGGCCCACTTGATTTTCGAGATTAGCTATGGATTGAGTATGAGAGTGAACCATTTGGAGAGTAGGCTGCAAGGATGTCAAGAGTTGCTTGTTGGCATCCATTATTTGCATATTTAATGATTCCATCATTTGCTTGTTTGCAGCTACTATCTCGTCAGTTGGACACACAGGAGGTTGATTGGAGACATTTGGATTGTAAGGAGGACGGTAGCTTAAAGAGGCTTGGAAAGGTCTACCTTGATATTGAGAAGAGGGCTGATTTTGCCGTCCTTGGTTTTGGAATTGGGAATTCTGTGGGGCTTGTTGCCGCCATGAGAAATTCGGATGATCACGCCAACCCGGATTGTAGGTGTTGGAATATGGATTGTTCCCGGGCCGCGAGAACATGGCATTAGCTTGCTCTTGGTTGGGACTAGGAAATTGCTCCGTTGTGGGGCAATCTTCCGAGAGATGGAATGGACTAGTACATGAAGCACAAACTGAACTTGCCGAATTTTGAGACAATGAAGGAGGAAGATGTGGTGCCATCAATTGATAGAATTTATGAGCGATGGCATCCACTTGAGATGATTCCTCCCTTATTGACTTTGGTTGACAGGGGTTGGTGTTGTTTGGAGTGGTTGTGGTCGGAGCCCTACGAGAATTGTGTTGAAGTGAATTTTCACTCAAATTCTCAAGTAAGGTCCAAGCCTCATCCGCATTCTTGGACATGAACATCCCACCACAAGAAGAATCAACCATGAATCTATGGGTTTCGGTCAAGCCGGCATAGAAAGCTTGCACTAATTGCCATTTTGGGATCAAATGATGAGGACACTTCCGAAGAAGATCTTGTAACCTTTCCCAAGTCTCGTGGAGTTGTTCTCCATCAACTTGAGAAAAGCTTAGAATGGAACGCCTCATTTGGTTGGTTTTACTCACCGGATAATACTTCTTAAGAAATTCTTGTTGCAATTGAGCCCAAGAAGTAATAGAGTTGGGAGCGAGGGAGTTCAACCAATATTTTGCCCTATCTTTTAGGGAGAATGGGAAGAGATGGAGATGAAGTGCATTGTCCGGAAAACCTCTCAACCGGATGGTTGAACAGATTTCAAGGAACTCATCAAGATGCTTGTATGGATCTTCATTATCAAAGCCATGAAATGATGGAAGCATTTGAATGGTACTAGACTTGATCTCATATTGAGCTGCATCGATGTTTGGCATCACTATGCAAGATGGAGAAGCATAGGTGGTAGGGATGAAATGATCTCTAAGAGTCATTGGCTCGATATTAGGAATTTCAGCCCTTTCATTCCCCGGATTTCCTACGTTATCCCCCATTATATTGAATTCAGTTTCAAGGTCCCTTGTAAGAGTGGGTTCCCTAAGGTTCCGTCTAAGAGTTCTTTCAAGAGAATTGATATCAATGGGCGAATCGATTGTGGGTAAGGAAAGTGACCTACGACCGAACATCAACAATAAAGCATATACTCAACAAAGCAATTCATCAACCACAACTCCACATACGATGTTCCCTTTCTCCTCAATTATCAAGACGGAAAATGTAAATGGCCACGACAAGGACCGATGCTTTAACACAAAATTTAAACAGGATAAGAGCCTCAACAAGGGCGTCACAACTAAACTAAAACTAAATTTAACACATGCACAATATTCACAACTCGAAACTAGAAGTCACGAGACTTACCTGGGGTCCTCTGGACTTACAATTTGCTAGCATTCCCACGGCGAGCTTCGAGTCCCTAGAATCTTACAACACTTAAAACACAAAGGTGGTCAAAACACACAAGGAATATTCACAAGACACAATATTCACAATCAAACTAAATTTAACCCTAGACTTTGGTTGCTAAACCGTATGCAAGTCCCCGGCAACGGCGCCAAAAATTGATCGGTTGGTCAATTAAACATCAACCTTCGCAATAGCACGAATCATTGTAAAATAGGGCTATTGGTCGGGTAAGTCGAACCACAGGGACTACGCTAGTCTAATACAACCTAAATGTCTAGAATCATTCTTAGAATGATAAAGGGTGTATAGAGGTTTTGTTGGATGTCACTTAAGCTAGGAAATTAAAAGTGCATAAAACAATAAATTGCAAGAATTCAAGGAAATGAAGTACAAGTAAAGAAGGCTAGGGAAATGAATCCACCTCCATCCCTATACACATGCTAGGTTAAGATTAATTTAAGGGGAAAACAACATATATGATAGTCATGATACATAACAATACTAGGTTGCTATAATATCCTTAAGAAGTTCATTTAATTAGAAAGGCGAGAATAAACCATCAAAGGTTCACATGATCAACTACCTAAACTAAAATGTAGCTTAGAACATGCTTACTAAGCCAAGGACTATCAAGCCCTAATTTAAATGGTGAATGCACATAAAGCTAAGAATCAAGTATAGCCCATCAAAAGGAAACCCTAAGCCATGAACTATCTAGGTTCTCCAACTCCATGCCATTAAAACCATTCCATGATCTAACTTCCATTGTCACCATGGAAGTGCAAGCAATATGATTAAGAAAAGCAACCATCCAAGACAAGATGAATAACTCACAATAATCATTTAAAACATTCAACATTCATTACAACAAAAATGAGGCTCTTGACCATGGAAAGACTATCAAAAATACATTGTAATCACCAAAAATAAACTATACTAACACATGCTTACAAGGGAGGGGTTTCATCACCTCCCTAGATGAGGTTTAGTTACCCATTGGTGAGCTAGAAGAAGGAAGAAGCATCATCCTCATCTCCATTTTCGAGCTCCTACTGTAGCACTCAAGAACACCCTTCTCCTTGCTCTCTTCTCTCTCCTTTCTCTTGCTCAAGATAAAGCTTAATGATATATGTGGCCTTTGGGTAGCCTTTTATGCTCCAACCATACCCTCTCTCCTCCAAGGAACACCTCCAACCACTTCATAAAGAAGGAAGATGGCATTGAGGAAACCAATGTGCAAGTGGGCTGAAATGAGCCATTTCCGAAGGGCATTCTGCCTGATTTTCGAGCACACGCTTGGTGACTTCGAGCGCTCTAACTTAGTGCAATGTGCAACATGCTCCTCTTGCTCAGTGCTGACCTATTTTGGGAAAACTGCTATAACTTTGTGCCCCGAACTCCGAATGACGATCTGTTTGAAGCTTTGGAGAGCTGATTTAGTGCTTTAAAAACTTCATGTTTTGATGAAGACCCAAATCTCAAGTCTGGTTGGTCGAAAATGGGGAGAAAGGCAGTACATCAGTGCTGCCAGGCAGTTCTGCGCACCTCTGTTGTGAAGATCATAACTCTCTGCTCCGAACTCCGAATGATGAACCACTTGAAGATTTGGAAAGCTGATTCAGAGCTCTAAGTCTTTCATGTTATGAGGGAAGTCCAGTTCTCGAGTTTGGAAGGTCAAAATGGCAAGCAAAGACCAGGCTCTACTGCTGCCAGAATTCAGCATTGGCACCTTTTGTTGCTCAAGATTCCACAAGGCCTTATTCTTGTTCCATTTTGGCCAATGAACCTGAAAATGCATAAAAACATAGAATTGGAGTTAATCTACATAAAATAATTAATAACTGGACTTTGTTAATGTAATTTAGGGCGCTTGAATATACATTATTCGGCGCTTATCAGTCTCCCTCGCTTGTCCCCCTCTTGGTGGGACCAAATCACGCAACAATATATCGTCTTCAACTTGCTCCTGATCCCTTTCTACGGGATTGGAGCTAGAACTTTCCCCGGGATCCCTTCTTGATGGCATAATGCTATAAAACGAGAAAATGGATCAAAACAATGACACTTACACGTGTATAAAAACGGAGTCCTCACACAATTGACTCGACAAAAAATGACAACATTTAAACACTTTCCATACTCCCTGAAAAGAAATCCCACCAATGATAAGTGTGACCATGCTAATAATATACAACAACGTTAAGCACTTAACACGTAATTACATAAGCAGTTAAATAATTAAGCATGCCTTTCAAACGATTAAACACCTTAACACATAAGCATATAAGCATGCAATCACCTAAGCAATTAAGTAAGTAAACAAATCACTTAACTCCCCATGCAACCCTAGGTAAGCCTCTACCCGTCATCCAAATGGTATTCGAACCATCGCTCTGATACCAAATTTTGTAACGACCCAAATTCATTGGATTCGGATCATTAAACGGGTCCTTACCCGACCCAAAATCATCCAAGGGTAATATAGTCCTTTCACATTAAATTTGTATATTAAATTCCAACGAGGATAAGATGGTCATTTATCATAATTCTAATGGTCTAAGATTCAAAGAGGCAAAATAGTCATTTACTTGAATCTCATAATAAATAATATAAAGTCCGGGGCAATATAGTCATTCCTATAGTTAAAATATAATTATTGTATTTTACTGGACCTTATAATGTGTAAGAATACACTTGAGTGAGTGGTCAAGGGCAAAATGGGAAAAATAAGTCACAATGTTTACTACACAGGAACCAGTCGATGTATGGGGAGTCACACGTCAACTGGTTTGGGAAGTGCACAGTGGAAAACTCACTACCAAGATACCGGTTAACGTGTGGGAGGCTATACGTCGACTGGTTAAAGACATGTACAGTAAAAAGGCTACTGCCAAGATACCAGTCGACATGTGGGAATTTCACGTTGACTGGTTCAGGTCATCCGGTTGACGTGTGGGAATTTCACGTCGACCAGTTCTAGGTCATCCAAAGTCAAAAAATTTCACTGTCTGAGATACACCAACATTGATAACTAATCACCCTACACACCATACCCACATACATATTTGAATACATTTTAACATCTTATACATTAACAACAAGAACAATATTAACATAATTTACAACACGTTACATTTCCCTAATGATTTAGTGTAATGGCCATATACAAAATGAACCTGAATATTTCACATGCTGCAAAATGGTACATTTGAGTCAACACCTTACAAAATGAGGCCTAATACAAAAGGTAGCAAAATATACGTTCTCCTAATCCAAGCTAAAGCTGTGGTGAATGGTCGTCCGCCACTTCTTTTCCTGAACCTGAAAATATTAAAATAATGGGGTGAGCTAAACGCTCAGTAAGAAATGTCTAATACACACTTCTTATGACCCCGTGAATCTACGTAAGGAATAGGTAACAGAAAAAGGGATCATAGCATAGGGGTACGTGACAATAACTACAGTGACAAGTATATAACAATGGTTACCCAAACACATACACACCATATATTCTAATGAAGTGTAATGTCATGCAAATGTCGCTCCCCATATCCGAAACATTTTCGTTTCAATTTTCAAACCGTTAGTGTAATCCGACCTAAGGCGCCTCCAAGGCGTCATGAAAGGAGGATTGGCTAACCATCCATGACCACAAGGCAGCTCCAAGGCGTCGCATCTGGCCTGGTTAGCTCAACCATACTCCCCTCTAGACTACACTAACACCACGGACCACTAGGCGCCTCCTAAGCGTCCGGATTTTTGCAAACACTTTTAGAAAACTTTTCCCAAAACAATTTCAGTTGTTTTAAAGACATTTTACCCCTTTTTCTATCCCAATGAATGCATGGAATGTTTCATACTTCAATTCATCAGTTCCACTATAAAACTCTCACACATGCTATATAAAGCAATTTTCTAATCTACATAACTAAAGTTCTCATTTAACGTCAACTTTGTATAACAAGCATATAAGACATGAATTCAACTTCATGTAAGCATGTTTAAATACTATAAAACTACTAAAAATTAGTCACATATAGTCCATACCTATCATTTAAGCAAATTTTATAAGAATTTATACTAATTGAACATGCTAGACATCAATTCAAGTTATAAACTCACAAAAGTACAAGAAATCGTGCATTAGAACACCCTTACCTCAACGGAGATGAAAACCCTCAAAACTCCAAATCAAAGCCCTAATTTTTGAAATTCCTAGGATGCACCAAAGTTGCAATTGCTTACATCAACTTGAAGATCTCGCCGAGCTCTTCGATTTTCCGCAAACGGCACCCAAAATTTCCAAAAGACGAAAAAATAATTAAAGATTGAAGCTTGAAGCCAAAAAGAAAAGAAAAATGAGGAGGAAAGAGGGAGAGAGAGCTAGTGCCGGGTGAGAGAAGGAGAATGAGGCCAATGTTGGTCCCTTGGTCACAAAATCTCTAATAGTGGGCCCCACTACAAAATTTTCTTTTTGACTATTCTTTTTCCTTCTATTTCCCACTACACACACATATGTGCATATAACTATACAAAATGGCACACAACCACATTAAATATGCACAAAATAATTACGTATGGAATGTAATGAACCCAAAATAAAATTCTCGTACACAACGATTCCGATAGCGGGTCTCACCCGAGACTATCCGACCCGAAAAACGGAGAAAAGTCGAAATGACAACCGGTGCATTTCCAAGAGTCCTGAACTCAAGGAAATGTCCCATCCAACTCTCGAACATAGCCGGCACACCCCACGATGTCCGACACGCAAAACGAAAAAAAGACAAAAATACCCCTGAAAATTAGAAAATTCCAGAAATTAGAAAATGACAAAATTCAGGAACCTTACAGATTTTATCAGAATGTTTAATTTCTTCAAAAGTCATATGGCACCTTAGATATGATATGGCTTATCTAATAGAATTTGTTTAGGAATTATTTTCTATCTTTTTATATGTAATTAGTTATTTTAGGACCCTATAAATAAATGAAGTAAAAGTGTTGTAAAAGGTCCAGTACCCTCAGAATCTTTATTTTAATGTAATTATGTTTTCTCAAGCTCTCCCTCTCTAATTCAACTTTCTCTCTTTAGTAATCTTTTTATTCTCAATCTCTCTTTTTGTCTTCTTTCTCTCTCTATCTCTTTCTTTTATACCTTTCTCTTTCCTTCCTTTCTTATTCTATTGTCACGATCATTACGATTCATTCATTATTAAAGTCCTTTCACTAAGGCAAATTGAACTCACAGGGGATTTTTATGTTCTATTTCTTCTCCAATCACCTGATAGTCAATTTTCTCAAAGCGACTAAGGTTGACTACACCCATTTGAATCAAATTGTTGGTTTTGGCATGTCTGCATCACCAAATTTCTGAATCGTCTTTGCCAGCTGATCTTAAAGTCAACATTCTTGGCACGCCCTGTGGGACCCACTGGTTGAGTGAGTTGTAATGCCTCCCAGGCCATAGAATTAGAAGGTTGTCATTATAATGGAAGATGATATCGAAGATGAGAACCATCTGATCGGCCTAAGTGGATCAACTGTGGCTGAATCAGCTTTACCATCTGATGTTCCTTTAGCACAGATGTTTGTGGCCATTATACGAAGAATTGATGGCAAACAGGCACAAATTATTGAAAATAGTAATAAGATGCAAGCCCAAATGGGAAAAGTTAATCAAAAGGTACAATCTCGGCTACCCAAAGTCGTCATGATCAAACTTAAAGCTCGTTAGCTCATGAATTAATTCTCCAACGTAGCAATAATCAGAGGATGGACTAGGCAAGAGACGGATAGCACAACAAACCGCACGAACTCCCAAACTCACTTAAATTCCCTTCAAAATAGAGATCGTTGCCCAATTTAGAAGGGAATTGGGGGCAAACTGTGGAGGGAAAATTTCTCCTGATAAGTGCTGAAATATGCACATTTCAGCCCTTAACTTTGGATATATTAGAACCTTGATCTATCTTTATTTTTCCATTTTAGTCTTAATTAGTTTTATTTCTGATTTCAGATTCATAAGGCTTAAACGAGATAAATCCAATGCCTTAAAGCCTTTGGGAAGGTCAAATAGAGTCTTGGCGAGGAGTGGGAGCAAAAGAAGGCTGAAGTGCAGAGTTCACTGTTCAGCTCAATCGATCGAGCACTATTTGAGCTCGATTGATCAAGTTTTAACTCGATCGATCGAGCATTTAACTCGATTGATCGAGTTCGCTGTAGAAGCTATACAAAATCAGATTTGAAGCTCTTTTCGAACCAACTCTGGCGGTGCGTGAATTATAAGATCCTTAGGCTGAGTTCTAACCATCTTAGAGCTACAAATTCGAGCATATGTAGAGGATGAAACCTCATTTGGAGGAGGATACAGATTGGAGTTGATGAGAAGCCAAGATTTGAATACTTTCTCTCTCTAGAAGCCCTTTCTCAACCATTGAAGATCTTTGGCTATTCTTGGAGATGGAGACTGGAGCATTAATGTTCATCCTCGTCATCTTCGTGGCTAGTTATTTCTTCTCTTAAGGCTTGGATGAAGCCCTAAGCCAAGTATTGTATTATTTGTCTTAAATTTGGAGATTATTTGTGTAGATTATTTAACCTTGAGAATTATACTTGGTTGTAACAAGATTTGTTGTGTGCTTAATTCTTCCATTAGTCTTTTTATGATCTTTACATTGTCTTATGCATTGATTGTGGTTAATTGATCTTAACATCTTCACTTTTTATAGTTGTGTGGGTGATGGTTAAACAGTGGTGCTTATTTGATGTATTTTCGCTTGACTTGATAGTTCATGCTTAGTTTTGATGGATTGTACTACAACACTAGTATAGAAGTAGGTAGGTAAACAATTTATTCTTAGCTTTGATGAGTTATGCTTGTTGATACAATTTACATATTCTTTTGACCATTAGTGTGTGCTTATAGCCACAATTCTATTATTGTACAAGTATTTTCCCTAATTTGATTACAATGACACAATTACAAGGCTAAAGGTGGAGTCCATGACCTAAGTATCTCTATCTCCATTCCGTTATCCATTTATCTTTTCGTTTTATTTACATTACTTTAGTTTAGTTAGTTGTTAATTAGGATTTTAAACAAACTCTCTTTTCTATTGAATCAATTACTCACTAATTATAAATTGAATCAAGCCGCTGGTCGCTATGGACGATCCCTACTCAATATACTATATAGTAGTAGTGGTTTTATAAATGTAAAATTGATTTTCAAAGCTTCCAAAACCACATTCATATTGACCTTGTGAAGCGACCTCTTGCAAGCCTGTCACCTCTTCCAATAAGAGTGTGACATATCATCATACAAGAGCCACTAGCAAACATGCCACATGGACCAATTGATAAAAGAGGCCATGAATCACAAAATTAAGTCCCAAAGTCAAAGCCCAATGAAGAACAGGCCTAGATGACTCACCATAAAGTAAAGCCCAGCATCACAAGGTAGGCCTGGACTAGTATGATGGCATGAATCATGTTAGAAGGAGGAGTGCTTGCATATATGTAATTCACTTATGTAAACTACTAGAATTTTAAAGGAAACAAATTTCATATAGTAAAATTTTGGTTGGGGGGGGGGGGGAGAATGTGCACACGATCTATATATATATAGACAGGTTCCATTAAACGATGCATACATATATAGGCACATACAGAGTAACTCATTCTCTACAAATCATACAACACGTCAGTACATGTGTGATACTATGATATTGAAGGAGGAATGCCACAAGTCGATAAGGAAGAAAGACAGTGAGTGAGTTAGGTGACCACATATCGATGTGGAAGATAGAAGTTAGGGTTTGTTTTGGATACTAATTGGGTCCAATTGTCTTTAAAGGTCATTATGGTCTTCTACATTTCATAAGGGTTCCATGGTTATTTAGAGAAATATGGGTTATCACGTGCATGGCATGTGTTAGAAATCCATCAGTGTGTTGCTGAATTGGGTAAGTACAACTAAACAACATAGTCTTACGTGTAGGTTGGTCAAGCCCACACCCGAAAATCTAGGTATCAAAAGCAATTGATATTTAAGCAAGCACGGAATACAAAATGATAAATAATAAAAGAAATAATAAGTGGGAATGAAATTCTAATTAATAAATAAATTCCATAATTTATACAACTCCATAAATACTCCAATAAAATACAACTCGGGAATCCCATAAGATTATTAACATATACATTCCTTTAGGCATTTTTGGAAGAGTAAAATGGTAAAACGGACATTATAATATTACTTTATGTCATATTTCTATTTAAAGAGTGTTTTCGCACAATGTTAAAAGAATAAGTGAGTCATTTGCACATTTTTTTTCAAATAGGGGTGAAAGTGCTATGTGGAGTATACATTAGGGGTGTTTTCTGCACTTCATCCAATGAGAAGTCTTTATGAATTCGAGGATTTACGGATTGAATTTCAAGATTGACAAAATTAAATAGGCAAATTGAAGAAGGATTTGTTCCTATAACATCAATTCGCAACATCAATTCGCATTGGAACGTGAGAGCGACCGAAGAATTATGTAACTTAAGGAATTGTAGTACAATTTAAAGTCGACCAATTCCATCCATTTTGTAATGATTGGTAAAGTGTAGGGGGAGTGATTTTTGAAATACTTTTAAAGGTATAAAATAACCCAAAAAATTAAAAAAAAATTAAAAAATTCTAATGTTAGAGCAACAAAAGTGGAAAAGTTGATGAATTAATTTTGCAATTTACCCAATATGAGTATTTATATTACTAGTACCAGTGCATTGCCCCTTGGAAGTTGTGCTTAAACTCTGTTATGGAAACACCATTTTTAGCTTGCCAAACCTGGCATCGATATACTATCATTGCACTAAATTGTCCTGGGCAGTGAAATGGGCAATTCGAAAATACACAAAACCACAGAGAAATTGAAGAGTTTCAAAATGAAAAGATCTCAAGACACGGGACATAGCCATATATAATGGCGTTCTGGAACAAGGAAAGATAGAGAGAGAAGAAGCAAAAATTGCTATGTGTCCGGTGATTTAACCCAATGAAGTATTGAAGTAATTCTTCCTTCTTCAGGTGACTGATTTCCTAAACCCTAGTTTATTTTTGTATTTGGGACTCTGTTAATTTAATATGTATTATGTGTCTAATATATATATATATATATATTTATATGTACACGCACTCATATGTCCACCAATATTAATTTAGTTAGTCGTTTTATTCCTTCACTCCATCTGGGGACTGTTAATTTAATCTGTAATTTACACACAAGCACTCATTTATATACATCACTATTCATTTATTTATTTTTGAATTATATTAAAGAAGCAAACCCATTACAGTGTTACATATATACATCAATGTTCCTTGCAGCTATATAACTAGTATATAGACTGTTCAAATTGTGAACAAATTTATTTTATCATTTCATATACTTTGTTGATATCACAGAAATTATGAGAAGTGAAGAAGAAGACAGGATTAGCAGTTTACCAAACTGTCTAATTGGGCATATCCTTTCCTTACTTCCAACCAAATGGAAGTATCAACCAAATGGAAGTATCATTGGACATCAATCACTAATTTCTACTTTGATGATCCATTTGTATTTAGAATGAGAAGGAATACTTGTGATCAGTCAGTCAAAAGTTACATAAATTTTGTCTATCGAGTGCTGCTACAAAGTGTTTCAAATATGCATAAATTCCATCTGAGGTGTGGTAAAAAATGTGATAGTTCGCATTTTAATCAATGGATTTCTATTGCAATATTGCGTCATGTTCGGCATCAATCACTAATTTTTACTTTGATGATCGGTCAGTCAAAAGTTTCATAAATTGTGATCAACCCGTCAAAAGTTTCATAAATTTTTTCAATCGAGTGCTGCTACTAAGTGTTTCAGATATGCTTAAATTCCATCTGAGGTGTATTAACACGTGATAATTCGCATCGGGTTTCTATTGCAATTATGAATTTGATATTAAACTCCTTAGCTGCTGCCTCGTGAGCTCTGGGCTTGTACTAAAACTAGGTGGTGTTTTTGGTCTCAATGTTCCAAGTTTGATCCATCTCCCGAGCCTTAAAATCCTCCATCTTAAACAAATTGAGTTTTCAGATTATTACTCAACTGAGAGGCTTGTTTCAAGCTGCCCTGTGCTTGAGGATTTGGCAATAATGGGATGTTGTTGGGAAAATATTAATGTTCTTAACATTTCTGCTCTTGCACTCAAGAGTTTGACTTTTGATGGCGATGTTGGTGAGGATTGTACCCTTCATTGCAACTACAAGGTTGTGTTTAATACGCCAAATCTTCAATATCTGAAATACGTTGACTACGTAGCAGCAGGAGGGTATTCCATGTATAACTTCAATTCTCTGGTCAAAGCGGACATCGAATTGCTGTTAGGAAGAGAAGACAGTGATAGATTTGTAGAAAAAAGTTAATGTAGAGAAACTTCTTGAAGGAATATCCAAAGTTCAGCGGCTTTATTTTGATGCTTCTTCACCATTTTGGCTGGCATACACCAAGTATTGTGCCATCTTGTTTGTTGTTTCACCTCAAGGTAATTGAAATTAGGAACTTTTATGGGACGAATGACGAACTGAAAATGGTAGGGTATTGCTTGAAGAATGCTAATGTTTTGAAGAGATTCGTAATACATTCCGTTAGGGATCAACAGTCAGAGATTTGCAATACATTGTTGGGGCTACATAAGGGATCGAAGACTTGCCGACTTGGGGTGACTTGATTTGATTGCAATAGGCGCAAGAGTTTTGCAAAGGATGTCATGACCAGCTTGAAATAAGTGTGGGGGTCAAATTATGTTCTGCATTTCAGTTTGCTTCCAGAACCTCAAATGCTGAGCGACAGTTGATATTGTGCTTTGTTTTCTAATCTTCCATTGAGGGCCATGAATGCTTTAAACACTATAGTCTGTAATTCTTTTGTTCGGAAACATTAATAATATCTTATTTTCGCAAATTATAGATTCCTTGAGCATTCCTCTCACAATTCTAACGTAAGTTTGATGTGAGAATCACATTTACTTCTAGAGCTTTTAAGCAGGGTACAACAATTCTTTAGATATAACATAACCTATGAACGGCTCAAAAATATTAATTCCAGTTCACATGTCGTCGCTCGAACCACAATGCCATAATTATTTCTCATAACGAATTTATCCACAACCCGACAATCATGTGGGAAGAAGGCAGTGTCCACATTGCACTTAAGAGGGAACAAAATCTTCTCTTGCGCTACAGGAGAGCCGGTTCCATTAGGTGAGGAACATGTGTTCCTCCTTGTGCCACATCACTGGGAACAAAAATGACAAATCTTAAGTTAAAAAAACCGTGCATGACAAAACCTTTTATACATATATATATATACACACACACACACATAAACACATATTGATGTATATGTATCAGTTTGTACCAATATTTACTTTTCATCTCTTTAACATATATCCCAACTCTCTCCTTACCACAATCCCAAAATTTTCCTAGTATGTATCCCAATATTTTCCTAACATACATTCCCAAGTATCCCACCGGCTGGAACATGGTCCACTATTCATCTCTTTCTCTTGTTTGGGATACATGTTAAGAAAATGTTGGGATATTAGCCTTGCATCACAACATTTTTCTGATGTAAAGAGGATTGTAACGAGAGAAAAAGATTCCTTGAGCATTCCTCTCACAATTCTTACATAAGTTGGATGTGAGAATCACATTTTGAAATGCAAAACACTTCTAAAACTTTTAAGTAGAGTACAACAATTCTTTAAATATAACATAACCTATGGACGGCTCACATGTCGTTGCTCGAACCACAATGCCACAATTATTTCTCATAACGAATTTATCCACAACCTGACCATCATGTGGGAAGAAGGCTGTGTCCACATTGCACTTAAGAAGGGACAAAATCTTCTCCTGCGCTACAGGAGAGCCGGTTCCTTTAGTTGAGGAACATGTGTTCCTCCTTGTGCCACATCACTGGGAACAAAAATGACAAATCTTAAGTTAAAAAATTTTACCGTGCATGACAAAACATTTTATACATACATACATACATATATATATATATATATACACACACACATAAACACGTATTGATGTATATATATCAATTTGTACTAATATTCACTATTAATCTCTTTCTCTTGTTTGAGATACATGTTAGGAAAAAGTTGGAACGTTAGCCTTGCATCACAATATTTTCCTAACATATATCCCAATTTTCTCCTTAACAGCATCCCAACATTTTCCTAACGTGTATCCCAAAGTATCTCAGCGGCTGGAACACGGTCCGCTATTCATCTCTTTCTCTTGTTTGGGATACATGTTAAGAAAATGTTGGGATGTTAGCCTTGCATCACAATATTTTCCTAATTTAAAGAGGATTGTAGAGAGAGAAAAAGATTCCTTGAGCATTCCTCTCATAATTCTTACATAAGTTTGATGTGAGAATCACATTCTGAAATGCAAAACACTTCTAAAATTTTTAAGTGGAGTACAACGATTCTTTAAATATAACATAACCTATGGACGGCTCAAAAATATATATTCTAGTTCACATATCGTTGCTCGAACCAAAATGCCACAATTATTTCTCATAACGAATTTATCCACAACCCAACCATCATGTGGGAAGAAAGCAGTGTCCACATTGCACTTAAGAGGGGACAAAATCTTCTCTTACGCTACAGGAGAGACAGTTCCATTAGGTGAGGAATATGTGTTCCTCCTTGTACCACATCACTGGGAACAAAAATGACAAATCTTAAGTAAAAAAATTTTATCGTGCATGACAAAACCTTTTATACATATATATATCAGTTTGTACCAATATTCACTATTCATCTCTTTCTCTTGTTTGGGATACATGTTAGGAAAAAGTTAGGACGTTGGCCTTGCATCATAATATTTTCCTAACATATATCCCAACTTTCTCCTTACCAGCATCCCAACATTTTCTTAACGTGTATCCCAATATTTTCCTAACATACATCCCAAAACATCTCACCGATTGGAACACGGTCCACTATTCATCTCTTTCTCTTTTTTGGAATACATGTTAAGAAAATGTTAGGATGTTAGCCTTGTATCACAACATTTTCCTAATGTACATTCCAACTTTCTCCTCATCAGTATCCCAACATTTTCATAACATGTATCCCAATATTTTCTTAACGTATATTCCAACATTTTCCTAATGTACATCCTAAAATATCTTCACCGATTGGAACATATCTACTATCCCAACATTTTATTTTCCTAACGTACATCCCAAAGTATCTATAATCTATTCACGTCGTAAGTTGCATCACTCTTTACTGTCAATATACTTGTGTTGCGTATGTCATGAAGGTTGGAAGAGCTCTGATTTTGCTTTAGATTGATGAGTATACTCTGAAATCACTCTTCTTTAAAGTTTGTGTAAAGAGGAGTGTAGAGAGAGAAAAAAGGATTTAGAAGTTGGTCTGGTTTTGATTTGGTCCGTATGTATGTGTGTATGTACATACAAAAGTCTTGCTTTTTTAATTTTTAACCTTTATCATTTTAACTCACTGGATAGGACCGGCTCTCTTGTAGCACAGGAGATGATTTTGCTCCACTTAAGAGACCCAACAAGTACCGTTGCACAGAACTATAACTCGGGATAGTTTGAGGTACAACTCGGATTCGATTCAACATATGAAAGGTTTAATCTTAATTCAGCCCTAACCCGCCTCCAACCCTAACTACGTAACCGAACCCAATAGATCATTAAATTTTTAAACTTAGGTTTGCAACTCGAACTAAGATTTCGGGATAAAAATAGCATTAATTCGGGTTACCTTATGATCAATTTCTACGCTGAAAACTATTGTGATATTTTGAAACCGATATATTTAACTTTTTATAACCATATTATCGTACTCAAGAGTAATTTGGTCATAAAAAGTTAAGTTGTAAAATCTCATAAAAATAAAAAGGGCAAAGTACAAAAAACCCCCCTTCGACTTGTAGCCTTTTTCAGTAAACCTCCCTTATCTATTTTTTTACCAAAGAACCCCATCAACTTGTATCTTTTTTCCAATAAATCCCCCTTGTCTAATTTTTTACCAAAGAACCCCCCTCAACTATCTGAAGGGGGTAAAAGAGTTGATAATTGGACCAAAATGCCCTTTTATTTAAATATTAATTCTCCCGAACTTCAAAAATTCATATCTCACAAACCGGTACATTTAAAAATTATAAATAATATATGTACAGAAAGCTTATAAATAAGGATTCCAAAAATATAAGATTTGTACAACAAACCTTCATAACTAGAGAAAAATAGGAAATCTAAAATTCTACTCCAATAATCTTATTTTATTTTTAATAAATAAAATACTGGAGATATTTGGAAGAAAATTTTCAGAATTATTCATTTACATATGGAGCCGAATAAATAAAAAATTTAACTCCAACAGAGATCAATTTCATGAGATATCATATTTTGCGTCAAAGTATTTTCATTCTTTTGTAGACTCGCCATTTAAAAAAATATAAAAATGAATATTCGGTCTCTATTGGGGCTAATTTTTTTTATATGTTATGCTCCATATGAAAGTGAATAATTTTGAAAATTTTCTTTCAAATAACCCGAGGATTTTATAAAAAATAAAATAAAATAAAATTATTGCAATAGATTTTTAGATTGTCTATTTCTCTCTGGTTATGAAGTTTTGTTAAACAAATCTTATATTCCTAGAATCTTTGTGTTATAAGCTTTCCGTGCATATATTACTTGCAATATTTGGATGTGCAATTTGTGAGATATGAATTTTTGAAGTTCAGAAAAATTAAGATTTAAATAAAAGGACATTTTGATCCAAATATCAACTCTTTTTACACCCTTTAGATATTTGAAGGGGGGTTTATTTGGTAAAAAAATTGGACAAGGAAGATTTATTGGAAAGGGTTACAAGTCGAGGAGGATTGTTTGGTAAAAAATTAGACGAGAATGATTTATTGGAAAAAGTTACAAATCTGGGGGTTATGTACTTTGCCCAAATAAAAAAGATATATTATTTATAATTTTGTGGTTAATTTTTTAACCAATTAGAAAGCAACTGTCCATACTTAAATGATATTCACTGTCTTTATTTCTCTTTTATTTTCACTTATAACTATTGTTATTTATTTCTTTTCTTTTCTTTTCCACCACTAAATCATTTAACCTATGGACAAATATATTTAAAACGATTTCACACACACAAATTGTCCCCCACTGTGTTTGGAAGTTGTGCGGAAACTCTGTTTGGAAACGCCATATTCAGCTTGCAAACATGGCTTCAATGTAATTTGTGCAAGTGGAAGGAAAGAGATTTTGAAGCAATCTTCTCCGATAGGCTCTTCCCCCGGTGATTTACTCAAATGAAGTATTCAAGTGCTCACTAAGTCGATTTCTTCCTTCTTCAGGTGATTGATTTCCCAAACCCTAGCTTATTTTTGCATTTGGGGTTGTCAATTTAACATGTATATGTGTCTAATATAATCAATATATATGTGTGTAGATATACACACACTCATATATACATCAATTTTTCCTTGCAGGTAACCATTGTGTAAAATCACTGAGTTCAAAACCTCATAGGTATATAACTAACATATAAACTCTACAAAGTGTTCGTGATTTTTTTTGTACGCCCGTATCAATTTCAGTCATGGTGGAGGATATTCAATTTCATGCTTTTGGAAAGAATTTGCTTCCTGAAACTGAAATACAGTAGCTGAGGCAGTATGCTTTCAGCAGTTGATATTGTGCTTTGTTTTGTAATCTACCATGGATGCTTTAAACACTATTGACTGTAATTCTTATGTTCAGAATCATTAGTTATATCTTATTTTACTTAGTTGTGTTGAACTATCTGAATGATGAGTGTATCTTATTTTATTTCACTTAACTAACTATTGATGGATATTACTCTGTATTTGATTAGTCTGAGAGGTAGTTCGGGACTAACTTTATGATAGACTCTACTATTCATGATCTGGGATCAGCTTATTTGGGAGTGCACTACCCTTGTTGTTATATGGCCATTGTGCTCAACATGCCCTTACGATGTAGACCTGGTCCCACCATTTGGTTGTGCATACGTACAAACTCAGCTACACGTGTGTTTTCCTCGTTCCGGGATTCTCAAGTTTGAAGTTAGCTCAAATGTAGGAGTGCAACTGACTTTTATTCTGATAACTGCAAACTGTTGTAAGCAAAAAACACTTTCAAGTTAAATTTGTGTGCTGCGTCATGTGAAAGTGGCTAGTTAATTTAGTGTAATCTGATGTTTCTGTATACTTGAAGGGGTTGAATGTGTCTTATTATTTATTTATTTTTCATGGCAAATATATAAAATTATTAATCAAACCAACTAAACATCTAAAAATTTTATTATTCTGGTTTTACTTGGCGAAAATTATTTCTCAGGACGAATGGCGCCTCACAACCACAGCATCGCGTGGGAAGAAGGCTGCGTCACATTGCACTTGAGAGGCCCAGCAAGTGGTGCTGTATAAGGTTACAACTTAGGCAGGTTTGAGGTAGAATTCACGTTCAATTCGACATATAAAATATTGAACTCTAATCCAAACCTAACCTGACCTCTAATCCTAACTACTAACTCGAATGATTTTTAAAATTTTTTACTCTGGCTTAGAACTTGGATTGAGATTTTGCGATTTTTAAAATCGGGTTATTTCAGATTGCCCTTATTGCCAATTTTCACATCTAAAATTAATGTAATCTTCTATTAGTTTCAGATTAAATTAATTCTAGGAATAAAAAATTTAAAAACTTAATGCAAGTTTCAAAAAAATAGAGACAAATTTTTAGGAAATTAATTTCCTCCAAAATATTAACATACAAAAAAAAAAGTATTTACTCTTACAAGAGCACCCTCGTGACAAGAGTTGAAAACTTACCGGAGATTAATATAAAAACTTACTGATTTTTTTTATAACAAAAAAATTATGGACTTAAAAATAAAAATAATAGATTACCCATCCTGCCCCTATTAGAAACTTGAAAATAGAAAAAGGAAAAGAAGTGAAATACAAAGAAAATGAAATAAAGCCGTACACTAGAAATGTAAACCTGGAAATGTGTAGGGGTCAATTATCATGCAATATCAATTTACATAATTTACATTATCATGGAGTAACATTCAAATCTATATAATGACGTCATTATAACGTCATTAAAAACATCCCTTACTCGGAAATTGAAATTGTTCAACTCTTTGTTGAATTGAATTTGTATCATCAATTCTCATAAATAAATAAACAAAAATTAATTCACCATTGAGACTCATTCTGGAAAAAAAATCTTATCATGCGTCCTATTCCGTCGAATGTAGAATGCATCTTACAAAAAGATTGGGACAAACATCCCAACCTTTTTGTAACGTGCATTCCAAACTGAACGGAACAGGATGCACTATTCCACTGGAGAAGATCCAAATCCGTCATTCAAACCTAAGTCTCTCGTGTGAGAAAGACAATTACAAAACACCCACAGGCCACTCTGCAAGATACTCGTGTCAGGACACAGATACCATGAAAGGATAAAATAATAACAATAATACTAAAATTTAAAAAATTACCACCCCTAGCGTCATAGTTGAACAATTAACAAGCAATCTAAAAATAATTTCACCATTGTTCCAGTTGATTAGAGCATAGGGGTGGTGAAATGATCTACTTTAGTAGAGTCATTCCTCTTAAAAGTTGATTCCACACATTAGGTTTTTATTTTCTTTTTTCCTTTTAATCCTTAGAATTTGAATAGAACTTTTGCATACTAATTGAAGGCCGCAAGGAAGCCACTGAAATCATCAGTATTCGGAAACCAAGTCAAAGTTTGAATCAGAATACGTTCAGAGATACAAGCCTATAAAATATGAAAACATGTTCGGTAAATATATGCAGATTACATACGAATTATGACATTCAAGCCCACCTCCCCCTCAAGGAGCGGATTGGTCGTCAGCTCAAACCTCATCTATTTGCTCCTGCATAAACCAAACAGATTGCGTCTTAGACTTGAGAAACGAAATTTTAGAACCTCCGATGTCAAAAGTATTCACAAGCCAGAGGAATCCCCATAGACATATTATAATCAGTTAAGTAAAATGGTTCATGAAATGAGCTTAATTAACACAAGAAATTCAATGACTGAAGTAGGAATCAATTTGATTCCTTCATACATATCGGAAACAGGTACTTGGAAAGTCTTCCTTTTAATTTTATCTTTATCTTTTTCTTTTTCTTTTTCTTTTTCTTTTCTTTAGTTTTATTTTCAACTCATTTATGTCGAGACCAAAACATTGGCATTACTAAATTTTAGGGGAAGGACATGTCCGATCCTTGCACTCCTTTGGTGATGCTCCTGTTACTTCAGATTTTCACTTCCTGGGTAATGATTTTATTTTTAAGATTTCGGAGTAGAGTGAATTTGTGCTTTCTGATGCTATATGATGTTCCAATATGAATGAGTATGTTTGCTGACATTCATGTTGAGATAGTCGGAGTATTATTAATGCCATTGACATGTAAAAATCTTCTAGAACAAGTAAATTTTGGTCCCTGTAAATTTTGCCTTATTTATGGAAGCGAAAGAAAGTTGCAGGTCATTTGGGTAATTATATAATCATGAACAAAAATCAAATAAATGGAACCTTTTCCCAGGAGAGAACTTTTGGACAGTAAATGAAGATTCTATGAGCAGGTCAGACCAGGACTTGTTTGTTTTATATAGGTTATTTCCTTTGGATCACTTTCTATCACTAAAAAAAAATGTCATCTACCAATAGTCTGCACTTACCTGCATATCCGAAGTCCAAAGAGTGAGATTGTCCCTGAGGAGTTGCATGATGAGAGTGCTGTCCTTGTAGGACTCCTCACCCAGCGTGTCGAGCTCAGCAATAGCTTCCTCAAAAGCCTGCACACAAAAATAATATAAGAATGCAGTGATTGTAAATGTAATATATTTTCAAATCAAGCACCACACCAACTTTGTGTTTCATGTCTTTCCCGATTAGTTAAAATGTGCCATTATTGTTCAACCTTATGGCAATATATACTGCTCCCATCATTAACATACACTTCTATTTTGACAAGTAATAATAAATGTCAGGTTCAAGAAATCACCCCAAAATCTAGAGACAAGGACACTGCTATACATGGATGATTTTGAATCAATGATATTGACGTGTATTTCGATTAATGTCCAAATTGGATGTGTATATAGGATTACACCGTCAATAAGACAATGATAACAAAAAAAAAAAAAAAAATGAATGATGAATGCCGCATCATTTCATAAATAAATGATCCATGATTTCTCAATTTTCCATGATCTCAGAAGAAATATCCAGTCCTCTGTGCATAACAGAAGGATGACTGTTGGATCACATAAAATCTCTCATTTCTGCGAGGATGGTTATAGCCAAAAGATTAAAATGACCCTGTGCATAAACTAAAGGTCCACTGATGTCAGCTGAGTATGTTGAAGGGGCAGACTAGATATAGACATAAACATTGCAATCATATACACAAAGTGGCTGCCTTAGACTTGAAATCCATTCATTATGCTTGACAGTAACTTTTAGTACTATACACCCATGCAATGACCCCTCCTGTATACAGGTTATACAACTATTGGAGTTGTTAGGAAGACATCGTCATTACACTGTTGGAATGGGTACCAAAGCCATTAATCGTTACCAATGTCCGAGCATCTCATGAAGTGTATAAATGACACCAAATAATTGAAATATCTCTTTGTTGCAATGTACATAAAAACTCAATTGGCAAGACAAACTAAAGCATGCTGGAACGAACCTGTTTTGCCATGGCACAGGCTTTCTCTGATGCATTAAGGATCTCATAGTAGAACACTGAGAAGTTGAGTGCAAGTCCCAACCTTATGGGGTGTGTTGGCGCAAGATCAGCAACAGCAATATCCTTCAAACCAATACGCAAATTAGAATAATTGTCAGCATCAGTTTTTTTTTTTTTTTTTTTTTTTTTTTTGTGCATGCGTGTGAGACAGAGAGAGGGATAAGGGATGAATTGGTTTAAAGCTGTAGAAATGAAAAACTCAACTATTTTTAAGCAGTGATACTGTGCGTTTAATATTGAGACTTTCAGTAATGGAGTTGAATAAAGCTCCCCTATATATAAAAATAGTAAAAATAAAAAATAGGTGTCAGGCATTGAAAAAATTTCGTACTTACACTAAATTCGGTTTTTATCTTATCAGTGCTCACACGTCCAAGTTATACTAATGCGTGAGATTTGTAGGATCCTAATGAATGAAAGGCTATAAATTTTATTTTTACATGGCAAACCTTTATGCACTAAACAATCATGGCACCATAAACTTCAAGTATAACTCATGAACTTCTAGAGTAGCTCATGAATTTTCTAAATTAACCACATAAAACAATAAAGAATATTTTTTGTATTGACAAGTCAAATCTCATTTTAAAACAAATAAATTGGTGAAGCATAATTTAGTTTTATTAATTTCCACATTATTTTGGTAGTCTAGAAATCTTAAGAACTCCATGGTCAAACACCTTAAGCAGTTCGTGTACTAGAGTCCTACTACTAAAATGTACATCCCATGCGACAGTGTTTGTTGTTAGGAAATGCTAGGATACCTGTGTTGTAAAAACATGCCTCAATGGCAAATATACCTTTGCCTTTCTCCTTTGTCAGATTCTTTGAACAGTTACTCTTCCAATGCCCCCTCTCCAAACAAGGGTAACACTTTCCCTTGCAGCCCAACCGATCTACCTGATTTCCCTTACCTTTCTTGGCCGCTTTGTTTGGATCAGGCTCCTTAGGATCCCTCTTCTGTTTCCTAGCCCTCCTCTTGGGCTTGGTCCTCGAAGACCCTGCCTGAGTCAGTTAAGCACTGCTCTTAGCCTTCATCATACCCTCCGAAGCTCATTCATGAGTTGAGCTAGACTCAAGTAAAATCCAGTTTGTTTATGTTACAGTTCAATTTAAAATAATTGAACAAGTCAGGCAACGGTTGAAGATTGATATCTGCTTGAGACTCACAATCCAGATCAGCTCCAATGATGTTCATTTAAGTAAGATATCATTTTCAAAACATGTTCCCTAACTAGAGTTCATTCAGCCATCTTGGTGTTCATCAAGTTTTTCATGGCTAATTCTCAGGCAGGCCTGCTCATCTCCCCAAATATCTTCTTAAGGTTTACCATGATCTATGTTACCCAGACTCGGGTACGGGTGTCGGACACGGGTACGTGTCTAGAGGTCGAATCCATCTATGTATCAAATTATAAGACACGGGGACACGGAATAAAAGTGTCCAAAGCTTAGACACGGGCACTTGGACACTTCATATAAATATGGAAGTATGAAGTAATTACAACTGGATTCAGCTTGGGACTGAAAGCCAAGGCCCAACGTCAGAGAGAAAACAATACATAGGCACAAAGGCAGGACAACTAAATTTGACAGTTGACTAAAAACCAAACACCACAAATAAAAGCCCAGCCAACGTATTTGTGTGTGGTCAGTGATGTAATTCACATATAATATTATAATGAGGTTTTTATTATTAAAATGATGATCTAGCCTATTTTGGTAAAAGCCAAGCCCAACGTATTTCTTTTTGGTAAAGTTGGTATTGGGTTTCATTAATAGCCAAAAAGCTAACCACCATGCACCAGCTGTCTTTTCTTTTTATTTGAGGAACCAAATGCACCAGCCGTCTTTCTTTTTTTGTCCTTTTCTTTTTGGTAAAGTGGGTACTGGGGACCACTTGCAACAGCTATCTGGCCAAAGCTTCTCACATTGTTCACATGGCTTGTTCAAGCAAAACTATCAGCTATATATTTAAAAGAATAAAAAGTCAAGGCACGATAAACAAAAAAATGTCTCTTCTTTCCACAACTCCTCCTTCAACCTTTCTTAACCCTATTTTGAAATCGAAGACCAGAGAGTTTCATCCTATTTTCAAATCGAAGACTACAGAGAGCTTCATCGCCATCTAATCAGCCGTGTCCGATTCAAAAACAAAGTGTCCAACCCGTATCCTGTTTCTGTGTCGGCGTTGTGTCGTGTCGACACGGACACCCTCGCCTGAACCGGAGAGTCCAGGTAACACAAACCATGATCTCACAAGTAGTGGGGTAAGACTGATGTTGGTGCTGAAGAACATTTGACATAGATTCCAAAATATAACATATAGCCATCTCATCAGATTTAACCCACTTCTTGTAATACTCAACATCCTCTTTAGTTGCACCATACTCAGGAACATCAAGACAGTCTATGGTAAGCACTGACTTGTGCCCTTCAGCAGTACGTATAATGTCCAAGTTACGTTTTCAATCCAAGTATAGTTCATTTATTCTCCTTGAGAATGATTGCAAGTGGGTTGAATGGATTTAACATGATGAATCTAAAAAATGCATCCATACATACATGGTGAATTAATATATTCATGCATTTATAAACTTCGTGGATCCCTCAAACCACATAGCATGACAAATCCGAATACTAATACTGTGATAATATAACTCCGGCGGGGAATATATATTATCACTATTAGCAGGATAACCCCATTATTTGATATTGTCTAGGCATCTACTGCCAAATATAAATAAGGGATAATTCCTAAAAAATGGAGTTTTCAAGGTTTACTGCCATGCCAAAATGATGAAGTCAAAGTCCACTCTTTCCAAAGTGATGGAGTTTTATCAAAAGTGAACATGGAAATCTACTGTAGATTGTATTTTGATTCCCAAACTGCCCCTTTGAAAATTTACTGTCTCAGCTCCAAAACTCCATCATCTCGGCTTTGAGCACACCCAAAATGGGTCATCCAAGACTCACCGGAACTGTTGCACGCCAACGCTAAAGCTCGAAGTTGAGCTCTCGGTTCAGTTTGTTGGGATTTATATGCCCTGGCATAGCAAATTCCTGTTTGGATTAAAGTGACATATGTTCCTGACGTTTATGAAATATTTATGTTTTATACAATTGGTGAATTCAATGTATTATATTTCGATTCATTATAGAATTGATAGTGTTCATTTGATTACAAGAGATATTTATATATATGTTTGTGATGCCAATCAATGCATGATATATAAATAGTAATCATAAATGGTTCATAGTCGGTAATTATGGATGGACTCATAATTAATTAAGATTTGAATTGGATCCGCGTTAGGTTGAGATATATTGCGAGAGCCGTCGTATGCAATTGCTCCCTATCACCGTCATAGCATTTGACTCTTAAGTATGAGAAAATTATAGACTTTTTTATTAATTAATAATTACTTTGATTTGTTCGGCGGATTCTTCGGGATCCTTAGACCGACTTTTTGGGTAGTTATGTAATTAATAATTAGAGGGTTATATTTTCAATATTTGCATCATTGCTACTTGTATTTATTTTGTATTGATTATGGTCGATCACAAAGTAAATTCGAAGGCCTTCGTGTATTTTTAGACAAAATGATTTATTATATATTTATTTATTTAAATTATTATTTTTGTCAAACAAATGTTTTATTGTGATCGAACTAGAAATAATCAAAGGTACCAAAATAAATATATTAATTAAGTAGTCGGATTGATGGCTTTATTTATCCGATAACTAATTATGCATAGAGGGGTCAAAGTGCAATATTGACTTAGAGGTTATTTATTATTTAATTGGAGTTCAATTAATTTCTTTTAGTGGAGTAAAAATTAATTTATGAATTAATTGAATTGGGTCCATGGACCGGGCCAATTATTAATTCATTGTAGCCAATAAAATAATAGGCTCAATGGATTCTCACTCATAACCCAACTTGATATTGGAATCATATTAGATTTGAGACATGTGAATTAGAGATTGAGAAGGATTAGTTGTTTCCTTTTCTTTACCTTTATGTTGCCTATAAATATACATGGTCTATGTATATTTTAGGTGTGATTTTTAGTAGAAGAAAAAAGGAATATATTTTCTCTCTCTAGAAAATTAGGGTTTATGTTCTCATCTAATGGAGGCTCCCACAAGCCTAATTTTCCAAAGTCATTCATGGAGGCATATGAGTGATTCCTAAAGACAAAACAATTAACAAGAAGATGGAAATCCAAGAGAATGCATCTTGCTAAGGGATCTACAATAAGTGAGAACATTCACTTTAGAGGAGAGATCTAAGGTTTACTCAAACCTTGATGTAAGTATTCAATCTTTTAATTGAATGATACATCATGTTTTATTTTTGCATAAAACTTGTCTCTATGTAATGAATCAAGATCTATGAATTTAAATCCCTCGAAAAGTTTTTAAAACTAGCACGTTTCCCGACAGTGGTATCAGAGCATGGTTTGATTCATTACTAGAGAACATGATTTTATGAAAATCATCATTCATAGATCCAAAATTATATTCATATATATTTTTATTGATGTATGTTGATGTATGATTTAATATGTTGATATATATTGATACATGATGATGTATGAATAATTGTGAATGAATAATGATATATGGTTGGGCCATGGATGAAGCTTATAGGTTAAATTAATGTAATTTTATCTTTGGATGAATGTAATTAAGACTTTGATTTAGCCGTTTGAAAGTTCAATGATATAATTTAATTTTTTCCATTGTATTTCAAATTGTAAATATTTTTAAAGCCATGTAATCTTCGTCAAAGGATGCTATGAAGCTTCAAAAAGGTCCAAGAGGGTTAAATTAGGCTTCAGGAATTTTCTGGGATTTTTTAGAAATTTTTCGGAATTTTTCCGGAATTTTTTAAGGCCTAATTTAATTTCTGGAATTTTTCGGCAATTTTCCGGCAACCGGAGAGTTGTCGGCGGCAAGGTTTTGGCCGGAGATCAAAAGGGATTGATGGGAAATAATCCCATGTGACGCGGCTAATGATGACCCTCGCGCATTACTTAGAGCATATAAATGTTAAAAGCTGAATCCATTGGCCATTTAAATTGCTTCTGTCTGTTATTTATTTATTTAACTAATGCATGGAATAATTAATTGTTTATTATTATTATTCATGCATTGGATCCATGATATTTAATTAAATGACTTGATTTATATTAATTAAATTATGAAAATTAATTGGATTTGATTACTAATTAATTTGAGAGCACTTATTGAGAAACGAAAAATTATTTTTGTAAATTATTTTTAAAGTGTGCCTCAAATTAAATATTAGTGAATCGTTTAAAGTCCAAATATTTTCTAAATTTAATTGGATTAAAATTAAGACGTTTTGCATGCATTATATCATGTAAATGAATAAAATGAAAACCCTAATTATGAATGATTAAAAATTAAGTGGGAGCGGGGATTTTTATACATTACCCCATGGCCTTTGTTATTAACACCATTGTAATTAGATCTTCAAAAATAAGGCCCCACGCATGATTTGAAGAGTCTTAATATTACAAGAATGGTTATCTCATGAAAATAATAATATTAAATGTTCATTGTAATTAAATCTTTAAAAATAAGGCCCTACGCATGATTTAAAGAGTCTAGATTATAATGACAAGATATTTAATATTTTATTTTTCATTAGAGATTTAATAACGTTATACACTCAATCTAAAATCAATAGTGTTAGCTCCCCAACGGAGTGGTCTACACTAGGTGATTTTAGAAAGGCTAAACATAATCGGGAATCATTTCATATAGATAGACAAGACATTGTCTTAAGAAATATGGAGATGATGGGATTTGCCCGCCAATAACAATAATGAACTTCACCAACCGAATAAGTTATTGGTGTATTGGTTATCCGATTTTTCATGCAGTGGTTAAGGGACCCACATATTATTTTAATGGAAATACTCACCTAATAACAAATGAATCTCTACAATAGTAATAATGAACTCCTCCAACAGGATAAGTTATTGACATATTGATTGGTTGATTTATTATGCTACAGAGTTGAGGGACCCACATTAATTAAAAGGGATTGTTCACCAATAATGATAATGATCTCTTGTTCGATTGAGATTTATTATATTATGTGGTAAACAAACTCATTTTAATTTTAAATATGCATGACAGTATTAATAATTCACCTTGCATATTGTATGAATGTATTTATATTCAAACTAATTATGCCTAATCCATTTTATCTGCTTGCTAATTTCAATGTATGTGGACTTCATTTATAATGACTAGAAAAGGAATTTAGATATTTTATTCACACGTGGTGGTACAAATGTATTTACTACTCCTAAAACCTAATCCTTTTACTTTAAAATACCCAAGAGAACATTAATACTTTGAATAAGTGAAATAAGGCAAATGAGATGAATTGGTGCAATATTCTAGAGTTTACCTCGAATACGCTCCAAAGTTAACATTTACATTATTTTATTTTCTTTAAGCATCATGTTAAATGTCAATAAGATGTTTTGGTGAGATTAGATAGAGAGTATGCTAAAGTACTATATCAGACTTGAATAGCATCAAGATAGCCTAAGGAACTCCAGTATAAAATCGCATTTTGGAAAATGATTGTTTATTATTTAAAATTAGCTGGAGATCAATAGGGCTGACTTGGGTGGTAAGTTTCAAGTTGTCATGATTATTGCCTTGTTACCAAACTCGTTCGACTCTGTTAGAGTGAACTAAATAAGGAATCAGTTTGAGTTCACACTCGCTGATATTCTTATAGAATTGGTAACAGATGAAGGGATAATCAAGAGTTTGGGCGTTCCTATCAATCTAACCTAGTCTATACCATCTTCTTCTAGGCCCAAGTGGACGGGCAAAGCAAAGAAGAAGGATGATAATAGGACTAGGCTAGCACAAAACAAATGTATCTAAAAGGTTAAAGGGAATAAGGCAGTGTATGTTGAGGGCGAATGAAACTGTTTCTTTTGCCGTTAACTAAAACACTATAGGACGAACTGTCTAAGCAATGACGTGGCATAGGAAAATATATATTTAATCATTGAGCCATGTTATGTGGTTGCATCTATTAATTCCTGATTGATAGATTCTGGAGCCACTAAACATGTTTGCAATTCATCGTAAGGATTTCAGGAATCCAAAAGCTTTGATGATATGGATATATATTTATCTTTTGACCTGATGCCAAGGTTGTAGTTAGGTCAGTGGGAGTATTACATCTGAAATTAGAGAGTATGAGGATATTAGTATTAGAGAACTATCTTTATGCACAGAAGTTAGACGCAATCTAATTTTTGTTTCACTTGTGGTTTATAAAAACTGTGTTGTTATTTTGTAAAACTGGTTTTATAAAATTGAATAGATATGCTATTGCTTCTGGTGCATTGAAAGATGGTTAATATACTACAATCACAAACTCTTAAGATTTGCAGGATGTAAAAACTAATGTTGCATCTTCTAGATCGAATGTTAAGAGAAAAATTGTTATTCCTGACTCATTGTATTTTTAATGTCTATTTTTGGGTTGTTATCAATCAAAATAAGATTCAAAGATTGGTCAAAGAAGGTTAATTACCTAGTGAGGCAGGGGAGCCTAAACCAAACTTGTGAACCCTGTTTTGAAGGATAGATAACTCTTAGGGCTTAATCAGCCAGATGAAATAGACATAAAGGACAATTGGAGTCGGTACACACTGACACGTGTGGTCTTATGAACATCCAAGCAAGATTACTCACGTTTTGGATAAGTTTATCTGATGCAACACAAGTCTTGAACTCTTGGTATATTCTGAGAAGGTTAAGACTGATGTGGAGCACATATTAGGTAAACTTATCAAGACAATGCGATCTGATCGAGGATATGAGTATTTCTTAGGATAGTGCAAAGACTACATGGTTAATGAGGGTATTATGTACCAGTTTTCCGCAATTGACGCTAAATGCATTTAGGTGTCAAATAGGAATAACAGAATTCCATTTAACATGGTTAGATCTATGATCAGTTATGCCACATTATCTCTTTCATTTAAGAGTTTAGCGTTAATGACATCGATGCGCATTATGAACTGCATTCCATCTTAGTCTGTCTCAAGGATACCGCTGAGCTGTGTTTTTGACTAAATCTTAGTTTGAATCACATGCACGTATGGGGTAGTCTTGCACATGTGCGTTTGATATGGACAAGTAAGTTGGAAGCAGATCATAGGCATGCTAGATTTGATAGCTACTCTTAAGTCACTTGGATGGATTATTTTATGATCTCAAAGATAAAAATTGATTGCTTACACTCACTGTTTATCTATAGGAGAATCATATTATGAACCACACACCTAGTAACATAATGTTAGAGAATATGGTATGAGTACCAGATGTACAACATGTGAACACACTTATTATAGAGATTGAGAATAATATATGAATTCTCTATTGATGCGTCAGCATCATTTAGTACACAAATTCCTGCATCGGTACTTTAATGTAGTGGGAGGATTATCATCCAACCGACAGAATCATATTTTTAGGTGAGACCATTATGGACATCCCTGTTAAACATGAGTTGGACCCAGTAAGCTACACGGAAGCGTGAACCGATATGGATACAGATCGTTTTGGCGAGTTACTATGAAATCAGAGTTGGAATCTATGTATTCTAATAAATTCTGGGATCTTGTAGAACTTTCTAGTAGGGTGATACCTATGGAAGGCAAGTTAATCTACAAAAAGATACCAGAAGATTTCTTAGTGAATAAATCATGAGTGTACAAGGGAATGTCATTATTTTTCTTAATTCTATATATTGATGACATCCTGCTCATTTATAATGACGTGAAAGTTTTGTCATCAATAAAAAAGTAGTTGTTCAATTACTTTTAAATGAAGGATTTTCAAGATGTAAGCTATATTCTTAGGATCAAGCTTTTGCAAGATCAGGTTAAAAGGAAAATAGGCTTATCTTAATAATCCTACATTGATAAAGTTTTGACCAGGTTTGGTATGCATAAATCAAAGAATGAGTTCTTGCTTTATTGATATGGATTGCTCTCTCTAGTAAGTAGTTTTTCAAGACTATCAAAGGAGATTGAGCAAATGAGACTGGAACAATATGCTTCGGCATATGAGAGTCTCATATATGCCATGGTCTATACCAAACAAGACATCCGCTACATAGTAGGGATAGTCAGTAAAGATCAGTCCAATACTGGACTTGACAACTAGTCTGTTGTGAAAAATATCATTAAGTACCTAAGGAGAATCAATGATATCATACTCATTTATAGATGTGATGATATGGTCCTAGTCAGGTATGCTAGTTCTGATTTTCAATCAGAAGTAGATACTATGAGGTTCATGACTTAGTATATGTTCACTTAATGGAAGGGAAATCAGTTGGTAGATTGTTAAGCAGATTTCAACTGCTGACTCAAACCTGCAGGTGGAATATATTGCAGCCTTAAAGGCGGCAAAAGAAGCCTATTGGTTTGATCTCACTGATTTAGAGGTTGTGGAACATACTAGTTTACCTATCGAGCTATATTGCGATAATAGTGCAGAAGTAGTCCAAACCAATAACCCAAGGTTCCATAGATGAACAAAATACACTGATAGGAAGTATCATGTTCTACATGATATTGTCCGGCAAGAAAATGTACTTGTGGCTAGAACATTGCATTGGAACATAACTTTGTTGATCCATTAACAAAGGTGTCGTCGATCAATAGTTTTGATCAACACCTGGATAACATTGGAGTTAGATGCAATTTGAATTGGCTATGAGGAAAATGTACTTATGGCTAGAACATTACATTAGAACACAACTTTGTTGATCCATTATCAAAGGTGTTATTGATCAATAATTTTGATCATCATCTGGATAACATTGGAGTTAGGTGCAATTTGAATTGGCTATGAGGGCAAGTGGGAGATGTTGGGATTTATATGCCCTGGCATAGCAAATTCCTGTTTGGATTAAAGTGACATATGTTCCTGACGTTTATGAAATATTTATGTTTGATACAATTGGTGAATTCAATGTATTATATTTCGATTCATTATAGAATTGATAGTGTCCATTTAATTACAAGAGATATTTATATATATGTTTGTGATGGCAATCAATGCATGATATATAAATAGTAATCATAAATGGTTCATAGTCGGTAATTATGGATGGACTCATAATTAATTAAGATTTGAACTGGATTCGCGTTAGGTTGAGATATATTGCGAGAGCCGTCGTATGTAATTGCTCCCTATCACCGTCATAGCATTTGACTCTTAAGTATGAGAAAATTATAAACTTTTTTATTAATTAATAATTACTTTGATTTGTTCGGCGGATTCTTCGGGATCCTTAGACAGACTTTTTGGGTAGTTATGTAATTAATAGTTAGAGGGTTATATTTTCAATATTTGCATCATTGCTACTTGTATTTATTTTGTATTGATTATGGTTGATCACAAAGTAAATTCGAAGGCCTTCGTGTATTTTTAGACAAAATGATTTATTATATATTTATTTATTTAAATTATTATTTTTGTCAAACAAATGTTTTATTGTGATCGAGCTAGAAATAATCAAAGGTACCAAAATAAATATATTAATTAAGTAGTCGGATTGATGGCTTTATTTATCCGATAACTAATTATGCATAGAGGGGTCAAAGTGCAATATTGACTTAGAGGTTATTTATTATTTAATTGGAGTTCAATTAATTTCTTTTAGTGGAGTAAAAATTAATTTATGAATTAATTGAATTGGGTCCATGAACCGGGCCAATTATTAATTCATTGTAGCCAATAAAATAATAGGCCCAATGGATTCTCACTCATAACCCAACTTGATATTGGAATCATATTAGATTTGAGACATGTGAATTAGAGATTAAGAAGGATTAGTTGTTTCCTTTTCTTTACCTTTATGTTGCCTATAAATATACATGGTCAATGTATATTTTAGGTGTGATTTTTAGTAGAAGGAAAAAGGAATATATTTTCTCTCTCTAGAAAATTAGGGTTTATGTTCTCATCTAATGGAGGCTCCCACAAGCCTAATTTTCCAAGGTCATTCATGGAGGCATATGAGTGATTCCTAAAGGCAAAACAATTAACAAGAAGATGGAAATCCAAGAGAATGCATCTTGCTAAGGGATCTACAATAAGTGAGAACATTCACTTTAGAAGAGAGATCTAAGGTTTACTCAAACCTTGATGTAAGTATTCAATCTTTTAATTGAATGATACATCATGTTTTATTTTTGCATAAAACTTGTCTCTATGTAATGAATCAAGATCTATGAATTTAAATCCCTTGAAAAGTTTTTAAAACTAGCACGTTTCCCGACACAGTTTAGTCACCGTGGGTTTAAGATAGCTCCTAAGTTCGCTCGCCATCATCTAAGCATGAAGGTCGTGGAACCCGCTGTTGGTTATGGAGTTCACCGGCATTCATCACTACTTTGGTCACCGGAGTTTTACTGGAGCTTCACCGTCACCATTGGAGTTGAGCTCATTGATCCTCTAAACTGAACTACACCGGACAGTGTTCGGCGTTTTGAAGCTTGGTTCGATTGGTCGGACTAGAGTGAAGCTCGCCTAAACTGTTTGGGCAGACTGGTTGGCCATGTTTGTAACTTCTTCAGTTGAGTCACATTTGGATAAGGAAGAAAGCTTCGGTCTGGTAGCTTGGAGCTCGCTATTGGGTTTGATCATCACTGCCAGTTGCTCGCCGTTATGTCAGTTCTTCACCGTTGGTCTGTCTCGCCGCTGAGATCATGCATCGCCACTAGCGCCATCCTTGTGTCGTCGGTGTGGTTCATTCTTGTTCGTCACCGCCATCCACATCCTTGCCGGTCAAAAGAAAAAACCACCGTGAGTGCACACTGAGCACATCTTTGCTTGCCGTCCACAAAGTTCACTGCTACTTCTTGATTTCAAGATACAAAGGGGTTGTAATTATTTTCCCAAAAGAGAAATAAAGAGAGAGAAAGGGTAGGTAAATTAGTTAAATTGGTGGAGGGTAATAGGGTTATTTCTCAACACAGTTGAGGAGCAATTTGGGAATCAAGACACTTTCATAAAATTCCATCATTTTAAAAAGGTTTGACTTTGACTCCATCATTTTGCCAGTAAACCTCCAAAATTCCATTTTTTAAGAATTATCCATCGGACGGGAAAAATATTATTAATTTTTTATTCAAGTGTACACCATTATCTCTCTTGAATGATTAAATAATCAAAATATTATCTGTCGGGCGAGGAAAAAATATATTTATTCATTCATCATAAGAACCCATACTTGTAATTCCGTGTTTAAAATAAACTTGGAGGGAGAAATATTCTAAGAATAATGATACTCTTGCCGAAGGCTTGGGGCCAAATAGGAGGCCCAAACCTCTCATTTTTTTCTACACAAGGATTTGCTATTCAAAAAGGAATCTCTCTCCACAATAAATGCTCATCTCTTGCTGGTTAAGAAAAGCCTTTAGTTTCACAAAACTTACTATTAATGCCGATAACCTTGCAAAAGAATGTTGGAGTAGAATTCATATTTTTTAATGTAAGTTTGAACGTGAAATTTACTCATTAGGATTTAGTCCCTCTCAAAATTAATATAATATAGTAAGTTTTAAAAAATATATAAAGATTAAAATTTTTTAAAAAGAAACAGTTATCTCTCATACAAGTTTTCAAACTCTGCACTTTTGACATAAAGTTTTTATTTTTTTTCAAACTTGCTTTATTATAAATGTATTATTTATAAGTTTTTGCTTAAATTATAACTTGTATCAAACCATCTCAGATCTCATTAGAATTTATTTAGTATTTCCCATTTTTCATTTTTAGTTTATTATTTAACAACCATTTTTTTAAATAAATAAATTTTTTTTTGACAAGTTAAAAAAAAAAAATTAATTAATTAAATAAATTATCATTACTTTATATTAATTTTTTATAATTTTGAAGCACTTCAAAAAACTAAAAATGTATATGTCAAATGTGTGGAATTTGAAAGCTTTTATGAGAGACAACTCTATCATGTCCCCCTTTTTTCCTTTTTTTTTTTTTTTTTTAAAAAAAAAAAAAAAAAAGTGAAATGCTAGATTCTTTGTGATGTGTGAATATCAATTCTCTAAACACTTAAAAGTATTTCATCCATAGGTTTTTTCATATATTTTATTAATTTGAGAGAAATTAAATCCAATTAGCAAATTTCTGGCATAAGCTTACATTTAAAAAATAAAAATTAAAAAAAATAAATAAAGAAACAAACAAACAAAAAAATAGCACAAATTCGGACTCCAACATTCCTTTGTAAAACTCAAAGATTTTTTCTTAACTAACAAAAGATGGAGTATTTACTTTCAAAAGAGAAAGATTTCTATTCTAAACAAATTACTATGGTTTGATAATGAATACCATAGAGAACCCCTGTCCCACTTGATATTTAAGCTTGAGGGTTTTATGGCATCACATACATTACTGCATGTGTTATGACTTAATCCATTGTTGAATTTAGAGACAAGTTTGACCCACAAGACTTTCTACATTTCCTTTGGATAGATTTTTCAAAAAAAAAAAACATCCATTTTTCCATCCATAGAGAATTTAAAAAATGCTTAAAACTCTTTAAAGAGATTTTTAGGAAACTCTTTTAATAATAATTCTCTACTTGGAAAAAATTAAGAAATAGAACTCCAATTCAGATAGAAAGTCAAACTTGTTAGAAATGTCATTTCCAACAATCTCTCTCATCATAGTTTATCAACTGTAAATTATAACACTTTATTTTTCATGGATCAATATGCATGAATATATACCATCCATCACACTTACATGAAAAATAATTATAAAGCATATGCGCATGGATGAGAACCAAATATTCTAGGCTTACCACATGTCTTGGTCCTCAAAAGTTTTCTGTAAAAGATTGAGGACCAAGATATGTGGCAAACCTAGAATAATTGAGTCTCATTGTTGTATTTTTTATTGTATATTATTCATGTGTGAGGCAATTGTAAAGGGCAATTATCTTCAAATTCCCCTTACTCTAAGCCTACATCGTTTATTTTGATGTATAATTTTGAATGAATATTGTCATTCCATGTAATTGTGTTTTGGAAATTGTATATCAATCTCCTATAACGAAGAAGGCCCACTTTGAGAGTGTTTGAAGACTCAAAGATCTATGCAAAGATTGTTGGAGAGACCAGTTCGAGTCAACTCAACGGGGGAGGAGAGGCCCAAGTCGACCCAGAGGAAACCCAAGGATCACCACCATGCAGCGACCATGTCGCTGCCGGACGGGACGGAACAGTCACTGCCCTTGTGCAGCAACTTTTTGGGTCTTTTCCCGGCAGTTTGGGTGGTTATCCATGCTATGTTAGATACCCATTTGCATAGGTTTATTTAGTGCCCAAGTTAGAGAAGATGGTTCTAAAAAATGTATTCTTGGAGATCAAGTTTATGGTGTAGCATAGAGTCTTCTTGGATGCCAAGGACAATAATGGGTAGCATAAAGTTTTCTTGGATGCACGTTGGTTGGAGATTCCTTCTCTAACGAAAAATTGGTATCAAGAGACTACCATCTAGTTCTTGTAGAGTATCATTCATGATTTTACGCAGCCTTTACACTTTCATGGTGTTGTTTTATTTGTAGTCATTGAGCATTTAAATAATGGAAAGAGAATTTGTGTGAATTATAGATCAAGTGTTATTCAAGTAAGCATGGGCCCACTGTTTGGTGCAGTGGTGAGGTGTGAAAACATAGATTTGAATGCGAGTGCAGCACTCCAAGCAAAAATAATGCAATAGAGCATGTCTATTGTACATATCTAGTCCAGCCTCCTAGTCCACCACAAGGGTAGGAACAAATCAGGTAACAGTCGACACGGATCTTTTGGTTTGTAAATTCGGTTTCCTTCACAATTTTATTTCTTCACTCTTATCAACTTAGTACATGGAAACATCATTACTTTTTGCCTCTCTTAAACAGTATTCCACACAACTTACACTTTATGGTTAATAAGTCAAAATCTTTGTTTTATTTCCTTTTCATGTATTATAATTAATTAAAGTAAAATATAAAACATTTCCAATAGCGGAAAAGATTCCTCATCCACCCTTGTGTCTATAGCCATAATTTGCAGAAAGATTTAGAAATTAACACATAGGGCCTTCAAAATAATTCAAAATAATTTTCTATTTTTTTTTAAATTCTTTGAAGTCATATCAAATAATTAACAATTTAAACCTTTACGCTTGTACACTAGACCGATTCCATGTGTGTAATTCAAAATTTAAAATCCAGATATGTATATATATATATATAGATATACCTGAGCAGCCTTATAGGCGAGCATAGTGTCCTCAGCAGCCTCCTTTCTCTCAGCCCCAACCTTGAATTCGGCAAGGTACCGATGGTAATCCCCCTTCATCTTCAAATAGAACACCTTGGACTCGCTCGCCAACGACGTCGGAATCAGATGCGCATCCAACAGCCTCAGAATTCCGGCGCAGACCTCCGTGAGCTCCGTCTCGACCTTGGATCTGTAGTCCTTCACCAGCACCACGTGCTCCTCGTTCTTGCGGGACTCCTCCTTCTGCTCGATCGATGACACGATCCGCCACGCCGCGCGGAGGGATCCGATCACGTTCTTGTAGGCGACGGAGAGGAGGTTGCGCTCCTCGACGGTGAGCTCGCCGCCGGCGGAGGTGGTGCCTACGACGAGCTTCTCCATGAACTTCACCATCTCCTCGTACCGCTCGGCTTGTTCGGAGAGCTTCGCCATGTAGACGTACTGCTCTCTGGTCAGGTTCTCCGGCACCGCCGACGTCATTTGGAGGAGAGAGAAAGTGTAGAGAGAGAGAGTACAGAGTAGAGAGAGGAAGAAGATTTGATTGAAGTTTGAACAGCTCGGAAAATGGCTTATATTACGAGGTATTTATTGGCTTTTTGATATTTTCGTCCTAAAGTACTTGTCTTGGAAAGTCATATGCCTACTTGCAAGTGTGTGTCAAACTCTGACAACTCGCCAGGCTAGCTTAGTAATTTCAGATAAATTCAAACATTATTTTTTAAAAACAAATACATAAAATAATAATGGTGTAATAGTAATAAATTGAATGTATACTTATCATTTTTCTAAAATTAAAATACATTTTAAAGAAGATAATTAAATTGACACAACAATTGAGTAGATCCAATTCAAATAGATACATTTTAGGTGTTTTATTTTTGACTAAAATAGAAACAGTATTTTTGGTGTAAGAATATTTTGAAAAAAAATTAGAAACACGTTTGGGAACGATATTTGCTGTGTAAATGTCGGAAACAGAAATATGTAAAATATAGTTTTGGATCATGAACAGTTATCAAAATTTTTGCAGTATGTAAAATAAAATAGCACCAAATAATGCTTTTGTTGCCAAAATAGACAATGTAGCAACCCAAAAATAAAAACAACACAAACAAAACACAAGCCAAACAAAAAAATTATACATAGTAGTCTAACACTCTTAGTCTAAACCATGCCTTGTTCAACTTCTATTTGAACCTAAATAAAAAATTTCAATATTATTCAAGAAATTATTTTCTCCTATGTACTCATTTTTTGAACCTTAGCCCTCATTTACCCAAAAAAAAAAAAAAAAAAAAAAGTTTGAAACCAAATATATGTGATTGGATATTACGGATAATTTGGTTCAATTTTTTAGACCTCTAATTCATGAACTAAATTGTTCCTAACGATTACATAATTTTTGAAACTGGGACCGAATTGTTGAGTTATAAAACCAAAACAAAAAAACAAGTTTAATTCACATGAGGGGTGGTTTGGCATTTTATTAAAAATTACACATATTAAAGTGGAAAAAAAAAAATTTGAAAAAACAATAGATGTAAGATGACAAAGAACTCTTGACGACAAATTATATATATATTTTTGTCATTATTGCATCAGTTATATTTTTTTATTATTATTTTTTTGAATAATAAAAGGGGCATTTTGTAGAAAATAAAAGTTCAAGGGGTTTTTCTACTAATGGTGAAAGTTGTTTTGTGCTTTAACCCGAAACAGAAGCAATGTTTATATTTTTAGAATATGTTCAACATTATTTAAAAACTTATTTGGTAACGTAAATTTGTTACAAGATTTTTAAAAATAAAAACATGAAAGCATGTTTGGTAAAAAATGTTACAAGTTTGAAAATTTGAATGGTTAGTTAAAAATGTTATTTTAAATTATTATTAATTTTTTTTTTAGTGTGTTTTGTTACTGTGCAAAAGCAAACAAAAACATCATTTTGATGCTTTCAATTTTGATCTCAATTTTAAAAGTGTTTTAATATTATTCAAAAGTATAACAACTATTACTAAACATACTTCGTATTTTTACTTCGTTACAATAATAACAAAAACAAAAAATACAAAACAAAAGTATTAACCAAACAAGCAGTCAAATTGACTATATGTAACGCTCCTTGTGCATTAGGCTAGTGATATAGGATCAGTCTACTTATCCAAAAAAAAAACAAAAAAAAAATGGTATAGATCCCATCTAAATACGTGCACTGCGTGCTTGATTTTGTCAAACAAAAATAATAGCTAAAAAAACCTTACGCATGTAGGGGGCAAATTCATCCATGTTAATGATTTCCGCAACTCACACCACTTCTATTTAAGTAACTCAATGTTAAAGTGTATAATATTACTCCGCGAGGCTACTTGTAGCAGTCTCTCCTTAATTTTATTTTCTAAATTAGTCGCATTAATTTTTTTCAAAAGTCACATAGACAACTTTTTCTCTTCAAATTTTGATGATACACAATTTCTCCGAATTTTCTCTCTCAAAATAATAATATTACACATTATTTCAACACCCATAAACTCACTTTTTTACCTTCATTATGAAAATTTTGACTTGCATGATTCATGAAGCAAGAGTCATGCATAGTCCACCACACCTCATAATGATACGGCATCATCATCGCTTGACAGAAGTGAAGACTAATTTGGACGCGTTTATAAACGAATTACACCAATGTCAACAATGCAAATAGAGTTACGAAAAGCGGCGAGTACAAAAATTTGAATACTCGAGCGAGTAGAGTGAAAGATTTCTTGTGTGGATTGGTGTATAGTTATCGGCGGGTAGAAGTTATGAAGCATGAGGGATGAGTCAGATTCCACTAGGACCACACTGCTGTCCCCGGTCAGTTCTGGTTGACGGCTTGTCAAGATATTTGAACTTTTAATGTATTGAGCCCAAACCTGTAGTTTGTGTACCAAATATTTGAGAAAGCCCAACCTAGATGAGGCTCATAATATGCATTTAACCAGTAAAAATGCACCTAAGTAAATTAGACAACCAACATGCCTCAATGGGCATTGCAGTGTTAGTAGGGAGTAAGTTCTTAACGTCTCATTTTTTAACAATATTTTTTATTAAAATAGTGCGTGTGTTATGAGATCAATACAAGTGTTCTAAGAAATAAAATAAAAAAATGTGTAAACAACCACCATCACATTGCAAGGTATTTCATTCCCACGACTCATTAAGGCCAGGCCCAAACTGAATCCCATGGCTGCCCAGGTCCACCATATATAATGGTCATCTTCTTTCGGTCTTAACCGTCACTACGGATACTTCTATAAGAGCGACATACTTCTATCAGATACAAGTCAAATATCGATACTCTTCAAATACTCATTAATATGTGTCCGATACTTCTTAAAAGTATCCATAATTTTAAATATATATTTTAATTTCTAACGCGAATCCGATACTCCTTAGATATTTCGATTGCGTATCAAATACTTCTCAGATACCTCATAACACATTTTTAACAAGTTTTGAATATTAAAATGTGATTTTTCTAACAATAATAAACTAGTATAGTGGTTAAGAAAATTTATTAAGTAGTGACTATAAATGTTTATTTTATATGTTTTGAAACAAACTCTTAGGTTATATTAATAATTAGATTCATAATATTAAAGAAAATTGATATTAAAAAAAAATTACATAAAAATATATTTATTATTAATATTTTTTTGCCATATCACATGTATTCCACTTTTTTTAATATTTACCCCATCGCCGTGTTCGTATCTACACCCTATATCTGTATCCGTGCCCGTGGTTTCTAGCTCCACTATAAGAATGCACGCCTCACCATCGTATTGCAAGGTTCTTCATTCCCAAGGCCCATTACTCGAGGCCAGGCCCAAGGTCAATCCCTCGGCGGCCCAGGCCTACCATATAGCCATCCTCATTTCAGTCTCGGTCTCCATTGTCACTCTTGAGTCTTGACTCTGCCTTCTCGTCTCATCCTCAAGCTCTCTCCACACTGACAGAGTAAATTTGAGTTGGTGAATGAACCGATAAACACTAATCTGACAATGGCCGGAAGTGGCCGAACAAGTGCTCGAAGCAGAATCAAATCCACCTCCGGCGTCGATGAAGATCGTACCCTCCGTCAGCCCAATCCGAAACTCCGAAGAAACAGAAGCAGAGACGACAGTTTTATCAACATCCTAAATGTAAATCTCAAAGCCTTGCTAGGGTTTGGTGTCATCGCATTCTTGATCGCAGTATTTCTGATTTATCATCTCATACAACCGGCCGAGGAAGCTCAGAAACCCAGGGTGATCACGCCTTTCCCTGGGCCAAAACTCATGGATCTTCCTCAGGTGAAACTCACATATATCGTTTAATCTTATATATATATGTATGTATTTTACACGTATAATATATATTGTTTATCTGTATATGTATAAATCAAATGTTGCAGTTTCAAGGTGAGCACAAGGAGAGTTTGTACTGGGGAACTTATCGGCCGCATGTTTATTTTGGAATTCGCGCGAGGTACTCCTTTGCCTACTTGGAAGTTTTTCTCTTTTGTTGTTATACAATTGACAATGGCGTTTTTCATTTTTATGGTAATTGCATTGATGGTTGTTATCATTGTTGAAGAAGAGGATCTAAAATTTTCCTCTACTTTTGTTTTTATTAATATTTTTCTGTTACAATTCTGATTGAATTCCTCCTGTTAATGGCAACACTTCCATAGTTTTACATATGTCAGTTTTAACAAAGATCTAGAATTCTATAATTGAAATGTTTGATAGAGGGTTGAGGACTAGAGATGCATTACCATGTAAAATCAACAATTATATGAATCAAGTATTTGAATACGCATTCTACACGAGTTCCATGTTTTGGTAGTGTGGTAATTGTTCTCGTCTCCTGTTTGGGAAGCACAAAATAAATTTCTGGTGTAGAAATTTTGTAATAACGTGGCTTAGATTATCTTTCTGGTGAAATGATGAATACTTTAAGTATTTCAACCAGGGTAAATTCCAATGACCTCCCTTGAGGTATGGGCAAATTATACATGGGTAGATCGTTTTGTATTTATTACTTTGACCTCTTTTGAGTTTTAAGTGTGTTTAATGACACCCCTATCATTTATTTTTTTTTTTTTTTCTGGTAAAATTGTTGACCAAATTTTATAAAATGACAAATTTGCCCTTCCCTTATATGAAAAGACAATAGAGTAAATTACACTGCCCTCCTAGGAGGTTTGGATAAATTACACGCGGGTCACGTGGATTTTCATATTAATAAATATATGTAATATAATATATTAGTATAATACGAGGGCATTACTAACTTTTCACACTCAAAAGTAACTTTCGAGGTGAACAGGTTTGGGGGAGGTCAAAGTAATAAACACTTAACGGTCCACCAACATGTAATTTGCGCAAATCTCAGGGGAGGTCAGTGTAATTTACCAATTAAACAAGTCAAGATGCAATAATATTAAGGGGAAGTTACACTTACCTCCCCTCTAGTTACATCTTCACAGGAATTTGAAGGGCAAATTTGTCATATGAAGGTAAAAAACTTGTCACATTAGCATTGACCATCTTTGACCATTAGTGAAACTGACGGCGGGGTCGGTTCGTCACACCCATGTAACTAAAAGGGAGGTAACTGTGATTATCCAAAATACTGGGGAGGTAAGTGTAATAAATCCTAATATTGGTTACCCTAATATTTTATTTTATTTTTTTGATAAGTGATTACCCTAATATTAATTAGAGCTACATCTATTAGGTTGGCATGCCAGATTCTACATCCTACATTAATGTGCTGGTGCTTTTCCCCTTCACTAAATTTTTATGTGTATTGCAATTGCGTAAGCTTAAGTTATTTTTTTTTTTTTTTGATAAGTAAAAATATATTAGAAAAACGTTCAAAAGGGGAACGCATCCCTAATACAAGAGAAAAGATCTAAGGACCAATAGAATCCAAGAGATCAAAGAAATCATCAATCGAGGAGCATGTACTTCCTCTAACATAAAAGAATAAAGAAAGAAGAATATGAATTTTTAAATTAGCTAAGGACGATTCTTTTCCTTCAAAGGATCTGTTATTTCTCTCACGCCACAAACACCACTAGACACAATGAGGAACAATCTTCCAATAAGCACAAGCTTGTTTCTTAACAGGACAGCTTTTCCAAGCGTTAATCAATTGAGAGGAGTGCTTAGGCATTACCCAAAAAATGCCGAATATGCTGAAAATAAAACTCCAACAACCAAACGCCACAGGACAATGCAAAAGAATGTGATTCACGGATTCACTATCATCTTTGCATAAACAACACCAATTAACAATGATGTTGCCTCTCTTTCTTAATGTTACCATTGCTGGATTTGAATTTTACTTCCTTTTAGAAATTATTTTGGCAATAAGGAATCAAATAACATCAGCATCTTTTAGAAATATGCTTCATACTCTGGTTGAACAGGCAGTTACCGGTGTTTGCTCGAAACACAACAACAACCACAACACGCCTTTTTCCCAACTACTTGGGGCCAGCTAGTGTCTGCTTGGAACCGTAATAATAAAATTCAAATAGACAATGTATGGCACTCAAAACGTAGAGCATTTCGTAAATTGCTGAGCTTCACACCTGCAAACATACATATTCTGTAGTTGGGTGGTTTGGTCCCCCAAATTCATGTTCTAAAGCTACTAAAGTTACTCTCAACTCAACAAAGCCTTAAAATCAACTACTTTGGATCATGACAAGTTACCAGAATTACTAAAACAAGTCAAATTGTTTCTTTTGGTATAACTCTAAGATTGATATAGGTATCATTGTACTTCACTTATAAAAGAAAAAAAAAAAAGTAAAAGGAAAAAAGTTGTAGGTATCATTGAGCTTTAACTTTTTAATCATCCAAAACCTCTTTTCATTTAAAATTTTGAATCATGTCGGGATGGTTTGATTCTTAATTGGAAAAGTAAAAATTGTTATGATTAAAAATTATGTAAACTGTGGGTATTCTTAAAGAGATGTCTTATTTAAGATGAATTAATGTTGTTTTCTTTTTTATGAAGACACATGGTTCATTGTACCTAAGGCAAACCCATTAGAAGTCGTACTCAGCTCAAGCCTTCCATGTAATTTCTACCGCTATAGAAACACGAAAGAATTGAAACATCACAACCACCTTGACATTGATAAATGACATTTACCATTGGCCTATAAAGTTAGATGATATATGATTGGTCTTGCTCCGCAGTGTCAGCGCTCATTACCTTGTAGGCTAGTAAGAAAGTATCATACAAGTATTATTTGTGAAATGTTAAGGACACATATCCACACACTATGGGGAGATTGTTCATGTTTCACTGAGGTGAATGCCATTGTGAGACTTGCACCATCCAATAGTAGACAATTCTTAGTGACACATGAGCAATAGTTCAAGACAGTACTAGAAATTTTATAGATTCATGAGCTTAATGTTTAATTGTTTTACATATAAGAAAAGAAAGTACATGTTGTACAAGTTTGCCTCATTGTTTTAAGTTTCACTACTTGTTTTATTGCCTTGCATATCCGAGTCCAAAATTTAAAGGTAAACTTAAATCAGTTGCAAAAGCATTTATTGAGAAATCTACAATTGATATGCTCTGATACCACTTGAGGGATCTGAGGAGCGTTACCCTAGACTCTAGAGGGGTGTGAATAGTTCTTATGGATATCAATTTGTAACTAACTCACTTTTCAAATTTTATTTAATCCTTATCTAAAATTTAGTTTATTAGTTAAAATTCATGTCTCAATTCTAATCACAAAAACTCATAAAACAATAAATAAAATAGAGTAGAGACACAAGAGTTTTTACGTGAAAAACAGTAGAAAGGAAAAAATTATGTGGCCTTGTTCAGTCATGTTAAATTCACTATGGGAAATAAATTTACGACCAGGCCGATTTTTAACCCCTTGAATCCCCTAGTTACCTCTTAATTCAGACATGCGATAGACTCTCCACTCAAGCTCATGTTGTTGTCTGTCAACATATTTGTTCCTAACATGATCTGCTTCTCCATGGTTGATCAATCCTTAATCTTCGGTTGATTGTTCTAGTTTGATTCTTTTTTATGTACTCCTTGATTTCAATCTCTAAATCACATATATTGGATAATCAATAAAAAATCTTAGGTTCAAATGTTCAATCTCAAAGCTCTCTCTCTAAAAATATAGAAAATCTTTACTTTGTGTTAGAAACTTGTAGAGATATTCAAAAATGCCCCAAACTGACTTTAACCCTATATTTATAGTCAATGTAGGAGTCCCATGTAAAATAAGAATCAAAATCCTGTTAAAAATTTATTTCGAGAGAGTTTCTAGAACGATGGTCTGTTGATCGATTGAGCCTCCATTTGAATCTCACTGGCTTTGCTTCAACGAGCATTCAGTCAAAAACTTTTGCGCAGGACATTCTTGACTTCAATAAAAATCTTTTAGGAAATTGTCGATCAATAAAGACTTCGATTGAACCTTACTCTTTTGCAAACATTGCTTGTTTCAAAAACTCATTTGAATTCTTTGACAACTCTTAGGATCAAAACCCTAATCTTGGAAGAAAATATTAGAACTTTAATTTGAGCCTTTTAAAGATCATATCATACCTAGGTCATAAATGGTCTCAACTTTCCTTAACTTAGATTTGTGATTGAGTGTGAGAGATTTTTGGTTTGTTCTTCGCTGATCTTCATTTCCACCATTTTTCAATTGTAGATAAACTATTCATGGTATTTGACACATCAAATTCCAAGTATTGAGTATAAATTTACCAACAAATAACTCAATAACATAAAATTTATTAAAAGAATTAATTCCCTATACATTATTTTTCTCCTTTATTTTTTCTTTCTTTTTGTTTATTTTTGGTACCAATGGGTGAGTTCAAGATTCGAATACAGGTCATTAACCAGCATATGCGATAGGGTCCTGGAAGAGGAAAATCAAGAGACAAACTTAACATGTGCATCATTTTGCTCAAAGTGGGCTGTTGTAAGACTTGAACATGCATTCTCCTAGTAATTGCACTCTATCATCTAGATCAGTAGAAAAGCATAATTTCATAAACTTTCAGAAATATAAAATGCCATTTTTTTTTTTGTGATAAGTAGAAATATAAAATGCCATTAACGGACACATTGTTATTGTACTGTGTCAGCATATTGGAAATTTTACATCAGAAGCAGCGTACTTGTTAGATATAAAATTACAGATTGCTGAGACAATGTACTATTTTCAACAACAAAGAGAAACTACCGTTTATGATTGGAAAGTGTACACTCAAAATTAAAGTTAGTTACCAGAAACCCCACCTTCATTATGAGCAGTGATTTTGAAAAGGTTTAAGACCTTTTTCTCCAGTTCAGTGTTCTGTTTATAACTGATATACAAAAAAGATGTAGATTAAAACTTTCATTTCTGTGTTGTGATTTATGTGCTGAATTATAATCAGTTGATAAGTTGATATTGTATAATTATTTATTGTGCTTGAGCCTTTATAATGATGACCATTATTAACAGATTTAATTGGCAGGACTCCAAGGTCTTTGATTGCTGGATTGATGTGGATTGGTGTAAAGGATGGAAGATATTTCATGCGGCATGTTTGCCAAAATACAGATGAGCTCAAGAAATATGGTTGGGTGCATCATAATGGACGGGATTATGGACGCCAGGTGCTGGTTGACCAAGATATAATGTTGACAACAAGTTTTTTGAAATCCAAAGCTGATGGAAGTGGCTATGGAGGGGACTGGGCAGTTCGAATTGACATGCAAAGTGAAAAGTAAATATCTTGACCTATTATCCTAATAAAGCCTTTAATATTGAGCTTGCTTTTCACATGGTGTAACCCCAAGCTGGATGAATTTTCAAAGTGATGTCCTTTTATAAGAAATTTTCATGTGAATCGGTGGTGGAAGATGATGAACATAGTGGAAATGCGAACAATGAATCTGTGTAGTACTTTGTATGAATTAGATCGACCAAATCCTCATTTGACATTTTTAAAAGAGTTGAGAATTTTCTTTCTAATTTCTAGCTCTTTTTTTTTTTTTTTTCCTCCCCAGGTTAAGTTGTTAAATGTTTTAGAGAAATACATGGCAATATCTTGGGGAAAATGGGTTTGCATGTCTTGATAAATATGTATTTGTATTGGTGTCATATATCCATGTTATATTGGTATTTATATGTGGTGCGAGAAACAAATTTGTATGGGAAAAAAATTGTGAATGAAGTATTGATGGATAAAGTTAAACATTAGCAAATATTTCTTGGTATAATTTTTTTAGAATTTCCAGGCTAAATGTGCAAAGGGAAAAATGATATGATCGCCAAAGTATATTTGGTTGCTTTACATTATAATTTGACAATTGCAAACAATTTATTGAATGTAAGAACTGAATGCTTGAAATGTAGTGATACCTTAGAATCTGAAGGTTGTCGGTAGGTACCTTGCGTGGGATTTTGATGATATAGGACAAGTGGTGGATTTCCAAAGTGGAGGTGGGGCCTTTTGTGGGGGAGCTAGGGAAGGAGTTTTCAGTTCATCGAAGATCACCAGTTGATTGACTTGCCCATGGAGGGTGCTCATTTCATTTGGTCTAGTGATAGAGAGGTGCTCATTTGGTCCAAATTGGATAGATATTTGGTGTCTGGAAGTTGGGAAGAGAAATTCTCAGATGTTACGCAATTAGCCATGGTTAGACCAACATCGGATCATATTCCTATTTTGTTGGATTGTGGATGGCTGCGGCAGGGGAACTATCCTTTCAGATTTGAAAATATGTGGCTTAGTGTAGAGGATTTTGGAGATAGGGTGCATTGTTGGTGGAGGGAGTACCGGGTCCTAGGAAATCCTAGCTAAGTTTTGGCAAATATTTGGTAATTTGGAGTGGAGGAGAAATCAATCGCATAGAAGGAGAGGGTGGCCTATATGATGTAGGAAGGAGTAGAAGGGAGGAGTTTAAAGCAAAGTTGGGGAGATTGCCAGTTCAGAAGAAGTGTCATGGAGGCAAAAATCTAGATAATGTGCATAGAAGGGGTAATCATATCGGTGGGATGTGCATTGATGGAGAGATGTTGTTTACAGAGGAGGATATTCAGAAAGGTTTGGTGTCTTCTATCAGCAGCTGTATTATGGAGACCTCAATTAGATGGTTTGGATTTTGCTGCCATTTCTAAGGAGGATGGGGAGTGGTTGGAAAGCCCGCTTGTAGGTGAGGAGGTGGAAAGGGCGCGTAGGAGTTGCAATGGTGATAAGGCGCTAGGCCCGGATGGTTTTACCATGGCATTTTTCCAATGCAAACAGGAGGTGGTCAGGAAGTAGGTGATGGAGACATTATACTACTTCTATGAGCATGTGCAGTTTCAGAAAAGTTTGAATGCCTCCTTCATAGCCTTGATTCTGAAAAAGGTGGAGCTATAGAAGCTAAAGATTTTAGACGTATCAGTTTGGTGGGTAGTGTGTACAAGATCATCGCCAAAGTCCTTGCCTTGAAATTGATAGGGTGATTTTGGAGTCCCTAAATTCTTTTGTGGGAGGTTGTCAGATTCTGGATACGGTTTTGATTCCCAGAGTGTGTTGATTCTTGATTATGTAGTGGTGTGCCACGGATTCTGTGTAAATTGGATATTGTTAAGGCATACGATCATGTCTGGTGGGATTTTTTTGATTTATATGATGTTGAGGATGGGCTTTGGAGACAGGTGGAAAAGATGGATATATTTTTGCATTTCTTTGATGAAGTGTTATGTTGGTGAACTTGGTGAAGGGATCTCTGACCGGATTCTTCAGCAGTTCTTGGGGATGAGATATGGAGATTTGTTGTCTCCCTTTTGTTTATCACGGTAATGGAGGCTTTTTAGTAGAATGGTGAGGAGGGCAGTTGCTAATATTCACATTTAGGGGTTTGAGGTGGGGAGTCTTGTAGGCACTCAGTTTTGAACTGCCTCATATCCTATTCGCTGATGATACTATTGTATTATGTGATGTGAATGAATATCAGTTGAGATCTATGAGATATGTGTTGATTTGTTTCCAAGGTACAAAAATAAAAATAGACAAGAGTGAGATTGTTCCGGTGGGAGAGGTTGATAGCATTCGTGGGCTTGCAAACATTTTGGGGTGTGGTATTGCAAATTTTTGGTTCTTTTGAGTATTCATTCGTATTGAATTTGTATATTTAGATTATCACTTTTTGTTCAGTATTTCATCCAAAATTGTTGGGATTTGCTTCTGCATTGTCCTAGAGCTAGGTATGGCTGGGATTTGCTTTGTGCCGTTTTTGGGATCCAGTGAGTCATGCCCAAGTTCACAGTGAGCTTAATTGATGCTTGGGGAGGTGGTCGTGTAAGTCACCAAGTCAGATGTGTGTGGAGGACTGCCCCCTTATGCTTCTAGTGGGCTCTTTGGAAGGAAAGGAATAGGAGATCCTTTGATGGTTTGGAATCTTCTTGGGGGGTAGTTAGATTTTCTGTTCTTAGTTCCTTCTTCTTTTGGGTTCAGGGCTCTAATTGTAAACCTATGGAGATTCTTTTGTCTTTTGTGGGTAACCTGAGGCTATAGTTTGTGTAATTGAAGCTATAGTTTGTGTGTGTAGTTGTTCTGGGCCGCGTCCCCCTTTAAGGCAACCTTCAATCAATTCTTATCAGAAAAAAAAAATATTTTATATTATAGGAAAATCGTTAGTATCTCCACAAATAGTACGAACCCTTGTCTTCATGTTCCTATACATCTTTTTTGGTAACTTTAACAACATTCTTTGTCATTGTATCTCTTGACTCTCTATCATATGCCTTCTTAAGCCTTTAAAGTATATATTAATTATATATGTGTATTTTTAAGTTCTCTAATCTTTCATTAGTCGTCTTATTAAGCAAATGACCATCATAGAACCTGACATAAATTCAATTACATATGATGTTTATACTGTTTAGTATATAAACTTTGCATGCTCTAACTATATTCGTTATTACATTTATATTTACTTCTTATAATAAATGTCTCTAAATAAATTTTGTATCTTCAACTTTTAAAAGTGCTGTGCACGAGACCTGATGGAAGTGGGATGGCTATAATAGATTATTGTTCATGTTGTAGGATATTCATTGTTGCTATTGTGGTTTGTTACCAGATCTAGATTAGATGAGGAAATGCAGACAATGGGGCACCTTTTCTTCTATCTTGCTGATGAAGATGCAAATGCTTTAAGCTTGAGTAGAGATGCTTTGGACATTCGTGAGAATTCTCTCCTGGCTTTTGGATCACGAAAAGATATTGGAGGCTGGCATCTACATTTAGAATCAATGGTATGCTATCAACCATAGACATCTGATTTTTATAGTGAAAAAGTAAATAACTTCTTCCTATTTGATGTAGTAATATTGTGATTATCATTGCAGTAATATTCAACACTCTAGCAATATTGTGATCAACATTGATTACGTGCTCCATTTTAAAATCATATTCTTAAATAGTTAATAGACATGCTAAACATTCCTTCTTCGAAAAGATCTGTCACCAATTTCAAAGAACAGTTTGTCATCTAGCTTTCATTTGGAAAATCACGTGCCTTAAGTATCATCTGAGGAACTTCTTAATTTTTATGATGACTATATTTTCATACAACTTCGGAATCTTTAATAAATTTGGACATTTCCTACATTCATCACTGGATATACTGCTTTAAGATATCATCTCTTGAAGTTATTTTCTGGATGGCCCTGTCATGTGACTCATGTCATTTAAAGCTTTTCCACTTGTTTGAAGGTTTCCCGTTATTTCTGCAGTAATGCTTAAAACATTTGCACATCTTGATGCACTCCATAATAAATTGCATAAACTGGATTCAAATGGTACCGATATTGCTTGTGTACGATGTTGATGATTATTATTATATGTTGTATAATAATAATAATATATTTAAGAATTCACCTCTTCCAGACTATCACTTTTTAACCGATGCATTGCTGTGTCTTTATTGTTATGCATGTGGTTGCACACATTATATTCTTGTTTCAGAGTTTGATCTCAGCCCAGTGCTTTGCAGGATGATCTAGAAGTCCATTATTCTGGTTTCAAGTCACCTCACATTCACAATTTATCTGATCTTGTCCAGCAAGATCTTGGATCCCAAGTATGTAAGATATTTATGTTTCTGTTGTCCATCTGTTTCATGTTACACCTACCCGTATATTTCTGACATTTTCATGTCAATAGACTCAGTTGCATTTTTCTCAATGCTACATTCTTATTTATGTTGCATCATTCTGTTTTCCAGTGCGGTTCTTTCCTTGATGTTGTTTGAATGTGCATGTGTTCTCATATGTATTATAGGCAACAAAGTTTGGCCGCTTGCAGCTCTCAGACACATCGGATGATTCTCCAAACATTTTAGTTTTTCAGGTATCTGGTCAAGGATTCAGCATTTACCTGTTTCTTGACATGCAAGGCTTTCTTTATTAAACTAGAACTATAATATTCATCTCAGGTTTTTAATTCTTATATACCTTCTCCTATGCTCTTCTGATTATATGTAGATCTCTGGTAGCATTCCTTTCAAGATGGATTTTGCTTTTGTATCTGGAACTGATTTGGAAGGTTCAGGAGTTAAAGAACGTGTCAGAAGCCTCACAGGTATCTTCTGTATGGTTGGCTTTTGTGTTTGTTTTTTTGTTTTTTGTTGGGGGCTGGGGGGGTTTGAAATCGAATATTTTTTCATGTTGATAAGTTTTCAGAACACCATGGATTCATAAATTGCTGTCATGACATCCTCTTTTTAATGAGACTTCCTTATGTAGGTGTATAAGAAGCAAAACAAAGCAGGGCACTTTTAGGTTATCAAAACCAGTTCTTCAGTGTTTCACCTTCACGACACCCTAAGCAGGGCACTTCTATATTAATTTTTATGCAGATACATTGACTTCTTTTCCTGAATATGTGTAATGTTTTATTTGTTAATTTCTAAATAGAAGTTCATTGTTTCACCTTCATAACTACTTGCGATATTTCCTTCATCATTTTAGGTACCTTACTGACTAGTCAACTATTTGAGAAGCAAAATGAATTTGATGAGAAATTCAAAAGGTGCTTTAATTTGACTGATAAGGTATTGATTCATGTAAACTTCCTTCCATTCTGCTTCATCATTTTTGAGGAAAAAAAAAAAAAAATGCATGTATGAGGATATGTAGAATCATGCTGAGTTATAAATTTTTTTTTTTTTTTTTTTAATTGCCGAGCATTTGATTGTCCTATAGCCAGTGTAATTTAACGTTTAAGTGTTGGTCAAACTGGTGACTGCAGGAGTTTAATAGAACTCCTTGTTATGATTTATGCAAAAATAGTGAATGTACTCGTAAACTCATTTGAACTTGGTGAAAAATATGTCCCTGTTGACTTCATGGACTGGGGAGTAAATTTATCACATGTTGTCCTTTGCTTATACTATACATGTGTGATTTTATCTGAGAAGAGAGCAAAAATAAATGCTTAGGGTGTGTTTTGGAGGAAGAATGGCTTCTCATGGCCACTAATGCTCCGTTTGGTTGGAGGGATGGACATTTGGATAGGAGGGAGGGGGGGAGGGATGGACGAGGCATCCCTAGGGAAGGGAAAGTGACTCCTTCACTTTCTGTTTGGTTGAATTGAAGGGATGGTGTAGCAGAAATGATTGATTGAGTGACAAATTTATTTTTTTTTTCGGTTGGAAGGATGGAAAGCAGAGTTTTTATATTCTTTTACCAATGTACCCTCATTAATTAAATTGATTTGCATTGTCCATGTACCACGTTTTTCTTTTTTTCTTTTTTTTTTTTCGATAAGTGAATGTGCCACGTATTTTTGACCCTCATTAATCAGATTGATTGATGACTGATCATGCTTTTAACCATGAGTCCATGATTTCTAGCCAAAATGCGTCAAGAATAAAAAACGAGTCCATGGCCAATGAATGGGTCAAATAGGGTGGACGCAGTTGTTGGATTTGACACATCATTTTATGGAATCATTCTCAAGGCAAGAATAAAAATAATCTGCAGCAGCATTATCCAGTAGATAATATAGAGCACTTAACCAAATAACGAGAAGTACAATATCACAATTACAACAAAACAAAATTGATGAAGGTTAAAATAAATCATTTTGTAATTAAATGAAGGTTAAAGTAGGTATAACAAATTTATAGGCTAATCGCTCATTCTTTCCTTCCTCTTGTCCGCCCAAGCGTATAAGAAATTAGCTGATAGGAGCGGTTAGGAGGGACGCTTCATCCCTCCTTGCTTCCCCCCTCCCTTCCCTTCCTTCCAACCAAACAAAGCAAGCCTCTTCCATCCCTCCTCAATCCTTCCTTCCAAACAAACAGAGCATTAAAGTCAGCATGTAGCCCTATTGGTGATCATAAGACCCACTCACCATATAATTTGGCTGTATGTCACTCTTGATCTTATTACTTTTTGAAGCAGGAATTATTAAGGTTTATCTTAGTGATATTGAAAATAGTATTTTTCTGATCCTGGTGTTTTCACCTTACTGATTTTCCTCAAATCGGATCCTTAAATTAATGTTTTTGTCAGATAAAACAAAATTGTCCCCTATTCTTTCAAGATTCTGGCATCTGTTATACCGAACTCTGTATATTGAACAAATTTACTCTTTATGTTTCAGAAGCACAATTAAAGATTCTATGATTTTTTGTGCTACGTTGGTGTCTGCACATTGCAAAATAAAAGGTTTACAAATTCAATCTGATGTTTTTGATCAATTAATATTAAAAATAGAAAACAACTGCCACGTCAAAGCATTTAAGATATACTAGTGAGCATCAGCTGCCATTCTTTGGCCAAGTTGCATACTTCTGTGGTATTCTACAGCACATAGAAATACACTCATCTTTCATTTTGCATGTAATTTAAGATTTTTGACATTAACTTATGGTGTTTTCAGCTTGATTCTGAATCCATTGCCGTTGGTAAGGCTGCTATTGGAAATTTGTTGGGAGGCATTGGCTACTTCTATGGCCAGTCAAAAATCTCACTTCCAGGAAACTCTAATGTGAGTTATGTAAATTTGGAATTCATGTTCTTAATCAATTTAAATTGGTCATCTATGATCAGAATTCATTTGAAAATAAGCTATGTCCTTTCAGTACTGTACAAGTTATCCTGGTTTTGTAATGTTAATACACAGTCCAAATTGCACATCTTCATTCATTAATTCTTGATCGGTTAACTTGGTTATTTTGTCAACTTGAATAATAACTTGCAAGAACTCCCAGGTGGAATCTTGTCATGTGTGCATCAATAATTTCATACATAACAGTTCATAAATTTGAAACATGGAAATAATACTTGCCAAAAATAAGAAACTTGGAAATAGTTTCATAGACATTGGCCAAGCTTCTTCATTATTCATTTATAGAGGTGATATATCATCTATTAAATTTTCATTTTGCAGTCTTACTATGGTTGTTGAGACAAATCATGAAATGAGAAAAGTTTATGGCTTTTTTTTTTGGAAAGTAAAGTTTATGGCTTGTATCATGGAATTAGTGGAGTATGGAAAAATGAATGTTCTCTTGTTATAATCACAGATAGAATTAAGTTCTTACTTCTATATGGAATCAAATAGGCGGTTCTTCAAGTCTTATCAAACTTATGCACATGACCCATTCTAAGAAACAGAAAACATAAGCTTGTAAGATATAAGTGCACACATAAAAGCTTTTATACTGATCAGAGTAGACAGATATACAGATACATTTAACATACTCATATATGTTTAAATATTGAAGTTTACTTTTTGCAGTACTTGTCAAAAATAAAAAATAAAAATAAAAGAAGTTTACTTTTTTTTAGAATTTCAACTTATCAGTTACATAATTAAAATATCTATAATCCATATTTTGACTTCTTCTTTGTAAAGGAATAAAATACTTGCTATAAATTGTGTCATGCCTTGTTTTTCTTTGTTTCATAAATTGAAAAGGATTTCCTCTGTTTTTGTTATATACTGGATACTCTACATCTTGAATTTAATGAGATTATATAAGTTCGGCATCTTTACTGAAGAATGACAGAGTATAAACGGCTGAAGTTTTAGCTTTCACTTTGTGCTGTTCACTTTTGGTTTTTCATATTCTTTGTAGCTTGGATGTTTATAAAGGTAAGAAGAGTTGGAATAAGAGCAAAGAAATCAGAAGAATCCCTTTAAAGAGGACATGATTTATACTACATAATTATTTTCTAGAATTTTGAAACTCGATGATTGCTTCACTTTTTTTTCCTTCTCATTTCATACCTGCTTATCTTCACTTATAACCTTTACAAACCTTAAGCTGTTCAACCACATGTTCCATTTTTTCATTTGATTACTCTATATGTGTTTCTTACTCTTTACTAACAAAACTGCTATGCTTGCACTTATGAATTAATCATCATTTATTTGGATATCTGACAAAGTCATACAGTGGGCAATCTTCTCTTGCAGCTTAGAAGTGGTGATAATTTTATTTTGTATTGGCCGGCCGAGCTTTATACAGCTGTTCCTAGTCGACCCTTCTTTCCCAGGGGATTTTTATGGGATGAAGGTTTTCATCAACTACTGATCTGGTTAGTTGCCTGTTGCAGATTAGATTTATGTTCTGGTTATATTTATCTTGTGTGCATATTTTTCAGTTACCTATTTACTTGCATATTTGAGAAAAATAAGTATGCAGCTGCTTGAGTGATATGGAGCTAATTGCCAATTTTATGAGTCTAATTTATTATTGTTAGTTGCTGGTACATACATCTATATATGTTTTTCTCTTAATACTGGATAGGCGCTGGGATATGCATATTTGCTTGGATATCATTGGACATTGGTTAGATCTGATGAATGCTGATGGCTGGATTCCACGTGAACAAATTTTGGGTGCTGAAGCTCTAAGGTGATATAGAGTTATCTTTTTTCAAGCATCCATAAATGTTAGTTTGAATTCTGATTTCCTTCATTGGATTATTGTGTAACATGTATTTTGGTTTATTTTCAGTAAGGTGCCAGAGGAATTTGTTCTTCAACATTCAACAAATGGAAATCCCCCAACTTTGTTTTTGGTTTTACGTGGTAAGAATTTTTTCTTGAAAGAATTTGCTGTTTGTGTGGCAGACTCCCCCTCCCCCTCCCCCCCAAAGCACAGACTTCTCTTTTCATCATTGCATTTTAGGGATTTTGCCTGCTTCTTTCACGCTATGGAGCATCCTTTCTCTATTGAGTTGATGGTGATGCTTACATTTTTGCAAGTGTTGTATTGGCTGTCATGAGAATTTTGTTGAAATGGAGTGGGTGGCAAAGCATAATGATTTTCTTTTATCTGAAGTGATGGAAGAAAGAAGATAGGAAAGGGAGCATGCATCAAATCTCTTAAGCCTCTTGTTCACAGGGGACAAAGGAGAACGAGGAAGAAGAGACGAGAGTACTAGACAAATGGTGAGGAAAGAGGAAGAAGAGATGAGAGTACAAGAGAAACGGTGAGGAAGGTATGAAGGCGACTCCCATGCCTCTCAATTTCGATTAGGGAGGGATGAGAGAGAGACGGAGGGAGCAAAATATATATCACATTCTTTCAAATATAGACAAAATCTTTTTTTTTGATAAGTAAAAATAATATTAAAAAAGTCGTTCAAAAGGAGAATGCGTCCCAATTACAAAAGTGGAACCGGAGCTAAGGCCCCAAAGAATCCAGAAAAGTAATTAAATCATATGAAGAAGAACAAAAGCTCCACTTCACATAATTGAAGAGAGAACAAAGAATGTAAATATAGACAAAATCAAATATAGACAAAATCTTCTTAAAAAGTCTCCTAACGAGAGTCTAATTAGCATATCTGTCAACATATTTTTTTCTTATTGGCTCATATAAGACAAGCTTTTAGAGAGAGAAACAATCAAAGCATCTAGTTGGAGAAAACTTGATTTTGAATTTTGATTCTTAAGATTGGCAAGGTATTTACTTCAAGTTCAACAATATTGATGAATCTTTGAAGACCACCAAAATATTCATTCATCTCAAAGGGCATCTTGTTTTTTTTTTTTTCCCCTATAAGAGGTCTATTTATAGGCCTCAAGAATCCTATTAACATATTATTATTATTTTTAAATTAACTCTGCCCAATATGGAAGCACTACAAACCCAAATTCTAACCTTATGAAAATCTAAAAAATAAAATAAAAATAGAGCAATATTTCTTAAAAAAATATTCTGAATAAATCTTAAAACTAAAATATACCTGCTGCCATAATGTATTCTTGTTGGCCCATGCCAAACAAGACTACTGAGAAATACGTGATAAAAGCCTATGATATTAGGATGTGTCAAAGTCTGTCTGAAAAAATAAAAGGTTTTGGCTTAATACAAGGTTTCATACTCCCATATGGTAAATAATGATTTGGAGAGATTTCCTGCAAAGTAAAGTTGATGGTTTGTGGATGTGTTTTTTCTTTTATCACAATTACTTTTTTTTTTTTATCAAATGTGATTTTGTCATTCTCTTTGGTTAATGTAAAGGCAGAGAATTTTTATTTTGTAATTATATGTTGTGTTTTTATAAAAGATTTCAAAAGGAAAGTAGAAAGAAAGATGCATGTGAATCAACTCAGCTTAAGATAAAATATTAATGGGGACCAAGATGAAAGACACTGAAAATAAGTTATAGCATGAAACTCTAAAAGAATGATAGCCAAAGAATATTGTTTTAAAATTCTATACAACCAAAATCCCTCATTGTCAAATATGTGGCAGTCTCTCCTTTTATATGCATCGTATGATTGGAAATGGGCGTATCTCTGAATCGCTGGACTCCTCTTTTCGCTAGGTCTCTGGTAGAGCCCTACATTATCGACATCTTTGAGAAAGTACCAAGTTCTTTACTGTACCACTAGGCTGTAGCACATCTCATTATCAGTATGCTCAAAAGTTTTAACTGTCAATCCTACAGTGGTTTGCTTTTACCAGCCATAGTGGTGGCTAAAGTTCCACATGGCTCCATTTTTCACAGAACCTTCAAAAAATGAAGTTGTATTTCATGTTGTTACTCAGGCGACATTCTGTGTTTATAAATCATAGAATTCCCCTGATTAGGCTTTAAAATTAGGATTTGTGTTATTGGGATAAAGGTACAATCATCTGGTGAATCAAATCTTAACTCTTGGGAATTTAGTGACTATTTAAATGAGAGGGCAGGAAGATACTATATGCAAGAAACTAGGTTGTTGATTTCGACACCAATTTAACAGCATCTTCCAATTTAACTAGGTTTTTTTCTTTTTTTCATTTTTCATTTTTTTTTCTTTTTCTTTTTTTTGTAATCAAGTGGGACATAAACATCCCTTCAAAGTTTATGCATGCAAAAATAATGGTAGCTCCTCTTATGTATAAAGTAAATTTCGATTTAGAAGGGCCAAAGAAAGGCCTGTAACCTAAGTATACACAGTGTGTACAGAGCTCGCCTACAGAAAATAATCTCTATTACCAATGCTTTTTTGTTTTTTCTTTTTAATCCGATTGGCGAGTTGAGTTAATTTTATCTTTCCAAATTCCTTGTTTACTTTTCTCATATTCTGGTATGCATGATTGCCGGAGTTAAAAATCTTGTGATATTTAGTTTCTTCTTCTTCTTTTCGTTTCTGTTTTTGGTTAAATTTTTTTCTTGTTCTGTATACTGGTATTTTTTTGCATTGAAGTGTGAGAATTTTCTTTTTTCCAGATATTGTTGACAGTGTAACAATAAGAAACACATTTGCAGCCGATGAAAGCAATGAGATCTCTTCCTTCTTAGAACGGGCTTTTGGTCGCCTTGAAGCGTGGTTTCAGTGGTTTAATACTACGCAATCAGGTAATTTTGGATTTTATTGTTGTATACTTATATAGTCACCGATGCTTGTTTGCAGTTTTGCCTCACCGATTTTTGTTGTTATGGTATTGATGAACTTAATTTTCAGCACTCGCAATTTAAATTTAGTTAATTCCAATTTGGTTTCTCTTGGACACCTTATATCCAATTAGGGCCAAAGAGGTTGTTTTGAGTCTTCTTTATCTTTCCTTTCCCTGAATTCCCGTGTATTTATTTGATTTCCAAGTGTGTTTATGGACAATTAACCCGCATGTTCCTACTACATAATTGGAAATAGAAATGTTCAACAAACGCACCATGTGGACGGACACACGACCTGTCATTACTTGTCATGCCAAGTGGCTTCAAGGAAGTTGATGTTTGGTGGTTCAAGAGGGAAGTGTTGTTATCAGGCGATGGGTTTCTAGCTAACCACAGTAAAACATGCAAAACAAGACAATTATCAGCAACAGTACCTTCTTGAACTTTATTGGCTCTAGTCCCTAGCTAGTAGGTCCACGTTCCAAGAAGATAGAGCTGAAGAGATCATGGTACATCACTATCTTCTGTGGAAGAAAAATGTATTGGACTTGTTCGCATATTATTCCGCATGTTATGGATCTTGCCTATATATATTACTTTTCTTAAACAACAAATGGACTTTTCTTAGATGCCATGCGGTGTCATGACTTGTCTAACCAGGGGCCTTAAGAATGATGTCATATGGTGAACCAAGAGATTGTGCTGGTTATAGAGTGATGACATGGGACTGACTGCTTCAGCTGGTTAGAGTAAAGCATGCAAAACAATGCTAATATAAAATAATAGAACTGCCGTGGACATTATTGGCTCTAACTCCTAAGTAGTGGATTTTGAGGAGACAGGTAAAGAGATTGCTGGAAACATGCCTCTTCTATCAGATACTGGAAGTACAATGCAATGTACTCATGTCCTGATTCTATTCGAGCTTCCCACATGTGTCTAGGCCATACATGTGGACTTGCATATGTACTACTATCTCTTCTCCTCCACCAACTACAATTTTCTTCAGTCTTCCAGAGCATCGTGTATGTACCATCCTAGAACACCTACAAACAATACTCCACATTTCGATGACAATCACGCACAAAAGACAAAGATATTCTGTTTATGTCGATTTATGAATCCATTTCCCATACGATCTGCTTCTTCTGTGATTGATCTCCCTTTTTTAGCTGTCCAACAACCTTGATCTTTGTTTGTGCGATTTTGGTGTATCTTCTTCATAGCTCTTTATGTTTGATGAATAATACTCACATCACACACACACATACACACAGAGAGAAGTAAAAACTACAGATATGCTCTCTATGGACTCTATATGGATGGTAGTATTCTCTACTATATTGTTTTTGACCCCTAATGGTATTAATTTATGCTTTTGATCAGAAACAATAAGGGTTTACCATTTACATGTTTAAAACAAAGTAGGAAACTGTTTTTCGCAAGGTTCGATCGATTAAATTCACATAGAATGGGATGATTGATGGATCAGGATCAGAGGCCTTGATCCTTCAAAAAACAAAATTTTTATCTTAAAAACTGTTTATTATCATTTGGTTATGATGAAAAATATGGATGCTTAAAATACAACCCTAATTAGTTAGTTGGGTATTTGAGAGTTGCCTTTTTACTCTTACCATGATTGGGTATTTGAGAGTTTACCTTTTTACTCTTACTATGATCAACAAACTTTCATCGTCAAAATCGTTGGATGGTGTGGTAACAACTACCTTAACATAACATTTCAAAAATAAATAGAATAAAACTAACAGTACAAATTCCATCTTCTGTTTAAAAATTCACCAATATTAAGTGCTAATGACCTAACACTAACTCTCCATTCTCTCTTTATTTCCCTTCCATGAATATTCTTGTATTTATTAGACTTCCCGGATGCTGATCCTTTTTATTCATTGATCTTTAGTAATCAACAATCACACAGCATTATGGTAGCACTTCTTTACTTATGCTTGTCCTATCCCAATTTCTTGGGCAAGGTCGTAATTATTCTCATCATAACAATGTGATCATCCAGCCTATATAAGAGTAAATAATTCGTTATGATTTTTTGGGTTTCAACTTTTCTCTCAATTTGGTGGATGAAGAAGAGCATTTCAAATTTATGTAAGGATGTGCAAGATATAGTTAGTCTTTGCTACAATATGTATGCTACCACCCTGACATGAACCAGGTGTTATCATGGTGCAGAATACCATGCGAAGTCCACCAAAATACTTCTTGTCTAGGCTGAAGAAATAATGAAAGAAACCACTGTCCTAGCAACCATGACCATTTTAGACTCCTTACAGTCAAATTTCTACTTGAATTTTTCCATCCAGACAGACCCAATGAGAGTTTTGAAGAACCAAGAGGGGAGGGGTGAATTGGTTCTTGTTTACTGTTTTTTCAGTCTGTCACACACTTGATAAACTAAATAAACAGCAAAATGTTTGTACAACATGCACAAAGATCATACACCAGGATGTCCGTGGTAAAACCCCAAAGAAACTGGGGAAGCATCCACGAGGCTGTTAAGCCCGATCAACAATCCACTATGTTGAAAAATCAGTACAATGCACGTCTCAGCAGTGTCTCGCGCTCTGCACTCACCACACTTTATTGTGAACCTCTCCCTGTTCATTACAGTTTCTTTCCATTACAACACAAACACTCAACTCACAAGAATGCAATAGGATTCAAAACAAAAAATACACAAGTATAGGAATTATGCTTAGAGTGTACAGAATTTGAAACAGTAGAGCAGTTTCTTGGTTCTGCAAACAGCAGCAGTTGAATTTCAAGAATCAGTTTGTGCAGTAGGCTCAATAAGTGCTTAATTCTGCTCTTTCTGGATAGTGTGTAGCAAATGAAACTTCTTTTCAGCTCCAGAACACACCAATGAAGCTTCAAGGTAGCTGGTAGGAATATATTAGTAGGCTGCTGCTTGCACAAACAGATCACTATATCTGCTTGAACCAGAAAGTGAGGCTAGAATGGATTATGCTCATACGAATGGATTAATCTCAGCATAATTTCAAAATGAAGTTTAGCTCACTCTCGGATTTTGATACAGCCTTTTGTCTCTTGGATTTAACTCACATCAGTAGAATTTGCACACATAATGCTTATGACAGCATATATAGACAAGATGTCTCAGGAGAATATCGCTGTTAGAGAGAATATGCCAGGTGGTGTCCTATATGGTACAATTACGTACAATGAACTGTTAGATATAAAGTAGCTATTAGAGCATAAATGACAGAACCGCCCCTTGTACTAGACTGCCCTTATAAATTTAAAATTAAAGCAGAAGCTGCAAGGGCAAACTGGACTTTTAGAATGATGACAATGATTTTTCTTGAAGAATTCCTGTTGGCGATTATTCTCCTGACATGCTGCAAAAGGACAAATATGCCCTTTGAGGGCTGTAAGAGTAGTACAGAAGAATTTGAAATTTCAGCACTGGTTAATTCAGTCAAAATTGAATTTCTGTTGATTTGACATTAAAATAGCAAACCTAACCAACGGGCCAGTCCCCTAGCGGTATCAGCCTCTTACTTCCCAAAGGGAGGTGAGAGGTTCAAGTCTCAAAAGAGACGTGTGTGTGAATACCAACTAGGAAAAAAAATATATAGCAAACCTTAGGCAGGACATAGTTCAACAAGTTTCTGCAGACCAACCTTTGGAGACTCTTCCTCTGTCAATATAAGAAACTCTCTAACAGTGTTTGGAAGTGCTCAGAAAAAATCACAATTAGATTAAGCAATATATAATGTATGGATAAAAACCAAAATTTCCACAATTGGATCAGGTGTTAGGGTACAGTCCACAATTTGGTTTAATTCTATGGATAAAAACTGGATCTTGAGGATACCAAGCTAATTTTTTTCACAAGTTTGTCTAACCATGGTTCTAGACTTCCAGCAAATGATCCACCATATCCTGCTCCCTTCTTGAAGACTCCTTCAGAACACTGGGGACCAAAAAAAACCATTAGCTAACATGCAAATGATCATGGACCTTGGCAAGGTGATTGAATGTTCATCAATGAAGTATTTGTAGAATCATCTGCTTGCACTCTTCTTTAAATGCAGATAAAAACCAGTACTGTTGACCCTGATATAAGATAGTCTGAAACCTAGAAGAATTCAGAAAATAACACAAATATAAGAGGGATATTAGTTCTAAAAAAATTGCAAGCATAACCTGAAAATCAATCAGATTATAATAAAGAAAATGGAATATGAGTAGTCTCTGTTGCATTGTAAGCTGAGTATAAGAAATACTTTCATGGACAATATTTTTTTAACATATCTACATGTCGAATTCATAAGGTTAGTGACATTATTACCAACAACTATGAATATGCCTTCTGAATACTCCACTGAATAAACTCATCAAATGTTTGACAATTCATATTCCACCCATAGCAAGAATCAAACCACTTCCAAATAGTAATAGCATGCATACATTCAAAGAACAGGTGTTGATTGCTTTCATCATTTTGGAAGCAGTTATGACATGCTGCTGCAGTAGACAAACCTCTCTTCTGAAAATTAACAAAAGAGGGGTGCTTATTATGCAGGACAATAAAAGTAGTGAAATTAATTCTAGGCCTGGTTCTGTTCCAGCATACTTTCACTGTCTTGTTATGCCAATAATTTTATAACATTACTAAATTATAGTTGAAAAATCAAGTATTCCAGTAAAAGTTTCTTGGCGGCTATTTCTCTTATCCAGCCTTTTTGTAACTTGGATAAACCTCGTGTATATCTGATTGCACATTGTAGACAGCTAACACAAACTGTTGAGTCAGTCTTCTGTAAACATGAATATCAAATATGCGAGTAAACTTGCTAAAATTCATGTTGAAGTGATAAGATGGCTTTGTTGAGTCAGCCTTTTTATAGGGAACGCTAAAGCTGTTGCCAAAATAGGATTACCTTTTTACAAATTCTGTAACTCGCATTGCATTTTCTAGTTAAAAACCTATTTTTTAAAAGTTTGGAGAAGCTCGAGTATTTTAATATGCTGACATGCTGATTTTGATTGAGTATTACAAATAATTTAGTGTTTTGATTCACAGGCAAGGATATTAGCAGCTATTTTTGGCATGGACGTGACAACACAACAAATCGTGAACTAAATCCAAAGGTTCTTTTTCACATCTGAAATAATTTCCTGAAACTAAAAAGGATTTTTTTACTTTATTCCTATACGATAGGCTTCCGCAGAGGCAAGGTGTAATTTTTAATATTGGGCATCATGTGTAATATGAATTTCAAAGCAGTGTCATATAGTCAAAACGCTAGGTAGTTGTGCACCGAGAGTCAAGACACACTGTAAGCTTTGAGTGTGTCGCTGATGCATTCATGTCTTTATTCTTGATATAAAGTTTAAAATGTCCTTCTTTGACTGTCAATATATGCTTGCCTTCAGAATTTATCGTGCTGTACTATACCACATGGAGATGAATCTCATATAGGTTACTTCAGTTTTCCACTGCTGCTTGGCTGTTTAAGAGTTTAGCTCATCCTTAATGGTCTGAATGAGAATCCAGTAACTCCATAACTTGACTGTTCAAGCAGAGCTTAGTTATGCATGGTTGGTTGGATTGATATGCTGTAATTAATTGCTTAATTTGCTTGTTTTATATTTCTGTAATTTGTAAATCCTTAGTTTCAAGGATTGAAGGTCCAATGGGGTATGATGCCAATAAAGATAGGATGGATTGTCGGTAATTGTGACCTGCCCAATAGTGAAATCTTGCAAATTAAGCGAAAAACAGCTCCCATGGAAAGTACACAATGGAAATGTGCAACCACATAATTAGTACATCACTTAGATAATGTTTTTAAAGGAAAATGAACTGGGACCAGGGGCATCTAATAAGATATGAACTTGAAGAAAAATTGTAAGAATAATGTTTCTTTTTTATTTTGTTTAGATTAGTCATTCTAAACAAATCCTTCATACTTTTTTGTAATGAATGCATGTGGGGTTTCTGTGATGTTGCCCAAATTTGGAGCCGGGTCACAATGAATGAGCTTTGTGTGGACCCAAGCCCACCAATGCTCAGGGGTTTCGGGGGCTTACCCCGAGGAAAAGTTTTGACCCGTTTTTGCTTGTGAGTCGTGGATCCTAATTAGTTTTCTCTTGTAGCCCGTAGCGCGATATATAAGAGCGTTTAGGGTTTGGAGTGGATATTGAGAGATTGAAAATCGCAGAAAAGAGAGTGGGAACGAGAGTTAGGGTTTAGGCGTTGAAACTAGGGGTGGCAATTGGGTGGGTTTGGTCGGGTTTTGAATGGGTTGGGTATGAATGGGTCAGTAACCCATTCTCAAACCGCCAATGGTGGGTCATAAATGGGTGGGTCAGAAACGGGTCAACCCGGTTTTTTTGTTTTTTTTTGTTTTTCCTGCAAACTGGATCTTTTGTGATGGCAAGCTTCTGCTATTGACTTCAACTGTCAACAAATTTAAAATGACAAACAAAACTTCTTTCTGTTTTTATTAATCCTCAAACAAAGTTTCTTTGACTACCATATTAAATTGAAAAAGACAAAGATTAACTTAATTCGATAAATGGTTTTAAAAACTCATTACCATGGAAATGAAAAAAGGGGTACGGTTTTGTCTGTGTCAAATGTTAAAAAAGATTGCATTGAATGATTGTGTCCTCAATTTCTATGTATGTACATGAAAAAGTTGTGCCATAATTTTAACTTCTCAATTAATAATTGAAATATAAAAAAATAAAAATAAAAAGTAAATAAATAAAACACACACACCAGCATGCCCAAAGGAAATAATAATTAAAAAAAAGACATTTTCATTCGTTGCATAAAATATCAAATCATTCTCTCTCTCAAATCATTGTTTCTTTCTATGATCATTTTCAGCTTGTGCATCAATGTGGTAAGTTTTTACCTTCAAATGTACGAGTCATGTCAATATTACTGAAATGTTTTGTTTTGTTTTGTTTGTCTTTTCTATTTTTTTTTCTTATTTTTAACTAACTAACTAACTCCAGTAGTTTATTCCAATTATTTTACTTATCAGAAAAAAAAAAAAAAAAAAAAAAAAAAAAACTAACTCCAGTAGTACTTTTCCATGTGTGTGTGTGTGTGTGTGTGTGTGTATGTATGTATCCCCAGTTTCAAAGTTTGGGCGGGGATCTCAACCGGGTTTGGCCCTCAGTAGTTGTTAACAGGCCAAGCACTAGATTCTGGTCGTACGAGTGGAGGATGGCACATGTTCATATATATATATATATAATAAAATTATATTATTGTTGTATCATTGCCGTATCTGTGCCTTATTTTTTATATAAATTTATATATATAGAAAGTTGAAGAGTGAGGCAAAGAGAGTTATCATTGGGATGAAAAATAAATAAATAAATAAAATAAATAAATAAATAAATAAAATCCCGAAAGGGCCCCTGTTTCCACCTACGTATATAGGATATTTTAAAAAGTGAGCATCTTTCTTCATAGCGGGGTCTAGGGAAAGAATAGGAAAGCTGATTTCACTATATTTCTGACCAGGAATGGGGCCTATCACAAGAATATTTTTTTTATTGGGGCGATAGCTCTGAAAAGATAGATTGCCTATCTTTTCTTTCATCTCAGGAGAAATATGATCGGGAGGCGCTAGTTCAAACCCCTCAGGTAAAATTAGAATAGCCCCAACATTCAAATCCCCCCTTTTACCATTAGCAAGAACTTGCTTCAGTTGCATATCACTCTTAACCCGCCATTGACCCTTGAATTGTATACCCACTTTCTTTTTACCCATTACTGACCCACTCACTTAAATTTGGGAGCCCAAATGATTTAATTTTAGTGGGCGGGCTTGGGCAGTTTAATGGGTGTGGGCATAAATTGCCACCCCTAGTTGAAACTTGTAATCTTTAGATTTTTACATAGTGAAAATTTTTGCCAGATCTTCACCGTGGATGTAGGTTTTGCGGAACCACGCTAAATCTTTGTGTGTGGTGTGTTTACTTTCTGGCGTGGTTCATGATTGTTGCTTAGGTTCTCTGCGTTTGTCGTAGCAATTTCAGATATCAGGTCCAATCAATTTTGGTTGTTATAGCTGAATACTATTGAGTCTCCCAATGGATTTATTTAGGTAATATGTTCAAATACTATGTAAATTGTAAAGCTTAATAAATTCTCATAATTTGTATAGGAAATTAATTATCGCTTGAACGAACCAAGTCTTCTAGGAAATTCTTGCAGATTACAAGAGGAGCTTCACCAAATCTTGCTGTTAACCACCATCTACTCTAAAAGCTTACATTATTAGAGAGGGTTTAACTTTTTAATTATTAGGGTGACAGTGAGTTTTGAACTTAGGACCTTACCTTCTCTGATACCATGTTAACAACCATCTACTCTAAAAGCTTAAGATGTGGAGAGGGAGTAACTTTACTATTTAACTACTTCAACACCTGTGAAGCAGCCTCATACGCTACTCCCTTTCCCAATCGAAGAGTTTGTTATCGTGGTTCTTGTTGAGGTACATGTAGCAGCAATTTATACCATTGACGTAAATTGTGTCTCATAAAAATTCAGTATGGACATAGAGAACGTAGACCCGTTGATGCACTCATAAGAAAGGGAAGATTGCATCGATGGTAGGAGACTTCAAAAACTAACATAGAATGAAGTAAATAAAACTGACTTCAAAATAATTAAATATTAAAGGAGACATGGTGTATAATAGAATAAACTCGAATGAAAATTAATTTGGACAACCCCATCCATTTCGAGAAAGGCATGCATGATGCTAAAGAAATTGTAAAATAAGGCTCAACTCGACTCAAAACTTGTCATGTATGCTCCGTGTTAGCCCCTAATCATTTAATGTATTAAATTAAGGGATAGGCAACTGAAGCATTTTTTTTCTTTCACTTTTCACCTTTTACACACTTTGACTTGTTTTTGCAATTTTTCTTTTACTGCCATTGTCAATGTTAAAGGGCTAGGGCTAGCCCAGTGTATGAGGCTCCTGCCATTGCAGTCTGGGGAGGGTCATATGTATGCAGCCGTACCTCCACATGGAGGTTGTTTCCGGTTTCGAACATGTGACTTCTAGGTCACAATGGAGCAACCTTACTGTTGCACCAAGGCCCACCCTCATTGTCAATGTTATGATTAGGAAAATATATATTCATCAAACAAACTAATGATTGTGCTGTTTTGTTTAAATTGTTATTGGGATTTCCAGACACTGTCCTCCGGGTTGGATGATTATCCACGTGCATCTCACCCTAGTGATGAAGAACGTCACTTGGATCTTAGATGTTGGATGCTTCTTGCAGCAGATTGCATGCATTCTATTTCAAAGCTTTTTAAGAAGGAAAATGAAGTGGGGAAGGTATGATACTAAGAAAAGATATCTCTGCATATCAGGACTAATCGATTTCAATAATATACCTGGAAATTGAACCAATGCAGGAGTACAGTTTGACAGCTAAGCAACTATCGGATTTTGAAATTCTAAATCAGGTTTGTGCAAGATTATTATGGTTTCAACTTTTCATTGTTTCTATTTTGTGATTAGTAATATTTTGGTAGCTTGTTATTATATGAATGATTCTCCAGTGCCATCACTGCTATATGACTTTTCATTCCCAAAACTAAAGAAATTAAAGAACAGAAAAAGTAATATCAATATGGAAATATGATTGAGGTTTCTGTAAGTTCAACTAAGCACTCGGGTAGTCATTTCTATGAAGTAGTTCTATATTATCTCAGATGTGCTTAATTTTTTCTCCAGATGCACTTTGATGATTCGTATGGAGCTTATTTTGATTTTGGAAATCACACAGAAAAGGTAATACTGCTTGTCCTATGATGTACTCCACACAAATTGCACAAACAATTCCTCGGTATATTTGAGCAAAATCTTCTTTATGCTTGTCCTATGATGTACATTGTTACCATTTCAAGGAATTGATACTATCATAACTTTTATTCCGAACTGAAAATTTATTTAGCTCATATATTTGGTGAGAGTTTAAACCAGGCTCATCTGTATGTTCCGATATTGCCAAAGATCATGTACTTATTGAACTTTTGAGAAGCAACTTTGTAGATTGCTGATATATTAAGGAGAGTTTGAATCCCAAGCTAACAGTCCAGCGTGTTTTATTTTTGTAATATTCAGCTTAGAGGGATTACATTTCGTTTAGAGGTCATTGTAAGACTTCATGCTTCACTTTTTTCCCCTGAATTTGTGGAAATATACTTCGTGCTTCACTTTCCTCTAATGATTCATAGAAGCTTTTCATTAGGATTAGATTTTTAAAAATAATAATAATAATAAATAAATGAAAAGCATGCTATTGCCAAAAGAAAGAAATTATAAAAAATATATATTATATATATATGTACCACAAAAATTATCATGTTCTCATCACATTTTTATTATAGTAGGATGAATGGGTACGGAAATTAAGAAAAGGTGAGTCCATTGTAAAGTGAAGACGGGAGGGTGGTCAAAAAGGTCATTTCAGTGTTTAGGAAGATTAACAGCTAGGATACGGAGAAGAATGTCTTGGTTGTCACCTAATATTCTCCGGATAGAGCTCAATGAACATTATTGACCTCGGTTTGATGAATGAAATGATTGTGTTCTTCAATGACTACATATTCGAACTAATCTTGAGAATTTTAGAAATAATGATCGAACAAATGTCATTATCACTCCTAGTTAGGTAGTTCTATCGCAAATTATATAAGTTCATGGGTGTCTGCTGCTGCTTTGGGACTCTTTATTGTTTGCAGTTTTATCTGTTCACCGTTATTTTAGTTTTCATTCTTTTTGGTCATCTAGAACCTGTACTGCGATTTCTCTAGGTAGTGGTATTCAGATGAGTCCATAGAGAGCATTCACATTTTGCTTGATTGCCCAAAACATTAGATGTCTGTCAAGCATTAAGGAACAGTCTTCTTGCATTTGCTTGTAATATTAGTATTCAAAAAAATTATTTAATCCTCTCAGGTTCGTTTGAGTTGGCAAGCAGTAAAGGGAAACAACAATTATCCAAGTAGAGAGCTTGTTCGAGAAGTTCTAGAAAAGCCAAAGCTGAGGCTGGTTCCTCATATTGGATATGTTAGCCTTTTCCCATTTATGGGAAAGATCATTCCACCTGTAAGTTGCATTTAAGATCCTTATTATTGAAGGAATCTTTTTTTTATTTATTCATCTGTGCTTTTGTGTTTGTAACCCTCACACCATGGTTGTATAAAGTTCCTTTTCTAATTCTCACCGCCTCCCCTTTTCAAGTTATTTTCAACTTGTCACAGTTCATATCAGATCCTTAACATTTGTTAATTTACATGTAGGAATCTTGGATTCTAGAAAAACAGCTTAATCTGATTTCGAACCGGAGCATTTTATGGACTGACTATGGGATCCGCTCCCTTTCCAAATCAAGGTGATGAAAGTACTTTTCTTGCATATAATACAGTTGCTCAATTATACTTATGCATACTCCATGTGTGTGTGTGTGTGTGTGTGTGTGTGTGTGTGTGTGTGTGTGTGTGTGTGGTGGTTTATTCTGCAAGTAATCGTATGTATAATGTATTATTGTACACTGCAGCTCAATATACATGAAGCACAACACAGAGCATGACGCACCATATTGGAGAGGTCCAATATGGATGAACATGAATTACATGATTCTCTCTTCACTCCACCATTACTCTAAAGGTACGTTGACAGATATCTCCTGGAGAATACCATGCTTTATATGATGTTTAAACCCGCGTCAATTCCTGCAGAAGAGGGACCATATAAAGATAAAGCCAGGATCATCTACAATGATCTGAGGAGTAATTTGATAAGGTATTATTCATGTATCTGTTTACAATTATAGCTGATCAAATAGTGCCTAACTCTCACACGGAACTCTCAAGTAAACTCAAACAATTCTATTGTGGCAGAAACGTGGTTCGTAACTATAATCAAACCGGGTTTTTCTGGGAACAGTATGATCAGAAAAGGGGGAAAGGAAAAGGTACGCGCTCATTTACCGGTTGGACATCGCTTGTGTTGTTAATCATGGCCGAAGCTTATAGTGAATGAGTGCTCGGAGGGCATGTGAATTTTGTATTTACCTACCTCAATAGGAATGCTGTATCATTTATTTGTCAAATTCATGTTATTGGTGTAGCTGGGGTTCCCCCATTTTTCGGATTTATTCGGGGATTATGAAAATTTGTAAAGAGAATAAAAGCAGGAACAGCACCCCGGTACGGGACGTAAACAATCTCCGAAATGTACTTATGATGGTTCATAAGAAAAGGGATGGGGCATGCATGACTTTGTTAATTTTCTGCTAGTTATTTTGCAGAGGATTGAATTCTCACTCGGTCACTCCCATTCTGTTTTCCTGAAGAACGGTGAGAAGAAAAGCCATTTAATTATAGTTAATTCATATACAACATATTTAACATCACTAAATTGCCATTTAAACAAGCGGATAAATCTTTATAGTTGATTCATATACACTCACTCTAACATAACAAGGTCAAATTTATTTATTTTTATTAAAAATAAAATAATTTGGAGAACCATTTATGTTTTTCATTTCATGTTATGGGTTTACGACCAATTGAAGTGGATTGTGCAGACCGGTTATATAGAAAAGAATGCATGTTGAATTGATTTGATTAGACATCCAATTCTTGAATCGGAATCCGCAATGGTTTCCATCTTTTATTTATTTATTAGGGTAAAAGGCAAAAAATCTTTCTGAATTATTGGCTAATATACAACAAATCCCCCGAATTACAAAAGTTACAAGAAACCCCCTAAACTATACATTTTTGTGCAGGTAGCCCCATCCGGGAAAAAACCGGTTGAATCTCATTGTTAAAATTTTAGGTGACACACAATATACTATGACTATAATACCCTTATGAAGACGAAAAGACTCTATTACCCCCACCACAACACTCAAACCTCTCTTTAACTTTGTTACATCCAAGCACAACCTTATCCTTCCATCTATATATATATAGAGAGAGAGAGAGGGATATATATATATATATATATATATATATATATATATATATATATATATGTTGTTCATCATCTTCCTGATATAAATTAGAAAATAAATAAATAAATAAATATAAAATAAAATAAAATAAAATCTTGCTACAGTCAAATTTAACCTTGTTGGCCAAACTGAACCCATATATGTGTATATATAGATAGAACCACGTGCGATGCACATGATTATAACTTAATCATATTTTGAGATATAGTAAAATAGTAGAAAAGTCTATAATGGGATTAAAATAATTCAATAAAAGTAGTAAATTAATTTGGTTTATTCAAAATTTTAAGTTATCATTGAATCATTCGTTCGAGTAATATGTGATTATTAATCTCAAAGATAAATAAGGATTTAAAACTCACTAATTCAATCCTCTTCATACTTTTCATCATCTTCAAAATCTCTTTATGCAAAATTTTATACAAACCCCAATATTCTTGCGGTATTTATTATCGAACAATTAAAGAATATAATTTTATTTCGCAAAGCAATGAAAAAAACTATTGAATCAACTCTACAAGAAATTTATTATATAAAATCATATGATGTATTTGAATATAACAATAACGTTTAAAAACACTACATCATGACCAAACATTACTTGCAATAAAAATTTAATAATTATACCTATATGTCGTATATCTATTTTGTTTTTTTTTCATATATGACTGAATAAAATACAATATACATGATAACATATTATGTATATAGAGACCTATATAGTTGTTCAAACAAAGTTGAAATTTATTTTTGCAAACCATTAAAATTCATCGAGAGTACGTATGTAAGAGGGTAGTAGATTTATGTAAAAAGAAAGAATATATGAAAGATAAATGAAAGGTTAAAAATAAATGAAAGATATTATATAGACTAAGTATTACGATTTATTCGTACATAGAATCTATAACTGTCAACCGTCTCGTTTCTGTAAAAGTGTTTGCTATTAAAAGTGTTTCTAAATTCATAAAAGGTATAAGATGCACTTATTTATTTGTAGTGCACTTACAATGTTGGAGAAAAAGTTTTTGTAGAGAAGAACATAAAATGAAAGAGTTTTTTTTTATTTTATTTATAAAATATAATAACTCCTCATGTAATAATTATGTATGAAACAATATAAATATATATATATGATTACATAGAAAGACAAAATATATAAATTGTTCTTTAATTCAAATTTAAACATACCTTTAAAAAATTTTTTTTAAGGGTTTTGAGTTGTAATCTGATGTACATAAACCAAAAGAATGAGAACATCATGAATAATTCTGAATTATGGTCAACAAACTTCACATAATTAAGAAACATAATAGGAAAATAAAATTCAAACATTGTATCCTCAAAAACAAAAATATAAATAACACAAAATACAGATTGAAACATACCTTAAGCCAAAATTGGCCTTGACTTATGCGCTTCAACCAAATACTGACTTTTGAAGTAGAGTTAGATAGTAAATGTTGAAAGAAGAGATAGGTAGAAGAAGCAAGAGGGGTAGAAGAAGCGAGAAAGGTAGAATGAGAGAGGCAAGATCTAATCCGCCGATTATATATAAGGTTCTTCAGACACCAACAACCGAGTAGACATGAAAGAAGAAGATGTGTCGATTTCATTGATATTGTTTCGAAACAATGGAAAAAAAAAGGAATTTTTTTAATTTTTTTTCAAAGAAGAAGGGGATAAAAATAAAATAAATAAAATAAAATACTGAGTAAACATGAAAGAAGAAGACGTGTCGGTAACATGGCAGTGTTGATAGTATTGGCATTGGTGAAAACATTGTGTTACTGGAAGCAGCAACTCTTACAGGCGGAGACTATGGGGGAAGGTGATTGTGGCGGCAATTGCAACAAAAGAATATTGGTGGCAGCACAATGGTTACGTGGTGGCTAGGATGGTGGTGAGTGAACCAATGTGAAAAGGATGAATCAAAATGTAGTTTAGACAAGATGCAAACTTTAAGATTTGTAGTTTGCTCTCAAAATCCATTGAACACTAACTTTGCATGAAATATTATTCCTCTGAAAATGAATTTTCAGCCCAGGAACATCTTTGTTAGGTAACTTACGCATCACATATAAAATGTACTTCAATGTACGACAAATGTCAGTGACAGCATCATGACAGTACCATTAGTGCCACAAATTTCACAAAGCTAACCACTAACCATGAATGCACACCTTTCTAGTGTCAAAAATGTGCCCAACAAAAACAGTTGAAGAATTCAAAGAATACAAAACATAACGTTTTGAAATTCATTTAGTCACAGGAAAAATAAATAATAAATAAATAAATAGTAAGGTTGAGCAGCTGTCGGCATGTGATCATTTAGATAGAAAGATAAAATATATAAATTGTTCTTTTACTTCAAATTTAAACATACCTTTAAAAAAAAAAAAAAAAAATTAAGGGTTTTGAGTTGTAATCTGATGTACATGAACCAAAAGAATGAGAACATCATGAATAATTCTGAATTATGGTCAACAAACTTCACATAATTAAGAAACATAATAGGAAAATAAAATTCAAACGTTGTATCCTCAAAAACAAAAATATAAATAACACAAAATACAGATTGAAACATACCTTAAGCCAAAATAGGCCTTGAGTTATGTGCTTCAACCAAATACTGACTTTTGAAGTAGAGTTAGATAGAAAATGTTGAAAGAAGAGATAGGTAGAAGAAGCGAGAAAGGTAGAATGACAGAGGCAAGATCCAATCCGCTGATTATATATAAGGTTCTTCATAAATTAACAACCGAGTAGACGTGAAAGAAGAAGACGTGTCAGTTTGATTGATATTGTTTCGAAACAATGGAAAAAAAAGAATTTTTTTTAATTTTTTTTCAAAGAAGAAGGGGATGAAAAAACAAAAAACTGCCGAGTAAACATGAAAGAAGAAGACGTGTCGGTTTGAACAATTGAAAAAAAGGAATATTTATTATTATTGTTTTTTTAAAGAATGTCTTAAGCAACGTACGTACGAAGAAAACTGTAAAAATCGAAAACAACATATACGTTTTTTAAAATGGAAACAACGCTTATAAAATATTGAAATCAAGTATATATTATTATTATTACCAAAAAGTGTAAAGGAAAACTGTTTTGTTTTTTTAAAATTCTAAATTTAAAACTGATGGTATAAAATAAATATATTTATCTTTAATATATATTTTTTCTAAATAATTATATTACCATTTACAATTTTTTTAAGAGCACAAACTTCTTCGCAACCAGCAAATGAGTACATCGTCTTTCCAAACGGCATATTGTTGGGTACAAGTTGCAACAGTTAGGAACATTCTTTTTTAATTTAAAATTAAATAATTAGTAAATGATAAGTATTTTACAAAAAAAAAAAATCACAATTATTCATTAGAAGATAACTTTTAAAGATTTATTAGTTTAGAGTTAAGGAAGGTGGAAACAAATAATACAATTGGAGTGGAGAGACATGTTATAAAAAGAAGAGGTCAATTAAATATTTAAAGAGTATTTTGAGTAAGAGTCTGACTCTTTGAATAAATTCTACATGAGTTACAAGAATAAATATCAGTAGTCAAGTAATATAAAGTCCAAGAAGAATTTTTGTTAAATAAGAAGTCTTATAAAATAGAGATAGACTCAATGTCTAAGTATGTAATGTGAGGAAAACTGTGTATACGATATTTATAAAATATTGAAAAAAGTGTATATAAAAGTTAAAAATAAAATAGAAACAACACTTTAAAAATTAAAATAGAAAGTGTGAAAATAGAAACGAACGCATTAAAAATAAAAAATAAAAAATGTGAAAACCGAGACGATACTTATAAAAAAGTGTATATAAAAATTAAAAATACAACACACTTTTATAGGGTAAATAGATATATATATATATATATCCATCTCACTCATCTCTCTCATTCTCCCTGTCTATATATATATATATATTTATAGGACATACTTGTGATTGCTGAGGAATAATCAAACAATCGAAGAAAGAGAACGGAGAGATCGAGCGATGATAAAATTCAATTACTCTAATTGAGTCCAATTACAGGGCATTCAAGTTTTGGGTTGCAAGAATAGGAGCTCTTGTGGCCGCGCGAATTGATTGACTGAAAGGGACGATGAAGCGATGATGAAGCAGAGGAATCTGTTGTTGGGATCGGAGTGGTGGATGTCGTCTGAAGAGTGGATTTCCCTAATACAAAATTCTTGATGCTGATCAATCCAAACACCTTGTAACCTACCCACACACCAAACACCACGTCTCTTCTCTTTGTCGTCTCTCACACTCTCACTGTTTATCTACACACACACACACACACATATATATATCGTATCTCCTCAGTCCTCACTGAACCTCTCTCTCACTATTTGTATATACACACACACATTAACTATGAAACTTAGCTTAACCCAATTTCCGCCACTCTATATCATCCAGCATTCTTCATGCCCCATGTTCAAATCAAGCATGTAACTGTGTAAGAGGAAAACATTGTTCAATGCCAAAATCAGTTTTTGTGATTAAATTTATATTCTGGTTACATCCTTCTCAAAACACAAAAATCCTTTTTGTTATAAGAAAACAGAACAAAAAGGTTAGGACGAATTGCACAGGTGAATATAGGAACTATAAGTGATCAGTTTCATTGTTGGGCTTTGAGAGGGATTGTGGTGGTTCAATGATAGTGGCTTTTGAGGACTACCATCCATTAACTTGAGAGGAAAAAAACAAAAAAAAAAAAATTCTGCTGTTTGTATATTGTATGTATATATGGAGAGAGACAACCTTATCTTTACTACTGAGTTGTCACGATTTTATTGGCCTTTGAGATTTTACTTTACAAATCAGCAAGTTCAGTCTATAAACCCTTGAAACTGTGTCGTTTTTTATAAGGGCACCATGGTCTTTTGAATTTTCTGGTACCGGAAGGTGAGCTGGCTGGGTAAAATGCAAAAAAATATAGTTCAAGGAGGTTTTTTGTAATTCGGGAGGGTTTCTTGCAATACCCTAATAGTTCATAGGGGTTTCTTGCACTTTACCCTATTTATATTATTTATTTTTTTGGTTCACGATCATGGTATCAGGCTTCTTAGAGCACTTAATAATTTATCACCGGGTACATGTTTTTCCCCGTCTCACATGCACTAGGTAACGACTAACAAAATTCTCTAGGAGTAGCTCTACGGGAATTTGAACTGTCGACTTCCAAGATGGGGCCATATGTTGTCTCCCGTCCTACATGCATTAAGCAATTAACAAGAAAATTATCTGAAGTGGCTCGAAGGGAATTCGAACTAATGACTTTCAAGATGTGAGGTAAGAGTTTTTGTCGTTAGGTTAATTATAGCATCACATCTATCATGGATAGGAGAGTGTCGGAATTTTTTTTTAGATCCCCAATTAAATTTTAGGGTACAAACTCTCTTTCAAAACATCATTGATATTGATGTGTCAAAAAAACATGTCTCCCAATTTAGAAATATAGTAAGAGCTCTTTTGGAATTGCCTTTAAGCATTGTAAAAATACTTTTATTTTAGGGAAAACAACATATAAGTAGACTTAGTGCCCTTAAATAACAAAATAGTCTAATTTTAAAGTTCATTTTTCAATTTAATTGAATTAAACAAAATAATTACAAATACATCAATAAGTATTGTTAAGGTCCAAAACACCCTCCAAACTCTTATTCTAAAATACCAAAATATCCTTAGAGTTATATAATTTCAAATACCAAAAGTCAATTAAGAAACTTTCGAATCTTGACTGTGGATCCTGTGTTTGGAAGGAGCCTGAGTGAAGAAAATCAAATCCATTGCAACAAGCATGACAAATGATTTAAGGAGTATCTTACAAATCCAAATTTATTTTACACGACATTTTCTCCCTCTTTATATGTACTATTTACATGTTTATACATATACTTTTGAATTTCCTTTTATAGGTGGAATAATATTTGCTTGTTCTGAAGTAAGAAAGACGCTTTGTTTATAAATATGATATTTTAAGATGTATTTGTCGTATGTCTGGAGAAATTGTAGAAGGTTGCAAATGAATTGTTTGATTAAATACTCAATTGAAGAAATAAAACATTTTTTTGAAGACACAAAACACTATTTTCAGATAAATTTGGGATCAACTATAGATGTTTAGGGATCAAGTTGTGATACTTGTTCTTAATTTTCAGATAGATTTTCACTATTCAATGAGACTTTCTCTCTGTTCAATTAGATCCGTCTTATTTCAAATTTTTCTGAATTTTTTTATTTTTCTGAGTTATATATGTGATCATACTGGGTATAGATTAATTGACCCAAGAACCAAAATTTTTAGTTTATCCTTTAGTTTTTTTTGGTAAGAAATCATTGTAGATAAAAAAGATGAAACTTTAAGTCACTGTACAAGAGATCTAAGGAAGACGAGAAAGACAAGCCAATTAAAGTTTGTATAATAATCCTCTGGTCATGGCGGTCTCCCTCATCAACATGGTTGTTCAGAAAAGTTATCAAAACCAAACGAGAGGGAACCCAATCTAATTGAAGAGAGAAAGAAACGTCGTTTTGGAAAGAAAAAAAGAAGAAGAAGGTAAGTGCGTCCATGCGATCAAAATAGGCTCCCAAATTCTTATAAAATTATACGGATATTTTAGTATTTCAGAATAAGAGTTTGAAGGGTATTTTAGACTTTAACAATAATTGTTGATGTATTTGTAATTGTTTTGTTTAATTTAATCAAATTAAAAAATAAACTTTAAATTTAGACTATTTTGTTATTTAAAGGTACTAAGTCTACTTATATGTAGTTTTTCCTTTATTTTAATAAAAAAAAAATAGATTTTTTTTGGTAATAATTAAAAGCATTTTTAATAGTTATCAAATTTAGTTTAGTAGAGTTTTTGAGAATCTAAAATTTTGAACTTTTAAAATTGGCATTGTAACCAATAGTACTTCTTCACCTTTCAAAGTAGAAGGTAGATAATTCAAGTTAAACGGGGTAAAGTAGGTGTGTGAGTGATGTGTGGCACTGAATTTTTTTTTAGTAGAAGTTGTATATTTTAGGTAAATATTTTTCAAAAACAATGTGAATGTTTTAAAAAATATTATTACTAAACACCTAACTTTTTTGACTACCCTAATCACAAACACGCTTTCTTTATTAAATGCACATGAAATCCCCGAAACAATGTCATTTTGGATGAAAAACAATTTGAGTGAGAATGTGGCTCTATATGCTTCTCTCTGCGTTTACATTTTCTTAAATCTTTGACAGATTTTGCAATTAAAAAAAAGGAAAAAGACTTAAAAATGTATAAAAATTAGTTTCTATGTCAAATGAAAATAATAAAAACAACTGTCATGATTTGACTGTTATGGACTAAGTGTAGTTGATCCAAATCGATTTAGAGATCAAATCAACAGTTGAGAGTCAATCCAATCCACACTCATTTAAGAGTTGTCATATTTAACTCAAATTATATTAATGCTTAAAATTTTAAACTCAAACTGAGATTTTAAAAAATGGACTAAAAATCTGGTTTAAACTTGAATTTTACACACAGACAGAAAAGTTTCATTTTAATAAGTTAAAATCAGATTAATCGTCTAAACACATTCACCTGAAACAAAATCCTCTCCAATTCCTATTCTACAAAAAAAATATGTTTGTGAAATTGATTAAAAATCACTATATATATATATTTTTTTTTGGTAAGATGCTTCCCAAACTTGGTAGAACCGGACCATTATTTTAGAGAATTTTAATTCCACATTCAACCCCCAACCCCAGGGAACAGTCGGGCTGGGTCGGGTGCCCCATTTTGACAACATCGGATCCACCCATGAGATGTTGAGCCCTAGATGACCCGATACCTCTTCGATAAATGACCCTGAAAACAGGAGAGACGTAGCTTGAGCTTGTCGAGAGTTGCGGCGTAGTACCCGAAAATGGAGCTCTGTACTGCTCGAACCTTCTCGAATCTTCCACGCCACACACTCTTCTCTGCAAACCAAACTCGCCTCCGATGGAAAACCTCTCTCCCTATCAACAAGAATTCGTCAATCCCTCCCATCAATCGAGGTTTGTACTCGTATTTTCTTCATCATTTTCACAGAACCCTAGAGTTTAGACTGGTTAGGTTTCGGAGTAAGTGTTCAATTTTGAACTAGTAGTGGAAAAGTAGGGATTTAGTAATTGTTTCCATGCTTAAATACAGAAATGAATACATATATATATATATATATTTATGTGTGTGTTTGTATACATGCGAACCAGATGTAAGTGTTAAAATTTGAACTAGTAGTGGAAAAGTAGGGCTGAAATGATATATATTTATTCATTTCTGTGTGTATGAACCAGAGAAATTAGAGTCAGTGTTAAATATTTGAACTTGTAGTGGACAATTAGGGATTTATCAACTGTTTCCATGCTTAAATACTTAAATGAGTGTGCGCGTGAGCGTGAGCGCGTATGTTTGTGTGAACATGTGAACTAGAGGAGAGAGAGTGTTAAAATTTGAACTAGTAGTGGAGCATGTTTATTAACTATTTCCATGCTTAAATACATAAATGAATATATATTTATGTGTGTGTGTGTACATATGAACCAGAGAAAGGAGTGCAAGTGTTAAAATTTGAACTGGTAGTGGATAATTAGGGGTTTAGTAACTGGTTCCATGCTTAAATACATAAATGAATACATTTATATATGGGTTATGTATTTGTTTCACACGTGTGTATACATGTGAACCATAGAAATGATACATGTGAATTCTTTTTGGTTCTGGGTTCAGGATTGATTTATTATACCAAGTCATCTCTAAAACCAACAACATCTGAAGAAACATCAACTGAAGCAAGCCAGTATGTTGAAATAGAACCAACTGAGAATAATGCATATGATGAAATGAAAAAGGAAGCACCTAAAGAAGATTATCCCATGGATGGGCAAACGTTGAGCTTTGACTTCTTAGATAAGCTTGATATAAAGGTTTGTTTTTGTATCTCTAAAACTTGCATTTCATGGTAGACTCTACTGCTGGTGTGAATTTATCTTCACTTGCATACATGAAGAAATCAACTTTATTGTAGACATGTAATTTAAGCATGGAAGAGTGTTTTACGACAAAATATAAATTATCTGGAGCTCCATTAAATGGTCAAAATATAAATTTTCTGGAGCTCAGTTAAATGGTTGCGTTCTGAATCTTGTGTAATAAAGGGTCCGGATATGGATCATGCTTGATTGAGTTTGCTGTGAAGTCGGACTTCAATGGGGCTTTCAATTATTGTTATTGTTATTGTTTGTTTTGATCTATTTTATTGATTCTTGGGTGCTTCAATGATTTTTCAATTCATTTCTTCTTTATTGATTTTGAATGATTTTAGATGTGCTACTGGTTCATTACTGCAAACAACATGCAGCTTCATAATTTTACTTCTTGATACTTTATGTAATCCAATTGGTTGCTGTGATGAATGCTAAAACTTATTGAAAGCTTAATGCCTGATGAAATGTCGACAATCATGTCGATCCTGAGCGGTTACCTGAGCAACCTTATCTTTTTTTACCTGTGTTGATAGTCTCTCTCTCTCTCTCTCTCCATATAATATATATATATATGTATAAAGGCTTAGTGATTAGTCTATATTACCTAATTATATTGGTTTGACATTTTTTAAATAATTTATATTTTCATGTAACTGAATGCTTTTCTTAATCATTCTGTGTTTTCTATACTTCAGGATATAAAATTGTCTAGTTGATTTAATAACTAGTTCACAGGATCATTAGCTTCTGTATTGTTGATTGGTAATTAGATACTTCAAATCTCTAGTTTCTTACTTATGGAACTAAGGATTATATAATACTATAAACCTCACTTGTTATAAATTTGTGTGTGTGCGGTTTTTTTTCGTTTTTTTTTTTTTTTTTTTTTGGGTGGATGTGTATTCAATTTTTATATATTAGATTAGATAGTTAGATTAGGTAGTCCACTTGGATTATGTTCTCTTTAAGTGGCTGTGTTGTTTTCTCTTGGTTCTCTTTTGTTATTGGGTGTGTTAACTGTTAAGTTAACGACCATTTTATTGGAAGTTCATTTATTATTGAATTATTGGATATCTTGTTTATTTATTGAAATTTACCTATGATTGAACTGTACGTAAAGAACTTTTTTCCCTTCTTTCATTCTTTTTACTTTTTCTTTCTTTTTATTATTCCATAATATAAATAAGTATATAGCTGATACAGAACATACGCCGCTGTGAGAAAGTTAGTGAAAGCATCTTTCTGAATGCTTGATGACATGTTAACAAGTAGGCGTTATACATATCAATTTTTTTATTTGCTTTTGGTTTTTTAAACAATTTGCTTTTGTTTCACTCTGTTTACTTTGTTCTTATTTTATATTTTACAGAATTTTTCCATATTAAATTGTTGAACTTTGTCATTTCCTTTTAGTTATAAGAAAATTCTCATTATTGATGTTTGATGTCAGTTTTCATTTCTGGTTTGCTTTTTATTCTCACTCTATTAAGTATTTTTTTTTATTTGGTCAGAAGTTTTAAGAATTCTTAGACCTTAAGAAGTGCATTACTCTAATGTGCTTTTGTTGTATCTTCTTGGTGTTTACTGTTAATGCCATTTTCATAATTTAGTTTCAAATATTCTTGCTTGATGCTTCCTTCAAATTTATGTATTATTAGAGTCTGGTTTGAGTGTTCAATTGTGTGGTGATAACTTACAATTTAAAACATAATCTTTATGCCTGTGTTGCTATTTAGAAGGATCTGAACTTCGCTACTACTGCTACCACCTTTGTTAGGACATAAATTTGCATTTATTCAACACCCCAACCCCCCCCCCCCCCCCCCCCCCCCCCCCCCCCCCTCTCTTCCTATTTTGATACGCGAGTTTCAGATATTATTTTTCCACTTTTGGGTAGGTAACTGCTTGCACAGATCCAACTCACACACACTGTTAACCCATTAGAGACCTGAATTTTCAACCTTCCATGTGGGAGGAGTTTGATACCTCTTGAGCTAAAGCCTCGGTATCTTCAGATTTCTGCTGCTTAGGGAATAGTATTGTAAGCAAGAATGATAATTTACACTGCCGTATACCATCACAACTAAATTGTCAGTTGCCTGGTAGGTAGCATTGAGTTCACTATAATGATGGTGATCAATTACATAAAAATTTCACTGAGACGGCTTCAAGCTGAATTTAGCGCATGTTTGGCAATGTGGGCTGATCCATACTTGGCCCCCGCTAAGGAAAAAAATTCAAATCTGCCAAATTGATAATTGAAGAATAAGAAGTTTGTTGACAATATAGGAATAGGTCTTTTTTCCCCCTGCTAACTGAGAATGTAACGGATTAGTAGCATCTGGTGTTGAAAAGCCTGTCTGAGCTTTGCAGCTTTATAGCAATGGTATGACACTGTTTGCACTTTATGTGAAGTAGATACAATTTTTTTTTTTAATGTCAGATCCAAAAAGATGGTTCTCTTTTGTAGCATACTACCTTTTTATGATTGATCTTAAGCTTGGGTATATATTTTATAGCATCCGAAATAATGGATCATGGGTGGTTCACAGCCTGATGACACACTAAGAGTAATAGATTGACATTTATCAACTACTTGGCCATATTTTGATGACATACTCCTTGATCAATTGCAGCTGGACTCCAAAGATTCATATTCATATATAATACTTGGTGGTGGTGCCTTAGCTTCTCTGTGGTTAGTGACAGCCGTTGTTGGTGCCATAGATTCTATACCCGTGGTGCGCGCTAATGCTCTTTTTTGTTTAAGGAGAACAAGTTTCTTAAGAGTTTTGAAATTTGTATATGGTCTTCTTTACTGACTGTTTGCTGCTGTTTACTCTCCATAAAAACAGTTCCCTAAGTTGATGGAAGTCGTGGGTCTTGCTTACACACTCTGGTTCACCTCGCGCTATCTCATCTTCAAGGTAGTTTATTAATAGTGTGTGGCTTTGTGATCAATTACTCCTCGTTAATGTCGGGACAATACAAATTTATTCGTCTGAACTTTGCAGGAGAATCGGGAGGAATTGGCTGCCAAGATTGAAGAGATTAAGCTGCAGGTTCTTGGTTCAAGTGGCGATTGATGCCGGGACTCATGGAACTACCATCTGGGCTATATGATGTTAGCCATGCAAAATCATAAAATGTTATTCTAGTTGAGCTGTTGGCAGGTTTTCATGCCAATCTGTGAATAAATAGAATTTAGAGGCGAAGTGCTTTATTGTTTTGCATTTAGAAATGAAAGTCATGACGATGATATATATTTACTTAAATATGTTCTCTAACTTGTTTCTTTAAGACCACCCCAAATGGACCTTGTTGAGGGAAGGATGACGGTAGATAGAAGAATGTTTTCGTGTTTGGTTGGAGGGAAGGCAAGAGAGGGAGGAAAAGAGGGATGCGTATTTTGTTTAATTGAAAGAAGAAAAAAAAAAGGGATAACTAACAATTATCAAGTTATTCTTATTTTTAATCTTTCTATAAATTTGAAATAAATATCTGATTTTTATAATTGTATCTAATAAGGTTATATTAGTAAAAAAATATATAAAAACTCTCATTCTCTTTCTGTCAACTTAACAATAAAAAAATGTTACCTTATCCATTAATTTTACTAAAACAAAAAGTGAGGGAAATACTTCCCGATTATTCCTCTCCTTTCCATTTATATTTTTATCCCTTCAACCAAATGGAGCATTAATTTCATCTCTCCTATCATCCATTTTTTTATCCCTCCAATCAAAGAAAGCATTAATCAACCAAATACATGGAACAGATGACAATATAAAATCGATTATCTATCTAAAAATAATAATAATAATAATAATAAAAGAAAAAAATTTAAAAATATTTTCCTCGTAATTGAATGTCACCCTTTCATTGATTGTCCGACGAGATCAAGGTCCAACCTAACCATTGAGCCCGAGGGTTGTGTGATGAGATAACAAGAATTTGTTAACCATTTCTTAGTATAGTAATTTCATCCCAGTTGTGCACATTTCTAGTTGTTTATATTTGATATTATATACAGATTGATTTGAAGATTGACAGAATTAAATTAACAAATTAGAAAGCTACACCCTAGCTTCCATTTAAAACATACTTGAAACATATCTAAACGTAGACAAGACTTCAGCTAGAGTTTTACAAATAACGGATATACGTAACTCACATAACTCTAGCAGTAACACACACATAAATTACACACACATATACATATATATTAAAGGTCCAACTTTAGTGGTATTTCCTCCTCTTTTTCATATGAAAAGTTGAGGGAAATGAGCTTTTGTGATTGTGACCGACTGTAAAAAATACACCAACTGTACAACTGAAATAGTAATATACATACATGCCAAGTCTGTAATTCGATACAAGAACATTAACAAATGCAAACGAGAGAGAGAGAGAGAGAGAGAGAGTCACTAATGGAGCCGTGTGTCGCGGCACGCCCCGACATGAATTGGATAGTCTGCATGGCAAGGACATTCCGTGACACATGGCACTTAATGATGACATGAATTATCTAAGCTTAAAATAGAGGATAAAGAGGATTGCGACGACAAGAGCTGCTATAACGGAGCCTATGATCCATTTGTTCCTGCTAAACCTGCGGGACATGGATGTTAAGACCTTTTTACTCTTGTCAATGGCATCATCTATCCCATGAAGCTGCAAAAGGAAGAAAAATCGCCAATCAACATAAAATAGCCACTGCTCGTATATGAGCACGTAATTAGTTTTGAAGCGTGGCTCACCAAGTATTGAACTGGTTAGAAATGGAAGCGAAGTTATAAAACTTGAGATCCTAAATTGGATCGGTTTGAAGTTTTCAGGATCAAATCGTAGGGTTGGATAGGATTTTACAAAATGAGTTGAGAAAGGTAATAACTAATAATATTTGTGCATTAATAGTTCTTAAAAATACACACAAAATATCTAAAACTCATGAAAAAACCTATACAAGAATTAAGACAAGCATGTGAAACACAGCTCTGAGCCTCTTGAGTAATAATAAAAAATCAATAGTAATAAAAAAATGTTTAATTCATATGGAACTAACTATGATAGTATTTACAATAAAATATAGAATGGAAATTTGTTAATATATCAAAATAATCTAATAATCGAGTTACTTGTCCAAGGATATACTATAAGAATGTCTTGACAAAGAGAAAAAAGATACAAATAAGGAGTAAAGATTGAGATTTAGAGAGAGAGAGCTCAAACTCAATGACTTCATGTATTGTTTATAAAGAAAAAAAATTGACATAATTATTATACTACGTACATTTAAGTTGAGCTTCACATTTGTTTCCTAATAGTTTTCGGATATTGGGTCCAAACTTCCTAACTTTAGGCTTTAGCAAAAGGAATAAAAGAGTAGCATTCTATGGCCATATTACAGGATTGGTAGAATCAGGAGTCAAACAGGGATCCCACATTCTTGAGATCCTATAGGGATTCCATAAGAGTTATACTGTAATGGGATTTTTTGTGGGATTGGTATCGGGATCAATTCAATACCTTTGGATCGTAAAATCATAGGGTCGTAAGATTAGGAACAATGGAAATATAATTAACTCAAGATAAAATGCTGATAAATGAAACAGAAACATAATAGGATCCATGATATACCTTTTTATGGGAATGCAGGAGAGTTTCACGTTGTTGATGCAAATCCTGAAGGATTGAGACTCCAAGATCTTCCGTCTCTAGTGCAGCTCTTCTACTCTCGTTGATTCTTTCACTTGACTGGTTTAGCCTCTCAGTGTGCATTGTCAATCTTCCTCTTTGATCTGCAGAAGCCTGTAGAATGATTCATCAGTTACAAAATGTATTCCTCAGCCAATTATATAATGTATAACCATCCGCACTGCACCAAATACAAAACATGGATTATTCGCTGTGAGAGGGTCGGGCATAAAGAGAGAGAATTCCTGTTTATCTTCTACAAAAAAGAAACACCTGCTCAATCTTGAAACCTGCTTCACATATAAAGCAGCCATGTGACAGGAGATAGGCTGCTTGACAAATCATTAGAATTTTTAACCACGGCAATATCAAAAGAAAATGCAATATCAATTAAAATAAAAGGAAGGCAACACTACATACAGAGGCAGTGAAAAAAGGAATGTTGGTTATGAAATACCTAAAGATATGGCCATAGATAAACAATATTTGAATGGAGAAGTAAAATCACAGTATCTGATCTGAAATGTTCGGGATACGAAACCATAAAGTTGTTTGCAGCAATCACAAAAAGGACAGATGAATATGCAATCTACTGTTAAACTGCCCTGTTAAGGGAAGTTATTATGTTCTTTCCCACAAGGCTCTTAACCTCAGAAAAACATTGGGTGTTAGCGATCAAGTTTGACCACAAGGAACTTAACCAATGACTAATTCTGGGAGAAAATTTTTAATAAAATGTCAAACACATAAAATATGATATCAGTAAATAGGATAGATCATGCAAATGTGAGAATGCCCGTCAAAGAGCCAAAGAAACAATTTTTATTCCAAATGTTCTCTTCAGATCAGTAATCCAGACCAACAAAGGCACAAGGTTCCAAATCTAGGTCCCTCTCGGAATAACATGAAACAAACTCAAATCATTGGACACTACATGATGACAGAAATAAAAAAAATCAGTGGACTGAATCCAATTTTTTAACTCAGCAGAATGAAATGTGACCTCCAATACTAATTCTCTTGAAGTCACATCATATATCATTGACATTTTATAAAAAGGAAATGTCCAAATTGTACAATCCAGACATACCGCATGGGCATTTGCCATTCCAGACTCCAACAACTCTTCGTGGGCAGCCTGATTCACGTTAGCTGATCCAATCTTTTTAACTTCCCTTTTCAACTTATTCAGATCAGATTTGTATTCCCTTAACTTGGCAAGCAGCATGGCCTTTAAACTTGGCTGCAAACTTCTTGCCTCAAGGTCCATTTTTCGTATCTAGCAAAACAGGGACAGAATTTCAAAACAAAGTGGAACTAAGAAAAATTTTAGCAATGAAAAAAGAAAACAAAAATCCCACGGAATACATACCAAAACATCGGCATCATCCAGTCCCACTTTTATTTCAGAAAGCTTTTGCTTCTTGTCCTCTGCAAAATACAATTCCAACATGAATCACAGTCCACAAGATTATTAAGACTGTGAAATGATCATGCACACACACACAAAGCCCAAACCATTACTGAAGCAAGAAACACCTTTATAAACACCCAGCATAAACACATCACATATATTTCCTTTTAAAAGAATTAAAAGGAAGTTCTTACAAATGGATTTACACAAATGTCTCATGATATTGCCATAAGACACTAGAAGTGATTACTAAAGCTGAACGGATGAATAAACTCAGCTGTAGAGCTTGTATGTGCAATCAACATGTCCACTGCGCTATGTTCTCTTTTGGTAAATGAAATGTCATTAGCACATTCCATGTAGCCCTCAACAGGATACCATGTTTAGGCAAAACACAGCCGAATTCTCACCAAAACACCAGTCTGTAGGTGACCCCATAAACAAAAGATTTACATCCTACATAAAGTATACCCTTTTTCAAGAGCAATTTCCAAAGATATATTTTTAATTATAATTCTGAATCGATTGCAAAGTTAAAAATTCTGTAACCACAAAAATGAGTGTTTCCTACCATAACCTATCAAAGTTCACATATTTTAGTTTAATATCCTACTTCATTACATAATGGAAGTCAAATGATATGCTACTTATTCCAAATTTCCAAGAAAACTTCAGTAGATAAATCATTAAGCCAGTGCATATGCTATACAAAAATGACCTACTTACTACCATTAAATGCTAAAGCGTAACGAAATGAGCTCGAAATTTTTTCCAAAATACACAGAAGTGAAGTAGTAAAGTGCATTTGAAACAATTGAACTTGTAAACAGCAATGAAAGGTTCTCTTCATACCTCCATCAGGAAGAAGCCCAGCTGAACTGCACTTTCTGGATAAATTGGCAGAAAGCTCGCAGTACTGCCGCTCGTACCCTTCGTAGACCTCACTCATTTCTCCTACAAATCTCATTGTTGATCAATAAGTTAAAGGGTTATATCAATTCAATACAATTTTAGGAATTAATCTACAGAATTTTCATAAACCCATATCATTAAACACTATAAATCATCAAATTGCAAAACCCTAGTTCTTGATCGATCCCAATCAGAACCAGAAAAGAGACTGCCCAATAATTGTTTCTACTACATGTTAAGCTCCAAGAAATCAAAGATTTGTTAACAATTGAATGATCTGACAAAAGAAACGCACATATATACGGACATAGCACAGCATTCGATTCTATATAGATATTAGATACAGATTCGTTAAGGAAATGAAGTTAAACGGAGCAAATACGGTACCAGAAAGCAAAGCAGTGATGATGATCAGAGATGAATCTATGGACTTACAATTTGACAATTTGTATATCTATATATATATATATATATGTCGATATAGACAAACCCTGAGAAATTGCTCGGAAGGTGGAGATGTCAACCGTAACGTATTGTAATTTCGGAAACTTTGGAATAGGCGGATGTGTCGGACGCCTAGATTTTCTTTTATTAATTTCACTATTTCGCACGCATTTTTTTTCTTTTAAAAATCTTTTTAACAATTCACTCTTTTTTTATTATTTTACTTCATAAATTATAGTAATACATGAAGGAAAATTATATTATACACATTATTTGTAAGTGTAAAAAGAAGAATTTTAAGAAGTAGACAGAGAAAAAAAAAAAAAAAAGGAGGAGGAAAAGGAAACAAAATTGAGAATCTAAAAGTTAAAAAAAATAGACTTTAATTGAAGAAAAAGAAATTAACTTTTTTTTTAAAAGGAAATCAAAGAAATTAATAAAAGAGGAAAAAAAAAAAAAAGAGATAATTTTAGATTTTAAAATTTTTATGAGGACATTATATAGATTTTTTCTTATAAATGTACAAATAATATAAAAATAAAACTATATTTTATAATTGGGCACAGGCTTTACTCCGGGACACATGTGGACTCCAATCTATAAAAAATTAAAATAAAGTGAATTAAAAAAAAAAAATTAAATTTATATTTTAATATGAGAATCTGAATCATTCAATAGACATAATCAAATGTGACCACAAAACTCAACCAAACAAATTAAGACAATTAGTGAGGACCCAACTCATTTATTCCATGGATATTTAATTATTATCAAATCCCACTTTTGAACAATACTTATTCCATGTTATTTTATTTAAGGATAAAGTACAATAACACTTTTTAAGTTTGTCAAAAGATCACACAGGTAAAACTTACTTATTTTTTTAGATAAAGACACTTATTGAAGTTTACAAAATGGATAAAGACACCCCATTGACATGAGAAATTAACCAAATTACCATTTGATCATTTAGGAAGCATTTATAACTTTACAATTTAATAAATTGGACCAATTTACCCTCATGAACAATTTATGCATTAAAAAAAAAAAAAGAAGCATTCTCTTCTTCCTTAATACCTAATACCTAATACCTTCTCTCTCTCAATGGACCAGACGGTGGTGGTGATGGTCTGGACAACGGCCACGGCCATTGCCCTCTGCTCTTCCCTGATTAATTTCGAAACAATTAACCAAAACACAGCCTGCAATGACAAAAAAAAAAAAAAAAAAAAGAAAAAGTATAAGGGGTGATTTTGTCCAAAATACTGGTAAGTTTCATCTATGTATCCTTTTGACAAACCTCAAAGAGGTGGCTGTACTTTACCCTTCATTTAAAATAGACAAATAAGATGAGTAATGATGCAAATGATCAAGTTTGATAGGATTTCAGGTTAAATCATAATGAATTAATTCCGAGGATTTCAAAGAAATTAGAATTGGAATTGAAACCACCGAGGCTTGAAACCGAACCCAAGTTTTTTTTTTTTCAAAATAAAATAAATAAACTCAGTAAAAAACCATTTGACAACATGTTTGACAAAAAAATATGTTGTGTGCTTGTGTGTAGATTGTATGAGGAAATTTTGGACCAAGGAAGAGTAGGAATAATGATTGTAGTTGATTTTGTAGACTAATCCTATGTTTGCCTACTAAAAAAAAAAAATCGTTTGGTAAATAGAAGATAAGGAGGGAAGAGAAAAGAATATATGTGTTTTGTTCAAATTGTTTTTTTTTTTTTTTGGTCCTGTTGTGACAGTGGATAATAAAAAATAGGTAAAAACTATTTTATTTTGCACAGTGCAGAAACATTTCTTGAATAGTGGCCAAAAATTAAAACACCAATTTGGTGATTTTATGTGTGTTCGCACTGAAACGTTTGGTACTGTAGCAATGACCAATAATTTTTTTTAAAAAAAAAACTCTTAAATGACATTTTTAAATCAACCATTTTCAAACTTACAATATTTTTTTACTAAACATGTTTTTATATTTTTATTTTTAAAAATCTTGTAACAAATAAACGTTGTCAAATATTCTTTTGATTACTATTCAAAAAACTTTGTAACAAAATACTTGTTTTGTTTTAAGTTATCAAGTTAAAATAAAACGTCAAAAACAAAACGTGTACCAAATAAGCCTTTAACAAACAAAATAAGGTGTTATCTCTTTCTACTATCTTCCACCCAATCAAACAAATAAAGAAATGATACCATCATTTCCATGGGAATATCTCTCTCCTCCATCAATTTTCTCTCCTTTTTGTCCAATTTTTTACTTTTACGCTAGTTATTGTTGGAAGTTTAAACTACTAAATAAAACAACTAATGCAAATGTTTCGATAGCCCAGTGGATTAGTGCCTCTGATAAATTTTGAAGTACCAGGTTATAATACAACTAATAAGTACATTACCAACAAATAATACCACTCCTTGATTTACTTCTATGATTTCGTTTGTGTTTTTTAAGTCACTGAAACTAGAAATAATAATACTAATAATAATAAGGGGAAAAAAAAAGCAATGCTGACAACATTTCATTTTGTTTGGTAGTTCAGCTAGTAGGGGTTTCTTTCTTTTCCTTTCCTTTCCTTATTTATTTTTTCCTTCCGGGTCCGTTTGGTTAGACAGAAATGTATGATGGGAAGTGAAAGTGAAAGAAAGTGAAGTGAAAAAAAGAAAAATCAAGTTTCCAGCATACATTTGGTTCGTAGAAAAAAATTTCTTGAAAGTTGTTGGAAAATATTATTTTGCTAGTTTGGATAGCATGAAAAAGAAAAGAAAATGATTTACTTACCAAAACTACCCTCATGATTTCAAATACTTAAAAATAAATTAATTTTGTGTTAGATGAATCATCTTTATACTTAATTATTTATATTAATTTTTAACAAATAAATAGTAAAATGATGAATTATTAATAATAATAATTATTATTATTTATATTCATATTTAAATTAGAACAAACTAAGGAGGACTCGATTTTAGTTATCAAATTCTTTTTATTTTGTATTTTAAATAATAATTATTTATATTCATATGTAGAATGCAGTTCATTTATCATAACATACTCGTGTTTTTATTGGAATAAAAAAGCTGCTACCAACCGACAAAACAAATGAACTGAAAATTAAAAAAACTAGCCGTTAGAGCTACGAAGAACAAAAGTTCTCTCTCTCAGAGTACAAGCAAATTCAAGCTGAAGAACACCGAGTGATCATATTAGGGTTTAATGGTGCTGGTAATTATTAACTCTATCCATCGTTTAGTTAGTGATTTTAACTTTCCCTTTTGTTTGTTGCTCTATTAAGGTGGGTAGGGTTTATTGTTAGGGTTTCCAAGAGTTTCAGAGAAAAATTGGGCGAAGAAAGGTTTATGGTGGTAGTAGCATGGTAATTATTTGATAAAATGCCCACTAGAGGAGTCTCTCTCTGCAGGTGTCAGTGGGCTTTGAAACCTTAATTTTATACATATATATATCTTGCTCTTGTTGGTATACTATCGTCAAAATATCTGTTGTTAATTTGATTCACTCCACACTGCTTATATTGGACTGTAATGATTTTGATCGAGTTGCAATATTGCTGTACTGAGGAAAGGACCAAGACTACAGATTCAAATGGGTTTTGATCTTTTGGCTTTTCTTGTTTACCAAATCTGGTTTGCTATGTTGAATGAGTCTACTAATACAGCACAGTCAAGTTTTTGATGCCAGGTGAAAACTAAAAACCTTCCTAACAACAGAGGAGATCATGACATCAAAGATCAGAGCAATTGAAGAGGAACAAGGTGTGTTAATTGTTTTTTTCATTGCTAGCTTCAAAACATTGCTATTTTCTATTCAATTAAAGTTACAGAAGTTAGGAGCAATACAAATATTTTGTGGAAAAAATATATATATGCAGAAAAAAATCATTAATTTGAATTACATTAATCCTATTGTTGAAGATGAGAAGCCATCTCTTTAATTGGCAGCATCCTCTGCCTGAGTTGGGAGTTTAACAAGTGCAAAGCAAAGTTGCGATTCGGGCGTTAGGAATGACCAAACTTGAAGAATGTCATCTTCAACAAACTGATTGGCTTTGGCAATTAATTTCCAAGGCTTAACCAAGGGCATACTGGCTATTCATTTCCCACATTTTCAACTGTGTCCTAAATTCATTCAATCCTGGATCAATCAGTAAAGCGTCTATTCCCACCCGTTTCTTTCCTACTGTCATCTTCAACCGTCCCTTTTCATCATCGGTCAGAAATTGGCTTCTCACATCGTTCACCGGCATGGACAACCGGTTGTGATCAATGCTAAGATCAGTAGCAAACAAGGCCTTCTGTATCAGCAGCTGGATGTTAGAACCGCCAATCTGGCCGATTCGATTGCTCATCCATATAGGCATGTCCGGTGATTGGTTGGGTCCATTATACTTCTTCGTCTTCTTCTTCTCACCATTGATGATCAGTGGCCAAATTGTCAAGAAACAGATTATTGATGATGGGTTTCTTTCTCTGTTTCTTCATGGGTGATCGGAGGGGCAGTTTCTTGATGGGCTTCTTGGGAGTTGAAAAATGATTAGTGGGTGTCTGAATCTGATGATGATTCACGGGCTTCTTGAGAGATGGTGATCTCTGTTTCTTGACTGGCCATGGGAGAAGCAGAGAGAGGCGATGGTTTTCTGTGCCATATTTGTCCCTGGCAATTCTGCAAACTTCCATCAAGCAATCGAATGGACTCCAACTGGGATTGATCTCAACTACATCTTCAAGGCGTATGTCGCTCAACACCATCTTCTTCTTCTTCATCGATTCTTTGCGCAGTGGAGAAAAGTGAAGATCAATGGACAAAAAGGGAAAGAACGGGCGTCCGTTTGTTGCCGCTTCTTCCTGTTTGGAAACTAGTAATGTTTTGTTGTATTAACTCTAGAGGCGGCGTTTATTAACTTACTATTGTAAATGTCTCTCAAAGTATAATGAGAATCCACTCGGACATTGTATTACATTCCAAAAACACCTTTCTAGTTTTTGCTTTTGAAAGTCAGTTTTTTTCTGTGAAAATCTTCTCTCTCTGTATATTGTTTATATGTGAATCGCTTTTCAAGTTCTACATGGTGAAGAAAGGGAGGAAACTGCCGCATTCAAGAGCTCTAAAAATCTACTAACAATGTAATATGACAGCATTTTATTGATAAATTAACGTTAGAAATAAAAATCAAAATGACCAAAGGTTTGTCAAAATTTTTGCATGACTTGCCAGTTGATGCACTACTTCTCATTAATTCTAGGATAGACTCATAGAAGTAGAACAATAAATTCTAAGTTTCTAACCCGTGTTATTGATTTGGGCAAATGAAATGCTAATATAATTCTTTCCATGTCTATGCTACATGATTGACTTTGGAGTAAGTTTTGTCCCTAAAAGGGGAAGTAGCCAGGAAATTCATAAAATGTTTAAGTGTAGAACTTATTGGATAGAAAAATAAAAAGTCACATTTATACTTCCCTTTTCTCTTTTTCTTTCCTCCTTAATTTCACATTTAATTGATAAGTTATAATGTTAATACCGACTGAGGTCTTAGAATTCAGGAAAAAAAAAAAAAATTTAAAATCTCGGAATCTTTTTATATTGTACATTTTAAATGTTGTTAAAGGGATTTTTCATGTTCAACCAAAATTTTTCCAAGGGATGCTTCCATTATGTTCATAGTTCATACTAAGTATAGATGTAGTGTACCTTTCCCAAATGAGGTATCTCAGATCAATTCAAGGAAGAATGAGTTGCAATGCCACTAATGTTCTAGGATATATTGCAGGTTTACTTGGAGAACATCACCTAGAACTATAAGTATATAATTTTTTTTCCCTTCTATTTCGGAAGGTGAGTAAGTACCATTTGTGTTGCGTTGCAAAAATAGCTTTGTAGCATTTGCTTTTGAAAGTAGGTTTTTCTATGACATTTCCCTTGAGAAATGAGAAATCTTCTCTCTCTGGAATTGCTTTTCAGGTTCTACATGGTGAAGAAAAGGGGGGAAATAGACGCGCTACTTCTTTCCCCTTTTAGGCCAGCATTCAAGAGACCAACGTGCACTGAACCAAAACAAAATGGTAGTCAGTTTTACCAAATGTTCTTGACTAATCCTCTTCAGGCATTTTGCCGGTTGGTTGGTCTCACGTCTTCAGATATTGATGCTGTGAGTTAGTTGCAAAATGTACTGAGCTTCTAGCATATTGATTATATTCATTCACGAGGCTCTGCTTTCAGGATGTTTACAATGATGCTGACAACATTGATTATATTCATTCACGAGCTTCTAGCAGAATTGCTTTCAGGATGTTTACAATGAGCTGCTCAAGGGCTGAAAAATGAAGAAGGTTTTACAAAAGTTTGCTTGATGATTTGAGCTACAATGGATCTCAAAATTCCACTAAAAGAGAGCACAAAAGTGTTGAAGATCAAGAAGGTTCTTTGGTGCTGATTTTCTGGTGAAAAGGGAGGTTGAGGAGGACCAATGCTGCGGATTCACTTCTGGAGCTAGAACAAGGTTTGAGCATGTATATCTAGCTGGTTTACAACTGCATAAGGTGCCTAAAACAACACATTGAGGCTGGTATGAATTTTCATATCTCAAACCTCTAGTATGAATTGATTTTCTGGTTTAAGTACTTTAAATCTGAGCTTAACTTGTTAGACTTGAGCTATTCATTGATTTTCAATCTTCTGAGCATGTTTAATTTGGTGATTTAAAGCTAATTAAGTGGAGACAAGGTCAAGAAAATGACCATTTCAGTTTTTGGTATGGTACACCTCATTAGTTAGGGTTTACTAATGTTTACCAGCATGCTATGTGTACTGTGAGTACAATACCACCAAGATATTGCTGTGACTTTCATATGAGCATATGTAAATTGACCATATATGAATGGGAGAAGCATGAACTGAGCTGTGCTGCTACAGAATTACATTTCTGTCCCTAAGAACAGAGCTATTGCAGAAAACTGTTTTGTGGCTGATATTGAGTGGCAAATTGAAATTATCTTGCTATATACTGAGAAGTGGTGGTTTGATTGAGTGTAACATGATGAAAGAAAGTTGTGAGAACTAAATTCAAGGAGCTCCAGTCACAGATTTACAGAACTGCCCCTTAAACCAGAATGTTACAGTAGCAGCAAAATACACATGCTGTGAGCTATTATTTTGATGCTTTATGAGCTACATTGTTGAGTCCTTGTTGGTGTACCTTTTCCAATCTTTGGACCAAGTGTAATCCATTAATTTCAAGCTGAGGGAGCCTTTGGTTGATGAGAATTTGAATTATCTTAAGGCTATGTTTGGCATATGCTGAAAACTAGGGTCTTAACCCTAAAGTTGCTGTTGTGTGCATCCAATGTTGATACCTTTCTGTTCTAATGTAAACCATCATCTGAGCAAGATTGGTTAGCTGTATTATGTCTATGGGAATCCTGTTGTGTTCAAGATTCTAGTGGATTTACAGTTTTACCCTTCTGAACCTAAAACTTTAGTTGTGGCTGTTTTCAAGGCTGGTGTGTATCTGCAATATTATACCTTGCCATGTTTAATGTGATAGATATGTGAGCAAGTGTATCTTACCTATTGAAGACTGGGGGAGTGAAGTTTGGGTTGTCCCTGAGGCTACATTACAGATTTACTCTTGAGAGCATGAACACTTTCTTTTTTGGATATCTAACTTATATGCAATATGTTTCGTTGCTCTTCTATGGCCTGGTTATTGCTACAATCTGTGAGGAGCTCCCTCCACGAAGTGTAGTGCTAATATATATCAGCCTCAGGTCACTTTCATTTTTATTGTTATCTTAAATGTGAACTGATCATTGCCTTAGAATCCTGGATAACTTAAACCGGTGATTTAAAATGCAGGGAAGCAGGGTCAAAGTAATGTTTTGCTGTTGGAAGGCTTCAGAGGTTCAAGGAAATCTTCAGAGATCAAAATTGTTTCTCACACTTCTCATGCGCAGAACGGCTTCATGCCTGAAAATCATGCTAATAACAAAGGAGACTCAACTCACTGTTTTGAAAATTATTTGTCTAGGTCCTAGCAGAAATGGAGTTAAGCAACCAATATTTGACTTATCCTGTGTCCGGTATGGTGCTTATTCTGCAGGGTTCAGTCATTATAATCTCTCCTCATTTTTTTTTTTTTTTTTTTTTTTCTATTGATAGGTAAAAGCTCATGCACCACACACATTCACACACCCACTAATGCTGCAATGTGGACTTGAACCCTCAACGTCTGGGAGGAGGATGAAATACTACTAGGCTGAGCCTTTCGTATTATAATTCCATTTTATGCACCCTTGAAAGTACTTCTTTTGAATTTTCAGGTTCAAATAACCTTTACCCCTGTGATGTAATTCCTTTTACCCGAAGACCGCTTTTCTTGATCATTGATAGTGACAATAGACGTGCATTCAAGGCAGGTTTGTCAAAACTTTTGAATGACTAGCTTGCCAGTTTCTACAATACTTCTCATTAATTCTAAGATAGACTCATAGAAGTAGAACAATAGATTCTAACCCATGGTTTTGCTTTGGCCACATGAAATGCTAATGTAAACCCTTTCATGTCTATGCTACATGATGACTATGGAGAAAGTTTTGTCCTTGAAAGGGGAAGTGACCAGGAAATTCATGAAAATTTTAGTTGATAACTTTGTGGAACTTATCAGATAGAAAAATAAAAAGTCACATATATACGGTATTCTTTTCTCTTTTTCTTTCCTCCTTACTTTCACATTTAATTGATAAGTTGTAATGTTAATACTGACTGTTTCATATTGATATTAAATGACACAACTATCTGAATAAATATTAAGGCATTGCTTATTTCACATTTTATTTTGTACATAGAATGTTATAGGGATTTTTCATGTTCTACCAAAAATTTTCTTAGGGATGTCTTCCAGTATGTTCATAGTTTGTACTGAGTATAGATGTAGCATACCTTTCCCAAAGGAGGTTTCCGAGGTTAATTCAAGGAAGAATGAGCTGCAATGCCACTAGTGATCTAGAATATATTGTAGTGATTTACTTGGAGAACATCATCTAGGACTACTTTTTTTTCTTCTTAAATGGTGGTGTATTAACAAAACAAAGCAGTACAGGTGCACAGGGGGCATTCCCCCAGTCAAACAGAACATATTGAGAAAGCCCACTTCCAGTAAGAACATGCAAACAAGAGCTGTCTAGACCAGGAAATTATGTAGAGATATGTGATGAACATCTAAAACTTCGAACAACATATTTCGTGCCACCACTTCTGGGGATGAAACAGCAGTCCCATGTAGTCTTGCATTTCTCTCTTGCCATATACCCATAGCATATCCACAAAATAGCTACGAAATATCTTGGATTGATGTTGCTGTCGAAACCAGGAGTACCATTCTCCTAATTGAGTTCCTCCTTCAAAAGTGGACATTTCCAAGTTCAGCAAGGAGGTAACCCAATGCCACACTTGTTGAGCAAATGGACAAGAGAAGAAAATATGGTCTGTAGTATCCTCTCATGAAGACATAAAGAACATCTGGCTGCAAGTATAACATTTCTTTTTTGCAAATTCACCATGGTTGGGAGCCTATCCAACATCACAAAGGTAGCATCTAAGAAGCACGGACACGGATACGGGACACGGATACGACACGACACGGACACGGCGACACGGCAAATCCAAAAAAATTAGGACACGGACACGGCGAATATTATATATATATATATATATCAGCATTAATAATTTTTAAAAAAAAACACTGATATGTTTAGGTTGGAATATATATATATATCACTGATATGTTAGTATATATATATGTCAGCATCTTTAGGACATGGACACGGCGAATTGTGGCATCTTTAGGTTAGTATATATATATATTAGCATCTTTAGGGTAGTACAAAACAAAAAATAGAACATATCAGCATTAAAAAAAAAAAATTTTTTTTTAAAAATTAACATATCAGCATTAAAAATTTAAAAAAAAAAAAAAATTCCAGAAAAGTGTGTCCTAGCCGTGTCTGAGCCGTGTCCGAGCTGTCTGAGCCGTGTCCGTGCCATGTCCGAGCCGTGTCCGAAAATAAAAAAAATAAAAAAATTCCAGATACGTTTTTTGGCGTGTCCGACACGTGTCGGGGTGTGTCCGACGCGTGTCCGTGTCCGACACGTGTCGGACATGGATTCTTCGCCCATTTTGGAGTGTCCGTGCTTCCTAGGGTAGCATTTACAGACCACCTTGGCCAACTCTTACCCCAGCACATGTCATGCCAATCCACCCTCTCATAGGTAGTTCTACATGAGTTCCAAGGCTTCTTGAAGGAGAAGTTATCACCATCCCATCTCATTCTGTTATTACCAGCTTTGATAGGGCAGCTAAGCACAAAGTTTCTAAAAGTAGCAAGGGAATCATCGAGCAGCATGTGGATGTTCCATGAACCTTCTGTCAAGAGGTTTTGTAGCTTTGCATCTTTAGGTAGATATATTTTCCGTGCTACCCTATGGCCAAATTTCTGGGCTACAGTTTGGCCATTACAGCAAGGATCAAGGAATAAGTTGATTTGCTGTCCATTACCTATAAGATAAAGTGACATTTTGTTGAGCACAGTCCCTAACCTTCAGCTTTGGTTTTAGTAATGAGATCCCATCTGAGTAAGTGCAGCTTCTTGGCATTTTCCTTGCTGCCCCATAGAAAGTCTCTGCATAGCTTTTGAATGTGGTTGATGACTGATACAGGTAAATGGAAGATATTACACTAGTACAGAATCACAGGGTAATCACTGGTTTCAGAAGCTCCACCTTCCCAGCCACAGATAGAAAGTTATTGGTCAACTAGGCCAGTCCAGTTTGTTCTTTTTAGGCCATTAGGACAAAGAGGAAGGCCAAGGTATTTGAGGGGCATCTTCTCTTCCTTACATTGGATGATTTGAAGGATTGCATGTTTCCTCCTTACAGCTCTCGAAAAGACAATGCAGCTTTTCTGTCTGTTAATTTATAATCCAGTTATGTCTTCAAAGTGCTTGAGTGAACAGAAAAGCATTCTAGCTTTGGAGGTAGAAGCCCTGCAAGATATCAATAAGTCATCTGCGAAGAAAATATGGTTGAGTGAAGAGTGTGCTTTCTGGACTGTGTGAGAGACCACCAACTCTCCTTGAGTCACTGATGCATTTTGACTCTGTGAAAGACTGCCAGTGACCAAAGTGGGGGCACCCCTGCATTCAGACTTTGTAATCCAGTTAATACTGAGAAACTAGCAAACACATCATAGCTTCAACAGGCTTATCTCCATCATCTGTTCTATCTTTGCTGTTCAATGCTTTCCCTAAATCTCAGTAGGCATTTTATTTAATAGTCCATTTTGATGCTTTCATGTGGAAAATCGACAAGAGCAGCACATCATTATTACCTAAGAATTATGAGTCAGGTTGCTAGTTTCACAGTATTAATCAAGAGTATATTGAGGTTTTATTAAACTTCGCAAATTATACTGCTTTCTTACTGCAAGAAGGAGAAATTAGTAGGCTATTTTAGAAGTTTTTAGAGGTTATTGTAAGGAAAAATTCACGAGTAATTAATAGAATTGCAAGACACAAAAAAACCAAATTAGTCTAAGCACATTGAACGGCCAAACGGAAAACTGTTGTAGATTTCATCCCTATTAAACTCTTTCTCAGGCTAGGAAACAAATTTTACCTCCAAAGATTCGCCTTGATCATATAAGAATGGGAGAAGCATGAACTGAGTTGTGATGCTGCAGAATTACATTTCTGTCCCTAAGAACAGCACTATTGCAGAAAACTGTTTTGTGGCTGATATTGAGTGGCAAATTGAAATTATCTTTCTATAGACTGAGAAGTAGTGGTTTGATTGAGTGTAATATGATGAAAGAAAGTTGTGAGAACTAAATTCAAGGAGGTCCAGTCATGGATTTACAGAACTGACCCTTAAACCAGAATGTTACAGTAGCAGCAAAATACACCAGCTGTGAGCTATTATTTTGATGCTTTATGAGCTACATTGTTGAGTCCTTGTTGGTGTACCTTGTCCAAGCTTCAGACCAAGTGTAATCCATCAATGTCAATCTGAGTGAGCCTTTGGTTGATGAGAATTTGAATTATCTTAAGGCTGTGTTTGGCATATGCTGAAAACTAGGGTTTTAAGATTTAACCCTAAAGTTGCTGTTGTGTGCATCCAATGTTGATACCTTGCTGTTCTACTGTAAAACATCATCTGAGCAAGATTGGTTAGCTTGATTATGTCTGTGGGAATCCTGTTGTGTTCAACATTCTAGTGGATTTATAGTTTTACCCTTCTGAGCCTAAAACTTTGGTTGTGGCTGTTTTCAAGGCTGGTGTGTATCTGCAATGTTATACCTTGCCATATTTAATGTGATAGATATGTGAGCAAGTGTATCTTACCTATTGAAGACTGGGGGAGTGAAGTTTGGGTTGTCCCTGAGACTACATTACAGATTTACTATAACAAGTCTGATAAATATATTGTATATGCATATACAATATATAATCATAACTATATATATATATATATATATATATTTCACTAACTATCATAATTTTACTATTAGTAAAAAATAAACACTAATAATAATAATTAAACTATCCTTGTATATATACACTCATATATATACACACACACACACACACACACACAACCATCAATGGGTAATTATCGATACCCATTTAGCCTTTTATCCAAGTACTCCATGTGTCCCATTGGGTAGTCCATTATTACTATCCAAATCCAACTCTTTTTTAAAATTAAAATTAAAATTAAACAATTAATTATTTAAAACTAATAAATAATTTACAAGATATTTCACACAATTAAACAAGCAATAGCTTGAAGGCTAGGGTTTATTAAGGTTCAGCCTTTTGTGTGGTTATATTGAGTTACCTTGCTGGTTTCACTGAGTTCATCTCTTAAGCAAGTGTATCTTAGCTATATAGTGCTGTGGAAGGCTATTGCAGGTCATTCTTGAGGCTGCATTGTGAAGTGACTCTTTTACCCTTGAAGTTAGGGTTTAAGCCTATTGAGAGCTGTTCTTGTGTTACCTTACTTATCTAATTGAGTACTTCATTCAAGCAAGTGTATCAGGCTGAAACAAGGCTGTGGGAACCCAGTTTGATCATCAAGTGAAGCTGCATTGTGTGTGGTCAGGTCTATTCTATTGATTGCAGAGAAGTGAGAACTAGGGTTTCTTCTATTGTGTACTTAGAGCTGTGTATCCATTCTTATATTGTGTAACAGCTTAAGTAAACTGTATTTGGTGTGTTGACACCTTCATTCTTTTGTCGAGAGAGCTCTGAGGAAAGTAAGAACTACACTCTTCATATTAGTCCATTATATTCCCAATATGTAGAGATTTCATTAGGAAATGAGAGTCGCACTCTGGCTTTAATATTAATCCCTCCAAAATATCCTCCTGTCCAAAATCAATTAGATTAATTAGCTCAAACTCCCCACGAACAATTCACATGACAGTACGACAAACTAGCTCCCTGCATCCGGGACAATGACACAATGTAACATTTCAATTGGTGTATGATCTGATGGGAGCTCCATGCGGTTCAATGGAAAATCTAAATGACCAAAGTAGTTTATTGATGAATTATGTAGCATGAAGACAACTCTAATTTAAATGTTTTTTTATAGTGTCCAACTGATTGAAAAATGTTCTTATTTAATGTCTCTCCAGATTTATATTCTGCCGGTCTGTGCATTTGCTTTTGTTTTTATTGTTATCTTAAAAGTGAACTGATCATCGCCTTACAATCTTGGATAACTTACACCAGTGATCTAAATGCAGGAAGCCTGGTCAAAGTAATGTTTTGTTGCTGGAAGGAAATCTTCAAAAATCAAATTTGTTTCGCACCCTTCTCATGCACAGAACGGCTTCGTGCCTGAAAATCATGCTAATGACAATGGAGACTCTAGTCACAGATTGAGAATTATTTGTGTCTAGGTCCTAGTAGAAATGGAGGTAAGCAACCAATATTTGACTCAACCTGTGTCCGGTGTTTAGTCGGAAGGGTCATTATAATATCATTTTTTCTTTTCTTTTTATAGGTAAAAGCACACGCACCTAGCACATTCACATACCCACTAATGCGCCTATTAGGACTTGAACCCTCAACCTCTGGGAGGAGGATGAAATACCCCTATGCTAAGCCCTTCATATTATCATTTTATGCACCCTTAAAAGTACTTCTTTCGAATTTTCAGGCTCAAATAACCTCTACCCTGGTGATATAATTCGTTTTACCAGAAGACCGCTTCTTCTTCTTTTTTTTTTTCTTTTTTTTTTTTTTAAGTGATGATAGCCATGCATTCAAGGCAGGTTTGTCAAAACTTTTGCATGACTTGCCAATCGACACCAATTCTCATTAATTCTGAGATAGAGTCATAGAAGTAAAACAATAGATTCTAACCATGTCATTGCTTTGGGCACATGAAATTCTAATATAATTCCTTCCATGTCTATGCTACATGATTGATCGACTTTGGAGTAAGTTTTGTCCCTGAAAAGGTCGGAAGTCGCCAGGAAATTCATAAAATTTTGAGAGTGGAACGTATCAGATAGAATAATTAAAAGTGACATACATTATTTACACTTTTATTTTATAAGTTTCTTTCCTCCTTACTGTCATATTTATTTGATAAGTTACAACATTACTACTTACTGTTGCTTATTGATATAAATAATTCAACTATCTGAATAAATATTAATGTCTCTTCTATATTTTATTTTATACACAGAAAATGTTGTTTTTAAAGGGATTTTTCTTGTTCTATGAAAAAATTTCCCAAGGGATGTCGTACATAGAAAATGTTGTTTTTAAAGGGATTTTTCATGTTCTAGTATTTGCTTTTGAAAGTCAGTTTTTCTGTGAAAATCTTCTCTCTCTGCATATTGTTTATATGTGAATCGCTTTGCAGGTTCTACATGGTGAATAAAGGGAGGAAACAGCCGCGCTACTTCTTTTCCCCTTTGAGGGCAGCATTCAAGAGTCCAACTTTCAGTGATCCGAAACAAAATGGAAGTCAGTTTACTATGTTCTTGACTAGTCTTCTTCAGGCATTTTGCCTCTTGGTTGGCCTTGCGTCTTCTGATATTGATGCGGTGAGTGAGTTGCAAAATTTACTGAGCTTCTTGATGGTGTCATACTAGCCTAGATGATCTTATTCATTCATGAGGCTCTGCTGTGAGGATGTTTAGAGTGATGCTGACAACATGCTCTCCACTGGATTCTCAGAGTGAGAAGTAATAATTTGTAGCTCAACCAGCCTGCACCTAGTTTGGACCCAGATTTTATCTGATCCATTTTTATGGCGGCTTATTCTCAGGTAACTTTTACAATATATTCTTTAGGAAACTATATTAGATATCAAGAAAATTGCAAAATTATAACTGAAAAAAAAAAAAAAAAAAAAAATCAGAGTTAGGATTAATTTGGGTTCAGAAATTACTTGGGATGCCTAGGGTTTGGGGAAGGGTAGCAGGTGATTACCAATCTCAACTAATCAAGACTTCAAATAACAAAATGAAAGCAGATTCAGAAGTACAATGGGGATGGCAATTTATATAATTATTTAGAAAATGAACCTTGTGATTTCGTAAATATTTTAGAAAACCAACAGTTGTGGCTTCCTTGCAATACTATTTTTCGAATCACAATGACAAGACTGGAATACAATTAGGAAATCAGAGTCAATAAATTTCTCAAGGAAAGTAAGAGCTGCACTCTTCATGTTGTGGCATCCATTATCTTCCCAATATGTAGAGATTTCACTATGAAATGAGAGTTGCACTCCGGATTTCATATTAATCCCTCCAAAATCTCCTACTGTCAGAAATCAATTAGATTAATGAGCTTAAACTCCCCACGAACAATTCACATGACAGTACAACGCATTAGCTCTCAGCATCCCGGACAATGTAACATGTCAAACGGTGTATGAACTGATGGGAGCTCCATGCAGCTCAATGGAAAATCTAAATGACCAAAGTATTTTATTGATGAATTAACCTTAGAAATGAAAATCTAAATGACCAACGGTTTGTCAAAAATTTTGCATGACTTGCCAGTTGATGCACTACTTCTCATTAATTCGAAGATAGACTCATAGAAGTAGAACAATAAATTATAAGTTTCTAACCCATGTTATTGATTTGGGCACATGAAATGATAATATAATTCCTTCCATGTCTATGCTACATGATTGACTTTGGAAAAAAAATTTGTCCCTGAAAGGGGAAGTAACCAGGAAATTCATAAAATTTTGAGTGTGGAACTTAACGGATAGAAAAATAGAAAGTCACATTTATACTTCCCTTTTCTCTTTTTCTTTCCTCCGTATTTTCACATTTAATTGATAAGTTATAATGTTAATACTGACTAAGATCTCAGAATTCAGGGGGAAAAAAAAAAAAAAATTTAAGGACTCAGAATATTTTTATTTTGTACATTTTAAATGTTGTTAAAGGGATTTTTCATGTTCTACCAAACTTTTTCCAAGGGCGCTTCCATTATGTTCATAATTCATGCTGAGTATAGATGTAGCGTTCCTTTCCCAAATGAGGTATCTCAGATCAATACAAGGAAGAATGAGTTGCAAAGCCACTATTGTTATAGGATATATTGCAGGTTTACTTGGAGAGAATCATCTAGAACTATATATATATTATATTTTTTTTCCCTTCTATTTCGGAAGGTGAGTAAGTACCATTTGTGTTGCGTTGCAAAAACAGCTTTGTAGTATTTGCTTTTGAAAATCAGTTTTTCTGTGACATTTCCCTTGAGAAATGAGACATCTTCGCTCTCTGGAATCACTCTTCAGGCATTTTACCGGTTGGTTGGCCTCACGTTTTCTGATATTGATGCAGTATCAGGCATTTTACCGGTTGGTTGGCCTCACGTTTTCTGATATTGATGCAGTAAGTTAGTTGCAAAATGTACTGAGCTTCTTAACAGTGTTATTCACCACCTCTTGTCAGAAGAGAACTCTGTATCCAGATTTTATATTGCCTGCTTGATATTTGAATGATTTCTTCTTAGAAAACCAACTTCAAATAGTGGCAACAACTGCTGCAAGAAATCGTCCGGTTTATGAAAGCTGATATATCCTCAATGAATATTCAGCCTTTGCGGCATTGTCCTGTGTATGATTCTTATATATCCATCTTTTCTCCCATACGTGACTCGTTTCAATGCAAAGAAGGTTCTAAAATTTCGCGCTACATGCTGACAAAGCTATCACCAGGGATAGGTAATTAGTTTTAATGACTGGCTATCGGTATGACACTGTTTGGTACTTGATTCAAAAAATGACTTGCAAAAAAACTCTCTTGCTTTTGCATTGTCATTTCAGGTCAAGTTTGCTGAACTTTCTTTGGACACTTTTAGAATGCTGCAATGTTTGGAATGGAAACTAAGTGGAACTTCCCATCAAAAGCATCTTATTGAATCTCGTGAGAATGGTGTGTCAATTGATCATTCTGGTACTGTTGATCCCATGTTTGATCAAGGTGTTTTGCACTTTAAATGTCATATGTTGTATGTCAGACTTAAGGGTATTACAGTCATTACCTCACCATGCCATTTTAGTTCAAGTACACTACATTCTCAGCATTATCAATTCAGAGGACATATTGTGCTGCCAAGGTTAACCACGGGCTAATGAAGCTCAAGTTGTTGGTTCAACACTCATGTTTCAGTTTCATTCAGTCACATATATGTTGGTACAGACAGTTTGCTGATGTGTGTGACATGTGTACCATTGAAGGGTATTTCAGTTAGCATGCCCATATTCTCGAGGATATCTTGGTCAATCTATATTTCTGAGACAATGTGAAGCACTCTACAGAAGGTGCATTGTATCAAATGGTCTAGGTTTGTATGATAAAGGTTAGCATTTTCTGGTGTGCAACAAGTGTCGGCTAAAGGGGTATTTGTGGAAGTTTGTGTACAAATGTGCGGCATGATTATACCTCTGACATGTGTACTGTGGTCCTTCATAGAGAGTACTATATTCACAATTCATTGGCAAAAGGTGACAAGGTCTTATCCATAGTAGGGTTGCAATGAGGACACTATAAAGAGGCTGTTATAGCAGTCTGTCATGTGTGCCTCTTTTGTGAATCTGTAAGCAATACTGTGTAAAGTTTTTGACTTTATCTATATATATTATTAGTAAACAATGACTTTTCCACTGTGGGGCCCACCTGTGATATAAGGGTCATTACAGACCCATTTAGTTTCCAATTTGCTTTCTCTCTCGGACAGCTTAAGTCTCTCTCTCTCGCTGCTTCTGTCTTTTCCTTTTCTTTTTTTCTTTTTCAACTTCAATCCTTGATTTCTCTCTCAATTCTTGGCGGATTTAGGTGCCGTTGGAGGCAAAACGACGAGCATGACGAGCTCTACGTGCTAGTACCAGAAATTCCAGCTTTTGGTCCTCTTTGGGAGCTCGAATTTAAGAACCCATTTCTAGGGATTTTGCTCATTTTGAGGTAGGGACACCTTAATCCACTACCTTCTTGTTCCATTGTGAGTTATACTCCTTTGTTATGCCAAGCATGCTTAATTAGAAGTTAATTGTATCAATGATTATTTTAAATGTTGTCTAGAGAAATTCATGTGTATGAATGTGAGTTGTTTTATGTGTAAAGCATGCTTAAATGTATTTTGTTGTATCTTAATGTGTTAATAATTACTTGGGAGATGTTGAACATGTTGAATGTTTAATTTTATGGTGTAGAATTTTAAATGCCATGACATTGAATGTATGGAACATATATACATCCATGCACATGTCATTGGGATGCATGAAATGGGAGAATTTGTCTTGAAATGAAAATGGGAGAAGAGTTTTGTCAAATAATTTTGATAAACCCGGTCGTTGCGGGGTTACCAACGGGCCGGAGGTTAATATAGCCTAGAGGGGACTAGGGAGTCGCCCTAGTGTGGTTGAGCTATTCGGGCCCCTCGATGACGCTGCGGGGTTACCAAAGGTCTAAGGACGATAGCCAATCCTCCTCTCGTGTCGCGGCGGGGTTACCAAAGGGCGGGCTGTATTAACATTTGAAAGTGATGGTTTTGTGAATGAAAATGGGGAGTGACATTAGCATGCATTGCATTTCATTGCACTGCATGGTTTATAATTGGAATTGACGTGCATATTGTTTTAATTCCCTATATTGCATGATCCCTATTTCCCATTGGCCTATGCTTTGTTTGGATTCACAAGGACACAAGAATTGTGTCTTAAGTGTCACCTACTGAGCTTTATGCTCACCCTACTATTTATATTATTTTTTTTAGGTCTTAGAAATGAACCGGTGGACGACAATCCACCTCAAGCTTGAAAGTTGTTAGAAGGTTGTTTGCTATTTTGTATTTTGACCATTTTATGTATATTCATAGTTGTGGAGATGTAACTAAGTTAGTATTCATGGCCTTGTAACTTAAGAACGAACTTATCTTTTGTTTGATGTAAATGAAACTAATGGAATTATGGTATATGTTCCATGCAATTGTATCATGTAATGTTGTAAGACAGGGACTTTAAATCTTAACCATGTATTTTGGGACTGTAATTATGTTAATTTAGATTAATTGGTGTGTGGATGTTCCACCATGAGAGGAACTATGTTGAGGTACAATGAACGGATGAATGGGATGTGGATGATTTTATGTGTTTTGTGTATTGGGACAGGTTGTTGAAGGCCAATTTTTAGGGGAGGTTATGCCGAATTTTTTTTTTTTTAAATTTTGGCATCAGCTAGGGTCGTTACAAATTTGGTATCAGAGCGATGTTTCGAATACCATTAGGACGACGGGTAGAGGCTTACCTAGGGTTATCTGTGAAGTCATTTGCATTGTTATTTCCTTATTTGGAAAAGTGTTTTGCTATTTGAAAAAAACATGCTTAACTGCTTACTTGCTTACGTGCTTATGTGCTTATATGCCTATATTAATGTGTTCATTGCATAGTATTACATGCTAAATGTTTGTACAGTATCTTTTTGCGTTGGGTTGTTCACGGTTGGACCTTAGTGTTATCGTTATTGAATTGTTTCCTTTGTTTTATAGAACGATGTCACGGCATGAGGAAATCAGGGAAGTTGGCCTTAGACCGACTAGGGGTGATGTTGGCGAGAGCTCCAGCTCCAATCCGGAGGAGCTAAATGATGAGGACACACTTCTTAGGGACTTGATTCCCCCGAGAGTTGTCCCCACAAGGAGGGATAATGTTGAAGCACCCGTAGAAGTGGGTGAAGGTTCTGTGGCACTGGAGTTTAATCGTTTGTTACAAAATGTCGTGAGGGCAACGATTGTTGCTCAGTCGCAGTCGGCACCACAACCTACAGTTCAAGTTGAGGAGACGCCAGCTCAGAAGCGTCTCAAGATTATTAAGGGGTTTTCTCAGCTGATGTCGGTTATGTTTGAGGGCAGTGCGGATCCAATGATAGCAGATGACTACATGGAGCAAGTTGATACTCAATTGATTTCAATGGATGTGACGGAGGATCATTTGAAGATCATCCTAGCTACTTATAAGTTTGCTAAGGATGCCAAATTATGGTGGAAGTCGGTTACGAGTCGGTACAAGGTGGAGGAGATGAGTTGGGACAAGTTTAAGGAATTGTTTTATGAAAAGTACTTTCCGCTTTCCAAAAGATGGGAGTTACAAGACCAGTTTCATAACCTTATCCAAGGGAGCATGTCAGTGGCAGAATATGAAAACAAGTTCACTTCACTTTCTCGCTTTGCTCCAGAAATGGTGAGAGATGAAGTTAACAAGACTCGGAAGTTTGTTTCTGGTCTTAATGATCGGATGAGGCCATTGATCACGGCACAATTCATCAAGGTATATTCTGAAGCAGTGGAAAGGGCTTTAATGTTAGAAGCGGATAACAGAGATAAGGATGCGAGAAGGGAACAGTGGAAGCAAAAGAGTGGTGCAGGGCCATCCTCAAAAGGATCTTCTTGGAAGAAGAACAAGGGTGGTTCATTTCAGTTTCAGGGGCAACAATCTACACAATCTGTTCCTACCACTCCTATGCCAGTTGGATCTGACAAGGGTGGAGTTGTTTGTTATCAATGTCAGCAGCCTGGGCATTACAAGTCCAGTTGTCCTATGAGATTGACTTCAGTTTCTTCAGCTCTGAAGGCTTGTTATGGGTGTGGCCAGCAGGGCCATTTGATTCGGGACTGTCCGAGTCAAGGAGCAGGCACCACTAGTGGCAGAGGGTCACGGCAGAGGCCGTCACAGTCGGCTACGGTTCAATCAGGTTTCAGACCACCGCCGCCACCACCACAGCCTGCCTTGTCTTCTCAGGGTTCACGACCAGCTAGGAGGGATACTCCTACTGTGTCGGCACAACAGTCTGGTGTTCAGATTAGTAGTTCACAGGCACAAGCACCACAGAGGCGTGTCTTTACCCTTGCACCGACTGATACATCTCCTGGATCTTCAGTTCTCCGAGGCATATTTCCAGTGTTTGGTTCTTGGGCCCGTGTTTTGTTTAATTCTGGTGCATCTCATTCTTTCATTTCATCATCATTTGCACTTGCATCGGGGTTAGAGGTCAGTTTTATGGATCGGGCGTTGTGTGTTGATACGCCAGTTGGAGTTTTAGTGTCTTTGAGCCGAGTCGTGAGGGACTGTTCCATTGTGATAGCCGGGCGGACCTTGTGTTTGACCTTATCCTCCTGGAGATGACTAGCTTTGATGTCATTCTCGGATGGATTGGTTAGCTTCCTTTCATGCCACGATCGACTGTTTCAGAGGAAAGGTTACAGTTTGTACTCCCGAGGGAGACTGTTTCTTTTTTGTGGGAGATCGGAGTGATTCACATATTTCATCGTTTTATAGAATTCGTGGACGGGGTCGTGGTGATTACTTTTTGGCTAGCCTTATAGCCGAAGAGGATGATGTTGCGGAAGAATATTATCCTGCAGTTGTTCGTGATTTTCTGGATGTGTTTCCGGAGGATTTGACAGAGTTGCCTCCACACCGAGAAGTGGAGTTTACTATTGACTTGATGCCCGGTACCGCGCCGATTTCTATGGCACCGTATCGTATGGCACCAGTTGAATTGGAGGAATTAAAAAGACAGCTTGATGATTTGAGGATGAAAGGTTTCATCCGACTGAGTGTGTCACCATGGGGCGTACCGGTCTTGTTTGCCAAGAAGAAAGATGGTTCTTTGAGGTTGTGCATCGATTATCGGAAGTTGAATTGTGCCACCATCAAGAACAAATATCCTTTGCCAAGGATAGATGATTTATTTGATCAGTTGAGGGGAGCCAGTTGTTTCTCCAAGATTGACTTGAGGTCTGGCTATTATCAGTTGCGGGTTAGGGATGAGGATATCCCGAAGACAGCATTCCGTACACGGTATGGACACTAGGAGTTCCTTGTTATGCCTTTTGGCTTGACTAATGCTCCAGCGGCATTCATGGACTTAATGAACCGCGTCTTTCATGATTACTTGGACCAGTTTGTGGTAGTTTTCGTGGATGACATTCTTGTGCATTCACGATCTCGGGAGGAGCACGAGATCCATTTAAGTATTGTTTTACAGATTTTGCGGGAGCACTGGTTGTATGCCAAATATGAGAAATGTGAGTTTTGGCTACAAGAGGTGAAGTTTTTGGGACATGTTGTTTCAGAAGGAGGAGTGTCAGTTGATCCATCAAAGATTGAAGCTATTTTGAATTGGGAGCACCCCAGAATGTGTTTGAGATCCGTAGTTTTCTTGGTTTAACGGGTTACTACTGGAGATTTGTGAAAGATTTCTCTCGTTTAGCAGCGTCTATGACCCGTTTAACCCGGAAAGGGATAAAGTTTGCATGGAATGAAGCCTGTGAGTCATCTTTCCAGGAATTGAAGACAAGGTTGACTACGGCTCCAGTGTTGGTGATACCTGAGCGTGGCTTGGGTTATGTGATCTATTGTGATGCTTCACGTGATGGTTTAGGGTGTGTGTTGATGCAGGATGGTAGAGTAGTGGCTTATGAGTCTCGACAATTGAAGACTCACGAGTACAACTACCCTACTCATGATTTGGAGTTGGCGGCAGTTGTGTTTGCTTTGAAGTGTTGGAGACACTACTTGTATGGTGAGAGATTCGAGGTGTACTCGGATCATAAAAGTCTCAAGTACCTTTTCTCCCAAAAGGACTTGAACAATAGACAGAGAAGATGGGTTGAATTCTTGGAAGATTATAATTTTGACTTGCAGTATCATCCGGGCAAGGCAAATGTGGTAGCAGATGCCTTAAGCCGAAAATCTCGTGGAACTTTGGCCTGTCTGGCTATTCGGAAGTGGAAGGTGCTTAAGGATTTGACAGAGATGGGATTGTATTATTTTGATGATGATGTTGACAGCGAGCCGGCATTCTTGTTTAGTCTTGTGGCTCAGCCTACTCTTGTTGTACGAGTGATTGAGTCACAGAGACAGGACTCGGATTTAGATGCCATTCACGCTTTGATCTCCAGTGGTGAGACAGTGAAAGATTGGGCCTTGTATGCAGATGGGGGTCTACGATTCAGGGGTTTGTTGGTGGTTCCTACGGTTTGTCGTGAGGACGTCTTATGAGAGTTTCACACTTCCTGCTTTGCAGTTCATCTAGGTGGTACCAAGATGTATCACAATTTGAGACGTCAGTATTGGTGGAACGAGATGAAGAAAGATGTTGCACAGTTTGTAGCTAGATGCCTTACCTGTCAGCAAGTGAAGGCTGAGCATCAGAGACTAGCCGGTTTGTTGCAACCATTACCTGTTGCGCAATGGAAATGGGAGCATATTGCTATGGATTTTGTGACAGGTTTTCCAAGGTCACGAAGGGGCAATGAGTCCGTATGGGTCATCATTGACAGATTGACCAAGACGGCTCACTTTTTGCCTATTAAGGCAACAGATGATGCAGAGAAGCTTGGTGTTCTTTATGTGAAGGAGATTGTAAGGTTGCATGGAGTTCCAGTAACCATTGTTTCAGATAGGGATGCCAAGTTCACTTCGAAGTTCTGGGAAGGACTTCAAGCAGCGTTTGGCTCAGCGTTGCATCTAAGTACGGCATTCCATCCACAGACTAACGGTCAGTCGGAGCGTACTATCCAGATTTTGGAGGATATGCTCCGGGCATGTGTGCTTGACTTGGGTGGTAGTTGGGAGGATCACCTTCCACTTATTGAATTTGCCTACAACAACAGTTATCAGGCGAGCATTCAGATGGCTCCATTTGAGGCGTTGTATGGTAGACCTTGTAGGTCTCCTGTTTGTTGGACTGAGGTAGGCGAGACAGCCACCTTAGGACCTGACATTGTACTCGAGACTACTGAGAAGATTAAGTTGATAAGACAGAGGTTACTTACAGCTCAGAGCCGACAGAAGAGTTATGCGGATAAGCAGAGACGGTCGTTATCCTTTGAGGTGGGAGACCACGCTTTTCTTCGGGTTTCTCCACGGAAGGGATTGATGAGATTCGGGAAAAGTGGCAAGTTGTCGCCACGATTCATTGGACCATTTGAGATTTTGGACCGTGTAGGAGAGGTTGCCTACAGACTTGCTTTGCCACCACAGTTGGATAGGGTCTACAATGTTTTCCATGTATCGATGTTACGGAAGTACGAGCCAGGTCCATCTCACATTTTGAGTTGGGTTGATGTAGACATTGATGAGGATGTTTCCTATGAGGAAGGACCAATTCAAATCCTTGACACACAACAGAAGGTGTTGAGGAACAAGACGATACCAATGGTGAAAATCCTTTGGAGACACCACGGAGTCGAGGAGGCTACTTGGGAGCTCGAACATGAGGTTCGCTCTAAGTATCCAGAGTTGTTTTCTTCTCCAGGTATGTCTTGATTTCGGGGACGAAATCTTTTTAAAGTTGGGGAGAATGTAAAGTTTTTGACTTTATCTATATATATTATTAGTAAACAATGACTTTTCCACTGTGGGGCCCACCTGTGATATAAGGGTCATTACAGACCCATTTAGTTTCCAATTTGCTTTCTCTCTCGGACAGCTTAAGTCTTTCTCTCTCGCTGCTTCTGTCTTTTCCTTTTCTTTTTTTCTTTTTCAACTTCAATCCTTGATTTCTCTCTCAATTCTTGGCGGATTTAGGTGCCGTTTGAGGCAAAACGACGAGCACGACGAGCTCTACGTGCTAGTACCAGAAATTCCAGTTTTTGGTCCTCTTTGGGAGCTCGAATTTAAGAACCCATTTCTAGGGATTTTGCTCATTTTGAGGTAGGGACACCTTAATCCACTACCTTCTTGTTCCATTGTGAGTTATACTCCTTTGTTGTGCCAAGTATGCTTAATTAGAAGTTAATTGTATCAATGATTATTTTAAATGTTGTCTAGAGAAATTCATGTGTATGAATGTGAGTTGTTTTATGTGTAAAGCATGCTTAAATGTATTTTGTTGTATCTTAATGTGTTAATAATTACTTGGGAGATGTTGAACATGTTGAATGTTTAATTTTATGGTGTAGAATTTTAAATGCCATGACATTGAATGTATGGAACATATATACATCCATGCACATGTCATTGGGATGCATGAAATGGGAGAATTTGTCTTGAAATGAAAATGGGAGAAGAGTTTTGTCAAATAATTTTGATAAACCCGGTCGTTGCGGGGTTACCAACGGGCCGGAGGTTAATATAGCCTAGAGGGGACTAGGGAGTCGCCCTAGTGTGGTTGAGCTATTCGGGCCCCTCGATGACGCTGCGGGGTTACCAAAGGTCTAAGGACGATAGCCAATCCTCCTCTCGTGTCGCGGCGGGGTTACCAAAGGGCGGGCTGTATTAACATTTGAAAGTGATGGTTTTGTGAATGAAAATGGGGAGTGACATTAGCATGCATTGCATTTCATTGCACTGCATGGTTTATAATTGGAATTGACGTGCATATTGTTTTAATTCCCTATATTGCATGATCCCTATTTCCCATTGGCCTATGCTTTGTTTGGATTCACAAGGACACAAGAATTGTGTCTTAAGTGTCACCTACTGAGCTTTATGCTCACCCTACCATTTATATTATTTTTTTTAGGTCTTGGAAATGAACCGGTGGACGACAATCCACCTCAAGCTTGAAAGTTGTTAGAAAGTTGTTTGCTATTTTGTATTTTGACCATTTTATGTATGTTCATAGTTGTGGAGATGTAACTAAGTTAGTATTCATGGCCTTGTAACTTAAGAACGAACTTATCTTTTGTTTGATGTAAATGAAACTAATGGAATTATGGTATATGTTTCCATGCAATTGTATCATGTAACTTTGTAAGACAGGGACTTTAAATCTTAACCATGTATTTTGGGACTGTAATTATGTTAATTTAGATTAATTGGTGTGTGAATGTTCCACCATGAGAGGAACTATGTTGAGGTATAATGAACGGATGAATGGGATGCTGGATGATTTTATGTGTTTTGTGTATTGGGACAGGTTGTTGAAGGCCAATTTTTAGGGGAGGTTATGCCGAATTTTTTTTTTAACTTTTGGCATCAACTAGGGTCGTTACATACTGTGAGCTGCTCGAGGGCTGAAAAATGAAGAAGGTTTTACAAAAGTTTGCTTGATGATTTGAGCTACAATGGATCTCAAAATTCCACTAAAAGAGAGCACAAAAGTGTTGAAGATCATGAAGGTTCTTTGGTGCCGATTTTCTGGCGCAAAGGGAGGTTGAGGAGGACCAATGCTGCTGTATTCACTTCTGGTTTACTACTGCCGAAGTTGCCTATAAAACAACACAATGAGGTTGGTATCAATTTTCATATCTCAAACCTCTAGTATGAATTGATTTTCTGGTTTAAGTACTTTAAATCTGAGCTTAACTTGTTAGACTTGAGCTATACATTGATTGTCTATATTCTGAGCATGTTTAATTTGGTGATTTAAAGCTAATTAAGTGGGGAAAAGGTTAATAGAATGACCATTTCAGTTTTTGGTATAGTAGACCCCATTAGTTAGGGTTTACTAATGTTTACCATCATGCTTTGTGTAATGTGAGTACAATACCACCAAGATATTGCTGTGAATTTCATCTGAGCATATGTAAATTGATCATATATGAATGGGAGAAGCATGAACTGAGTTGTGCTGGTGCAGAATTACATTTCTATCCCTAAGAACAGCGCTATTGCAGAAAACTGTTTTGTGGCTGATATTGAGTGGCAAATTGAAATTATCTTGCTATATACTGAGAAGTGGTGGTTTGATTGAGTGTAATATGATGAAAGAAAGTTGTGAGAACTATATTCAAGGAGGTCCAGTCATGGATTTACAGAACTGCCCCTTAAACCAGAATGTTACAGTAGCAGCAAAATACACCTGCTGTGAGCTATTATTTTGATGCTTTATGAGCTGCATTGTTGAGTCCTTGTTGGTGTACCTTGTCCAAGCTTCAGACCAAGTGAAATCCATCAATGCCAAGCTGAGGGAGCCTTTGGTTGATGAGAACTTGAATTATCTTAAGGCTGTGTTTGGCATATGCTAAAGACTAGGGTTTTAACCCTAAAGTTGCTGTTGTGTGCATCCAATGTTGATACCTTGCTGTCCTAATGTAAACCATCATTTGAGCATGATTGGTTAGCAGTATTATGTCTGTGGGAATCCTGTTGTGCTCAAGATTCTAGTGGATTTACAGTTTTACCATTCTGAGCCTAAAACTTTGGTTGTGGCTGTTTTCAAGGCTGGTGTGTATCTGCAATGTTATACCTTGCCATGTTTAATGTGATAGATATGTGAGCAAGTGTATCTTACCTATTGAAGACTGGGGGAGTGAAGTTTGGGTTGTGCCTGAGGCTACATTACAGATTTACTCTTGAGAGCTTGAAGGCTAGGGTTTATTAAGGTTAAGCCTTTTGTGTGTTTATACTGAGTGACCTTGCTGGTTTCACTGAGTTCATCTCTTAAGCAAGTGTATCTTAGCTATATAGAGATGTGGAAGGCTATTGCAGGTCATTCTTGAGACTGCATTGTGAAGTGACTCTTTTACCCTTGAAGTTAGGGTTTAAGCCTATTGAGAACTGTTCTTGTGTTACCTTGCTTATCTAATTGAGTACTTCATTCAAGCAAGTGTATCAGGCTGACACGAGGCTGTGGGAACCCAGTTTGATCATCAAGTGAAGCTGCATTGTGTGTTGTCAGGTCTATTCTATTGATTGCAGAGAAGTGAGAACTACGGTTTCTTCTATTGTGTGCTTAGAGCTGTGTATCCATTCTTATATTGTGTAACAGCTTAAGTAAACTGTATTTGGTGTGTTGACACCTTCATTCTTTTGTTGAGAGAGCTGTGAGAGCTCATTGAATCCAAGCAAAATAGCTACGAAATATCTTGGATTGATGTTGCTGTCGAAACCAGGAGTACCATTCTCCTAATTGAGTTCCACCTTCAAAAGTGGACATTTCCCAGTTCTGCAAGGAGGTAACCCAACGCCACACCTGTTGAGCAAATGGACAGGAGAAGAAAATATGGTCTGTAGTATCCCTCTCATGAAGACATAAAGAACATCTGGCTGCAAGTATAACATTTCTTTTTTGCAAATTCACCATGGTTGGGAGCCTATCCGACATCACAAAGTTAGCATTTACAGACCACCTTGGGCGACTCAATGAGTAAGAAGCTGCATTTTGAACATCAACAATCTTTCTCACCCCTAAACCTCCTTCAGCTTTGGTTTTAGTAATGAGATCCTAGCTGAGTAAGTGCAGCTTCTTGGTATTTTCCTTGCTGCCCCATAGAAAGTCTCTGCATAGCTTTTGAAGGTGGTTGATGACTGATACAGGTAAATGGAAGATATTACATTACATCAGTACAGAATCACAGGGGTAATCACTGTTTTCAGAAGCTCCACCTTCCCAGCCACAGATAGAAAGTTATTGGTCCAAATAAAAATCTTTTTAGTTACCTTCTCAACTAGGCCAGTGCAGTTTGTTCTTTATAGGCCATTAGGACAAGGAGGAAGGCCAAGGTATTTGAGGGGCATCTGTTCTTCCTCTTCAGGCATTTTGCCTCTTGGTTGGCATCACGTCTTTGATATTGATGCAGTGAGCTAGTAGCAAAATTTACTGAGCTTCTTAACTGTGTCATTCTAGCATAGATGATTATTTCATTCACGAGGCTCTGCTTTCAGGATGTTTACAATGATGCTGACATGCTCTCCACTACATTCTATTATGCCGGTCTATATGCTTAAGCTTTTCTACCCTCGGGACAACAATGATCAGTATTTGCCTTCTGCAACTTCCCAATTCTGTTTCACCGAACTCTCATGCTGTGGAATCAGATGTCTTACATCTTGCAAACCACTGAGTATTTTCACTTCAATGATTCGTAGTTTAATCAGAAATGTACAGCTGAGTTTGTATAATAAGATTGCTGACCTGCTGAGATACAAGTTACATCAGTTGAGTGGGACAAAGGCTCCTGAAACTCATCACTAAACTTCACAGTAGAATTTTGTTATTGATGGGAGTTCTGGCTAGCAGTTCAAGGAAGATCTCGGTTTTTTTGTGCTCGGTTGCTTTTCTGTGCTTTGCTGCCAATGTGTGGCCATTTGTTTCTTCTGTTCTGACTCAGAATTCAAACAGTGGTTCGTGCTGGTTGGATGGTCTCTGGTTTCAAGTGTATTGACTTGCTGATCCTGTGTGAATAGCTCATTGAGCAAGACTGCCATCGATGAGTGGCAAAATGCTGCTCTGGTTGCTAAAATTGTTACAGAATCAGTCCCAATTTGTTTATACCCTTAGTAAAAGAGAAACAAGGCATTATTTTTGTTCTTCCTTCTTTTTTTCTTTTTTCTTTTTTTTTTTCTGCAAATTATAGCTGCATTGTTATCATTCAAGTGTATGTTACTAGAAGGGCATGATGTAGATGAGGTTTAGAGGCTTAAGAATGCTTATTGAAGGAACTGATTACATTCCAAGTACTATGTATGGTCTCTCAAAGTGTGTTGAACAAAGTTATACTACTTTTCAAAAAAAAAATAAATGCATCAAATGCAGCATAAAAGTGTCTCATGCCAAAGTCAGAATCCTACAGGTGAAAACAATATTTTTAGCTTCAATGTGGTCATTTGAGCTAATCATCGTCAAAAAGAAGCCTTAAGTAGCTTCTTGTCAGAACCCTCAACCAGAAAATGTAAGTGTATCACTTTCGCCTCTAACATTCAGAAATTAACTTTCATACATGGAACTGTGGCATATGCATGTCATTCAAAACTCATTTAAATGCACCATTTCATCCAATGAAGTGGAATGAGAAAGTGAAACCATCTCAGTGTTAGTGTAAATACCCCAAGAAGTGATCTGTTCTAAGGTCCACCCACAATGCAATATTATCAACAAAAAGGTTGACCAGAGACGAATTTGTCTTGATATTACTACATGCCACTAACTACTTAGACCATAGAACAACCAAATCAAGTAAGCTTGATTCACTGAGTTTCTTAAGAGGCAACTGATGATTCACTGTTTCAGATTGCGGAAGTGTAGCATACCAATTCCTCTTTTAAAATATGATCGATATCTTTAGCGGCTACCACTAAACAAAATTTTTTGATGGCTGTAAAGCTTGGTACAAGCATTGAAAACTTCCATTCAAGTCTGAAATGGTCATATCAATCCAGATTTTTGTTCCATGTTCGTCAATTTTAAGCAATCAAACAGGGTTTGATTAATATAGAACTATGTAATTAAACAAAAAGGAAATAAAACAGAATAGGTTTAAAATGATTGCACCCTTTAGAAGTATCTTACAAACAAATCATGAAATTAATTATATTGCTTCTCATTATATACAAATGTTATTATGGTGTTAAACAATATCACCATAACAGGTTTCTTAATCGAGTACCTCAAAGCCATTAGATTTAAGAATCTCGTTGTCAAATACAAAGGGTTGAGCTGATGAAAGTGCCCAAGAAATACAATTATAACATACTTAAATGCTGTGTTTATAACCTATTGAAAAGAATCAATAATTCCTAGACTTTTAACAAATATGACACGTGAAGACGTAATGTCATATGTACAGTAAGAAAGCTCTTTGTAAAATGACCTCTAAATATACTTTTAAAGAATGACTAAATGTACCGAGACAACAAGTGCTATAGTCCAGCAGGAATGGCAAAAGCAATTGGACACTGCTGCATTTTGTTTGATGAAACCTGGTCAAGTTCAGGAGCATTGCTAGACTTTGTAATGTCCACCCTTTCTTGAACTTCTGATGCTTCTTCTTCAGCAAAACTAGAAACCAATTCATTATCCATCTCCTCTACATCTTCTTCTGACGAAGAATAGAAGGAGTCTCCTTCAGATATGAAGCTACAACCATCCGAGAAGCTGTAAGAACTGAAGTCGTCATCATTATCAGAGAACGTAACATTAAAGACCTCGTCCTCTTGTTCAACTTCTCCATCATCATCAACTAATCCTTCTATGAATGGGTGGTTCAGTAGCATTTCAGCTGTCAATCTAAACTTGGCCGTCCTCACAAAACAACCCTTCAAGAAATCCCTCCCCTCTTTTGATATGTTGCTTGGAATTATAGGCAATGTACACCCTTTACCAATCTGGCATAGAAGGCTTTCGGCATCCTGATCTTCTTTCGTATCCCAAGGCAGCTTCCCTGTTAGCATCTCAAGCACAATACAGCCAAGAGCCCAAATATCAGAGGGAGGCTCTTGTATGTTATCAACCACAGCTTCAGGCGACAAATATAGAGGAGTGCCTCTCAAATAAGGATCAAACTTTTCCATCCTCTTCGCCAACCCGAAATCACCAATCTTCGCCTTAAATTTGGTAACAGCACCTGTAGTAATAGGCAGAAGTATTATGTTCTCAGGCTTTATATCACGGTGCACATAGCCACACTTGTGAATGTGATAGAGGCCTCGAAGAATTGACCTCGTATAGCACCTAACATCGGATTCAGGCAACCCACAACCGTTAGATTTCTTAATCAAACCACCTAGGGTTCCTCCACAACCATACTCCAACAACAAATTATACACCATCTGACCATTCTCACTCGTAGTGATCTCATCCCCAAAACATTGAATAATATAAGGGCACCATTGGATGTTACTCAAAACCTCTCTCTCCTTCTGGATTGAACCTGAACCAGAGACCTCAGCAGATTTCACAGCAATAATTGAAGGCAAATAGCTATGTCGCAACCTGGGTTTCTTCGAAACCGCGAAATAAACTGACCCAAAACTTCCTTTCCCGATCATTGTACCCCTCAACCATGCCGCTCCATCTCCAAGTTTACACACGCTCTTCTGCTCAACCTTGTATTGAACCTCATCTTCTTGCTTTCTCTTCATCTTTTCTTCACATTCCTTGCTTCTATTAACAATATATGTTTCACGAATATGTAAATGCTTCTTGAAATTAGGGTTAGTCGTACACGATTATGTAAATAGCGAGGGCTAAGTTTTTGGAGGACAAAAAACGACCCACAATCAATTATTAGGGTTTAAGCAAACAAGAGAGAAGGGTTTTGTTTTCTTGCAATTTCTGATATATAGAAGCCGGGTTTCTTTGAAGCGATTTCGAATTTTAATTTTAACGGAATAACGGTCATGTGTATACGGTGTGTGTATAGGGTGCATTAATTCCTTCAAATTACACTTCCATTTCTAGCTATTATAAAGTTTACATAATACATAACATACTTAAATGGTCTTATTAAATTAGTTTGTTACTGCATGGCTTTTTCTTATTGGCATACACAATATCGTTGTTCAAATTTAATTTATGATTTATGTGAATGTAATTAATTAATTAGCCTAAGCTTATTTTGTGAAACAACTCTCATATATATATATATATATATATGCGTGAAAGGAAAAGTGATTCGGTGCATGAGTGAAATGATATGAACTCGGACCCAACATCAAGGTCCTAAAGCCAAAGCAAACACCATGTCAACCCCTACGGTTAAGGGCACTATGAACAACATATTGTAGTGCAAAAATAGGGCGCAAATTCACTGTAGTCTTTTTTTCTGCGGTCCCTTGCAGTTAGCTGATGAATGGCGTGTTTGGCTTTGCACAACAAAAACAAGTCAACTAACGGCGGTAAACTTAATGCTAAAAAGTGCCAACTGTAAACCAAAAACAAAAAAAAAAAAAAAGAAAAGAAAATAAGAAAAAGAAAAGTTGAAATAAGTTGAAAAGCACAAAATTTTTGGCGCCCCGCTCCTTCACTTTCCCTTTCCCTTTCCTTTTCCCTTTCTTCCCTTTTGGTTTTCCTATTGCTCTCCTCCCCTTTTCGTTTTGTTCCATTATTTTCTTTTAATTTCTTTAATCGAAACCCTAATTCGTCTCTCATTGTTCCATAAAAAATATATTGCTTTTGAATTCATTTTTTATTCAAAACCCAACTTCCTCCCTCCTCTATTTTTACTTTTTTATTTCTTTTTTTGAATCAAAACTAGGGCTGCAATTTGGGTTGGCCCAACCCAGCTCAGTCCCAACTCAACCTCAACCCTAAGCGGGTTGGGTTGAGCCAACCCGAATTGTACTCAACATGGGTTATGATCATAACCCGAACCGAATATTTTCGGATGATTTGGGTCGGGTTGACGGGTTGAGGTTTAATTTTTTTTTTTAAAAAATTTATATATATTATATATATATATTTGATTATATTATTATAAAAATAAAAAAACAAAATATTTTTAGGCCAAATCATTTCAGCCCCCTATCGCCTCCAGCTCCGCTCTCTCTCTCTCTCTCCAACTGCAAGTTACAAAATCTACAAGAATCAGAAGTTCAAAACCCATATATTTCAGTTTTATCTATCTGTGTGCAAGAATCAAAAGTTCAAAACCCATATCGATATATCATTTCAGATTGTTCAAAAAATCAAAACCCAGATCTTTCAGTTTCCATCGCCCGCTGTTCTAGTTTGTTCAAGCTTCGCTAGATTGGTTCAAGCTTCGCCATATCATTTTAGATTTGTTCAAAAAATCAAACCCCAGATTGTTCAAGCTTCGCCCATGGACGGCGGCAGAGAGAGAAAGATAAAGAAAAAGAAGAGAGAGAAAGAGAAAGCGAAAGAGAAAAGAGAAAGAAAAAGAAGAAAGAGGAGAGAGAAAGGAGAGAGAAAAAAAAAAAAAAAATTAAGCCCCCTTCTCAACTCTCAAGCTTCGCCCATGGACGGCGGCAGATAGAGAAAGAGAGAGGAGAGAGAAAGGAGGAAAAAAAAAAGGGTTTTGGGTTGGGTTCGGGTTGAGCCCAGCCCAGCCCGAATTTGTCTGAGTTTTGATAAAACCCAATCCGAATATGAACCCGATTTGTGAATATAAGCCCCAATTTCAAAATTTCTGGATTGGGCTGGGTTAGCCCGCCCAAGTTGCAGCCATAATCAAAACCCAGATTGACATAATACCTTCTAGAAATTGGTGATTTCTTCAATAAGATTCTCCTCTTCATCAACAGGAAAGAAATCTACAATAAACTTGAGCTGGTATCTACAATTGACCTAATTAATGCTTGATGGTTGGTAAGTCTTAATACATGTTATTAATATTGTGCATTTAATAATATTGTTCATTTATTGTCCAAAATACAGGAAAATTTATGTTTTGAACTGAACATTATAGATTTAAAACTGAACTTATGATTCTTTCATTTGTCATCTGTCATTGTAGTGAATCTAAAATCTTTCATAATTGATTTTTTGAACTGAGTTGACTTCATTAGGTACCAATGTGTTATCCGAAAAATTTGGTATTAAATGTATGCGGCAATTACACATTCCGGAGGTTATTATTTGATATTTGTGAGAGAAAAAACATTGTGAAGTTTAACAAATAGGCACACTGATCACATTCACCATCAAAACTAGGTATTGACGCAGTGCTGACTAACTAATGTCACACATAAATATATGAATTTTTAATTCTTTCATTTGTTAGTGTGCCTATTTTGGTATTAAATGTATGCGGCAATTACACATTCCAGAGGTTATTATTTGATATTTATGAGAGAAAAAACATTGTGAAGTTTAATAAATAGGCACACTGATCACCTTTACCATCAAAAGTAGGTATTGACACAGTGTTGAATAACTAATGTCACACATAAATTTATGAATTTTTAATTCTTTCATTTGTCATCTGTTAGTCTAAATTATGATCTTTTTTAGTTGAAATTGACATTAACTATACATTCTAGAGTATCTGAAATCTTGGATAATTATAGGGTTTTCTTCTATAATCTTCAATAAGCATTGTAGTGAATGTAAAATCTTGCATAATTGATTGTTTGAACTGAGTTGGCTTCATTAGGTACCACTGTGTTATCCAAAAATTTTGGTATTAAATGTATGCGGCAATTACACATTCCAGAGGTTATTATTTGATATTTATGAGAGAAAAAACATTGTGAAGTTTAATAAATAGGCACACTGATCATCTTCACCATCTAAATTAAGTATTGACACAGTGCTCAATAACTAATGTCATACATAAATTTATGAAATTTTAATTCTTTCATTGTCATTTGTTAGTCTAAATTATGATCTTTTTTACTTGAAATTGACATTGGTTAGGCATTCTAGTTTACCTGAAATCTTGGATAATTGTAAGGTTTTCTTCTATAATCTTCAATAAGCATTCTAGTGAATGTAAAATCTTGTATAATTTTTTTTTTAAACTGAGTTGGCTTCATTAGGTACCAATGTGTTATCCAAAGATTTTGGTATTAAATGTATGCGGCAATTACACATTTAAGAGGTTATTATTTGATACTTACGAGAGAAAAAACATTGTGAAATTTAATAAATAGGCAAGCTGATCACCTTCACCATCAAAACTAGGTATTGACATAGTGCTGACTAACTAATGGCACAGATAAATTTATGAATTTTTAATTCTTTCATTTGTCATCTGTTAGTCTAAATTGTGATCTTTTTCGGTTGAAATTGACATTGGTTAGGCATTCTAGTGTTACTAAAATCTTGGATAATTGTAGGGTTTTCTTCAATAGTCTTTAATAAGTATTATAGTGAATGTAAAATCTTGCATAATTGATTGTTTGAATTGAGTTGGCCTCATTAGGTACCAATGTATTACCCAAAAATTTTGGTAGTAAATGTATGCGGCAATTACACATTCCAGAGGTTATTATTTGATATTTACGAGAGAAAAAACATTGTGAAGTTTAATAAATAAGCACACTGATCACCTTCACCATCTAAATTAGGTATTGATACAATGTTGAATAACTAATGTCACACATAAATTTATGAATTTTTAATTCTTTCATTTGTAATCTGGTAATCTAAATTATGATCTTTTTTACTTGAAATTGACATTGGTTAGGCATTCTAGTTTATCTGAAATCTTGGATAATTGTAGGGTTTTCTTCTATAATTTTCAATAAGCATTCTAGTGAATGTAAAATCTTGCATAATTTTTTTTTTTTTTTTAACTGAGTTGGCTTCATTAGGTACCAATGTGTTATCCAAAAATTTTGGTATTAAATGTATGCGGCAATTACACATTTCAGAAGTTATTATTTGATATTTATGAGAGAAAAAACATTGTGAAGTTTAATAAGATTAAACAGGCACACTGATCACCTTCACCATCAAAACTAGGTATTGACATAGTGCTAAATAACTAATAGCACAAATAAATTTATGAATTTTTAATTCTTTCATTTGTCACCTGTTACTCTAAATTATGATCTTTTTTAGTTGAAATTGACATTGGTTATGCATTCTACGGTATCTAAAATCTTGGATAATTGCAGGGTTTTCTTCTATAATCTTCAATAAGCATTCTAGTGAATTTAAACTCTTGCATAATTGATTGTTTGAACTGAGTTGGCTTCATTAGGTACCAATGTGTTATCCAAAAATTTTGGTATTAAATGTATGCAGCAATTATACATTCCAGAGGTTATTATTTGATATTTATAAGGAAAAAAACATTGCGAAATTTAATAAATAGGCATACTGATCACCTTCACCATCAAAACTAGGTATTGACACAGTGCTGAATAACTAATGTCACATATAAATTTATGAATTTTTAATTATTTCATTTGTCATATGCTAGTCTAAATTATGATATTTTTTAGTTGAAATTGACATTGGTTAGGCATTCAAGTGTTTCTGAAATCTTGGATAATTGTTGGGTTTTCTTCTATAATCTTCAATAAGCATTCTAGTGAATGTAAAATTTTGCATAATTGATTGTTTGAACTAAGATGGCTTCATTAGGTACCAATATGTTATCCAAAAATTTTGGTATTAAATGTATGCGGCAATTACATGTTCCAGAGGTTATTATTTGATATTTATGAGGAAAAAATACATTGTGAAGTTTAATAAATAGGCACAATGATCACCTTCACCATCAAAACTAGGTATTGACACAGTGCTGACTAACTAATGTCACACATAAATTTATGAATTTTTAATTCTTTCATTTGTCATCTGTTAGTCTGAATTATGATCTTTTTTACTTGAAATTGACAATGGTTAGGCATTCCAGTGTATCTGAAATCTTGGATAATTGTATGGTTTTCTTCTATAATCTTCAATAAGCATTCTAGTGAATGTAAAATCTTGCATAATTGTTTTTTTGAACTAATTTGGTTTCATTAGGTACCAAATTTGTTATCCAAAAATTTTGGTATTAAATGTATGCGGCAATTACACATTTCTGAGGTTATTATTTGATATTTATGAGAGAAAAAACATTGTAAAGTTTAATAATTGGGCACACTGATCACCTTCACCATCTAAATTAGGTATTGACACAGTGCGAATAACTAATGTCACACATAAATTTATGAAATTTTAATTTTTCCATTTGTCATCTGTTAGTCTAAATTGTGATATTTTTTACTTGAATCTGACATTGGTTAGGCATTCTAGTTTATCTGAAATTTTGAATAATTGTAGGGTTTTCTTCTATAATCTTTAATAAGCATTCTAGTGAATGTAAAATCTTGCATAATTGATTGTTTGAACTGAGTTGGCTTTATTAGGGGCTAATGTGTTATCCAAAAATTTTGGTATTAAATGTATGCGGCAATTACACATTCCAAAAGTTATTATTTGATATTTATGAGAGAAAAAACATTGTGAAGTTTAATAAATAGGCACACTGATTGCCTTCACCATCTAAATTAGGTATTTACACAGTGCTTAATAACTAATATCACACATAAATTTATGAATTTTTAATTGTTTCATTTGTCATCTGTTAGTCTAAATTATGATCTTTTTTACTTGGAAATTGACATTGGTTAGGCATTCTAGTTTATCTGAAATCTTGGATAATTGTAAGGTTTTCTTTTAACAATAAGCATTCTAGTGAATGTAAAATCTTGCATAATTGATTGTTTGAACTAAGTTGGTTTCATTAGGTACCAATGTGTCATCCAAAAATTCTGGTATTAAATGTATGCGGCAATTACACATTCCAGAGGTTATTATTTGATATTTATGAGGAAAAAAACATTGCGAAGTTTATTAAATAGGCATACTGATCACCTTCACCATCAAAACTAGGTATTGACACAGTGCTGAATAACTAATGTCACACACAAATTTATGAATTTTTAATTATTTCATTTGTCATATGTTAGTCTAAATTATGATCTTTTTTACTTGAAATTGACATTGGTTAGGCATTCTAGTGTTTCTGAAATTTTGGATAATTGTAGGGTTTTTTTCTTCTATAATGTTCAATAAGTATTCTAGTGAATGTAAAATCTTGCATAATTGATTGTTTGAACTGAGATGGCTTCATTAGGTACAAATGTGTTATCCAAAAATTTTGGTATTAAATGTATGCGGCAATTACACTTTCCAGAGATTATTATTTGATATTTATGAGAAAAAAAACATTGTGAAGTTTAATAAATAAGGACACTGATCACCTTCACCATCAAAACTAGGTATTAACATAGTGCTGACTAACTAATGTCACACATAAATTTATGAATTTTTAATTCTTTCATTTGTCATCTGTTAGTCTAAATTATGATCTTTTTTACTTGAAATTGACATTGGTTAGGCGTTCTAGTATATCTGAAATCTTGGATAATTGTAGGGTTTTCTTCTATAATCTTTAATAAGCATTCTAGTGAATTTAAAATCTTGCATAATTGTTTTTTTTTTTAACTTAGTTGGCTTCATTAGGTACCAATGTGTTATCCAAAATTTTTTGTATTAAATGTATGCGGCAATTACACATTCCAGAGGTTATTATTTGATATTTATGAGAGAAAAAACATTGTGAAGTTTAATAAATAGGCACACTGATCACCTTCATCATCTGAATTAGGTATTGACACAGTACTGAATAACTAATATCACACATAAATTTATGAATTTTTAATTCTTTTATTTGTCATTTGTTAGTCTAAATTGTGATCTTTTTTACTTGAAATTGACATTGGTTAGGCATTCTAGTTTATCTAAAATCTTGAATAATTGTAGGGTTTTCTTCTATAATTTTCAATAAGCATTCTAGGGAATGTAAAATCTTGCATAATTGATTGTTTGAACTGAGTTGGCTTCATTAGGTACCAATGTGTCATTTAAAAATTTTGGTATTAAATGTATGCGGCAATTACACATTCCAGAGGTTATTATTTGATATTTATGAGGAAAAAAATATTGTGAAATTTAATAAATAGGCATACTGATCACCTTTACCATCAAAACTAGGTATTGACACAGTGCTGAATAACTAATGTCATACATAAATTTATGAATTTTTAATTCTTTCATTTGTCATCTGTTAGTCTAAATTATGATCTTTTTTAGTTGAAATTGACATTGGTTAGACATTCTAGAGTTTCTGAAATCTTGGATAATTGTAGGGTTTTTTTTGCCCTTTTCATTAGTTCGTTAAATATTTAGTATTTTTTTATTGTCACAAGTTATAAAAACTGACTTTAACCTTCTGATGGACCTTTTGCTTTTTGTAGCATTCATACTGAAGTTATCGATGACTTACGTACCAATGATGTGAGAACAAGCATTTCAATCGTTGCCGAAATCAATATTTCCGAAAACTTAGCAGCAGAAGTTGTCAGTCCCATTGAGATAGAATTCACACCAAAATTGAACATGTAGTTTGACACTGAAGATGAAGCATATGACTTTTACAATGCTTATGGGGGTAATGTTGGATTCAGTATTCGTAAGAATTCTGCAAATAAAAGCCATAAGACATGAAATATTACAACAAGCAAGTTTGTGTGTTCCAAACGAGGTTTTAGGGTGAAGGACAAAAGGGGTATCCATACAAGAAAGCCCAGGGCTGAAACTCGAATCGATTGTGGTGCACTGATGCAAATTAGATATGACTGTGAAAAAGGAAAGTATGTTGTATATAATTTTATCGAATCTCACAATCATTCTATGATAATTGAAGAATGCACATATATGATGCCATCACAACGAAGAATAAGTGTTGCCCAAGCAATTGATGTGGAATTGGCCTGCCAATCTGGAGTTCCACTCGGTAATGCAATTGATGTGGAATTTTCTTTCTTTATATATTTCTTTGACCTCTCTAACCTTCTCTCTCAATACCTCTGATATCAGCATCTCTCTTTCTCTGTTTAGGCAAGATGTGTACAATAATCTCACATGGGATCATCTTCAACCTCAAGAAATCATTCTTACCCCTATGGAGTTGGTTTGAAAGAATATTACTGCCATTGTGGAGTTAGAAGTCCTTCAAAAATTTCAAATACAGCTAAAAATCCAGGTAAAAGGTTTTATGGTTGTGTAAACTATAGAACTGCTTCATATGGTTTTTTAAGGTGGGAAGATGAGGAGTTGCCTGAGTACTACCGCAAATTAATTTGGGATCTTATGACAGAGGTGATAGAGTTGCGACGAGCTAAAGCATCAACAACAATTTCAGAAGCACCCACAAATGTGAATGGTCAAAGGTTACTGGAGCTAGAGAGTATGGTAGTAGACTTGGGAAGAGAAGTGAAAAAAAGTGTTGAAGTTCATCCTTGTGCCATAATGATATGTTCCATTGCCTTTTTTTCTCTTTGGGTTCTTAATCTGTATTGTAATTTTTAAAATAGTGATGTGAATATGTGTAATTTGGGTTTTTAGTTAATGAATAAATATAAGATCTTCCTGTTATATATCATTCATCATCATGCTAAGTATTCTTAATTTCTTTACCATCTTCTTGTTATAATTTCTTCACTCACAACCTTCACACTTAGATTAAGTACATTCACCCTCTCAACTAAGTATTCACATCCTGCTATTTAAGTAATAGCACATATAAAACTATCTGAATTCACCATACTGTTATGTTCATATTTGAAGTGAAAATAGAGAAAAATAATATCTGTGTATATATATATCAAAGAGATGACTCATTGATCTTGGCAATTCTAAATAAACAATAACAAATGCTTTTCTAGAATTTCACCCAAATTTTAACATTTTTGCACAAGTTTCATTATGTTTCTTCACAAATTTTAATTGTAAAGTATATGAATACAGATTCACCATATGAATACAGCGCCCAAAGCATATTGGAGCAACAAAATGTAGGCTCTCTTAAGCTTATATTTCGTAAAAGAATCAACCAAATAAACATGTTGAGATAGAAAAACTAGTTTAAAATATTCACCAGATACCATATGAATACAACGCCCAAATTTCTACAAAACTAACGTGTACAATCCAAACAAAGCCCAAATTTATACAAAACTATACAAAACATTCACATAACAGCCCCATATAAGTCTGCATCGTTACAAGGTAGGACAAAAATAAAACGGACTAACTTTCATGACAAAAAGGCATTCCATCGACAACTCGTTAAACCTTAACATACCACCAGCTTCATCACCACCTAAAATTAAAGCTTGCAAGGTGCAAATTTAACTTTTCTCCCATGTTTGGCACTGTTGTTCAAAATCTCTTGCCTACATTCGTTCAAAGGATTGGTCAAAAGTTGCAGTGCCATTTCTATATGGAGCACAGTAGAGTCTGTCTGTACCGTTACATAGAAGTAAAATACTGTTAAGAAAAAATATATATTATGTTTAAACAACTGTAAAATAGAAAAATATTTCACAATGACACTATACTAACGTTGAAGCTTCCGAACAATCTTCTGCCATCCCATAACTCCATGAACCTCATAAGAAAAAGTCCACATGAATGTCTGAAAAATAATTAAAAATTGTATAAGATAGCTATTGAGGAAGTTTGTGACAAACATATAGGCAATAAGGTAAATAACAAAAAGAATTCAAAAGTATAAAGTCAAACATACGGGTCAGGCTGCACGGGTAAATCTTGATGCTTTATGATATCATAACAATCTAATTTCTCTCCTAGTGCAACGTCAAGAAAATCTTTCTGTAATACGAAAACAAAATACTAACAATATGATCATATCAAAGTAACAAAAAATAAATGAATTAGAATAGAAGAGTTATATACCACCAATAAACCATAGTTTGTGTGCCTAAAACCAACTTCGCTGCTACATATGTAATGAATAAGCTTATTCGGACGGTGAATGACAAACAAGAACCAATGATTACTGACGCATGCAGGGAAATAGAACTGTTAAACATTAATAACATATTAGTAGTGGAAGATTGTCACAATAGGCAGAAGACAAGGATTGTTAAAGAAATAACATACCAACTCAGATTTATGAAAGTCGCTGGTTTTGTTTTTAATTTTCTGCAGTATTTGTCCCAAGCACTCACCAAGCATTTCCTGCACTCATCCTTATTACTTACAAACTCCACATTCTCATCTTTAATGCAACTTACCGCAAAGGTAAAAAAATAGTACTTCATTTTCTTCTCATCCTGTTTTTTGTTTAGAAGCGTCGAAAAACAATCAATTACCTGTAAGAAAGGAAAATCATATGTTAAGGAGAAGAAAAAATTACCAAATTGAACATGGACTAAAAATATGAATGGGGGTTAATATTCATGTAATCCACTCACAACATTTGCCACCCATTCATCACCGAACATCAAGTTGTGTGACCTTGTTTTGCAAAGCATTTATGTGCATCCCACCCAGATTACGAAATCTACAGTTATTTATCCATTCCGCTTCAATGTCAGAACCTTCTGGCACATCCGTCTCCCCACAAGGCAAGCCAAATATAAAATTGACATCATGTGCTGATATAGAGATATATTCATTATGGCCGACTCTGAGAAGACCAGTGTGGCAGTCAAAGTTACTAAATATATAACGAAAGAGGTTACAGTCCAGAAGTGAGCATTTCAAATTTAGCAACTGCCCAAAGCCAATTTCCTCAATCGCTTTGATCTTCTCAGCATCAAGTTGGGATACACATTTGACAAATTGATCGATCGATCATCAATGATTCTGATTTTTCTACAGATAAAAGTTCAATTAAATGATAAATTACAAAACAAAAATAATATAAACAAGGGAGCCTGCCTCAAATAATTAAACAATAATAGGAGGGAAGGGAAGGGAAGGCAAAATGACATAATACCTTTTGTTTGGGGGCTTGTTTTGGTGCATTTTTTCTCCTTTCTGCTTCTTCCTTTTCCCACTTATCCTTGAAAGGTTGCTTTTCACTTTCACTCATTTTATTCCAAACTATTCCGGCATCTTTACTGATTTGTGCATAATCAACTTTTCTCCAATTCTTGGAAGGGTTTTCTGCTTTGCACTTCTCTTGATAATATTTCCCGAAATTATAAACACAATGAATAATTACAAAATTTAATACATTTAAATTTTTCTAAACTTTATTGTTTAATTACATTACCACTTTGTTTTCTATACATCAACATATATATCACTAAGGTAAGAACATTGGTGCAATACATCACTTTAAAAAAATATATAATTAACTCAAGTTTGGTAAAACAACAAAAAATTAAAAAAAGTTATCCTAAGGATCTTCATAACATTACTTGATAACATCACACTCCACAACATAAGTCCAGCACAAATAATTTTGCAAGTGCCTTTTTAAATGGGTGCGAATCCTCTGAAGTGCAATAATGAAAAGAGCCACATCTTATTTATTTATTTATTTTTCTTCCGAATATAAAAAAAAAACATACACTTAGGTATAGATTATTTAACATATCTTTGAAATTTTTTTGGACAAAGTTTAATATTAATTGCCACACTCACCACCTTCACAGTCAAAAGTAAAAATTTGGCAAAGTTTATAATTAATTGCCACACTCAACACCTTCACCATCAAATTAAGGTATTCACATAGTGCTGAAAAATTAATAGTCACACATAAATCTAACTCAATTCAACATGGTGATATTATATATATATACTTATATACTAATATATATTGAGTACCTTAGTCTCAAAGCATTCTTGTATATATACATATACATATACATATATATATATATTGAGTTATTATATTTCTTTCTAATCAATATATATTCAGTATCTTAGTCTCAATATTTTCTTATTCTATTTCTTTCTAACCAAAATTTGTATTAATCAAATCAATAACGTCAATAAAAAATATATGAACATAATTTATCATTACAAAAAGAAAAATTTTAAAATAATAACAGAATACATGAAATTTATAATAATTTGATCTCATTGTCATTCAGGGTTTCGAAAATATACCTAAATTTGAAGAAGCAAGGTCCATGATGGCTTGCAGTTCCTCCCTTCCGCTTCAGTTTTGAACTTCCTATAGTGTTTTTCAAACTCTCACTCTGTCTCGATTGACAAATAACCTTCCTACACTTTAAATGAGCTCCATCTTCAATCTCATCGCTACTACTTGATGATTGAGACGGAGAATTGGCAAAAGGAGAGTATGAAGCATCATCAGAATTACTTTCACTATCTAAAACAATTATTTTTCCATCGCGTTTGGATGCCACATCTTCTTCTTCTTCTTCTTCTTCTTCATTTTTTTTTTTCTTGTTCACCTCCTTTGGCTTTTGCTGCATTTTTCCTCTTTTTTTCAGCGCGCTTGGCCACATGCTTAATCCTTCCCATTTGATTTTCCTACTTTATGAGTTCATAATGAGATGTTGCACTTATAAAAACAGAGATCATAATAAGACTTTAAATAAATTTAGAAGCTTAAAAGTTAAAAGTTACAAGCTTAAAAGATCATATTATTTATATTTTATTTGAAGTTAAAAGTTAAATTTTATCATATCAAAAAAGCATCCAAAAAACCATAGTCACATGTTAATTTAAAGAGGATTTTGAAAGGAATTCTGAGGTATTTGGTTGTCAACAATTTTCACTTTTATGTAATTGCTTTTTTAATATTTCGAAGAATAAAAAAAAAAAAAAAAAAAAAAAACAAATGTGGTTCTTTTCGTAATTTTTTTAAACATCAAGTATTTTGTTTGGTACGAAAGTAATTGGAACACTATAAAAGAATTCCATGATTCACTTTTAGAGAATAACTAAATTTATTATTTCGATACATGGGAAAAAAAAAAATAGGCTATGACTATTTTCATTATGTTTCCAAAAATAATGAAAAGAGCCACATCTTTTATTTTTTCTTCCAACTATTAAAAAAACATACACTTAGGTATAAATTATTTAACAGTCGGCATATGATTTCTTCAATGGCCATCCAACCAATGATTCTAACTTAAATACTACTGATAGTGATAATTCCGCTCAAGCCATCTAGCCAATGATTCTAAGTTAAATACTACATTAAGGGTTTTTTTCCTACATGATTCACAATTCATAATGCGAGAAAATATATTTATTATAATTAGTGTTAATGCATCCAAGTCCAAATGGAAATAGATGAACACTGATAAATCGCAATTTCAGGAAATGTGGATGAATTTATTTAAGGTATGCCATACGAAGGAAAAAATCTTTATAGGAGACGGCTTTTTAGTAGGATATAAGAAAAGATCAGAGAAGGTATGGCTAGCTCATTGTGACACGTGTTTGGAGGAAGAGGGCAAAATAAACTTGTGATTTTTATTGTCATATTCAAAAACTTGATGATAATATTTTTAAACTCAATACTTTTGTGTTACTAGCATGTCGAGTTGTGATATAGATTCTCTCCGGCGCTGGAGAGGTCCTGCGCAGAATTCAATAGTTGAGATTGTATTGATAAATGAGACTCACTAATGATGATGTAATTTTAATCACTGGATTCTGTGCAGGACCTCTCCAATGCTGGAGAGAATCCTTATCCATCAAGTTGTTGATAAATAATTTAAGCACTATATATATATATATTTTTATTAATATTCAATTTGTGTTATATTTCTTAATAATGCGGCAGCATTAATTTTTGGCAAATGACATTCACGCTTCAATATTGTATTTTTCTTCACAGGTAAATAAATTGACATAATTATCTTTCAAAAGTGCTCACATATTATAATTATAATAGAAAATGTGAGCACTATTGGAATGGTAGTTGTTAACAAAGTCTCGCTGTTAGTACACTATACTGAAAAAAGAAAGTCTCACCATTAGGCGAATGACATCAAAGCGCCAATAATAAAAAATCAAAGGATTAGGTCAGTCAAAATTATTCGTGATAGAATTAGGTATGGACTTGTAAGTTAAATTCAGGTTGATGAAAAAATCTATAATTCATTCCTCTTATGTTACACCGAATATGTGTGTATTTATTCAGGTTCAGGAAAATGATATTTTAACTTGGGGTTTAACGAAATTGTCGATCGAAGTAGTCGCACCTGTTAGATGCTAGTGTTGAGATTTGTGTTTGGGTCCTGCAAATGGTTTTCTCGGAGACTTCGGTTAGGTTCTCGGCTTATATGACACGATGTCTTTCAATATTTGTTTTGATTGAAATACATATAATTCTTATTGGGCAAGACAAATATTATGACTAGCATTTTGTTAAATGAGGAAGATTGTGACATCGGTGTTTATTGGTATCTCATTATGCAATCATTTTTGAAAAATAAAAAAGGGATAAAATGTAGATGCAGCTTTTTGTACAAAAGAAGTGAATGAAGATTTGAAACCACTAAGAATTACTGTTAAAAAAGAAATACGTATTGTGTTCTAGAAGTTAGAACTGTTTAACACTAATGATTGTCCAAAGACCTAAAGGACACTCAAATTTGTTAAAAAAAAAAAGATTCTTCTCCGATGGCCCACCATATGAGACACTTGTTTGAAATAATTTCACCGTCAACACCCTTTCTTCACCTTCCCAACAAATGCCAATTTAGTTCCATTATCAGCTTCATAGAAGTAAATTACATCTAATTGCGATCATAACCTCTTATTAATCAAGCATGTTTAGAGAAACATCAGCCAACTTGTTTCACACTCAATAGGATAAGATCATCTTGAACTTTTATAAGAGCCAGTACCTAACACCTCTTAATAATTTAAAATTGTAGATTGAATGACAAACGTCCGATACATCACAAATGATATCAAAATTATATCAAAAAATCAATTCATTTCCATATCAAGCGAACATTGCATAAAGAAACAAATAAATTAAATCCATTACTAGGTCAATTGTTAATACTTGCATTGCACTAAGCCCTCAAGTAAGGATTGAGAATGGAAACAATTTTTTTTTTTTTTTTTTTAAAAAAAGCCTAAAATATATATATGTACATGATTTCATATAAAAACATAACAATGAAAGAGACAGTAGCACACTGAGCAATCACACTACTCGAACACATCTTTGTATGCTTATGATATCCATCAAAAATCTGATTAAATTTGATTAAATGAAATTAAACATAGACAATGCTATAAGGGACTCACCTGTTATCTTGTTGTAAATTTGGACCTTTTTCCCTAAAATCTTGCTTTATGGTTTTGTTGCTCCCTGCTCTCTGGATCAAATGGGTCAGTTAGAATTTTGTTTTAAATAGAAGAACTCATAAACTAATGTGACAAGATTTTAAGGCTACACCAGATTAGAGTATATATACATACGAACACACATTTGTATGCTTATGATATCCATAAAAAAATCTGATTAAATTTGATTAAATGAAATTAAACATACACAATGCTACAAGGGACTCACCTGTAATCTTGTTGCAAATTTGGAGCTTTTTTCCTAAAATCTTGCTTTATGGTTTTGTTGCTCTCTGTTCGAAACCCTTGCTTCAATTTAGGGTTTGTGGGTTGCTAAAGTTGTTTGGACGGCAGAAGAGGGCTTTTTCTGAGTTTAGGGTTCTTGACGGCAGAAGATGGCCTTTTGTTTTGTTTGATGAGTGTAGGTTTTTGTTTTGTAGGGATTGTGTTGACTCATCAATTGTTATTTCTTTTTTCTTTTTTTTCTTTTTTTTTTATAATAAAATTGCCATTTTTTTTTGGTTAAAATGGACCCCACCTCTTATATTATAACTGCAAAATACGTGGCCAAAGCAAGATCTCAACCATGTAGACTGTAGGAGACCGCAGGAAAAAAGACTACAGGGGATTTGTGCCCGCAAAAATATGCTAACCAAGAATGATGAACACACTTTTTTTTTTCCTCTTCTTCTTAGATGGCACTCACAGACACACATGCCTTCACGATGACTTGAACCCCTTATATATATAAAAGAAAAAGTGATTCGTTACATTGCCAGTCACAACAATGATTAACATTTTCACATGATAGAATTAGTTCCAATAAAATGTCACATTCATGTTAAGAAATGCAATTCATATGACCTATTTTCTCTCTGACAAACTAGCATATGCTTCAAATTAACACCTCTTCAAAATATCTCTAAACAAATCAATTATATTTTCATTGTTGAACTCGCTCATTTATTTTTTAAATTTAGAGAGGTTCCTTTCAACTCCATATTCTTTCGCTGATTTATTAAATTTTATTTGAAATAGTGGGTGAAATATTAAGAAATATGCATACAACACAGCACAAAACAAAACGTGAATTAATGGTATATCTAGGATATAGGAGGAAACCAAACTAGTAATTAAAATTATCCTACTAAGCTCAAAAAGAGTTCAAAATTGACTTGCGAGACAAAGTTCACTATCATTAGTTTAAGGAAATAATTTGTAGAAAATTAAAACCATGTGAGGGCTAAGTTTTTGGAGGAGACAATCAATCTTATTCGTAGGGTTTAAGCAAGAAAAGGGTTCTGTTTTCTTGTAATTTCTCATATTTAGAAGCCAAGTTGTTGTTTTTGTTTTCTCTATTGCTTGTGAATCTTGTGATGCAGATTATTATGTCATATTTTCGTTGAGTGCAGAAGAGATAGACAGCGTAATAAGGTGGTTGATGAGAAAGGATGGTGAGATGAGGAAGAAGGTGAAGGAGATGAAAGAAAGCAGAAGAGTAGCACTAATGGAGGAGAAATTATCTTATAAGGATATACCACGTCATTAGTCTAACCAATTAATAGAAACGTGCTATTAAAATATAGTGATCTCATAACATTTTAGTAAATTATTAAAATACCAAAATACCAATTACTTTGATTTATTAGAGTGTTTGTGTTGGTTAGTTATACCAATGACGACGTATATATTTGTTGTAACTGATGTGGATAAAGGGCTACCTCAATATACAATTCCCTTCCGGGATCTAGGTTAGATGTAGGCACCACTTGCTTTGCGTATGCAGCATTGACTTTGCACTTTTGATTGAAGATGTGTTAAAAAAATTTAGTCCCACACCATACCAGCAAGAAATTATTACAAGGTCGAGGACTACAAGACCCTTGTTAACAAACAATATGATTTGTAGGCAAGAATTTGAATAAAGCTAACGCAAGCAAATGCACAAGTTATGATTAACCGAACCATGTAAAAATTTCTCCTCACTTGCATCCCATTGGCATTATAGCATAATGGAAACTTTCGTTTTTTTTTTTTTTTTTTTTTTCCAAAAGTTTTAATAAACTCACACATCTACAATATTGCTATTAGTAAGGTTGGAACACTCAAATCTTTTCTTTTGGAAGAGATATCATGTGATGTTTCTGTTTTTAACTATTTTCTATTTTTGGGAATTTTCTGATTTTTCAGCGGCATTTTCGTCTTTTCTCGTTTTGCGTACTAGACACCGTAGAGTGTGCCGGTTGTGTCCGAGAGTTGGTTGGGGCATTTCATGGAGTTCAGGACTCTTTGAAATGTAAGTGTTATCATTTCAGCATTTTTCAGTTTTCCAGACCGGACAGTCTTGGGTGAAACCGTTACCAGAGTTGTTGTATACGGGAGTTGTGTCTCAGGTCATTTGCATACCATGCATTATTATTTTTGTACCTAAGTAAATTATTTAAGTGCTAAAGTGTGTGGCTATGATATAATTGGAGCATATATATATATTTATTGGCGGTAGAAATTAAGAAGAAAAGAAAAGAGAAAAAAAAAAAATATATATATATATATATATATATATATATATTTTTTTTTAAGTGGAGCCCACCATCTACTTTAATGGTGACGCCAAGAGACCACATGGGTCGCATTCTCTCTCACTCTCCCGGCCATCTCTCTCTTATCTCCTCTCATTTCCTTTTCATTTTTCATTTTTCTTGAGGCTTTGATTTTCTCTTCCATTTTCCGGCTAATCGGTCGGGTTTCCGGTCTAGGTTCCTTGACGAAAAACATTCCTCTCATCGTTCTCTATCACATAGTCAAAGAGTTTATTTTTCAGAGGATCGGTGATTATTTTATGAATTTTTGAACATTTTGGATCTAAGGCTTCGGATGGGGTTTTGGGCCACTTAGAGTCGGATGCCGGTGCTGACCCTTTGGAACAGTAGAATCTCCTCGTCGACGGCTACGTTTTCACCAAACAGTTTTCCGTTCCGCCGCCGTTGACCTGCGTTGACTTTTGTTGACCGGCGTTGACTTTTTCGGGCGGGGATGTATTTTGGCTACTTTTGAGGTAGGGGTGCTCTAATTCACAATTTCTTAGGTTCTATGTGAATTTTTCCCTTTTAAATTGACTATAAGTATGTTTAATTTCAATTATTTTGGCTATGTGATTATTGTTGATTATATGTAAAGTGGTGGACGTATGCTATGTGATAAATGAGTTTGTAAATTTAATTACATCCTTATAGTGAAGAAGCATGCATAGAAATGACAAATTGTTTACTTTATGTATTTCAATTGCCATGGAAAATTGATGTCATAATCGTAGAAATAAATATTTAAAATATTCTTTTACAAGTTGTGATTATGATATGGGTAAAATGTATGGAATATTGTTGTTGAATTTGGCATTTGGAATCATGAAGTATTTATACATCCATTGGGAAAGAAAAAGGGGAAAAGTATATTAAAAAAAAAAAAAAAAAACCAATGTAATTGTTTTGGGGAAAAGTTTTTGAAAAGTGTCTGTGAAAACCCGGACGCCTAGGAGGCGCCTAGTGGTCCGTGGTGTTAGTGTGGTCTAGAGGGGGGACTAGGGAGAGACCCTAGTGTGGTTGAGCTAACCAGGCCGGATGCGACGCCTTGGAGGTGCCTTGTGGTCGTGGATGGTTAGCCAATCCCCCTTTCGTGACGCCTTGGAGGTGTCTTGAGTCGGATTACACTAACGGTTTGGAAGTTGAAACGGTATGGTTTCGGAAATGGGGAGTAACATTGCATGGCATGGCACATCATTGGTATACGTGGTGCATTTGGTAATTGGTTGAGATATGTATGTTTGTTGATGATACAGTGGTTTTACTTAACTCCCGAAATATGATCCCGTTCTCTTGCTTTCTATTCTCTATGTGGATTCACGGGGTCATAAGAGGTGTGTCTTAGACACTTCCTACTGAGCGTTTAGCTCACCCCATTATTTTAACATTTTTCAGGTCATGGGAAGGAAATGGCGGACGGCATTCCTCTACAGGTCTTGATGGGTTAGTAGATTGTTTGACCTATTTTGTAGCTATGACCTCATATTATTATTATTATTACTAGTATCATTATCATTATTATGTATTGACATAAAAAAGGACGGTAGTGCCCTTAGTTGACCTCGGGTTCGGATAAGGACCCGATTAGCGATTCAGACCCTCGGGTTCGGGTTGTTACAAATTTGGTATCAGAGCAATGGTTCGAATACCATTAAGACGACGGGTAGAAGCCTACCTAGGGTTGTGTGGAAAGTCATTTGTATCATTTATGTGGTTATTTGCTAAAGTGTTTTGTTAATTAAAAAGTATGCTTAACTGTCTATTTGTTTACATGTCTATGTGCTTACAGTTTTGAAAGACATGTTTCCTTACTATGTGTTTGCACGTTTATATGTTTATATGCTAAAGTTTATGTTACATAGCCATGTACAAGGAATAGTTAGATGATTTAACCGTGTAAATGAAATGTGAAAGAAAAGGAAAGCATGTTGATTGTGTATGAGGAGTATGGTGATGAAAAGTGGTAGGCACGGTGTGTGCAGTTCTAAATTAAATGCTAATGTGACAAGTAATAAACATGGTATATGCAAACATGTTTTGTGTAGCATTGTGGGTTTCATTCATTTTGTGTGTGTGTGTGTGTGTGTGTGTGTGTGTGTGTGTGTATATATATATATATATATATATATATATGTCTATATTCTTATGTGATTATACAGTTAAACATTTGGATGGTTGCTAGTACAGTAGAGTACTCGTTGCGGCATAGATGGTTGTGTGGGTTTTGACCTGAGTAGGCTAGGAGCTCGGTTGCTCTAGGGTTGTTTGGGTATCGTTCTTGTCGAACTAATGACATGGGCTTCTAACTCGTGGATTGAGCTATTTGACATATAGTCATCCTGATCTTCTTAGTTACATTTTGTGCGGTGCTTAGAGCACGACTTTAGAATGGGTTCATATTTCATGGCAAGGTGCCCTTGTTGTGTGTGAGTTTCATGTATTGGTGTATGGTTCTGGTGACCGTAGAGGTCAAATGTACGAGTGAGGGTTTCAGTATGACTTTAGGAGGTCGGTGTTTGCGACTCAAGTCACGGTTTGGTGTAGAGGTTCTTTTCGAACCGATCGTGGTAGGTGTGACGAGGGTTGCTCGAGTCACGAGTGTAGTCTTTAGGTTGTAAACGAGTATTTCGGGTATTCTGGTACGATTCGAGGAAGCATGTTGGTTATGATTGTCAAGAGGACTTGTTGGACTCTATAAGTCTAGGGTGACGTAGGCATTAACTGGAGTCATGCCAGTGTTGTGTGATCGATCGTTTGATTTGATTGAGTTTGTGGAATGTAAAAGTCTGTTTTAGAAACTGGTTTGTTGAGGAGTGATTCCCATTTCGGAGAGCTACAGGAGTGTGTTGTAGGTAATTGATTCTCAGTGAGTTGATTGCAGGGCTCGGTGGATGAGCAGGGTTATTGGTTGTCTCGGTTGTCAAGAGAGTCTCGAAGTGGTGTATAGTGGTCAGTTTTAGCCGTGTAGTGCAGGGTTGCACCATAAGGCAGGTTGTATGAGGTCATTGAAGTGCTCGGTAGTTTACGGATGAAGTGATTGATGGTAGGTACGATGTTACCAAATAGACTGTGTTCTAGGATTTGAAAGCTGTGGACTGGAGTTGGATTTTATGTTATGTTTGAGGTATCAGGAGATTGTGCTTGGTGTTTGAGGATTCGAAAAGGTAGATTGATGATTAGAATGATTGGGATGAGGTTGATTTTGTGGGTTTAGTTGTTAGCCCCATTTGACCTTTTATCGGGGCCAAGGATGTTCTGAAGAACGGTGAAGAGGGGAGGTAATGGTGTTGAACCTAGGGTATGAAGTTTCTTATTTAGGCATGTTGATTGCCTTAAGATGAGTGGTTTGAGTAGCCAGATAAACGTTTGTGATTGATTGCATCGCTGATGGTATTGAGGTGATAGTTGGGTGTTGAGCATTCTGGGCTTTATGCTCATTTTTGTTTTGAGGATTTATCGATATGGTATTGTCGTATTAAGGTTCTTTTCTAGTGGTATGCAGTGATCGTTGTGGGGGAGTATCGAGAGTGGTGCTTATTTTCTTATTGTGATGGTCTTAAGGAGGTTGAAGGATGAATTGCTTAGTAGTGGCTTGATAGTCTGGTGGGATAATAGGTTTGAATTGTCGATTTGAATGAGTGGCAGTGAAGGTGTTATGGTGTGATGTTTAGTAATGAGGAGCGGAACAATTTGAGGTATGATCCGAATGTGATTTAGGATTGTAAGTGTTGTTGTATGTTGTCAGGTAAATGATGGGATTGTGCACCAATTGAGGCAATTGTGGTCAGTTTAGTCTTTAGAACCAGAGAAATAGGTGTTGCCATATAGGCATCTTTTTCTTTTAAAGAGTCAGTGATCTTGTGCGCACGGTGATCGAGGTAATGTTGCCTGGGTAAGTAGAGATGAAATGAATGGTAAAATGTCATTTTATGGCATAGAGGTTGTCGGTTAGGAGTGACTGATTCTAGGTAGAACGGGATACGGTGTCCGAAGGGCTGTGATTATTTTTAGTGTTGTGTGTCATGAGCGTTGGTGCTCTTACCTGATTGGTTTTGGTTAGCAGGGGTATCACGGTGTATTGTATGCGAGGTCTCTGTGTTGATAATGTGTGACGGTCCGTTAGTGGCGAGTTCGCCTAGAATTGAGTTCGTAGTTCCGTATGGGTATCCATTTGGTTTTTATCTTTATATGTAAGGAGTCTAGTTCATCTCAGGTGAGATTGGGTGTCCATGGTTGGACAGTTGGTGTGTAGCATGTGACAAGGTGTGGGTGCATTCAGGTGCGAGTCGTCAGTCTCTTGTGAGAGCGGGGTTTGTTACCCTTTCCATTTGTTCTAGTCCTGGCAAGGACGTCGTTTGTTGTGAGTCTTGTTTTCCATTTAGGAGTTGTGCGCGTTCGTGGGTGAACGGACCTGTGTGTGATTTGTTATGTTGTTGAGTTCATCAGTAAAGATTTGGTTGATTTGGTTGACTCACTCTCACGGAGAGAGATAAAGTCATCGGTTTTAGTAGTGCTCATTTTCAGAGAGGTTTTGACGGCACGAGTTGCCGAATAGAGATTGTAAGTTTCTGGAGTCTAGTACTAGCAGTGATGGCTAGGGGATGCGTTGTGAACCGGGAGTTTGAGGATGATTAAGTGATGAGATGTGAGTCATGTACTCAGATATTTTGATAGACGTTTGATTCGAGCAGTGTCTTGAGGATAAGTGTCGATGTTGCCTTTGAATTTTGTGATAGAGAAAGCAAATGTGTGATTTTATTGAGGAATAATAGGAATAATTGACTTTGGTTTTGAGATTTCAAGTATGAGACAGTCATATTGTGTGTTTTGAAGAGGTGAGAATTGAACCAAATAATGACATGGAGTTATTTACCTAGTATGGGTGTTATGAGGGGATTAGAGATCTTTTTATGCTGGTTGATGATTGTGATGTTTGGTGCCGTGTTGTTTCCAGCTTGTTAAGAGTTGTGTCATTAATGTATGATTGGGATTTTTAGAGTGGGTATATGACTGTATAGTTGTTGAGGTTACGTAGAGTGATGGATTAATGGTGAGTGGATCTCATTGTTGTTTTGTGAAAAGTGTGAAAGTGTATTTAAGGTGTGGACCTGAGGACAAGAACGACGTCTGTGCTGAGATTGGATCGAGGATGAGGATGGCCTGGCCAACCATTTCTCCTGAATCAATCCCTCTTTAGCACGATATCGGGTCAAAGGTCAATGATTGCTTTGAATTGTCACGAATAGTGAAAGCAGGATATTGCGGGATGTGTCGACGTGATAGTGTGGATTTAAGTGATTTATCTCAGGCGACAAGGTATGTTAAGTGGGACCAAGTGTCCAATCCGTTTGATTATCGAGGATCTGTTTTGAGGATTGTGTCCTAAGTACGGGGATAGTGCGCTTTTCTATTTTGGTAACTAATGTTTATGCAGCCGTTGGGGATTCATTGTTTAGCAATCTTGAGGTTACAGGCGTAATGATTGTCGTATAGTGTGGGTAGCAGTCGTTGGTAAGATTATGTGATGATGTAGATGTGTGTTAGATGACGAGTATTGGTTTGACAAGGACATGTAGATTTGAATTTGAGCTTGATTGTGAGAGGGATAGGGTTCCTTGTCTGGGATTTTGTGTGTCCTTTAAATGATGAGTTGAGTTAGGATGTTGTCATGTTCCGGGGTCTTGTGACAGTTTTTCTTTTGGGACTTTGGAGCCTTTCGTGGCTGTGTGGAATAGGCCGATGCTCGTCTTGAGTCAGGTGTAAAATCTAGCTGATCTTGTGTTATGAGGAACATGAGAGATGAGTACCTGTATTGGGCTTTAGTGGCAGTAGTATGTGATTGCCTAGTGACGTCCGGCGACAAAGGCAACAATGTTAGTGGGTTCATGGTCTTGAGGTTTTGTGAGGTTTTCTCGGGGTTATGTGTGGTTGTGAGCCTCCTTCTTTAAGGAGGGTAGATTTCGAGGACGAAATCTTTTAAGGAGGGTAGGTTATGATGTTTCTGTTTTTAACTATTTTCTATTTTTGGGAATTTTCTGATTTTTTAGCGGCATTTTCGTCTTTTCTCGTTTTGCGTACTAGACACCGTAGAGTGTGCCGGTTGTGTCCGAGAGTTGGTTGGGGCATTTCATGGAGTTCAGGACTCTTTGAAATGTAAGTGTTATCATTTCAGCATTTTTCAGTTTTCCAGACCGGACAGTCTTGGGTGAAACCGTTACCAGAGTTGTTGTATACGGGAGTTGTGTCTCAGGTCATTTGCATACCATGCATTATTATTTTTGTACCTAAGTAAATTATTTAAGTGCTAAAGTGTGTGGCTATGATATAATTGGAGCATATATATATATTTATTGGCGGTAGAAATTAAGAAGAAAAGAAAAGAGAAAAAAAATATATATATATATATATATATATATATATATATATATTTTTAAGTGGAGCCCACCATCTACTTTAATGGTGACGCCAAGAGACCACATGGGTCTCATTCTCTCTCACTCTCCCGGCCATCTCTCTCTTATCTCCTCTCATTTCCTTTTCATTTTTCATTTTTCTTGAGGCTTTGATTTTCTCTTCCATTTTCCGGCTAATCGGTCGGGTTTCCGGTCTAGGTTCCTTGACGAAAAACGTTCCTCTCATCGTTCTCTATCACATAGTCAAAGAGTTTATTTTTCAGAGGATCGGTGATTATTTTATGAATTTTTGAACATTTTGGATCTAAGGCTTCGGATGGGGTTTTGGGCCACTTAGAGTCGGATGCCGGTGCTGACCCTTTGGAACAGTAGAATCTCCTCGTCGACGGCTACGTTTTCACCAAACAGTTTTCCGTTCCGCCGCCGTTGACCGGCGTTGACTTTTGTTGACCTGCGGTTGACCGCGTTGACCGGCGTTGACTTTTTCGGGCGGGGATGTATTTTGGCTACTTTTGAGGTAGGGGTGCTCTAATTCACAATTTCTTAGGTTCTATGTGAATTTTTCCCTTTTAAATTGACTATAAGTATGTTTAATTTCAATTATTTTGGCTATGTGATTATTGTTGATTATATGTAAAGTGGTGGACGTATGCTATGTGATAAATGAGTTTGTAAATTTAATTACATCCTTATAGTGAAGAAGCATGCATAGAAATGACAAATTGTTTACTTTATGTATTTCAATTGCCATGGAAAATTGATGTCATAATCGTAGAAATAAATATTTAAAATATTCTTTTACAAGTTGTGATTATGATATGGGTAAAATGTATGGAATATTGTTGTTGAATTTGGCATTTGGAATCATGAAGCATTTATACATCCATTGGGAAAGAAAAAGGGGAAAAGTATATTAAAAAAAAAAAAAAACCAATGTAATTGTTTTGGGGAAAAGTTTTTGAAAAGTGTCTGTGAAAACCCGGACGCCTAGGAGGCGCCTAGTGGTCCGTGGTGTTAGTGTGGTCTAGAGGGGGGACTAGGGAGAGACCCTAGTGTGGTTGAGCTAACCAGGCCGGATGCGACGCCTTGGAGGTGCCTTGTGGTCGTGGATGGTTAGCCAATCCCCCTTTCGTGACGCCTTGGAGGTGTCTTGGGTCGGATTACACTAACGGTTTGGAAGTTGAAACGGTATGGTTTCGGAAATGGGAAGTAACATTGCATGGCATGGCACATCATTGGTATACGTGGTGCATTTGGTAATTGGTTGAGATATGTATGTTTGTTGATGATACAGTGGTTTTACTTGACTCCCGAAATATGAGCCCGTTCTCTTGCTTTCTATTCTCTATGTGGATTCATGGGGTCATAAGAGGTGTGTCTTAGACACTTCCTACTGAGTGTTTAGCTCACCCCATTATTTTAACATTTTTCAGGTCACGGGAAGGAAATGGCGGACGGCGTTCCTCTACAGGTCTTGATGGGTTAGTAGATTGTTTGACCTATTTTGTAGCTATGACCTCATATTATTATTATTATTACTAGTATCATTATCATTATTATGTATTGACATAAAAAAGGACGGTAGTGCCCTTAGTTGACCTCGGGTTCGGATAAGGACCCGATTAGCGATTCAGACCCTCGGGTTCGGGTCGTTACATATCATACCACCCTGCAAGCACCTTCTAACCCAAGTGGTTGAGTTGTTTCCCATATCCGGGAGTCCGAGCCATGTTACCCAAGTAGTTGAGTTGTTTCCCATATCCGAGAGTCCGAGTTTGAGCCTTGTACCCTCCCTTGTCCCCTCTAACCACTTACCCCTTTAGAACCTGTGCCTCATTTTGCAGTTCCTCATTATGATTTACACAAAATAACAGCAATATCTACTCATTTCGGGTTTAAAAGGCAACCACTTACCAGCCAGAAAATGGAGTCGACCATTCTATTTTCTTACCAGCCAGAATGCATTGTTATCATTTACAAAGCCCCCCAAGACTGCAAAAAGGTGGTTTCTGCCCAACTTGCATTTACGAGACATGTCTGAATGGGTAGCCTGTGTGGAAGAACATTTGAAGAAAGTTTCTATAAACTCCTATAAGAGCCATTGCCAAAGCTTCCAACCGTACGGTGGATATGAACAAAACAGAAATAGGCAACAAAGAAGCAGATGATAAACTTGATACCACTGGCATAGCTTACATATATACATAAATGGTTCGCGTGACTATATCAAATTTTCTGGAAATTCAAGTGATTCATAATACGTGCTTTGTTTAAGTCGGCCTCATTGATCTACCAGATGTAACTCTAGTTTACACCAACTCCACAAGCAAGGAAACATACAGGAAGTATATACTCTAGACTGCCAAAACCCTACAATTGTATCTGCAAGCAATACCAAAGGAATCTTGCGGTGACTAATAGGCACATGAACGTGGTGTGAAGCTCCTTGGTCGAACCTTGAATATCCAGCATCTGGGACAAAACTAAGACCTGTGGAAGTTTGATTTGAAAAGGCAATATGATCAATACATATTGCTGGTAGAACACAAAAGGCATGAATCATTTTGTGCACTTCACAGAAAATCATATATCAAGCACTTCACAGAAAATATCAAACATGCATAGCGTGACACCAGTTTGGAATTTCAAAGGGGTTATAGGTATTAGAAAATTATGCATCAGCTTAATTATCCATAACACACACACACACACACCCACCCACCAAAATAATAATAATAATAATAATAATAATAATAATAATAATAATAACCTATGCATCAGCTTATAAGTCACAAGTTGCACTTAGAACAATGTTATGCAGATAAAGACATTACATAAACAAATATAGTTTACCATATGGACTTCTGTACCTCAACGAGCATCCTAATATAATATTTTGGAATTAGTAGTTGACTGATCACATTCAACAAAAATAAACTATTGGTTTAACCTGCAAGGAGCAATTTTACACAAGAGAACAGGACTAATTGCATGTTTAAATAGATATATTGGTCTTTGATACAACGATTTCATCTATTTCAGCTCATGTTCTTTTCATCTTCCCTTATGCTACACCTTGTCTAGATTAGAGAGGGCTTTGTTTTACTACTCTTGCCTTCTTAAGGGGTATATCTCAGTTTTGACAAGTTAAATATTACTCCCATCGGTAACTTTTTGCAAGATTCATCTTTTGACAATAGAAAGAAATACAGGATTGAGTGTCAATCTCATCTATCATCCATGTTTGTCAAAAATCTTTACTCTCATCCCTTTGGTGGATTTCAAAGGGTAGCGGGAGAAATTTCCCATCGAGTTCACACTTGTGCTTCCTCCTCTTTTTTTTCCATTCTTACAGGCACCAATTTCTTTTCATCAAATCTCTCTCTCCACGCTCTTGCACCGCCTCCAGCACACCAATCAGAAGTTCAAAATTTTGCCTAATGCTCAGTCCAAATTAAGTTTTAACTTCTGAATATTTGTTGTTGATGGCACCACAGGAAATAAGAAATGTGATATTTGAGTGAGTATGGATTTTCTGGGAAAAAGGGGGCAGAATAGAGATAGTGATGTGAATTAGAAAAAGGTTAATGATGGATTGTGAAGGAGATGGTGATTTGACCTGATGGTGGTAAGATTTCATTAAGCAGCACTCAGAGGGAAGTGAATCCAAGAACAACTGCACAAAGGGGAGAATATTAACTATTATCTGCATCTCTACAATCTCAGGCTAACCAAAGGGCATCTAGCCCAATGGTATAACCTCCCATCCTCAAAGAGAAGGGAAGGGGTTCGAGTCCGGGTGTGGGCAAAAAAGCATAAATGAGTGGGTGTGTGAGTTGTGTTTCTTGCCAATGAAAAAAAAAAAAAAATCTCAGGCTATCCAAAAAACCAAGAAATTCCTCCACAGATTTATAAGCCCTCCCTGAAACCCAAAAAAAGATAGCTCAGAATATGGTGTTTTATCACCCATGCCAGAGCTTCAACTCCCTCAAAACTTCAAGAGACATTTTTTTCATGCCAAAGCTCCCACCAAATACAAAGGGGTCCAGCCCTCCAAGCATCTCGACCCTGGCTTCCTACTAGGTTACCCCTTTCAATACTAAATTATCAAAAAACATTATCCTAACATAACAACCAGGGGAAATGATAAAATACTTTTTCAAACTTATGCCGCATAATCCCAAAAATTCCCTTACATTTTCCAAATTGAGCATATAAGGACAATCCTTCAATTTGCCGTTAATTGAGGAATGAAATGACAAAACTAAAGAGTCCTAAACGATGTCCTTCAATTTCTGGGTCTCTCTCTCCGATTTCAGCTCTCTTGATTTCACTTTCTCTCTCAGTTAGATCTCTCTCTATTTCACTCTCTCAACGATGACGTCGGAGATGTTTTTGACTTGGGCGATGTCAGCTGGTTGTGCGGGGAAGAGGCAGCCGATGGTGGCAGGGGAGCTGTCAGTTGGGTTTGATCGGAAAGTGAGGTAAGATGGGAGCTGCCAATTAAGAACTGAAAGATCTGTTTGAAGAGAAGGACGTCAAAAACCGTCTCGTCCCTGTTGGGTAATTTGTATCTTGTCAAGATCTCTTTTTTATTAATTTATATGCCGTGTATATAATATATACACACACATCTATTCACGGGTTTATATCGACTTGTTTGTATACTTCAAGAAGGAACAATGGATGCACTGGTTGAAGGTGACATGGAGCCATGGAGGCCATGAATGATAGGATGAAGCTAGAGAGGTTTGTAATGGTTTCCATTTGGTGTATTCAAGAAGACCTGTCTTTAAGACCCACAATGAGGAAGGTAACTCAGATGCTTAAAGGAGTTGTTGAAGTTAAGGTCCCCCCAAGTCCCTTCCCATTCAGTACTACTAACTCAATCCCAGCTTCTATTGCAACACAAAATTGATTTAGAGCATATTCTGGTCTTTGCTTTGTTTGTCCTTCAATCTTTGTTCTAGCAACTTATTTGTAACTTGTTATGCTGTCTATGTACGACTCCCTTTGCCTTCTAATGCTTGTTATTCTAGTTTTGGGTCTTTAATTATGTCGCTGCAAATTTTATGTTACAACAGTTTCAGGAGTAATAAAGTTTGTTTCCACCAAGTTTTGCAAGTTGCCCCACTGGAATAAAATTTACCCTCCAAACGATAAAAAACTTTTAAGTGCATAGTAAGATTACATTAATGATCCCTAATAAATAATAAAGAAATATACTATCTCATACGACGTCTTCTTGGCAGAACCTTTAGCTCATAAATCTGCTTCTCACTCTATCTCCCTCACACTCGTTGAGTTCAACAAGTTTCAATCTCTATGAACTCAATCCCATGTTCGTCACAGCACTTTTCACTTTTATATTTTTCCAGATGTCAATATGTTGTTTTTACTCTCTAATACTATCCTTTATGTATATATGATGTTTTTCCGGGCCATATTTTCAGGTGCCAATAGGCCAAATACAAGTTTGTGGAAACCAGTATTACAACAGTAAACAGCACCATACGGTATTTAAAGTCTTCTCCTTCTCTTTTTACAATTTTGTGTGCGCATGCATGAGAGAGATGTCAAAAGCTGGTTTCTCGTATTTGGGCAGATAGGAAATGGGTTTATAAAGGTGGTGAGTCAAGGAAGTGAAGATGATTATGATTTACAACTGCAGAGAGGCTATGAAAATGGAGGACAGTGAAAGATGGTGCTCAGAACCAATCCTGCAACAAACAGTTGGATTCCCAGCGTCAAAGACGACCAGGTATTGTTAACAGTTATATAGATTATAGGCTCGTTTAGTATCCTGAGTAAATCGTTATGTGTTCTCTATTTATCAGGATGTTTGTGCCCTTCGAAGCCTAATAGAAGTGGAAGTTGTTAGATCATTCAAGAGATTGAAGCTTGTAAATGAGATGGCGTAATCGAGATAAACAGTGTGAAGCTTCTTATATCGTTCTATAATACCCAACATATGCCCAGTTAAATACCAAAAGATGCGGTGATAGATGCATAAACAGAAAGGAAGGAACATAGAGAGAGAGAGAGAGAGAGAGAGAGAGAATAAGGTCACATGTTAGGGTTTTTGGGTTTATAAGAATGGGGAGAGTCGTTAGGGACATTCCCAGGTTTTCAAAAAAAGAGGACAGCAAGTGATAGTCAAGTTTTCTGTCTAATGGCTAGTCCGTAATGACAAATTGACAGGGGTGTCAAGTGAAAATTGGTCAATAGTACACGGGGGAGATACGTAAAATGTACAGGGGGTGATATGCAAAGATTTTACCGTCCAGGGTTTTCTTTTTTGCAATTAAGCCAACTTCAGAAAACATTGTTTTAGCATCCAAAACAGAATTGATCCAAAATCACTATGGTTCAGAATTTTAGACTACTAAATACTACTTGGAAATGATAACTTCAAAAATGAGTAAAACAATATGGCAAACTCAATAAATACCTTCAAGAACCTCCTCCCACAATGACAAAATTCCATTTGAATGTGTGACGAACCACATCCCAAACAACTTTCACAACGCTAGCCTCGTGAACCTAAAAGAACACCACTGTAAGCACATATTTAAATAGATTCTAGAAATCACAAAGACAGCAAGAAGGCCAAAAATTGAAAGTGAACACACAATAAATTTACTGTTTATATAAATCAAAAGGCTCTTATATGTAGTAGTACAAACAGAAACTGCCACCTAAAATCACACCACTGTTCACTATCATACCATGTAAAGAACATGCATTAACAGAAGCAATTCAAAGCAAAGAACATTGTACAAACTGTTAGCCTCCTGTACAAGCTTCTGGAGTTGCAGTTTCATTAGGAGCAAACAAACTTTTCTCATACATACCCTGCACAAGCTTCAGCCACATCTCCCCTATATCCTGAGACCCCAACGATTCCCTTTTTTCTTGGGCCCATCGTGCTAAACAAGAAGCAGAACCGGCCATAAGATTCAGTGCACGAACAGACCGGTCAGCCTGTCCGACGCGAGACTCGGCATACTGCCTAGCTGCATCTGGGCAGAGAACAAAATTGGCGGGCAACAAGTGTGCTCCATCAGACATGATGAATAATAGTGCATCGAATCCTGCTTCAGAAGCTTCAAAGTGTCGAGCTGTAATGGAACGTAAGGATGTGATAGTTCGCCACCCCATTTAGGATCTGATGTGAGTTGTCATCCTGCCTTTTATGTCATCACCGAAGGCTAGAACAGGTTCCTCGATAGATGATGGGTTTAAGAGGGTTGTGAACTTACAGAGAGACACCACCAGATCATCCAAAACATCTTCAAGATGATGGCATGCCGAAATCATAGCAACAGCCAAGAATCCATCGATACAAGTTTGGTATACATCTTCATGTTCTGCATGATCAAATACCACACAGAGATAGCAGCAATTGTCGGACCTGACATTATAGCAAACATATCGTGGTCAAGGTAGGTTCAGGAATTGGATACAATGAATGGAGCAGTCTTCTTGGATTTGTGAATTAGATCAATCCAACAGCTTGGGGTCATTTCCGGGAAACCGGCACCCTGTTCAGGGGTTGTGCGGATCTCATTCTTGCAAATTGAGTGGTACAACTCTGACAGAAAGTCTCTAGGGAGATCATTGCCACCGTTGATGTGCCGATTATTCCGGATGAAATCCTCCTGTGTCATCTTTTTCTTCACCTGTACACTGTGCTGATCTGTGTTGAGCATTATTAATGAGTAGGACAATAATAAAGCAGCATCCTTCTTAACAAGAATGTGAGGTGATTGCTCGTAATATCTCTCCGAAAAGGCCTCAAGAACCCTCTGTATCTTTTGTGATTCACCAGGCAGTCGGAAAGTTTCCAAAAACAGCCGCAATGCAGTATCCAGGTTCATGTCTTGGAAGTCAATTATCTAACCCAGCAGTGTACCTGAAATAGCAAGCCACACTTTGGGGATCAAGTTTGTCAGGCAATAGATGCGTTCCTTGGAGAAACTCCAGCTCTTTTTTGGGGTCCCGATTAAAGTGACCAGCTCCAATCATCAACCTTCTTTTGATGTATTTCCTCCGGCAGACAAATGGAACCCAATGATCAGGATCACTATAGTTGTCACACTTCACCATCCAGAATGGGATATACTCCTCAAGATTTACAGGAGACAGTTCCAAGCTGACTGATCCATTGCCTATCCTCTCAGCCATTCCCTGAACTACTGCAATCAGACCATCCAAAGCAGGACAGTTCTCTGGAAATGCACTTTTGGACAACAAATTAGCAAGGTCTTCAAACACATTACTGCAAGTTATGTCGCAATCTAAGTTGGCATACATCTCCACCATAAAAGTTTTCTGCCGGCAAAAGTCAACAAGAGCCTCCATTGCGACCTCCTGCTGCTGATAAGAAGCCCCATATCGACTCTGTGCAAGCCTCAAAATCACACAGGAAAAGAAAGCCTCAAGCTGTAGTTTAAGTTCAGTGCACAAATGATGATAAAGATTCAGAATGATGCTACAGACCATTGAAAGAATAGGTGGACTCACAGACAAGCCAAATTGCATCAGACTACAGAATAGTTCATCCTGTACCATACTCGACAATCTAGGATGTCGGCAAATAGAGGAACCACCCAATTCTATAGCTGAATTGATCAAGCTCAAGGAAAAAAGAGGCACATTTTCATCAAACGCTATAGGATTTGGTTTGGGAATGGCAGTGGCTCCCGTATCCTCAACAAGAGTCAACAATTAACAAAAGAAGTGAAATATCTCCACCATACAGGGAACGCCATATGGCTCGGTCATTAAATGCAAATCATATTGGGTAGCATCCTTTCTGTTACCAGCTCCGATCATGTTTTCATCCATCATACCAGTAACTAGGCCACCAGAGGCATTAGAAACCAAACTTCCAGAGGATGTTTGGCTATCATATACTGAATTACCATTCCCATTCTCTGATTGCTTACCCCCAAAATTATAATCATTATCAATCCCAGCGGCCTGCACAAGAAAAAAATGGGTTAATGTGCTTTCATAAAGCAAGCTGTATATAATTCAGTATGCAAATTCTGCAGTTTTGACACATGGATTCTTTGTACCAAAGTACCAAAACTTTTGCACAAGAGATTGCCTCAAGGCCTCAGCCATTTAAAACACAGGCACATATAATGGCAGTGATTTTACATAACCAGACTATGAATGCAACTACTTGTGCTACTATAATAGCTGTGATTTTACATAACCAGACTATGAATACAACTACTAGTCCTACCATGAAGCACGAATACTAATACTACGAGAAAATAGAAAAAGATAATGGCTGTAATTTAGGTGATTCCCCCTCAGGGTAACCACCACCCACCACGGAGATGCTCACTACAACCTGCCTTTGGGCCTTTCTCTCCCGTTACCTTAGCTTGGATTTAATTAGATAAATCCTATGTGACTCTTACCATTTGTTGTTTTCTTGTGACTTGATCAAGTGTCAGCAATTTGTAAAGTGCAAACTCTCCCACCCTAAAAAAAAAACACAAAAGATGACCATTGTGGCCATCATTATTGTCCCATGTAGATGAACAAGCAATTTTTGAATCACAGTAACACCATTGTTCATGGTACTCAATCTAGGAGCAGACATACATTTCTCCTACAAATCTCATTGTTGATCAGTAAGTTAAACAGACACTAAATCCTAGTGTCCAGTAAAAGTTAAATCAATTCAATACAATTTTAGGAATTAATCTACAGAATTTGCATAAACCCATATCATTAAACACTATAAATCGTCAAATTGCAAAAACCCTAGTTCTTGATCGATCCCAATCAGAACCAGAAAAGAGACTGCCCAATAATTGTTTCTACTACATGTTAAGGTTCAAAAAATCAAAGATTTGTTCACAATTCAATGATCTGACAAAAGAAACACATATACGTACATAGCACAGCATTCGATTTTATGTAGATATTAGATACAGATTTGTTAAGGAAATGAAGTTAAACGGAGCAAATATAGTACCAGAAAGCAAAGCAAAGCAGTGATGGCGATCAGAGTTGAATCTATGGACTTACAATTTGACAATTTGTATATCTATATAGACAAACCCTGAGAAATTTGCTTAGATTTTCTTTTATTAATTTCACTATTTCGCACGCATTTTTTTTCTTTTAAAAATCATTTGTTAACAATTCACCCTCTTTTTTTTTTTTTTTTTTTTTCTGACTTCATAAATTATAGTAATACATTTAAATAAGAAGGGAAGGAAAAAAATCAGTACATATTTTTAAGAAGTAGAGAGGGAAAAAAAAAAAAAACGGAGGAGGAAAATGAAAGAAAATTGAGAATCTAAAAGTAAAAAAATTAGAGTTTAATTGAAGAAGAAAATTTTAACTTTTTTTTTAAGTAAATCAAAGAAATTTTAAGAATAAAAGAGAAAAAAATTAAGAGATAATTTTATATTTTAAAATTTCAAGGTGGGCATTATAAGGATTTTTTCTTTTAAATGTACAAATAAAATAAAAATAAAAATAAAAACTATTTTTTATAATTGGGCACAGACTGACTTTGCTTCTCAAAGTATATCGGCACCGATCTAAAAAAAAAAATTACTTTCCGAAAAAAAGATCTATAAAAAAATTGAAATAAAGTGAATTAAAAAAAAAAAAAACTAAATTTATATTTTAATACGAGAAATTATTCATTAGACATAATCAAATGTGACCAAAAAACTCAACCAAACAAATTAAGATAATCAATTATCTCTTTAGTGAGGACCCAACTCATTTATTTCATGGATATTTAACTAGAAAAATGATAGAACACCTGAGAAATAGTCCCAAAATAATCACCCTCAGGTGGATTGGCCATGACTTTTAACAAAAAAAATAATAATAAATCAGTCTTTGAACACCCTGTCTTTTAGATATAAACCAAGATTCCATCTTTCAAAAAAACTGTAATTTGGAGATCTTGTAAGTCTACCACTTTCACTTTCTAAGGACTTTGTAGGCTTGGAATTCTATCTGATAGATCACAAAGATTTACACAAAATATTATCAAAACTATATAATAAAATAAAAAAACCCTAATTTCTTCAATTTTACTATCACCATGTCGATTTCATGTTTTGCCTTAATTCTTGCTTTCAAAAATTGTGAAAGAGAGTAAAACTCGTTACAAAGCCTAGAGGGAGTGTGAATCCCGGATCTATGTTGTTATGAAAATGTGTTCTTATTATATATATATATATATATATATATATATATATATATATATATATATGTCAGATTTGTGTATTTAACCACCATAACTTCATACCATTGCCTTTCTTTATCCACGATAATTGAACATACTCTTATTCTTTTATTTTTTCCTTTAGTTTACGTGAAAAATTAAAGAGGAGATTTATTCTCTAAGTCTTACCTTTTAAGGAGTCTGACGTGACCAAATTAAGTCACGATTCGGTGATTATTTCGGGGATAAGGTTCGGTTGCTCTATCACTACTCATTTAACTATTATCACATTCTACTTTTGAAGGATACTTATTACTTATTCCATGTTATTTCATTTAAAATAGAGGAATAAGATGAGTAAGGGTGCAAATGATCAAGCTCGGTAGGATTTTAGGTTAAATCAGAATGAATCAATTCTAAGGATTTCTAAGAAATTAGAATTGGAATTGAAACCATCGAGGTTTGAAACCAAACCCACGGGCTTTTTTTTTTAACCTTTCAAAAAAAAAAAAAAAACAAACAAAAACAAACCTCAGTATAAAATCATTTGACAACATGTTTGACAAAAAAATATGTTGTTGTGTACTTGTATGTAGATTGCATGAGGAAATTTTGGACTAAGGAAAAGTATGAATAATGATTATAGTTGATTTTGTAGACTAAACCTATGTTTGCCAACTCAAAAAAAAAAAAAAAAAAAAAAAAAAAAAAAAAAAAAACTAACTAATGTATAGCTTTATTTATGGTTCGTTTTATAAGAAGGAATAAACAAAAAATTTTCGTTTGGTAAAGAGAAGATAAGGAGGGAAGAGAAAAGAAGATGAATGAGTTCATCCTTTTGTATTTAAATATGGGTGTAATTAGAGAAGTAAGATAATTATAAAAAAATTAAATTATAATATTACCTTTCATAATTAATAGATAAATCTAATATAAGGAATCATTTCCTCCCTTCTTACTTAAGCCTGTTTGGTTTGCGTTTTGTTTAAATTGTTTTTATTTTTGTCGGGTTGTGGCTGTGAATAGTGGAAAAAACACGTATGGTGAAAACTGTTTTATTTTGCATAGTGCCAAAACGTTCATGAATAGTGGCCAAAAATCAAAACATCAACTTGATGTTTTTATATGTTTTCGCACTATAACGTTTGGTACCATAGTGATGAATAGTAATTTTTTTTTTTTAAAAAAAATAAAACTCTTAAATGACATTTTTAAACCAACCATTTTCAAACTTACAACATTTTGTTTTACTAAACATGTTTTTATATTTTTATTTTCAAAACTCTTGCAACAAATGAACATTGCCAAACATACTTTTGATTACTATTCAAAAAACTCTATAACAAAATATTTGATTTGTTTCAAGTTAAAACAAAACGTCAAAAACAAAACGTGTACCAAATAGGCCCTTAACAAACAAAATAAGGTGTTACCTCTTTCTCCTGTCTTCCAACCAATCAAACAAATAAAGAAACAATCATTTCCATGGGAATATCTCTCTCCTCCATCCATTTTGTCTCCTTTTTATCCAATTTTCTGCTTTTATGCTTAGTGATTGTTGTAAGTTTAAACTACTAAATAATACAACTACTAAAAAAAAAAAGAAAAAGCATTTGAATATTTTACTAAATGCTAAATGTAAAATTGGTTTTTATTTCAATCTCATGGAGTGAATGAAGCATTTCCTTATTAATTCAATGACATATCAGTCAATGCATTGGTATCTTCAAATGTAACAACATTTAGAACCCAACAAAAAAAGAAATAAAAAAAAAAGTGCTATTGGATAAATATAACGATGATGTTTCGCGATTCGAGTAAAAATTTTAAACAATTAGGTGAGATTAACATTCAGTCCATATATGTCCATTTTACTTTCATTCGAATTTGATGTGGAACAAGATTCATTCTGTAATATTTTATTCCACCCGAATTTGCAACGCCCTAGTTGTGTCGGGTTACTCTACCTACTCGGGAGTGCTCACCAGGACGCTTGACGTGACGTGACATCGGATTAAGGACTGGGTTTGATCGCGTAATATGGAATCAAATATTGAGTCTAGATCTAATTCCAACAAGTGCTTCACTATCAAACTGAAAAGTTAAGCTATTAAGTGCACATGTTGGCAAACATACTGTGGATACCACCAACCCAACCATAACTTACCCATCAGGCCCAATCCCAAACGTGGCCCAATAGAATGAAATCCAAGAAAATAAAAAATATGGCGTAGAAAAGAAAATAAGGAATTAAAGGGAGGGATAATAGTCTTTTAGGGTCTGTTTGGTTAGACGGAAAATTATGATGAAAGTGAAAGTGAAAGAAAGGAAAAGGAAATCAAGTTTCCATCATGCATTTGGTTAGCAATAATTTTTTTTAAGAAAGTTGTGAGAAAATATTATTTTATGAGTTTGGAAAGCATGAAAGTGAAAAGAAAGTGATTGCAATTACCAAAACTACCCTTTTAGTTATAAGATTACTTTGTACTATTTTGAGACATTACTCTATCTTCTGAATTATGAACAAAATTAAAATTTTAAGTTCAAAATGAAACCATGAATATGATATTTAATAATTTTATATATTATATATGTGATTATAGGTACAAGTTTAATTAATAAAAAATTTTGTTCCTAAAAATATATAGGAAAAAAGATTGAAGTTAATATATATACTTTTAGTCATAAAAAATAAAATAAAATAAAATAAATAAAAAAAGCTGAACCTAAATGAAATACAATGCTTCAACTAAATTAGTTTGATGCATCTAATATATGTAGAATTAAAATTAAATTAGTTTGGTACATCTAATTACTTAGAGTCCTAAAGTCGAGAGAAGTCTATATATAAAAAAGTACATGTACGAATTAAATTGTAAATTGTATGCGTAGAGACACTAATCCTAATTTTTCACCCAACACTCTGCTCTTGTATATTCAAATAGATATATATATATATTTTAAGTTAATGTGCGCTTCCCCTTTGGTATCAGAGCCATTTGTTGTGGTTGATTAAGTTAATCTGTTTTGATTCTTCTCTCTTGCTAATTTATTGATTCTCATCTTATTGTTCTCTATTTCCTTCCTGTGAGTCTAGATCCAAACATTAAGTCCTAGATCCAAACAGTAAAACCCTAGATAGGGCCTGAGCGGTGCGGCATGAGCGGATGAGCGCGTGGATAGGATATAGATACCACTTTAAGAGAAACATGACCACAGTCTGTTTTAACCTGTCAACCAAATAGGCTTAGTCTGAGTTAAGTAATCATGAATAGGTTATTCAGATCTACCTCTTCGATGAGTTCCCGAACCAGTGTAACTCCTCCAATTTCGGACATAATTAATGAAGAAGAATACCGAATAGAAGATAGTAGTAACCTAGACTTTAGAGATTGGAATATCCCAAGAGTCTTAACCAGAGAAGTTTATGAAACTAGTTTTCTCAAGTCAACTTTCATTACTGATTATACAGTTAAAACAGTAGAACAAATATATTCTTTGTCCAAAGAACATGAAAAATGCCAGTTACTTACGGCTAAAGCAATCCAAAGACATAGAGACCGAGGATATAATTTCATCCATATAGGTCTTGTGCAGGTCGCAATTAAGCCATTCACAACCAGAGGAATCAATGCTTCTGTTCTTTTAGCCCTTAGAGATGCTAGGTTCATTGATTTTGGCCTCAGCCTCTTAGGAGTAGTAGAAACAAGTCTTTGTAATGGTCCAGTTCATTTTAATTGTTACCCAGATTTTACACTTAGTCTTAGTGATCCCCACCTATTAAAAGCTCTTACTCTCAATATTAAGACATCAGGTTACCCTATGCTTTCTGGATCTCAATCCTTTGGTTTGATTTACATGATATATTATAAAACCATGAAAACAAATCTCAATATTAAAGCAGTTCAAAAAGATATGAAAGGTCATACTTTGTTAATCTAGAGTAGTACACCCAATGCCAATATACAAAAAAGAAAACAATTGTCTGAAAAGATATTTCGTTACCTAACGAATGGATTCTTCAAAATGAAAATCACCTGGCAAATATTGACAATGAAATTAGTAATCTTGAGAGAGTACAGGAATATCTAGATGGTACGGTCAGAATAAACTTTGATGAACAGCATTTTTTGACTAGATCTCGACCTTCTACTTTTTTCAATAGATTTGATGGCAGTCTCTTAGGAAGAGAAGCTGAAATTCCTCCCCTACATCGAAAAAATTCTAATATAGATCCTAAGTTAAAAGAACTGAAGCTTAAAGGTCTAAAAATAGAAGAACATGTTAAACATCCTTGTTATACACAAGATAATAAGGAATCTGATTCTCCTCGTTCACCTACCCCCACAGACTTTGAAGCAAAAATCAACCCCGTTAACCCCCAATTAATGACCATTAGTAAAACTTTTTCATATAATCTTTCTAAACTACAGGAAGAGTATGACTCAAAATATAACAATGAAAAAAGAAAAATCTTTAATAACAAATACTGAAAAAGAAAAGAACAAAATCCTTCATAAATGGAAAAAATTCATGTTTGAACATAAATTAGAAGTTAATTTCTTTGATAATTACTATAAGAAGGTTAACGTGTTAACAAAAATTAATTGGACCAAATCTGATAAAACAACAGTTTCCTCTTACCATCCTCCACTGGAATCTGTTGTCCTTGATCACATGGGCACTGAGATTATTGCCTCTCCCCTTAAAGTCAATAATACCTCTGACCCCGATATTCGCAAAATAATTGAACAAAACAATTTCACTAACCAATACCTTCACACTATTGGTACACGGTTAGATAAAATTGACGTTACACTTACCCAGCTAGCCATTCTTACAAAACCTCCTCCCATAATAGAACAACCCCTAATATCTATGCCTACTCAATGGAAAGGCCTTCCGCAACCATTCCAAACCCTTCTACTGTTCTCCAAATTGAAACCCTACTTAAAACGCTTGAAAAAGGCAAAGCCAAAGTCAAAGATGAAAAATCGGTTATTGTAATTCATACCAATATTAATTCTGACCAATCCATTTCAGAATCAAGTTACGCCTCTGAAATTCAAGCTATTGAAAATGCATTCTCCAATTTAGAACTTAACAAAATTTCCAATAAAAGAGTTAACCCTACAAGCCTTACCAAAAATTGGTACCCTAGGCCAACTCCCCCTGACCTCCAATTTGAAGAAAGAAATATTCAAAAGCCAATTTTCTGTCTCTTCGGATAAATTCTATGAGTTGAACATAGACGGCTTATCAGAATAGGAAATTCTTAACAAGCTAAATCACATATCTATGGTGGCTGACAATTATGTCACTACTCATGACCTTAGTCAACCTGATATAGTTGATTTACTTACTTCAGGATTCACGAGTATGATAAAATCTTGGTGGGAAAACATCTTACTGAAGACTCCCGTGACGGAATCAAAAATGTTGTTCAAAAATATAATAACGGAATACCTATGTTTGATGAAACCATATGACGAGGTGTTCCTGATGTAGTTAACATATTAATCTACACCATAGTTGAACATTTTATAAGAACCCTAGTAACATTACTGCCAGGATACATAACCAACTCACTAATCTCATTTGTCCAACCATGAGTGATTTTAGATGGTACAAAGATGTATTTCTGTCAAAAGTAATGCTCTGCGATGATAGTAACAAACCATTTTGGAAAGAAAAATTCATCAATGGAGTACCCAATCTTTTTGTCCGTAAAATTAAAGAAATCCTTAATAAAACCACAGGTGTCATAGATTATGATAACCTTACATATGGCAATATCATTAGCTTAATCCAAAAGGAAGGATTAAGAATGTGTATTGACATGAAAATTAGTAACAAGTTACAAGATGATAAAAAGAGAGCTAAATATGAAATGGGAACCTTCTGCGAACAATATAGTCTCCCACCCATAGCTCCCTCGCGAGAACGAGCCAATACACATAGGAAGTCATACAAAGGCCATAAAGGTTATCGTAGACATTACAAAAAGAGAAAATCAGTTTTCTCGAAAATAGAATTCTATTCCAAAGACAAACAAAAATCAAGGAAGAAATACAATAAAAAGAATACAACAAAAAAGGAACCAAAAGATAAAAGCAAAGTCACGTGTTTTAAATGCGGTAAAGTCGGCCATTTTGCAAAAGATTGTTATGTTAAA